>NC_091633.1:59005675-59628857 GCF_027580195.1 Bos mutus
AATTATCGTTGAACAATATAAAAATTGTAAAGAGGTCTTGCCTTTCTGTAATACTTCTTGTATTTGGCATGATTTGCAAATGAGATCTTCCACATAAATTAATTATTTTAGACAATTGAAACAGATCTTTAAGCCCCAAATCATTGCAAATCTTAACCATTTTTACGTAAATTTTTCTAGACTGAATTACATTTTGGAGTGTGCTGATCATAATCTAATGTTTCCTGAATGATTCAAGGTCAAGGTCATAAATATTAGCAGCCATGCCCTAAGGTTTATGAGCTGTTAGTCTACTTTCCTTTACGCCAGGGTCTTTCAGATCAGTGTTGTTGACACTGTGACTGAATAATCCTTTGTTGTGGGCGTATGGCTCGTGCACTGTAGGATGATCAGCAGCATCTCCGGCCTCTCCCTTCCAGATGCCAGTACCACTCTGTTAAGGACAAGAATGTACACCATTATCAAATATTTTCAGCATTGTTCTGGAGGCCCTACTCAAGTGCAATTGGAAAGAAAGGGAAGGAAAAAGTATGAGGATTGGAAAAGAAAAATGCTCTACCCTTATTTGCAGAAAACATGACTACATGGAAATCAAAAGCAATCTGCAAACTGTGAGAATTAATAAGCAAATTTAAAGTACCATTAAAAACAAAATTGATATATAAAAATAAATTGTGTTTTTTAGGACCTAACTTTGGTAAGTGAAATTTAAAAAAACACAATTTTATACAAATTTTATTCAAAAATCAAATAACTAGAAATGAATCTATCAAAAGATGTATATGACCACTATGCTAAGAACTGCAAAATATTAAGGAGAAATTAAAGACCTAAATAAATTAAGAGACACACCATGTAAGTAGATTGGCAGAATTCAAGATCATCAATATTTTAATTCTCTCCAAATTTATCTATAGATTCAATAAAATCCAAAACCAAACCTAAGCAAGGATCTTTCTTTTTCTTTTCTCTCTTTCTTTTTTTTTGGAAATTAACAAATGAGTCTAAAATTTACATGGAAATTTAAAGGACTTGGGGTACTTCCCTGGTGGCCCAGTGGCTAAGATTCTGAATGTAAGGAAAGGGATCCCAATTCATTATTCATCAAGGCAAGCAAATTTAAACCACAATGAGAGACATCACACCTCTAGCAAAACGGCAAAATTGAAAAGACAGATAAACCAAGAGTTAACAAGAATGTGGAAAAACTGCATTGGTGGTGGAAGTATAAACTGGTGAAACTTCTTTAAAAAACTGTTTGGCAGTATCTCCTAAAACAAAATATCTACCCAATGCATGACCCAGAGATCATACTTCCAAGAGTAAATACTTCCAAAAGAAATAAATACATATGTTATTTAAAAGATATGAATAAGAATGCTCAAAGCAGCTTTATTCATAATAGGCAAAATTGGAAATAACAAAAATGTCCATCAATAAGACAGTGAAAAAGTAACATATTATAGTCATATAATGGAATACTGCACAGCAATATAAAGAAAAAACTACTGCAGTGATATGCTCACAAACACTTAACAACTGGCTCCTCAAGGAGGAAAAAAGTCCTGGTTGGTAGTGTTTTCTAACTTTTATGGAATAAATACTTCCAATATAGCCAATTTCATGTTATCAGCATGAAGTCATAAAATACAGAATCAGAAAGTCAGGCACACAATTGCAAGCTGAAATGAGTCAGCTTCAGCACGGCACTGCTTTACTGATATGTGTAACGACAGTGACAAACCCTTCAGAGGCTATGTTGAGTGAAATAAGCCAAAAACAAAAGACTGCATAATAATTTACCTTCCTGCTAATCAAAAGAACAAGCAAAATTATTTGATGGTGATAGAAGTCAGAAGAGAGCACAAGAGGGAATTGGTATTGACACAGAAGGAACATAAAACTTCTTTTGGGGATGCTATAAATAATCTATCTCCTAATTTACCTAATGATTAAGATAGTTGTACAGGCAGATAACTAAGGTAGGTAGGTAGATAGATGTAAAAATCCATCAAGCTGTAAACTTAAAATCATTGTGTTTTGCTCACTTTATATATTTCATACATCAGTTAAAACAAAATGCTGCAAATTCCCTGGTGATCCATTGGTTAGGATTCCATGCCTCTGCTGCAAGAGGCACAGGTTTGATCCCTAGTCAGGGAACCAGGATCCTGCAAGCCACGTGGTGGGGCAAAAAAAAAAAAAAAAAAAAACAGGATACCCATGGCTGCTGTGCTGTGCTTAGTCGCTTAGTCTGTGTCCAAATCTTTGTGACTCCAGAATGCTGAAGTGGGCTGCCATGCCCTCCTCCAGGGGAATCTTCCCAACCCCAACCCAGGGTCTCTTGCATTGTAGGCAGCTTCTTTACCAGCTGACCCACCAGGGAAGCCCTATCCATGGGTAAACATGGTGAATTGAGCACACACATTTTTGAGGGTTCATTTTGAAATATGGTTAAAGTTTTTTAAGGCAACAATCCACAAGGTGAGAATAGGAAAGGACACTATAAACTATCTGAAGCTAGAAAGCCACTGGACATGAATTAAATAAGTGTCTCAAGAAGACTAACTCCTAAGCTACCTGTAGAGAAAAGCCAATCCCAGTCTAGTGTAGACCACAGAATCTCCAAGAAGTCTGTGAGTTACTGCAGAAGCTACCACTGAAAACAGAAGCAGGGGGATGGTGCTAATCTAAGGAAGGTTTGTTGATAGATTCCAAGGAGTAAAAACAGATAAAATATACAAATTCAGGAATCAGAATGTCCTCCACATTTTTATAAGCAACACTGGAATCTAGAGGACAATTGAGAAATGTTTTTTTAAATTATCCAGGAAAGGATTTACCACCTAGGCATATGTATCCAAAGAAACTATCAATAAAGTGTGAAGGTAGAGGAAAAGAATATTTTAGACATGTAAGGTCTCATAAATCTGTCTCCCACAGATCCTTTCTCAGGAAGTTATTAGAGGCTATATTCCACCAAACTGAAGGAGTGCGTGAAGAAAGAGTAATACATAGGATTCTGAAAACAGGAAATTCAGGCCAAAAGGAATTTTGAACTGATGGTGCTGGGGATCCTAGAATGACCTCTCTTCAGTAACAGAGGACAACCTGTCCGTGAAATTCCTTCAAAAATGTGAAATTTTACCTTAAGTGCCTGTTATGTCTGAGCGTCAGCAGATGCTCAGTTGGCAGGGTTTGGAGCTGGACATATACCTAGAAAACTAAGCAAATAATCCTCCATGCCCCCAGAAAGAAAGTTGTTAACTCCAAGAAGCATAAGACACAAGTAGTTGTCTGTCATAGGTTATTTTGTAGCCTTTATCAATTCATAAAGACAAGAGCAATAAATACTGCTCTCAACAAAATAAATATACAGCTATTCTGAGAAGTATGCTGAGGATACAAAGTATGCATGTATGTTTAACACAGGGAGAAGATAGTCAAAGCCTCATTTTCCCTGAAGGAAGAGGAACAGTATGTCCTACAACTGAGGATTAAGGGGCAACAGAGGCAGACTCAACTTAGTGGTTTAGTCGCTCAGTCGTGTCTGACTCTTGAAAGATGCTGTTAAGGGAATGAGAAAACAAGACAGAGACTAGGATAAAATATCTACAAACTACATATCTAACAATGAACTTGAATACAGAACAAATAAGGAGCTCTCAAAACTCAATTATAGAAAAGCAAACACAACAACAAAAATGTACAAAATATCTGAACAGATCCTTTACCAAAGAAGATATGCAGATGGCAACTAAACACCTTTAAAAGTACTCAACATCCTTAGTTATTTAGAAAATGTAAATGAAAGCTACAATAATATACTTGACTGCAGCCATGAAATTAAAAGATGCTTACTCCTTGGAAGGAAAGTTATGACCAACCTATAGCATACTCAAAAGCAGAGACATTACTTTGCCAACAAAGGTCCGTCTAGTCAAGGCTATGGTTTTTCCTGTGGTCATGTATGGATGTGAGAGTTGGACTGTGAAGAAAGCTGAGCGCCGAAGAATTGATGCTTTTGAACTGTGGTGTTGGAGAAGACTCTTGAGAGTCCCTTGGACTGCAAGGAGATCCAACCAGTCCATTCTGAAGGAGATCAGCCCTGGGATTTCTTTGGAAGGAATGATGCTAAAGCTGAAACTCCAGTACTTTGGCCACCTCATGCAAAGAGTTGACTCACTGGGAAAGACTCTGATGCTGGGAGGGATTGGGGGCAGGAGGAGAAGGGGACGACAGAGGATGAGATGGCTGGATGGCACCACTGACTCGATGGACGTGAGTCTGAGTGAACTCTGGGAGTTGGTGATGGACAGGGAGGCCTGGCATGCTGCGATTCATGGGGTCGCAAAGAGTCGGACACGACTGAGCGACTGAACTGAACTGAACTGAACTGATGCATCTGTTATAAGGGCTAAAAGTAAAAAGACTAATGATACCAATTGTTGGTGAAGATGTGGAAAAAGGGGAAATCTCATTGCATAAACTGCTGGAGGGAATCTAAAATAATACAACCACTTCACAAATAGTTTGACAGTTTTCTTAAATTGTTAAACACACATCTATCATACAATCAAGATATTCCACTCCTACCCACTGACTCAGTAGAAATGTAGGTATAGGCCCATACAAAACACTTGTATAGGAATGTCCATGCCAAATTTGTTTTTAATTTTTATTTTAAATTTATTTTTATGTTTATTTTGGTTATTACCAAAAATGGGAAACAATCCCAGATGTCCATCTACAGGTGAATATATAACTATGGTGTATCAATCAATACAATGAAATGCTCTTTAGTTATGAAAAGTTATGAACTATTGATGGGCTTCCCAGGTGGTTCAATGGTAAAGAATCCACCAGCCAACGCAGGAGACACAGGAGACTCGGGTTCAGTCACTGGGTTGGGAAGATCCCCTGGAGTAGGAAATGGCAACCCACTCCAGTATTCATGCCTGGAAAATTCCATGGACAGAGGAGCCTGGTGGCCTACAGTCCATGGAGTTGCAAAGAGTCAGACGTGACTAAGCACACATGCATTGTATGATTAATTATTCTGAAAGAAAGAAGCTAGATCCCCCCCCAGAAAAGAGTATATACTATACTGTATTACTTCATTTACATAAATTTGGGGGTGCTGCACCGCACAGTTCATGGGATCTTAGTTCTCCCACCAGTATTGAATCCAGGCCCTAGGCAGTGAAAGCATGGAGTCCTAACCACTGGATCACCAAGGGAGTTCTCATTTATGTGAATGTCCATAAAATTAAAACTAATTTTAATGTGGTTAATTATGAATTAATCTGGCCAAATAATCTACAACAAAGGAGGCAAGAATATACAATACAGAAAAGAAACTCTCTCCCAAAAGTGGTGCTGAGAAAACTGGACAACTACATGTAAAATAATGAAATTAGAATGTTCCCTAACACTATAAGCAATGAAAAACTCAAAATGGATTAATGACCTAAATGTAAGACTAGCTACTATAAAACATCTAGAGGAAAACATAGGCAGAACCCTCTTTGACATAAATTACAGCAATACATTTTTTGGATCTATCTCCTAAACTAAAGGAAATAAAAGCAAAAACAAATAGGACATAACTAAACTTAAAAGCTTTTGCACAGCAAAGGAAACAGAAGGAAAAGAGAACCTACTGAGTGGAAGAAAATATTTGCAAATGTAAGGGGTTAATATCCAACCTACATAAATGGTTCATACAACTCAGTACCAAAAAGCAAACAACTTGATTAAAAATAGGCAGAAATGAATAGATAGTTTTCCAAAGAGGAAATGCAGATGGCCAAGAGGCACACAAAAACATGTTCAACATCACTGTCTGTCTGAGAAGTTGAAATCAAAACCACAATAAGATATCACTTCACACCTGTCAGAATGGCTATCATCAAAAAGAACACAAATAACAAATGCTGAGAGAAAAAGGAACCCTTCTACACTCTTGGTGGGAATGCAAATTGTTGCAGTCACTGTGGAAAATGGCATGGAGATTTCTCATAAAACTAGAAATAGAATTACTATATGACCCAGCAATCCCACTCTTGGATATATATAAAAAACCCCAAAGCACTGATTCGAGAAGATACATGCACCCCAATGTTCGTAGCAGCATTATTTATCATTGCAAAGATATGGAAGCAACCTAAGTGTCCATCAACAGATAAATGGATAAAAAAGATGGAGTCTATATATACAGTGGAATACCACTAAACCATAAAAAGGAATGAAATTCTGCCTATATGTACAGTGGAATACCACTAAACCATAAAAAAGAATGAAATTCTGCCATTTGTAGCAGCGTGGATGGTCTTGAAGGGCATTATGTTAAGTGAAATAAGTCAGACAGAGAATGATACTGTATGATATTGCTTATATGTAGAACCTGAAAAATACAAGCTAGTGAATACAACAACAAAAAAAAGGAGACTCACAGATACAGAGAATAAACTACTGGCCATCAGTGGGGACAGGGGTGGGTGGGAGCAGTTTAGGGGTACGGGAGTGGGAGGCATGAACTGTTGGGTGTAAGATATGTTCAGGGATGTATTGCACAACACAAGGAATATAGCTAATATTCTGCAATAACTATAAATGGATTTAAACCTTTAAAATTGCATTAAAATGTAAAAAAAAAAAAAAACTAAAGTGAGAGGTAGCAGATCCATGGTTGCCAGGTCACAGGAGGTGAAGGAAGGCAACGGAGCAGGATTCCAACAGGACCCAAGGACATTCTGGAATTCAGTAACAACGGGTGGCTTCATTATTTTGATTGTGGTGATGGTTTCATAGGTGTATACATATGCAAAAATATAAAATTATCCATTTTAAATCTGTGCACTTTACAGTATTAATTATACCTCAACAACGCTATTTTAAAAAGTACCAAGTTCATAAAAGACAGTGAAAGACTAAAGAACTGTCACAGTTTAGAAAAGAATAAGAAGATGTGACAACTAAATGCAACGTGAGATCTTGTGTTGGATCCTGAAACACAACACAAAAAGGAACATCAATGGAAAAAACTGGTAATATTCACATAAGGTCTATATTTAATTAACACTGCTATACCAATGTTAGTGTATTAGTTTTGATAATTGTACTATGATTGTATAAGATGTTAACATTAAGGGAAGCTGGGTGAAAGTATATGGGAACTCGAACTTTACAACACATTTTTAAACCTAAAATTATTTAAAAATAAAAATATTTTTAAAAATCTAATATATGGAGTAATTATCAATTAAAGTAATTCTTTTACTACAAAATTAAAGAACTACTGAACTGGAAAATGTGGCTGAAGAATCGTAGTAAAAGTTTTTTTTAATGAAAAAATTTGAATGACAGGAATAGATACAAAAGTACCAACATTTGTTTAGACATAAGAGATGTGGGTTCAATCCCTGGGTGGGGAAGATCCCCTGGAGGAGGGCATGGCAACCCACCCACTCCAGTACTCTTGCCTGGAGAATCCCACGGACAGAGGAGCCTGACAGACTACAGTCCATTGGGTCGCAGTGTTAGACCCGACTGAAGCAGCTAAGCAAGAATGCACTTTCAAACAGACTAGAAAGATTATTGTTGTTGTCGTAATTATTGTCTAGTTGCTAGGTTGTGTCCAACTCTCTTGCAACCCCATGGACTGTAACCAGCCAGGCTCCTCTGCCCATGGAATTCTCCAGGCAAGAATACTGAAGTAGGTTGTCACACCTTTCTCCAGGGAATCTTCCCAACCCAGGGATCAAACCCGTGTATCCTGCATTTGCAGGCAGATTCTTTACCACTGAGCCACCAGGGAAGCCCCAGAGACATTATAGGACAAGCAATAAATAAAGTAATAATAACAAAATTTTCTCAGAACTTAAAAATATCATGATTCCTCAAAAAAAAAAAAAAAACTGCCAAGCAGAAAAAAAAAATTTTTTTTAATCTATACTTTTAGTACTGGCACTGAAAACCTGGTATATCAAGGATAAAGAGAAAATCCTAAAAGCTACCAGAAACATGGATCATCTAAAATGCAAGGAAAATCAGATTTATATCCAAAATCTCAAAAGTAACACAGGTGACTACTTTTTAATGAAGTGTTATTTTTATATATCTAAAGAGAAATAATTTTGAACATAAAGTACTATATCCATACAAACTATCATTCAATAGTAATGAAAAAAATAAAAATATGATTGAATATGTATAGATTCTAATGTATACCAGCTGTAATGTTGCACAAGTACACATAAGTGATTTTCCCTAGAGTCACTAAGTACACAGCCTGTGCAGTGCATATGATAACTCTGATCCAATATCCTCGTTGGAAGAAACCTAAATTCAAGGGTGACCACTAGAAGAATAGGACATTTTCTAGACCAAAATGTAAAATTATGAAACACAGAAATTCAATTGCTTCAAAAGAAGGAAAGAATAAAATAATTTTAAATATGGTTCAGTTCAGTTCAGTTCAGTCGCTCAGTCATGTCCGACTCTTTGCGACCCCATGAATCGCAGCACGCCAGGCCTCCCTGTCCATCACCAATTCCCGGAGTTCACTCAGACTCACGTCCATCGAGTCAGTGATGCCATCCAGCCATCTCATCCTCTGTCGTCCCCTTCTCCTCCTCCCCCGAATCCTTCCCAGCATCAGAGTCTTTTCCAATGAGTCAACTCTTCGCATGAGGTGGCCAAAGTACTGGAGTTTCAGCTTTAGCATCATTCCTTCCAAAGAAATCCCAGGGCTGATCTTCAGAATGGACTGGTTGGATCTCCTTGCAGTCCAAGGGACTCTCAAGAGTCTTCTCCAACACCACAGTTCAAAAGCATCAATTCTTCGGTGCTCAGCTTTCTTCACAGTCCAACTCTCACATCCATACATGACCACTGGAAAAACCATAGCCTTGACTAGACGGACCTTTGTTGGCAAAGTAATGTCTCTGCTTTTGAGTATGCTATCTAGGTTGGTCATAACTTTCCTTCCAAGGAGTAAGCATTTTTTAATTTCATGGCTGCAAGCACCATGGAAGGGCTAACAGAATTACCCTCCCACTGAAAATAACAAGGAAACTGGACAAAATACATAAAGTAACTCTGTTCAGACACTGGGCAGTGGGCAGCATTAGCCTGTGATCTTTGGAAAGAGGGAAGCAAACAAGGTTAAGTCTTAGGATCTTCTTGGCTCTCTGCCAGGTGACTGTGTCTAGGGAGCTCAAGGAAGGGATTAGATACATCCTAGTATCTTCAGTATCTTAACAGGGTTAAGAGGAACAGAGATTATAGTTCAGGGACGTCCAGGTAACTAGAATTTATGGAACAGAACACCAGAGATGAGGAAACTGGAGAGACCGTTTTAAAGATCTGCAAAGGAGTTCTCTGGAGTGTTTGGCAGGGTACCATTCTCCACATCCATGGAATAAAACTCCCTGAGGCTGAAAGTAGGAAAGCAGTGGGCTGAAGCATTCCCAGGATGGGGCTAGGATAGTTCAACACTCAAAGAAACTTCATAATATGAAGAGCATTTAGTAGAGACCTCAGAGAGGCCAAACTTTATACTAGGGCTAAATTAGCACTAGAGTGAAGACTGTTCTAAACTTACCCTGCTGCTGATGCTGCCAAGTCGCTTCAGTCGTGTCTGACTCTGTGCGACCCCATAGACGGCAGCCCACCAGGCTTGCCCGTCCCTGGGATTCTCCAGGCAAGAACACTGGAGTGGGTTGCCATTTCCTTCTCCAATGCATGAAAGTGAAAAGTGAAAGTGAAGTCGCTCAGTTGTGTCCGACCCTTAGCAACCCCATGGACTGCAGCCCACCAGGCTCCTCTGTCCAGGGGATTTTCCAGGCAAGAGTACTGGAGTGGGGTGCCATCACCTTCTCCAAAACTTACCCTAGCAAAGCTCAAAGAATCAAGAGGAATGAAATGTACTGCATAGTTTCACTGCTTGCTGGAACAATCACAACACTTGCTAAAAGAAGACAGCAAAATCAGGAGCTCAACAATGTAAGATTAAGTGTCCAGAATCCAATAAGAAAATAATCAGGCAGACAAAGAGGCATGAAAATGTCACTATATGTCCAGGAGAAAAAATCCATAGACAAATATAGAAAAAGAACTGATGAACATGACACAATTGTCAGACACTGACTTTATTTAATAATAATAACTATTATTATTATTATTTTGGTTTGTGGGATCTTAGTTCCCATTTATAAGAAATATTTTTAAAAACCTGAAAAAAATCCATTCCAAATTGAAAGTTTTGATCAGAGGATCTTAGTTTTCTTCATAATGTCTTAAGTTTTTTAAAAGGAGACTGAACTCATATACGGAGAAGGCGATGGCACCCCACTCCAGTACTCTTGCCTGGAAAATCCCATGGACAGAGGAGCCTGGTGGGCTGCAGTCCATGGGGTCGCGAAGAGTCAGACAGGACTGAGCGACTTCACTTTCACTTTTCACTTTTATGCACTGGAGAAGGAAATGGCCACCCACTCCAGTGTTCTTGCCTGGAGAATCCCAGGGATGGGGGAGCCTGGTGGGCTGCCGTCTATGGGGTCGCACAGAGTCGGACATGACTGAAGCGACTTAACAGCAGCAGCAGCAGTGCTCATATAATACTTACGTAATCAAAATATATTTTTTTTTTGAAAATATGTACCATGAGGTACTTTAGTTATTTTCAGTATTCATCCCCAAAATATTTTTAAAATGTAAGTAGGACACACACATAGAAGGAAAAGGTTATATATCAGCAGAACAAAAGAAAAAGATTAGTATCCATAATAGAAATCTTAGCTTGTCTACTTTAGGTGCAAATAATCACAAGTGTGATTGGCTCTCCAGGTGGTGCTAGTGGTAAAGAATCTGCCTACCAATGCAGGTTAGAAGAAAGAGACACGGGTTCGATCCCTGGGTCGTGAAGATCTCCTGGGGGAGGGCATGGCAACCCACCCCAGTAATCTTGCCTGGAGAATCCCATGGACAGAGGAGCCTGGCGGGCTACAGTCCACAAGGTCGCACAGAATCAGACACAACTGAAGTGACTTAGCATGCACACACGATCTGTGCTATAACAGATGAGGTTACATGAAAGCACAACATTATAAAAATTATTTTTTGAAATGGCAGAGATTTCTGTAGCTGTATTGAGCACGTAGAGGGGAACAATTGTCTTCAGGAGACCAGACACCTGTAAACAATAGGAATCTACAGCAGCTTTTGTTATCTTTCTGTCTTTTGTTGCTCAGAAGAAAATGACTGAGAGGAACACTGCCTACATGAAGTACTTACTATAGGGCAGGAACTATGCAAAAATAAGACTATGCGTGGAGATCTGGAACAGATAATTTGTTCCCAAATAAAAAGCAGACAGAAGACACAGTGGAAGCAGAGAGAAACCAGTAAAGCTGGAAAAAGAGAAAAGTCACAAGGGGACCCATTTAACCCTAATTTCTGTGGTTTTCCTGATGAAGATGTGGTGCTAATGGTTTCAGAGTTAATCAGAGAACCGTGTGTCTTAAATCTCGGCTCTAAGCCAGATGAAAAAAGACATCCCACTTAAGTGGTGTTTTAGGGGCACAAAGGCTGAAAGAAAAAAAAAAAAAAGATTTGCATAGTAATGATTCTATCTTCGCTTTAAAGTTCCACGGCATTTTTAGAGTCCCTAACAACCGCCAAATCAGGAATTCAAACCACACCCTGGGAAGGCTGGGCTTCCTTTTGTTAAAAAGAAAAACTGTGAATCTCTGAGGTCAGTTACCCAGGCAGCGAAAATCAAAAGTCCTGACTCCTTTCTAACCACTGGATTATCTGCCGTGTGGACCCACACCCACCCACAACACTGCTGAAGGTACCATGACTAAGATCCGTGTCTTTCTCTGGGTGCTGTTTCTACAGAAAGCTTCTGATGCCTTTTGCCTCATATTTCACAAAACAGAGAAAAAGCCAAGTGTGGAGAAGAATTTGATTTTTGGCATCCCATTTAGAAGGTTGTACTTAGATCCTCAACCCACATAATGCTTCTTGTTGAACCAACACCATTAAGAGAATACAGCTTCAGCTTCTATGAAAGACTGTATTATAACCAAAGCACTGATTTGATGAATTAAATAATTATAATAGCTAATTATTCTATGGGCCAAACACATTACTAAAAATTTGACATGTAAAACTCTTAAGGTTTTGACAATAATTTTATAACGTTGGTACTTTTTTACCCCCATTTTACAGATGGGAGAGCTGAGGAGCAAATTGGTTATATAAATTCTCCAAAGTCAACATGATAAGAAAGCAGAAAGCCATGATTCAGTCTCAGCAGTCTGATTCCCAGGGCCATAAGCTTAAGCACTGTGTATACTGACTCTTGGGCTTCCCTGATAGCTCAGTTGGTAAACAATCCCCCTGCAATGCAGGAGACCCCACTTCCATTCCTGGGTCAGAAAGATCCCCTGGAGAAGGGATAGGCTACCCATTCCAGTATTCTTGGGCTTCCCTTGTGGCTAAGTTGGTAAAGAATCCACCTGCAATGCAGGATACCTGGGTTTGATCCCTGGGTTGGGAAGATCCCCTGGAGAAAGGAAAGGCTACCCACTCCAGTATTCTGGCCTGGAGAATTCCATGGACTGTATAGTCCATGGGGTTGCAAAGAGTCAAACATGACTGAGTGACTTTCACTTTCACTTTCATACTGACTCTTGGGCTTTGCAGATGGTGCTAGTGGTAAAGAACTTGCCTGCCAATGGAAAAGACATAAAAGATGGGGGTTCAATCCCTGGGTCGGTAAGATCCCCTATAGGAGGACATGGCAACCCACTCCAATATTCTTACCTGGGAAATGCCATGGACAGAGGAGCCTGGCAGCCTACAGTCCATAGGGTGGCAAAGAGTTGGGCACAACAGAAGCAACTTAGCGTGCATACATATTGACTTTTAGAGAAGAAATTAGAAATAATACAACTCTCACATTTAACTTTTCCATATATATAGAATTGATAAATAACAAAGTCCTACTATACAACGCAGTATCCTGTGATGAACCATAGTGGAAAAGAATATGAAAAAGAATATAACTGAATCAATTCACTATTCAGCAGATATTAACACATCATTGTAAATCAACTATACTTCCATAAAATACATTAAAAATAAACTTTTCCAGCGACTACAGAAAGAACATTTTTCAACTCATTTTATGAGACCAGAATAACCATGACTCAAAACTTGATAAAAATATAACAAAGGAAAAGTATAAGTGAATCTCTTTTGGGAAGATAGAAGCAAAACATAGTATAAAATATTAGATAGATAAGGAAAAGGTAATCTGATAGAAAAAAAGAAAAGGATTTCACAAAAGATATCTAAATATTAAATAAACACATTATTTAAGTGTTCAGTGTCATTAGTCATTGGGGAAAGGCAAATTAAAGCCAAAATAGGACTTCCCTGGTGGTCCAGTGGTTAAGGCTCCACACTCCCAATGCAAAGGGCATGAGCTCGATCCCTGGTTGGGGAAGATCCTGCATGCCACATGGCATGGCCAAAAAAAAAGTTATGCTTAAATTAAAGCCAAAGCACATCTACCAGAATCACTAAAGTTAAAAAGACTGAAAATATTAGGTATTGGTGAGGATGCAAAATAAGTACTCTCACACACCACTGATGGGAACACAAACTGGTACAACTGCCTTGAAGAAGAGTCTAGAAGTATCTGTCAAAAGCGAATGTATACATACTCTGTGGCCCGAAAATTCCACTCTTAGGTTTATACTCAACAGAAATTCGTATATGCACACCAAAAGACACAGATTAAAATGTTCATAATCCCTTTATTCATGAGTCAAAAACTGGAAGCAATCTAAATATCTGTTGATGGTGGAATGGATAGATAAAATGTGTTATATGTACGCCATGGAGTGGTACACAGCAGTGAAATGCGCTACCGCTGTTCACAGCAACTTGAATGAATCTTTGCGAACCATAATGTTGAGCAAAAGAAGCCAGACACAAAAGTGCACCTGTGATTCCATTCATGTATTGTTTTAAAACAGGCAAAACAAATCTATGGTGTTAGAAGTCAGAACAGTGCTTTCCTCTGCCAAAATGTTGTAGTGACCAGTAAGAGAAGAAGGAGGGGGCTAGAAATGCTTTATTTCTTAGCCCAGCCACTGGGTGCGTGAGAGTGTTCATTCGAGGATTCAAGCATAGTTCAAGAAGTAGCATCTTGGTGAGAACCACTTACATTCAGTGTTACATTCAGTGTAAGTGATTCAACTGGATGATAGAGACATTATGCAGATTAAATTTCCAAACCAACTAAACATTTATTGGTTCATTTATTGTTAAGTCCTGAGAGTAAAAACAGGAAGAGAGAAACTTTGTTATCAGCAAATTGTTCACAATCTAACAGAAAGAGAGATTAAAAAAAAAAAAAAGTAATCTATTTCAAAACAAAACGTCCTCTCATGGAATTGTACAAATTATTTTCAGAGCTTTGAGAAGCCAGGGAAGATGCTCAGATGTGCCAATGCTGAAAACTTATCAGGATTTTGCAGGTGAATGTGCTGGATCGAGAGTGGGGATCAGACAGACGTACTGGACTCAGAATTGACAGCATTTGCAAAAGGGAACATAGACAAATATAATTCAAATATGTGAATCATAGGAACATAAGGGTGTGAGGTATAGCTAGAGTTTAAAAAGCAAGACAGAAAAAAGTGGGAGAGGAGGCTGAGCAGGTAAGTCTTTTATTCTATCTTGGTTTTTTATCCTGTGGGACATAAGAGCTACTGAAGAATTTTTATTTAATCCAACGTGAAGGATAGACGGTTGGAAGGTATGACTAGAGACTGGAAGATTAGGAAGGAGGTTCTGAAAAATTCAGATGTATCTGTCAGGTTTTACCACAGTAATAAACAATCCAAAATCTCAGTGGTTTATAACAACAAATATTCATTTCCTCCAAAACCTTGGTGTCTTACGACCACAAACATTTATTTTCAACTCACGCATCTGCGGGTCAACTGAGGGTTGTTTTAACTGAGCTGGGCTTGGCTGATTCACATGTGTTCCCTGGGTCTTTCATTTCAGGGCCCAGGATGAACGCACGATGACTTCTCTGTGCCATAGTCTCCTATGGCTGGATGGCAGGAGTGCAGGGCAGAAACGTGCAAGGTTTCCTGAAGCCTCTGCTCAGAGCTGGCACACCGTCCCTTCTGTCCACACCATGCTAGCCTAAGCTTCATGGCCAAGCTCAGAGAGTCTGGAGGGCACAGCAGGATTCTCCACCCATAGGATGATGAGGGGGAGAGTAAATATTGGCTAAACTTACTAACTCAGTCTGGGCTTCCCTGGTGGCTCAGATGGTAAAGAATCTGCCTGCAATGCAGGAGATCCAGGTTTGATCCCTGGCTGGGGAAGATCCCCTGCAGAAGGGCATGGCAGCCCACTCCAGTATTCTTGCCTGGAGAATCCCATGGACAGAGGAGCCTGGAGTTACAGTCCATGGGGTCACAAAGAGTCGACCACCACTGAGCATCTAACACACACATGTGTTAACGTAATCTACCAAGCTAAAGATTTTGACCATCCAAACAAGGCAGACAGAGGAGGATAGACAAGAGGGCATCAGGAAAGCTGGGACCATAACCAGAGATTGTGTCCGAGCTGGTTGGCCTGGGCAGAGGCGGACTGCCATGTGGGGACACCTGGAAACTACGTCAGAAGCTTTACCTCCGGAAAGGGCTTGGGAGAACTGGATAGTAACTCTGGATCCATTCACGGATCTGACAGTATTCCCGCCAAGGTTAGAAATTCAGGAACACATCTCTCGAAAGGAATAATGAACAAGGAGAATTGAAATGAGGAGTACAATAGGAGATCATGACGATATGGAGCTGACCTCAGATTTGTGGCAGTGACCTTCCTGGCAGCTCTCAAAAGACAGCCCCAGAGCAGAGAGGACAGAAGAGAAGAGAAAAAAGGGGATGGAGGAGAATCTAGGATCCTTCCCAGTTTTCTAGTCTAAGAAACTGGGTGGGTACTAGTGTCCCCTGCTGGGCTCTGGAACCCAAAAGGAGAGAGTTTCAGAGAGAAGGTGGTAAGTTCACTCTGGTTTGCTTTTAGATTGGAGCTGTCTAGGTGGGCATGCCTAGCGGAGAACTGAATGCCGAGCTATGGAGCGCCTCATTTTAGTCTTTGACACTGTTTTCACATCCCCAATCTCTGCTCTCCTACCTAGCCTAAGTCTGAAATTGTAGTCATGATCCTTTAGATGTTCCCCTGGTCTTTCTTCTCTGAGTGGCTTGCGTTTAGAATCAGTGTGCCTCTGGGAACCGTGGATTGAGAGATGCACACTGCTGTGTTTAAAACAGATAACCAGGGGCTGGTGCACTGGGACGACTCAGAGGGATGGTATGGGGAGGGAGGAGGGAGGAGGGTTCAGGATGGGGAACACATCTATACCTGTGGCAGATTCATTTTGATATATGGCAAAATCAATACAATATTGTAAAGTTAAACAAAATAAAATTTAAAAAAAAAGAAAAAATAAAATAAAATAGATAACCAAAGACTTCCCTGGTTGTCCAATGGTTAGAGCTCTGTGCTCACTGCCAAGGGCCTGGGGTCAATCCCTGCTTGGGGAAGTAGGATCCCACAAGCAGTGTGGTGCAGCCTGGAAAAAAAAAAAAAAAGCCTAAGGGACCTCCACTTTGTTGCCACAGCAACATTCTATAAAGCCCCCAAATAAGGAGTATTTAACACCATCTGAACAATTAGAGATACCCTCGGCTACTCACAGCTTCCTTTCACATACGCAATTTCTCTCAACTGGAAACTATTTATGTTTCATGATTATTTTTGTACCTAGAGACTTAGTAGGTCTTCAACAAATGTTCTATAAATATTTATATAAAAACAATAAAATAGATAACTAACAAGGACCTACTGTATAGCCCGGAGAACTCTGCTCAATATCCTATAATAACCTAAATTAAAAAAGAATTTGAAAAAAATAAAGATACATGCATATATATAACTGAATCACTTAGCTGTATACCTAAAACCAACACAGCATTGTTAATCAATGTACGACAATATAAAATTTAAACATTTTTTTTAAAAAGAATCGGCATGCCTCATTTAACACTGATCATTTGTGTTATACCCCCCGCTACACACACACATGCACACACACACAGACATTGATCTAAACTATAAATTGTATGAGCATAAGATCTTATATGTCTTTATGATCTACTATGGAACTCAACATAGTTATAGGCAAAAACCTAAATCAAAAAATTTTTAAATGATTTTTAAAAAAGCCAGAACTGCTTTGGATGATTAACCACCTCAGTTAAGAATAATGATTGACAGCTATTACCCCAAGTTATGAAGTGGCATCGCTGTAAAGATCATTTTAAAAGATATCTCTATTTATTTGGAGAAAGCCTGTTATAAATT
This sequence comes from Bos mutus, assembly GCF_027580195.1. Lineage (NCBI taxonomy): Eukaryota > Metazoa > Chordata > Mammalia > Artiodactyla > Bovidae > Bos > Bos mutus. Next base: position 59,023,145 of record NC_091633.1, read on the forward strand.
TTCTTTAAAAATAGCACATTTTAAAACTGTTTCAATACTTATTTTTAAGCACTTATCTCCTGGTGTATATCACCATGACTATATCTTTGTTCAGTAAACATTGTTAAAATTTTAAGCTAGATGTCTTCAATATGTTGAGTGGCAGATGAAAATCAACCTGGTTTAAAGATTAGGCCAGAACAACCAAGAGTGTAAAGAGTTCACAGTTTAAACAGTCGATTACTTCATGGTTTCCTTCCAAGAAGACAAGAATTAAAAGAAGAATAACATGTTACAAATGTAAAAAAATACCAGGAAATACTATTTTCCGATGACGTGATTATGATTCTTTACATACTTTCATCAAGTCACTGTCCAGTGTCTAGAAGACAACAAAGGTGCAGTTTGATGACCTCAAACCAACACCATTTTGTTGTTTTGGAGGAGAGACTAGAAAACAGGTCTCTGACTTCCAGACCAGGGCTCTAAGATCCAGTTGCTGGATCTCAGTGGGGCAAGATTAAAAGATCGAGCTGGGGCAGCTAAAATTAAAGGGAATGTTTTTCAGTCTTTTAGCTCCTTTTTTAAAGGTAGGATTTGAAACTTCATTTTGTGAGGTATTCAACAGGGACCTGGAAAACTGCTCTTAGCATTTTAACATAAATTAAGAATCATTTAAGCAGACCTCTATTCAGCTCTTGCCAACTGCGCATTTATTTTTCTGGTCAAGGAGGCTTTGCTGTTGCAAATGAAGGGGAAATGAAGGCATTAGAGCTTGGGTATATCAGTTAAAAAAAAAAAAAGAAAAGTAAATGTGAATGTTGGATTAACTTCCCTCATAGTCCTTATTCCATTTATCTGGGCAAGGAACTTGCCCCCCACCTTCCACCCCTGGTCCCCCACCACCACCACAGCGCTCTTGAAAACATTCTCTGAAAACTTAGGTGGCTGTGTAGAATCGGGGCTTGCTGCAGGTGTCCCTTAAAAGTGCATTAGCCCTCTGGAGAGCTATGAAAATAAAAGAGCTCCAGACCTAATGAGAGCTCAGTAAGCAAGGTGGTCATTTGGAAGACCTAAGTCGTGGGGAGCTCTTTCCACTGCACCTGTAAAGAGAGATGAGTGACCTCCAGGGACCATGGAAGCTTAGTTCCATTTTGCACAAGCAACCTCAAGAGTGGGAGATGGGCAATGGGGAAATGAAGGATACAGCATTGCTTGCTAATTCTAAACATATGTAGCCTGCACATTGGTGAGTTGAGATTGGCAGAGGATAAAAACAAAAATCTCCCTGAACTGCTTTCCTCAGTGACAGCTAGACTCGTTGATTTTTCCACTGGCACCCATTCTCCAAGCTCAGTAACGACAGAGGGCAGTCATCGCTCATGTCTGCATATGACACTTGACATCCATGTTTTCATAGAGAGATCATCTTCTGTGAGGCTGCAAAACATCCGTCTCACTCAGGCAGAGTGGAGAAATTTATGTACCCACAGTCTGGTGGATTCAAAGTCACCACAGACTGTACCTCTCCCTTTCCTTCTTGGCGTCCTCCACTTCCCGAAGCACAACCAGCTGCTGGAGAGAATGTGGCACAAGAGGCTTCTTCTCTACCCATTTCCCCTTCCTAATAGAATATGGCAGAAGAAAGACCCTGTGACTCGACAAGTCAACAGCCAATTCAACTGAAGATGGCCCAAGTGGAGTCAAACTCAATCTGGAGTCTCTTCCATCAGAAGGAAGAAGGGGAGCTGGGTGGGTAGGGGAGGGGGTGTCACCAGTTCCTTGTCATAGAACTTGAGAATAACACACACTATGAAGTTGCATGTACTGCAGAAACTGAGAAGACAGAGTAGATCCTATCATAACTAATATAGCCCAAAGCTGCTTTTGCACAGTATTTAAGCTAGGACTGGCTAGTGCTCGATGTGGTCAGTTGTGTCCAACTCTTTGTGACCCCATGAACTGTATGTAGCTGACCAGGCTCCTCTGTCCATGGGATTCTCCAGGCAAGAATACCGGAGTGGGTTGCCATTTCCTGCTCCAGAGAATCTTCCTGACATAGGGATAGAAACTGTATCTCTGTTGGCTCCTGCATTGACAGGCGGATTCTTTACCATTAGTGCCACCGGGGAAGCTCTGGCTAGAAAGGAAAACAAATTTCAGTCCGTCAGTTCAGTTGCTCAGTCGTATCAGACTCTTTGCAACCCCATGGACTGCAGCATGCCAGGCCTCCCTGTCCACCACCAACTTCCGGAGTTTACTCAAATTCATGTCCATTGAGTTGGTGATGCCATCCAATCATCTCATCCTCTGTCGTCCCCTTCTCCTCCCACCTTCAATCTTTTCCAGCATCAGGGTCTTTTCAAATGAGTCAGTTCTTCACATCAGGTGGCCAAAGTATTGGAGTTTCAGCTTCAGCATCAGTCCTTCCAATGAATATTCAGGACTGATTTCCTTTAGGATGGACTGCTTGGATCTCCTTGCTGTCCAAAGGACTCTCAAGAGTCTTCTCCAACACCACAACTCAAAAGCATCAATTCTTTGGTGCTCAGCTTTCTTTATAGTCCAACTCTCACATCTCTACATGACTACTGGAAAAACCATATCTTTGACTAGATGGACTTTGTTGCCAAACTAATCTCTCTGCTTTTTAATATGCTGTCTAGGTTGGTCATAACTTTCCTTCCAAGGAGCAAGTGTCTTTTAATTTCATGGCTGCAGCCACCATCTGCAGTGATTTTGGAGCCCCCCAAAATAAAGTCTGTCACTGTTTCCATTGTTTCCCCATCTATTTGCCATGAAGTGATGGGATTGGATGCCATGATCTTAGTTTTCTGAATATTGAGTTTTAAGCCAACTTTTTCACTCTCCTTTTTCACTTTCATCAAGAGGCTCTTTAGTTCTTCTTTACTTTCTGCCATAAGGGTAGTGTCATCTGCATATCTGAGGTTATTGATATTTCTCCTGGCAATCTTGATTCTAGCTTGTGCTTCATCCAGTCCAGCATTTCTCATGATGTACTCCCCATGAACAGTATGAAAAGGCAAAAAGATAGGATACTGAAAGATGAACTCCCCAGGTCGGTAGGTGCCCAATATGCTACTGAAGATCAGTAGAGAAATAACTCCAGAAAGAATGAAGAGATGGAGCCAAAGCATAAACAACACCCAGTTGTGGATGTGACTGGTGATAGAAGCAAGGTCCAATGCTGTAAAGAGCAATATTGCATAGGAACCTGGAATGTTAGGTCCATGAATCAAGGCAAATTGGAAGTGGTCAAACAGGAGATAGCAAGAGTGAATATCAACATATTAGGAATCAGCGAACTAAAATGAACTGGAATGGGTGAATTTAACTCATTATATCTACCACTGTGGGCAAGAATCCCTTAGAAGAAATGGAGTAGACATCATAGTCAACAAAAGAGTCCAAAATGCAGTACTTAGATGCAAAAAAAAGAAATTTATGACACTTTTATTAATTCTTTCCTATGGCTCAAGTGCTTCCTATGGTAAAGCCTTATTCATGAAAAAATGAGCTCTAAGGAAGTAAGTTCCCTTATCTGCACACTTCTATTAATCTTGATCCAGTAGGTTACAAACAGCACAGCCCACTCATTATAGCACCACTTGAAATATTATAAACTTTGTCCTTTTTGAGGATGCAGAGCTGAGATATCCTTCAAAATGAGCAGTCTACAAACTTTTTGAAGAGTACCATCTATATTCATCTTGATATTTAGCGCAATATCTACTAGAGTGTTAGTGGATGTATTTCAATTGGTCAACAAATATTTATTAGACATACACGTCTAAAATACTTTGTTAGTATTACATGGGACATAAAAGTGACTAAGAAATGATCCCAAGATCTTTGTGCTATAGGAGAAGGTGATTCGTGATTTGCAAATATTACAGTAATGCCAGGTGAAGTAAGAGGAGTATCGTGAGAAAAGTATAAAATGTGAAGCAATTTGAAAGGAGAAAGGAAGCATATCCTCCCGGAGGTATGCAGAAGCGTAACTAGAGGAAATGGTGTTTGAGACAGCACTGTCGGGTCATCAGGATTCCAACAGGCAAAACTATAAGCTGTGTACCTAGTTGTTCACTTTTACTGAAAGGAGAGATAGAGATAGGTATGGATTATTCGGGGTTCCCAGGTAAAGGACTGATCTGCCAGTGCAGGAGACAAAATAGATGCGAGTTTGATCCCCTGGGTCAGAAAGATCCCCTGGAAAAGGGCACGGCAACCCACTCCAGTATTCTTGCCTGGAGAATCCCATGGACAGAAGGGCCCGGCAGGCTAAATCCATAGGGTTGCAGAGAGCCAGACACGAATGAAGATACTTAGCATGTACGCATGGATTCTTCAGTCATTCATAGGCAATAGAATATGGTTTGGCCAGATGGTCATGGATGCTAAAGGAACAAAATTAGAGAATTGATTGTGAGAACGTCTGCAGAAAAGGCCTGTGGAGGGATTCCCCAAAATTGCAAAGAATGAAAGAATATCTATGTTCCACTGAAAATTCACCAAAGGGGAACCTCCCTAGGTGAAGCCTACCTAATCTGGAGGACAAAACGTATTCTGTGAATTTCAGTCAGCCTGTTTCCCTGGCTACCCTAGAGCCTGACTGGCCCTGACAGCAGAATTTCTCTCACTTGGGGAGATGCAGAAAATGTTGCTGCTGAATGCTGCTTGCTTCAGGGAAACATCAGAAAAGTTTTTTTTTTTTTTAATACATATATATGTATGTATTTCTTTTACTTTGTACTTTACAAAATTTATTAAATAATGAGTGTTACTAACTTTTATTATCTTAAATACTGTATTTAAACTATGTTTCCCTAGATGCATGTGTTTTTTTTTTTTTTTTTTTTTTGCACAAAGAACAGAGTAGGTGAAAAGTGAATTTATAAATACAACTGAATCTTCAGTACAGAGACCTAGTGAGAACTTGACATACATTTAAGGACAGATAACTCTTTCCCCGCATCCCTATCCCACTTCCCAAAGAAACTATTTGGGCCTCTAAATGGTACATAAAAACTACATGGTACACATATACTGGGCTTCCCTGTGGCTCAGATGGGAAAGAATCTGCCTGCAATGCAAGAAACCCAGGTTTGATCCCTGGATTGGGAAGATCCTCTGGAGAAGGGAATGATAACCCACTCCAACATTCTTGCGTGGAGAATTCCATGAGGTCACAAAGAGCTGGACGGACTGAGCAACTAACACAGACACACACATACACATATATCAGAGTATATATATTCTCAGAGAGATTTAAATATATTGAATTCATAAAATAAAACATCTATGTATGAAAAATAATACGAAATTATTTTAGAAAGACTTGGAAATTTAAGATATAATTATTGATTTAAATAATTCAATACATAGACTGAATAGGAGTATGGGCACAGAGGAACATCAAATATTTTAGCTGGAGGACTGAAATGAAAGATTATCCCAAAACACAATACTACAGCATGGTACTATACGCAAGCAGAAAAAATGGAGACATGAAAAATAGATACAGGAGTTCTAACACATGCCAAATAGAAACTCCAGAAGAAAGATGATGAAAAAATGAAATTATTAAAAATAAAAAAATCCAAAGTAATGAACACAAAGATTTTAAAGCTTTAGAAGTAATGAAGAAAAAAATGCTTTAAGTACATTCTGGTGAAATTTCAGAACTCTAAGCATAAAGAACCAATCTTAAAAATGTCGAGAGTAGAGTAAGGAGTTGCTCACAAAAATATAAGAATCGGATTGGTATCCATTTTCTCATCTTTAAAATTCGATGCTGGAAGACAGTGACAGGAAATCAGAAAGAAAAAGAAAAAATGCACAGTAAATACAATGGAAACAATAAATCCAGGCATATCAGCAATCATAATACAAAATACAGCTAAGTTCAGAGCAAAGAGACAGGAGGCAGGAGCCAGCTATATGACGATTGCAATAGGTATGTGTATCCAAGCATATCAGCAATCATAATACAAAGTACAGCTAAGTTCAGAGCGAAGAGACAGGAGGCAGGAGCTGGCTATATGACGATTGCAATAGGTATGTGTATCCAAGCATATCAGCAATCATAATACAAAGTACAGCTAAGTTTAGAGCGAAGAGGCAGGAGGCAGGAGCCGGCTATGTGACGATTGTAATAGGTATGTGTAAAATAAAATGACACGGAAAAAATCTACTGCAAAGAATTTAAAAGATAAGTACTAGACAAATAATTCTGGAATATTAATATAAGAAAAAAAAATAGGAATAAGATAAAAGTAATTAAGAACATTTAGAACTTCCCTGGTGGTCAGTGGTTAAGAATTCTCCTGCCAGTGCAAGGGACATGGGTTCAATCCCTGGTCTGGGACGATTGCACACGCCGAGGAACAACTGAACCCAGCTGCACAACTACTGAGCCCACGAGCCCACGAGCCTGCGCTCAACAAGAGAAGCCAGCACAAGGAGAAGCCCACAGCACAGGAGAGAGTAGCCCCCACTCGCTGCTCCCGGAGGAAGCCCGTGTGCAGCAACAAAGACTCAGCACAGTCAAATAATTTTAAAAAATTATTAGAACATTTATATTGATGTTGACATAAATTACATCAATATATTTGCAGAATCTACAACTGATGCAAATAAAATCAAAATCTACATGTTGCAATAGGAGGAAGATCCTGTGACTAAATGAACTAAGAACCAATTCAAGCTAAAGACAGAGAGAAAGACAGAGAGGAGGAACAAATTGAATAAGCTAAAAAATAAGTTAATAAACATAAAAGTAGTAAACAAAAATAAGTAGATGACTAATCAAATGAAAAGGTAGTTCTTCCTATAAGCGTTCTTTTAAAAGAGCAATTAAATAAGCTGACTTTGTCAAATGTGACCATGGTGAAGAAGGAAGACATATAATAATCTTAGGACTGAGAAAGAAAAGATATGGAAAACAATTAATTATAAGCAAGTCAAATACAAATTTATACCAAATAAATTTGAAAATTAGTTGAAATTGATTATACTTTAGGAAAAACTGACTAATCAAAATTGACTTAGAAAGGAACTGAAATCCTGAAAAGACCAATAACCACAAAAGAAATTTAAGAGGTAACAGAAACCCTAAAAAGGGCACAATGCCCAGATGATCTTCTGGGCACACTGTACTAAACCTGCAAAGAACAGATAATTCCTGTATTATTTACACTGTTTAAGAACATAAAAAGAGATGGAAAGCTTTCAGTTCATTCTACAAATATAGCATAACACTGAATCATAACCAGATAAAAATAGAGGGGGAAAAAACCACCCACAAACAAAACAAGAAACCCAAAGACAAATAGAGGCAAAAATGCCAAATAAAATACTAGGAAATTTAACTCAACACTACACTAAAAGAATTACATCATGGACTAGTAGTCTTTTTCACAGAAATGCTGGGATAGTTTAACATTAGCCTGTCCTTTACTGTAATTCACGACACTAAGAGCTTAAAAGAGAAAAATTATATCATTCTCTCAGTACACATGAAAAGACTTTTACCAAAATTTCTGATTATCCTGATAAGAAAAGTTGTGTTAAGCAACTTGACAGACGATATTGCCAGAAACCTACACGATGCCTTCCATGAATCATAAAGATCATTCTCACTAAAGTGAAAGGTTCCGCCACTCTTGTAATGCTTCAGTAGAAACTATTCTACCGCAAGGAAGACATATGATCCAGGAAACAGGTGATTCAACACAGGAAAAAGGCAACGGAAAGCCCCAAAAATCTGGTGGAAAAAAAATCCAGGCTGACAGATGTGCATCAGGTCTAGAGAGTAATGGTAGGGGGTTGAACGGCTACAGGAAGGATAACTCCAAGAAAAAGGAAGAGATGAAGCTGATAGAACAGTATTAGCATGTATTATGAAGAGATGGAGACTTCAGCAGAGTTTTCATGTGAATTAGTAATAGGAATCTAGAAAAGTAAGCAAAAAGAAAAGATTAGTTACCTATTAACTTGGGGGAGAGTTATTTAAGAAAATTAACTGAATTAGAGTACACTATATGACTCAGTGGCAAATAATATATATTGTCACAATAATGTTAAAGGTAAAGTCTAAATATTGATTTAACCAAAATGGTGCTGAGAACCTGTTTGGGAAAATGGGATGAGAAGAGGAGTTGTTTATATACGAAAGCCAATTCCTTAGGTTCCATAGTAGGAAGTCAGTAGATAATATCTAAAACTTTAAAAAAGAAGTAGCATGTTCTTTAGAAATGTTTATATTTAGAAATATAAATGTGAAAGTCAGACAAAGCTGTGAGAATTAAGAATTGATAGTGGTGCCACTGATGTCAAGAGGGATGTGTCTAGGACTGCAGGGCTTTGTTGTTGCAAGTCTCCTAAAACTCATTCACTTATTTAAGTACCTGCATGTATTACTCTGGTAAAAAAAAAAAAAAAAAAAAATTAACATTAAATTCAGATTTTAAAAAAGAAAGAGTAACAATACCCAGTAAGGATGTGGAGAAATGTATATCGGGTACTTTCTGTCAGAGTATCCTCTGACACTAGAATAGGGAGAGAATAAATTATTATGAGCTTTCCAGAGAGCGTGTTGACAGAAAATACCAAAATTTCAAATCCAACAGTTCCTCCTCTGGTGAATTATTTCAAGGAAAACAACACGGCAGATATGCAAAGATTTACGGAAAAGGGTGTCACAGCATCATTCTTTAAAAAATTGGGACACTCTCACTATTCATTCATGTGCATTAATAAGGGAATGATTAAGTAGATTATGCTCTTCCATACAATGGAATACTTGTAGGGTTTATAACATAATAGTATAATGCAGTAGGGGGCTTCCCAGTTGGCTTAGCAGTACAGCAATGCAGGAGACCTGGGTTCCATCCCTGGGTTGGGAAGATCCCCTGGAGAAGGAAATGGCAATCCACTCCAGTACTATTGCCTGGAAAAGCCCATGGTAAGAGGAGCCTGGTAAGCTACAGTCCACAGGGTTGCTAAGAATCAGACACGACTGAGCAAACACGCATGCGTAATGCAGTGGTTCTCAAATCATGCTTTTGGGAGTCTGCATTATCTTTCCAGGGCTGCCACAGCAAAGTACCAAAAACTAGGTGGTTTAGAACAGCAGAGCTGTACTGTCTCACAGTTCTACAGGCTAGAACGAGTCTTAGGTCAGGGTGCCTCAAGCGTAAGCTCCTTCTGAGGGTTGGGAGGGAGAACCCCTTCCATGCTTCTCTCCTAGCTTTCTGTGTGGCTGGTGATCTCTGGGGCTCCCTGGCTTGTGGCTACCTCACCCTTATCTCTGCCTTCCTCTCACATGGCGTTCTCTGTGTATGCGTGTCTGTCCCTGTTTCTGTGTCCAATTTCTCCTTTTTTTATAAGGACACCTGTCATACTGGATTGGAGCCCACCCTAATGACCTCATCTTAACTTGATCATTTGCAAAGTCTATTTCCAAATCAGGTTACAGGCACTGGGGTTGGACTTCACCATCTTTGGGAGGAGAGATACAATTTAACCCACAAAAGAGTCTTAGGGTTTCTGAAGATTCCTCAAAAACCACTGGAACTACTGGTCCTGAGATGGTAAATTCTGGAATTCTATTGCCCACTTCAACTAGAAACTTTCCATTTTTTATAAATTTGTATTCTGAGTGTTCCTGTGAAGGAAGGGTCTTCTACCTTCCTTTACTTCAAAATAGCTACCTTCCTACTACTTTAAAGTGTTTAAAAGCTACCAAAATACAGCTATATTTTTGTTCCCAATATATTGCTAATTGAGGAAGGTAGTTTTCAAGCAGGTAAACATGTTCCCAGTTCTGCAAAACTACAAAAATCCTTCTTTATATTTATATCTATAGTTCTTATATTTAGATTTATATCATTTTTTATATCACGAACCCCCAAAATATTCACCGTATTAACAGGTTACAATTTTCAAGTGTCCTTTATATTTGTCTTTAAATTTTTCTATATGTCTATTTTTTACAGTGACATATCTGTGTAATAATAAAAGACTATAACTATTTTTTACAGTGAGAAAGAGGTCACTTATGACATTTGGTAAATACAATTTGGTAAACTGATATAGTTTTGACCACCTGGCTTGGCTTATAAGAATTTCAAACTAAGATAATATGGATGACTATTCAGTTCTCTCCAAAAGATTGGCCTTGCCATTCAAACTTAGTTGGAAAAAATTGAGTGCATAAATCCAAGTGTCTATTTGTGGATAAATAGATAAACAAAACATGGCCTTTATAGACAATGAAATATTATTCAGCCTTTAAAGAGAAAGAAATTCTGACACATGTTATAACATGGATAAGCCTTGAAGACATTATACTAAGTGAAATAAGCCAGTGATAAACAGACACATATTATATGATTCCACTCCTCCGAGGTACTTAGACTAGTCAAATTCATAGAAACAGAAAGAAGAATGGTGTTTGCCAGGGGCTGAGAGGAGGGGTGAATGATGAGTTATTGTTTAATGGGTACAGGGCTTCAGTTTCGTAAGATGAAAAATAGCCCTGGAGGTGGATGGTTGCACGACCATGTGAGTGTACTGAATCCCACTGAATGGTGCCCTTAAAAATGGTAAAATGGAAAATTTTATGCCATGTATATTCTACCACAATTTTAAAAATAAACTAAAGAAACTAAATATAAAAGAAATTGAAACTCTAAACATTTCAAGGTAGTATGTACCTAGCTGACATTCATTTTAAATTTCTTAAACTCATTTATTTGTTATTTTTCATCATTATGATCATAATCATCATTTCCATCTAGACTCTCATCATTAGATGGTCTAGGAAACCAGTTGCATGCTTTACTCCAAAGATTGTTTTTCATTTCATCATTCAAGCAGCATACATATTTTTTGGTGAAAAACACGAGAAGAGCTCTGAGAAAGTCCTTCTTTGGAATTCTTCAATGGATTCACCTAACCTCAACATTCCCTTCGTTGCCCCCCAGGGAAACCTCTCACCAGCCCAGCACCTTCCACCTCCCAGCCACAAGAAAGCTAAACGAGATAATCAGAAAAGCCACTCAAGAAAAGAAGGAAGAATCAGCTACATATTCAACAAGGCAAGGAACAAGAAAACGCAAATCTGTTCCAGTTCTCCAGTTTCACCTTAAAGGCACAAGACTGTAGGTGCTTATGAACAGCTTTTCAAAGCCTAAATTCACAGCCTCTCCACGCGGGAGGTTACCAGCATCTGAAGAAAAACAACCCCTACCAGAAAGGCTCCTCTTTGTTTTCATTCTTTGCAGTCCTTCAGGAAACTCTTGATAATGTGAAATGTTATTACTGCAAATGTTGGCCCAGGCAAGTTTACTCTAGAGTCTGACTATCACTGGCTGTTCACAAAATAAAATCATTTTTAAAGCCGGCGAGGAGAGCCAAGTGCAAACCACAAATCAGAAAACCACCAAGGCGGGCTGGCCTCGCTGCCAGAGTTTAATGTGATCTAATGGGAGGACAAGAAGATGTGAGAATTTGATTTTACAACGCTCCATGTAACATTTGGCTATACAAAGGGGTTGGACCCGACTTCCCCATCCTTAAGCAAACATTTGAAGTAATGTTTTACTCCCTCATCAGTTTTAATTCTGTCAACCAGGGTGTAGAGATTCAGCCTGCCCTGCTCATTTTAAAAGTGCCGTCTACTTTGGGTGGTTATAGATTTGCTTAACATTGATTCATACAAAATGAAGATGGGCAGGTGGGGAAGGGGCCAGGAAAATAGGATGAAGCTATTTAGTGGCAGTGTCTCAACTGGATTGCAGCTCTCTTCTGCATTTGTGATTTATTCCACGGGTGGGAGGACAGGGGACAGAGCTCACTGAAGAGCATTCTTTCACAAGCAAAAACTAACCCCAGTGAGAGAGAGTCAGATCTGGGCTGGATCGCGTTGCCCAGTCTCCTACCAAATGGGAATGGAACTCAAATGTAACTCTATTTCCCATCATTCACTTAAAAAAGAAAAAAGAAAATGGTAGCAACATTGAAACTCTCTGTGCATGGCAAATTAACAACTGATGGATCTATGGAGGAAGGAAGGTCCATCGTGAAGTGCCATGTAAGGCATATATACAATGAAAAACAAATGAAAGTCACGTTTCATGCTGTTCTTGTTTCTGTTGCCAGGAGAATGAGAATCAGATCTCTTTCCCTCTTCTTACAGAATAATGCATCTTAACAACGCCAAACTCCTACTTACATTGTCATCGTAAAGCACTTACAAGGTTGACCCAGTGAAGAAATGCGAAATCCACAGACTGTAGTTTCTTAATGTAATAGTTGCTAAGTACAACATATCCCAGCATGCAGGAAGAAATATTAGAATTTTCGTTCTATTGACTTTTTATCTAAAAAAATAAGAGAGTAAGCCTTGCTAACAGTTAAAATGAAAACAACACCAGGTACGGTCAGCTTGGTTCAGATATAGACTGAGGATCCCGCAGCATCTGGGGCTTGTGAGTCTTCCTGAAGGAAGCTCAGGGTTCCACCGTGCTGAGGGTGTGACACAGGCTGCCTCAGTGCAGGGAGGTTGGGCTGCAATAATTATGGACCAAACCTGTCATGGCTTGGCACAAAAGAAGTTTATTTTTAGCTCAGGGAGTCATTCTGGTGATCAGATCAGCAGAGTAACTCAAGTCACTCAGGCACTCAGGTTAGTGAAACTCTGCCAACTTCCACTCAGGGTCAGCATGGCCATCTGCATGTCTCCCAGCCCGAAGGAGGACAGGACATGGAGAATCAGTCCTACGAATGTTTTTTATGGTCCCAGCCTAGAAGACGCACATACTGTTTCAGCTCCCCTTTCTTTGGCTAGAACTTGGTCTCATAGCCAAGTAAACCACAAAGGGGAGGAGTGGGGCAGGAAATGCACCTGGTTATCAGCCCAGGAAGAGGCAAAAGATCCTGCTGACCAGCGCACAGCCTCCACCACGGAGGTCCTCATACCCTCAGTGTATTGCAATGTATCTCTCTCTATGTGTTCCCTTCTCACAGATTTTACCATTGTCATGAAACTTAATCTCGTAAAATGAACAGGTGGCTTAAAAAGATTTCTACGAAAATGTCACAAATTGAAAAATAATACTAATAATCCGAGCACAAGCCAGTAAGAAGAGAAGACCAGAGTTGCAGCGTCTCATATTTTTAACTCCATCAGTCATAGTCTGAGGCTTGAAAAAAGACTATTAAATTACTTTAAAATCTGAAGTAGATTAAAAATTAAAAATCTGAAGCAGTTTAAAATTAAAGCAAATTAAAATTAAAAATTAAAATCTGAAGCAGATTAAAAATTCTCAAAGAAAGTACATTTATTTAAAATGCATATTTATATTCACTTATAATAAAGAACCTCACTACATATATGTCTATATATATATATACATCATATATATATAACATTGCTAATAAGAATGTGAACATACCATAATTAACAAAATACTTAAGTAACTGTAAAATAAGCTGGAGATAAGCCTCTATATTAGATTATATTAATTTAATCTAGGTTATTTAAATTTAGCAGCTTAAAGTCATGCTATACCCAATCTCTTATTTTGAAAAAAACTTATTAACCTTGCTGATAGATGTTTAGAAGCCTCTTTTGAGATTTCCAATTCAATAACAAAATACAAAACCCACAAACAATTGGATTCTCCTCATTTTTTCTTTCCTTTGTATTAAAATGGCAAAATAATATATGTATAACAATATGGCAACAAACAAAGGTATATTCCTTTGTCACAGAGAAAAATGTTAAAGTTTTTAGAAATAATTAAAGTGTATTGTGCAGCATTGGAGTTTGATTTATAGATGAGTGAAAGCACAGGTGTTTCTATATATCTCAGGTTATGGTACTTGTTAGATCATTTTCAATAGTCAAACATACAATGATTCGTGTGTATGAATGTGTGCATCAGTGCATAGGCACCTCTCTCTCTTGCTCTCTTTCTCTGTCTCTCTATCTATCTATATATACTCTTGCTCTCTTTCTCTCTCTCTATCTCTCTATCTATCTATAGATAGATAGATAGATAGATCTATCTATATAGTAGAGAATGTATATTCTCAGCAGTCATTCAACCAACATTTATTATCGAGTACCTATTCATACTCATGGAATCTTCATTAGTGTCAATAGTAAATTTAACAAAAACATATTTTAAGAGAAAATTGTTGAAGTGTATCCATTGATGGAGCAACTACTTTGACTGTAATGTTAGAAAAGTTTTCTGGGATGAGTTTACTGAGGTGGCACAAACATATTTGTTCCACCATTCACAGACATTCATAGACAAGTCACTGCAACAAAATGCTCATTCATAGGCAAGCCACTGCAACAAAATGTCAACATTTAGAGAAATTTAGGGAGACTAGAGCTCACAAAAATGGTGACGATTTTGGGCTTAGTGTCTATAACTTCTGAGGAATTTGAAGAGTTTATGGGAAAAGGGCAGTATATAAGAGAAAACTGAAGGTTATACATATGTTCTAACCATGAAATGTTGAAGTCATCTTAGAAAATCATACCTTGGTCAAAAGTTGCTTAAAGAATCACCAGTCTTTTCTCAGTACTTGAAGCAAAAGTGGTGTCCTTGGCAGCCAAGTCCTATGAGCCAAAGCTGGGGGTTGAGGGCAACACTCCGTCACAGGGATCGCAAATGCAGGTGGGTCTCCATTCCGTGCTATTGACATCCTGCACATGCCTCTTGCAGACCAGCTCCACACAAAACAATGCTACTTCATTCAGTTATTGCATTTTTCTACTCTGTTTGGTTGCTGTTTATATTTTCTAACTCTTTGTTTAAAACTCCTTGTAACTGCTTACTCTGTGCATTCATTCTTTTCCTGAGTTCTTGGATCATTTTTACAATCATTATTCTGAGCCCTCTCTCAGGTAGGTTGCCTATCATCACTTCATTTAGTTGTTCTTCTGAGGTTTTATCTTGTTCCTTTGTCTAGAACATGTTTCTTTGCCATCTCATTTTGCTTAAATTTCTATTTATATTTTCACATATGTAGTATGTTAGTCATGTTTCTCATGAAGAAGTGGCCCTCTGCAGGGGATGTCCCATGTGTCCCAGCAGTACACTCCCTTCTCATCACCCAAAGGCCAGGGACCAGCTCATCCTGGGGTAGGTTCTGATCTGTTTGTGGGTTCAGTTTCACAGGCTGCAGGAGCATAGTTTTCTTACTTCTGGTGTCTGCCCCCTGGTGGGTGAGGCTGGTCCAGACACTTGTGACAGCTTTATGTGGGAGGGTTGGTGCCTGCCCATGGGTAGATGGAGCTGGGTCTTGTCTCTTCTATTGGACAGGGCCTCATATGTCTACAGGTGGCTATAGACTCAGAAAGTCTTTAGGCATCCTGTCTGCAGATGGGTGGAGCTGTGTTCCCATCCTTTTAGTTGTTTGGCATGAGGTATTCCAGCACTGGAGACTATAGGTTGTTGGGTGGGGCTAAGTCTTAGTGCTACTAACACAAGCAAAACGTCTGCCTCCAGCAAGAGTTCATGCAGATGAACACTCCCTGATATGTCTACCAACAGCTTTTATGACACCAGAGAGAGCCACAGCTGCCCCCTACTATTCCCCCCATGGACGCTCAAAGACCAGCAGGTAGGTCTGGCCCAGGCTCTTATGAAGCCACTGCTTTTGCCCTGAGTCCCACGGCATGCAAGACCTTGTGTGCACCCTCCAAGAGTAGAGTCTTTGCTTCCCCCAGTCCTGTGGAGCTTCTGCAATTAAGCCCCACTGACCTTCAGAGTCAAATGATTTGGGGGCTCCTACTCCTAATGCAGAAAACGTTGGCATATTATATTTTCTTGGACTCCAAAATCACTGTGGACGGTGACTGCAGCCATGAAATTAAAAGACTCTTGCTGCTCGGAAGGAAAGCCATGACACACCTAGTAGCATATTAGGAAGCAGAGACATCACTTTGCTGACAAAGGTCAGAACAGTCAAAGCTACAGTTTTTCCAGTAGTCATGTACAGATGTGAGAGTTGGACCATAAAGAAGGTTGAATGCCAAAGAACTGATGCTTTTGAATTGTGGTGCTGGAGAAGACTCTTGAGAGTCCCTTGGATGGCAAGGAGACCAAACCAGCCAACTCTAAAGGAAATCAACCCTGAATATTCATTGAAAGGACTGATGCCTAAGCTGAAGTTCCAATACTTTGGTCACTGGATGTTAAGAGCCAACTCATTGGAAAAGACCCTGATGCTGGGAAAGATTGAGGGCAGGAGAAGGAGGCAGCAGAGAAGGGTGAATGGCATCACCGACTCAGTGGACATGAGTTTGAGCAAACTCTGGAGATAGTGAAGGACAGGGAAGCCTGGCAAGTTGCAGTCCATGGGATCCCAAAGAGTCAGACATGACTTAGCAACTGACCAACAACACCTACAACAGGCCAGGGAGTCTGAGGTGGGGCTCAGAATTCTCATTCCTAAAATAGAACTTCGGTGATATACTTGTTCTCCAGTTTGTGGATCACCCACCCACCTGGGGGGTATGGGGTTTGATTTTATCGCACGTGTGCCCCTCCTACCATCTCACTGCGGTTTCTTCCTTGTCTTTAGAACATCTGTTTTGGTAGGTTCTGGTCTTTACTGATGGACTTCCCTGGTGGCTCAGATGGTAAAGCGTCTGTCTACAATGCAGGAGACCTGGGTTCGATCCCTGGGTCGGGAAGATCCCCTGGAGAAGGAAATGGCAACCCACTCCAGTACTCTTGCCTAGAAAATCCCATGGACGGAGGAGCCTGGTGCAGGTTACTGCCCATGGGGTCGCAAAGAGTTGGACACGACTGAGTGATAGTCTTTACTGATGATTGTTCTGCAGTTAGTTGTGATTTGGGTGTGCTTATGACAGGAGGTGAACTCAAGGTCCTTCCTCTCTGCCATTTTGTCTTCCTCCAGATCAATGCTACTTGAATCAACACCTTGTCCAAGCAAGAAGAAAACCAGTGGAGAGTCTAAAAGGTATCCTTAAAAGCTACCCAAGCAGGATCATCCAGCACCAATGGCTATCAAGATATATCTAATTTGTAAGCTATAGGCATATAAGCTATAATTTATAGGAATGGATGAAATCAAACCTGAAGACAGGGAGAAAAGCAGAAGTCACAAATGGCAGCCTGTTTTTGGCCAAGCCAATAAATGAGCTTTGTTTGCCTTGTCAATGTTATTTTAAAACGATGTTATCTGACTACACTTGAGCAAACTCAAATTGCCCCCAAATTGGGCAATTTCATCCAACAAAATCAATTTCCAGCTTCTCTTGAAAAATTAGAAGTTATCACAACACTGGGCTCATGTTTCCACTTGGCAATAATTGGAGGGAACTGAGAAGCCATGGCTACCCTAACAATGACTGTGTGTCTCTCAGTTAGCCACTGCTCTCATTGAGTTCAGTAGTTTGATTTACCTGCTTGCTCCCTGTAGGCATCCGAATTTATGACCTTCTGGTTAAAATCAGAGACGAGGTTTGAGAAATGGAAGATTTTGCCTCCTGCTACAGCTCTTTATAAGCCAGTATCTTTCCCCCCTATCTAAAGCTTTATTCATCTTTTTATTCTCATAGGACCCTACTATTCCCTGGGGTCTGCACATAATGGAGATTCCCTAAGTATTTTCTGAAGCTTTTTTTTTTGGAGTGGGGAGGGGTTGGCTGTTTTGGTTTGTGGGTTTGTTTTTTTTTTTTAGCTTCAGGTAAGTCAGTGTTTATACCTAACTGCACTTTTTTAAAACATGAATTTGATGTTAATGTATTCACTGGCATGTTCATAGTTCATTCCTCCTGTTCACTGTCATCACCTTGAACATCTGCTCTGATCAGAGTAATATTAATAAAACAGTAATGGCCCATTATCTGTCCAATTTCCTTTAAAATTGGAGGATCTTACAGAATCTTTATTACCTCCTTTGGTGAGTAGTCGGAGAAGGCAATGGCACCCCACTCCAGTACTCTTGCCTGGAAAATCCCATGGACCGAGGAGCCTGGTAGGCTGCAGTCCATGGGGTCGCTAAGAGTCGGACACGACTGAGCGACTTCACTTTGATTTTTCACTTTCATGCATTGGAGAAGGAAGTGGCAACCCACTCCAGTGTTCTTGCCTGGAGAATCCCAGGGACGGGGGAGCCTGGTGGGCTGCCGTCTATGGGGTCACACAGAGTCGGACACAACTGAAGCGACTTAGCAGCAGCAGCAGCAGTAGCTGTGAGCAGTAAGAATTGGCACACACAGAGTTGGGTAATATAGGGAGTTCTGTGTAATGCAAAGAATTTAATAAAGCCTTAAAAAATATGAAATGAAATTTCCTTTTCAGTTGATCAGGCTTTTCCTTAGTTTTCCCTACCATCCTTCACTTGGAAAGATAATAGAGAAGAACTGAGATAATACGTCTTGATGAATGAAGTAACCAGGGGGATAGAAAGAGGAGAAATTTCCATTCTCAAAAAGAAGGAAAACTGCTACCTCATAGAGTCTACTGTATCAGAATCTGACCAAGTTTCACTGGCTCTGGCAATAAATTCTTCCTGCAATTTGGAAATACAAAGCAATTGTACAATCAATATCATAGAAGTGCCAGAGTCACTTATCTGCACACCCTCAATCATTGTATTTTAATTTTCTCACTTTTCTTCTGCCAACTGAAGAAAGCAAGAAACGAGCTGATATTAGAAATAAGATACAGCAAGTCTGAAATGGTAGTTAGGAGATCAAAAATTAAACTTGTGGTCAGAAGTTTCCTCTCACTTTCAACAGTTCCCTCAAACCAAAAATAATAAAGATAAATTTTATTTAATCACATTAGCTCATTAATCACATAAAGGCCTGGCTGTTGACTCTTCACCTTTCCCAGTGGGGCTGAGAAAGTCAACAAACTAATAAAATAAAATGAAGTCTCTAACCAGAAATTTGAAAAAAAAAAAAAAATCCCTTCATTAATGATTAAGAATAATGTACCCTTGAGATTCAAGTTAATTTTTCCAAAATTTCGTTTTAAAAAATCAGGAATATTAGCTAAACCAAACAAATGGGATTTTTTGCACCCTCTTTTTTAAAAATAAGAGAGATTTTAACGAGCTTCCCCGTTCATCTTGATTAAATCAGAATTTTAGGAAAAAGTAACCTAGCAGAACTTCAGAAATGTGAAGTTCAAGTTCAACTAATGAAGGGAAAAAGACTTATTTAAGTGAATGATCCTCCCATTTCTGTGTCAGCTTCGCACTTTATTAGATCGTAGAGAACAAAAGGCTCCAACCCTCCCACTGGGAATCTTTAGCTGGAGCCCTGGGCACTATTGTTGATTTTATCCTAAAGGGCTTGGGAACACATTTTACAAACAGGAAAATAAAGAGCAAATAAGTGTGAGAAACATTCAGTGAAAGAAGGTCAATGGGAATAGCTCACATGCTGTCAAAGTCCCACTGGATTTCTTTTAAAATGATGTAGGTAGATGCATTTTTGGTTGGTGTGTTTAATCAGATACAGGTTTCAAAATGATATTCATTTGTCTCTTTCCTTATGTGGAAAATAATCACAGTTTTTCAGGGAAGAATCTTCTGGTGGGTTACCAACTGCTAGGCTCATCCTCTCATACAACCAAATACCTTATTTTCAGCCTGAGACTCAAGGATGCTTTCTTTGGACAAATCAACATTGGCTTCACATACAGAAATTCCCCTTTCTAAGGTTACCCAGTACAAATGAAGCATAGGAATCCCATGACACCTGCAAACATTTCTCCTCTTCTGACTGAATCTGGCCAGGCATGGAATCAGAACTAGGAACTCAGGGACCTACCCACCAGATGAATGCTACTTCACGTTGTTTTTGATGTTACTTTCCTCTTAACTAAAAGTGAAATAACGAATCACATGATAACTTCATGATGAATTTTGCACATGCTAAAATATAAAAGAGAAGACGTTGTTTCTTGACTTTCCAGTATATGTGAAGCACATTTTGTACTGGAACAAACAACTTGAAAATGTATTACATTCACAAATGGCATCTGAAGAGAACAGTTGCTTATGTGACTGTAAAAGAGAGAAACTCCAACCATTGATAGAGGGCTGCCAGAAATACTAGAAAAAAAAAAAAAAAAACCAAAAGCTTTCTCGGTTTAAGTTAAGGAATAAAATTAGTCTCCTACAAATCCTACCCTTAAATCAAAAGATGAAAATCATCCAGCTTTATTATACAGACCTTTCCAACTAACCATATGAATAATTCAGCCTAAGAAAGCCACTATTATCCAGAATGGAATCTCTAATACGCAATTGAAAGTTTTCTTAGGATCTCAGAGGAGTTCCAAGATTGCATTTTTTATGACGGATGGTGGTTATGACTAACTAAAATTCTACCACAAAATATAAAGTTAGCTGTAGACTAGAAATCTATTGACTTGTCAAGCATTTGGTCACTAGGAGCTACCCAGAAAAGACACACCCAGTACAAACCTATATCCGTTCCATCACTGACTAAGTATATATTTGTTGAGGGCCCACCACACACTGAGTCTCATGATGGAAGCTGGGGTGTGAACAAGATAGATATGGCTTCTTCTCGTGGAGAAGGAAAAGGGTCTAATTCTCTCATCCCGAACCTCTCAAGCTACTCATGGTAGAAATGCCTCAGAATGATGAAGGTGCTATTATTATTGGTGTCAAAATGAGAGAACTCTTAGTTCCATTACTCACAAGGCCAAATGATTGATGGGGAACAGAGAAAAAAACTGTTCAAATCACTTTTATCAGTGAAAAAAAAATTATATGGAGTTTGCAATAGACTGAATGTTTGTGTTGCCCTGCCAAATGTATATGTTAAAATCCCAACTCCCATAAAGAAGATGTGGTACATATAACAATGGACTATGGACCATAAAAAAATTAAATAATGTCATTTGCAGCAGCATGGATAGATTATCATACTAAGTGAAAAAAATCAGACAGAGAAAAACAATACCACATGATATCGCTTATATGTGGAATCTTTTAAAAAGACACAAATTAACTTCTTTACAAAATAGACTCACAGATGTAGAAAACAAATGTATGGTTACTACAAGGGAAAGGAATGGGGAGGGAAAATTAGGAGTTTAGGATTAACAGATATGCACTACTTTGTATAAAACAGATAAATAGCAAGGACCTACTGTATAGCACAGGGAACTATGGTCATTCTCTTGTAATAACCTAAAGCGGAAAAGTCTCAAAAAGAATAGATACACATATATATAGCTAACTCAGTCATTTGCTATACACCTGAGGCTAACACAACATTGTAAATCAACTATACCTCCATTTAAAAAAGTACAGTGATGCACGTTTTCAACTAGTATATCATATGGGTTCTTCCATAACTTTGATTTTTGCACAATATTGTGTTTGAAATTTTTCGTTCATGTTTATTCGTGATGTTATAGTTTGTTGTCAGTATCAGTTCAGTTCAGTTCAGTCGCTCAGTCGTGTCCGACTCATTGCAACTCCATGAATCGCAGCACGCCAGGCCTCCCTGTCCATCACCAACACCCGGAGTTCACTCAAACTCACGTCCATCGAGTCGGGGATGCCATCCAGCCATCTCATCCTCTGTCGTCCCCTTCTTCTCCTGCCACCAATCTCTCCCAGCATCAGGGTCTTTTCCAATGAGTCAACTCTTCGCATGAGGTGGCCAAAGTACTGGAGTTTCAGCTTCAACATTAGTCCTTCCAATGAACACCCAGGACTTATCTCCTTTAGGTTGATCCTTTGCTTGGATCTCTTTGCAGTCCAAGGGACTCTCAAGAGTCTTCTCCAACACCACAGATCAAAAACATCAATTCTTTGGCACTGAGCTTTCTGCACAGTCCAACTCTCACATCCATACATGAACCAGTGGAAAAACCATCACCTTGACTAGACGGACCTTTGTTGGCAAAGTAATATCTCTGCTTTTTAATATGCTGTCTAGGTTGGTCATAACTTTCCTTCCAAGGAGTAAGCGTCTTTTAATTTCATGACTGTAGTCACCATCTGCAGTGATTTTGCAGTATCAAAAAATAAAGTCTGTAACTGTTTCCACTGTTTTCCCATCTATTTCGCATAAAGTGATGGGACCAGATGCCATGATCTTCGTTTTCTGAATGTTGAGCTTTAAGCCAACTTTTTCACTCTGTTCTTTCACTTTCATCAAGAGGCTTTTTAATTCCTCTTCACCTTCTGCCATAAGGGTGGTGTCGTCTGCATATCTGAGGTTATTGATATTTCTCCTGGCTATCTTGATTCCAGCTTGTGTTTCTTCCAGTCCAGCATTTCTCATGATGTACTCTGCATAGAAGTTAAATAAGCAGGGTGACAATATACAGCCTTGACATACTCCTTTTCCTATTTGGAACCAGTCTGTTGTTCCATGTCCAGTTCTAACTGTTGCTTCCTGACCTGCATATAGGTTTCTCAAGAGGCAGGTCAGGTGGTCTGGTATTCCCATCTCTTTCAGAATTTTCCACAGTTTATTGTGATCCACACAGTCAAAGGGTTTGGCACAGTCAATAAAGCAGAAATAGATGTTTTTCTGGAACTCTCTAGCTTTTTTCATGACCCAGCGGATGTTGGCAATTTGATCTCTGGTTCCTCTGCCTTTTCTAAAACCAGCTTGAACATTTGGAAGCTCACGGTTCATGTATTGCTGAAGCCTGGCTTGGAGAATTTTGAGCATTACTTTACTGGCATGTGAGATGAGTGCAATTGTGCAGTAGTTTGAGCATTCTTTGACATTGCCTTTCTTTGGGATTGGAATGAAAACTGACCTTTTCCAGTCCTGTGGCCACTGCTGAGTTTTCCAAATTTGCTGGCATATTGAGAGCAGCACTTTCACAGCACCATCTTTCAGGATTTGAAATAGCTCAACTGGAATTCCATCACTTCCACTAACTTTGTTCGTAGTGATGCTTTCTAAGGCCCACTTGACTTCACATTCCAGGATGTCTGGCTCTAGGTGAGTGATCACACCATTGTGATTATCTTGGTTATGAAGATCTTTTTTGTACAGTTCTTCTGTGTATTCTTGCCACCTCTTCTTAATATCTTCTGCTTCTGTTAGGTCCATACCATTTCTGTCCTTTATTGAGCCCGTCTTTGCATGAAATGTTCCCTTGGTATCTCTAATTTTCTTGAAGAGATCTCTAGTCTTTCCCATTCTGTTGTTTTCCTCTATTTCTTTGCATTGATCGCTGAGGAAGGCTTTCTTATCACTCCTTGCTATTCTTTGGAACTCTGCATTCAGATGCTTATATCTTTCCTTATCTCCTTTGCTTTTCACTTCTCTTCTTTTCACAGCTATTTGTCAGGCCTCCTCAGACAGCCATTTTGCTTTTTTTGCATTTCTTTTCCATGGGGATGGTCTTGATCCCTGTCTCCTGTTCAATGTCACGAATCTCCGTCCATAGTTCATCAAGTACTCTGTCTATCAGATCTAGGCCCTTAAATCTATTTCTCACTCCACTGTATAATCATAAGGGATTTGATTTATCTCATACCTGAATGGTCTAGTGGTTTTCCCTACTTTCTTCAATTTAAGTCTGAATTTAGCAATAACGAGTTCATGATCTGAGCCACAGTCAGCTCCCAGTCTTGTTTTTGCTGACTGTATACAGCTTCTCCATCTTTGGCTGCAAAGAATATAATCAGTCTGATTTCAGGGTTGACCATCTGGTGATGTCCATGTGTAGAGTCTTCTCTTGTGTTGTTGGAAGAGGGTGTTTGCTATGACCAGTGCGTTCTCTTGGCAAAACTCTTTTAGCCTTTGCCCTGCTTCATTCTGTATTCCAAGGCCAAATTTGCCTGTTACTCCAGGTGTTTCTTGACTTCCTACTTTTGCATTCCAGTCCCCTATAATGAAAAGGACATCTTTCGGGGGTGTTAGTTCTAAAAGGTCTTGTAGGTCTTCACAGAACCGTTCAACTTCAGCTTCTTCACCATTACTGGTTGGGGAATAGGCTTGGATTACTGTGATATTGAATGGTTTGCCTTGGAAAAGAACAGAGATCATTCTGTCGTTTTTGAGATTGCATCCAAGTACTGCATTTTGGACTTTTTTGTTGACCATGATGGCTACTCCGTTTCTTCTAAGGGATTCTTGCCCACAGTAGTAGATATAATGGTCATCTGAGTTAAATTCACCCATTGCAGTCCATTTTAGTTCGCTGATTCCTAGAATGTCGACGTTCACTCTTGCCATCTCTTGTTTGACCACTTCCAATTTGCCTTGATTCATGGACCTAACATTCCAGGTTCCTATGCAATATTGCACTTTACAGCATCGGACCTTGCTTCTATCACCAGTCACATCCACAACTGGGTATTGTTTTTTCACTATATGAGTAAACCACAATAAGTGGATATTTGAAAACAAGCCCAAAAAACCCCTGCCTCTGAATGTAATGGTATTAGGAGGTGGGGCCTTTGAGAGGTAATTAGAATTACATGAGTCCATGAAGGTGAATTCTTTGTGAATGAGATTAGTACCCTTAAAAGAGTCTCAGGAGAGCTTTCTTCCCCTCTCTGCCATCCACCATGTGAGGGTACAAGGAGAAGTCAGCTGTCTGTAACCCCGAGGAAGGCTCTCCCTGGAACCCACCCATTCTGGCACCTCCTTTTTGGACTTTTGGCCTCCAGAACTGTCTGGAGAACAATCTGGGCTACAGAACCCTCCAAAAGAGAGATAAATGTCTGCTGTTTATAAGCCACCCAGTCTGTGATATTTTTGTTATAGATGCCTGAACTAAGGCAAAGTTGATGTGAACTGTTTTTGTTTTATTATTGTTTTCCTTGTCTTGTTTCCTTGAAGATCAGATGATGAATGGATGGGAGTAAGATGAATGTTATCAACCACGCAACAGTAATTCTCATTCAAAGTTTTGTTGGCTCTGAGCTGACCCAGACAGACATCTCTGTCATCATCGCTCCCTTATCAATTTTATTTATTATATCCATGAAACATGTGTCGGTATCACCCAAACAGTACCAAGGACCTGGTCAGAGAATGTATCTCAATATATATCTGCATGTATTGAATAGTTAATGGATTAGATAGTTTAGAAATTGCACCCAGGGTGGCAAATGCAGATGGGTTGGAGCTGTATGAATGTGTAATAAAAATCTAATAAAATATTTGAGCAAACTCACACATCTGTGGGCAGATGGGAGGCATTATGTAATATAGGTCATTGCTACAGCAACCTCTAACCCCCTGGCTACTGCGCTGGGCCAAGGTTGAGTGTACAGGGCCTCTTTGAGTTTTCTTTCTCTGTCAACATTCAGAGAAATCACTTTTTAATCTCTCGAAAATGAACTATTAAAAATAGGAAGGCTTTGGCTCACACTCATACAAATGATGCACAAAATACCCCAAATCTTTGAACCAGGACCCTAGGTCTCACTGCTCATATTTGTTTGTTTTTGAAAACATAATATTTCCATGAATACACTTTGCTTCTCACCAGATGTCTTTCTCCCTGATAAATGCACTAGATGGGAATGTTTGAGGTGGTTCTTCCATGTAGCTTTGGAGAGTAATTTTAGAAGTGGTCAAACAATTGGTTATACAAACCAAAAACACAGAGTGAGAGATAGGTTTGGAATTTTCAAAAAGGCTATATTCACCAGATTATGTAAATAATATGAAACTAATATTCAGAAATCCTCACTTTAAAGATGTGTGGGTTTGGTGTATATAAATTTTACTGGATTCCAGAGTAACATTAGAATTTCCTCTGTCTACTGACTAATCTTCAACTTGATATTCTAGAGTGACTTTCTCACCTGGATGAAAATTATATCTCCTATAGTATTAAGTATTTAAGGTACATAAATCTGGAAAGTGGGGGTTAAGGGAAAGTGGGGAATCTACTTCTACAGCATCCGCGTGAAAAACTATCTAAGAGAATTTAGGACAATGTGTTTTAGAGACAGAACATTTATAAAAGCTTTAGGGTTAGCTATACCTGGACTCAGGCTTCCCAGGTGACTCAGTGGTAAAGACACTAGTGCCAAAGACACAGGTTCAGTCTCTGGGTTGGGAAAATCCCCGGGAGAAGGACATGGCAACCCACTCAGTATTCCTGCCTGGGAAATCCCATGGATGGAAGAGCCTGGCAGGCTACCGTCCACGGGGTTGCAAAAGAGTTGGACAAGATTTAGTGACTAAAACAACTAGCTACTTGGATTCACTTTTTTGGTCTTGTGACCTAGGACAAGTTCTTTAACCTTTATTACTCAATGTTCTTATCTGTAAAATTAAGATAATAAAAGCACCTACCTCCTAAAATTGTTGTGAGATTTAAATGAATTACTGTATATAAAGCACTTACAGCAGTGCCTAGTACATCATTAAGTACTCAATAAATGTTAGTAATAATTATCATTGTTGTATTTAAGACAAAAGGGAAAAAATTCAACTAGAAAAATTATTGTTCAACTATCAGAATCCTGAGCCCAAGCAGTAAGGCCAGTGAAAATTAATGACCTCAAAATGCCATGAGTCAGTTCTTAAAAATTCTCATTAAAAGTTAGGATCATTTATCACACACTTAGGCCTTGCTCTCTTAGCCTCTTTTGGTCAATCAAAGCCAAAGAACTGCTAAAATGAGGCCGATCACTGAAAAAAGGTATGTCTCATCATTCAACATAAAATTCTAGGAACAAGAGCTGTGAAGTGGAACGTGGCTAACAAACTTATCAATTTGAAAGATGATGTTTCCCAGATCGGCCTACACAGAATTTCAAAGGTGAAATTAGAACTTTGTATTGTGATCCATAGTGTATTTTATTATAAACCTTTCTTATCTATACAAATTTGTAGAAAATATTGTAATGAACAATGGTATACTCATCTCATCCAGGTTTTTATTTTTTTATTTTATTTTTTTTCTGTAAAGTTGTTTATTTTTATTTTTAATTTTATTTTATTTTTAAACTTTACATAATTGTATTAGTTTTGCCAAATATCAAAATGAATCCGCCACAGGTATACATGTGTTCCCCATCCTGAACGCTCCTCCCTCCTCCCTCCCCATACCATCCCTCTGGGTCGTCCCAGTGCACTAGCCCCAAGCATCCAGTATCATCATCCAGGTTTTTAAAAACAGCCTACTGAGCACACTTGTCAGCAGAAAATACAGAGCATGGGGCTGCCATGTGGAACAATTGCAGAAGGTACCATTCTTAGAGTGGAATGTGAATGACCCCTGTGGGTGATAACACATTGTATTCTACGTGAAGGGTGTCCCCTAGGATTGAGCAAAACCTGCATGCAGTCAAGAACTCCAGTAACCACTTCCTTGGATCACTCAGGAACTCTGTCCAGAATCTGCTGTTCATTAGTCTCAAGCCCATTTTTATACTTTTATTATATATGTATCTTAGTATTGATTTCCTCTTTGTACTTAGTATGAAATTATCATTCTTTATGAATCCTTCTGCAACTTGCTTTTTATGAAAAAACATTATCTTTCTAAGATATATTCCTATTCATCCATCTAGTTCCAGTTCATTCAATTTAACAGTTGAATAGGATGACTATATGAATAAACCAGTTTACTTAATTAGACATATGCTTTTCAGGGCACGCTCAGGGGTTTCCTTCTTTCTGCTTTTTTAAAATGAGAGCATCAAAAGCTTTCAATAAATGTAAGCTGTTATTGCACCTCTTGTTTTGCATTCACTACCTTAGTGAACAATATCTATTCTATGCTCCTTCTGTGTGCTTCCTTTAATTCAGTTATCTTAAAAGGCTTAAAACTGTGCTACCTAGACTTGGGAACTTCCCTGGTGGTCCTGTGGTTAAGAATCCACCTTCCAGTTCAGGGGATGTGGGTTTGATTGCTGGTCAGGGAACTAAAATCTCACATACCATGAGCAACTAAGCCTGTGAGGCACTACTAGGGGGCCCACATGCTCTTCAGCCTGGGTGCCACAACTAGAGAAAGCCCATGCACGGTAATGAAGGCCGAGCACAGCCAAAATAAATAAATAACAATTTTTAAAAATTTACCAGGCTGCCTCAGAGCACGAGATCCATGTATGATTAGGTCTGGCCAATCACAGGCAACCATGAAAGGTGTTCAACATGACAGTAAGATAGACTCTGTATGCCTGCCATTTCTGCTGCTGCTGATAAATGTGGTCATGGAGGTACTGGGTTTTTTCACACAGTGATGGAAGGGATCCTAATATCCAGTTACTCATGAGGTTTGAGAGGCAGGGTGTCATGTATCTGTTTTGTCACTGTGAATCATGGCAGCTCTGCTGTGGGTCTGGAACTGGCAGTGGCAGCAACTGCTTCCTGATGACATGATCATCTTGTGATTGTGGCACTTTCTTGCTCAGCGGGTTGGATGGTTTGTGTTTATGGCTCAGTCATCTGTTCTCTCCTGTAGCTTCAGAAGTCATACCTGAAAGTTCAACCAAGGGTCTATTTCTTCATCCTACTAATGATTTTATTCAATACTCTATCATCAGAGATGGATTTATGTGTTTTTTATAAAAACTGCAGAAGTAAGATATTTTAATTGCTATAAATTAAGGCTACCGTCTCTTTCCGCTCAAACTTCCCCTCAGTTACACTTGCTTCCGTTGTTGATGGAGTGGCCTTAAGCATTTGGGGGTCTAGTTAAGAAAAAACTGAGTTAGGTATACATTTAGATTAACAGGCACAGTTTTGTGCTTACAATGTCTCCTAATGCCCAGTGTGTGATCTCATCTGGCTTTGTGATATGAGAAGACAGATCCAAAGATCATACCGCAGTCTAAACATGCCTGTAAGTTCCGCTGAGTGGTAGAAGAGCAGCAAAGTTTAAAACTGACAGAGCCAGGGGCCAATCTGTAGAAAACTCCCAAATCTTATAGTTCATATAAAAAAAAATGAGATAATTGACAGTTTTCTCAATTTTCTAAATAATTTGGCAATAGTTCTAAAACTTTACATGGCATTATCAATAATGAGTTGTAAAGATGAAAGGAATTTTCTAAACTATCAATAAAACAAAATTCCAGTTACAGCAAAAAGACTAAAATACCTTATTCTCTTTATAAAAGTGATACTACAAAATTACTATCAAATAGAGCACTAATTTACAATAACCAAGATAGTTATCTTATAAAGCTTAAAACTATGATACCCAGGCATAACCAAGACACAGAAAATAACCCAAGGGCCTATCAACAGATGATTGGCTTAAGAAGATGTGTTATACATATACAATGGAATATTACTCAGCCTTTAAAAAGAATGAAATATTGCCATTTGGAACAACATGGATGGACCTGAGAATATTATAATTAGTGAAGTAAGTCAGATAGAAAAAGACAAATATTATATGTCACTCATATGTGGAATCTAAAAATAATACAAATGAATCTACGTACAAAATAGAAACAGACTCACAGACATGGAAAACAAGCTTATGGTTGTGAAAGTGAAAGCGTTAGTCACTCAGTCGTGTCCAGCTCTTTGCAACTCCATGGACTGTAGCCCCCCAGGCTCCTCTGTCTGTGGAACTGTCCAGGAGAGACTACTGGAGTGGGTACCAAGTCTCTTCTCCAGAGGAGAAAGGGAAAGGATAAGTTAGGAGTATGAGATTAACAGACACAAACTACTGTACATAAAATATATAAACAATAGCACTATACAGGGAACTATATTCAATTATCTTATAATCATCTATAATGGAAAATCATCTGAGGAAACATACACATAACCCAATCACTTTGCTGTACACCTGAAACTAACACAAAATTGTATGTCAACTATACTCCAATAAAAACAAACTCATTAAATTTCAAAAAGTAAAACAAACGAATAAATATCTAGAGGATTACGAGGATGGATTCTGGGAGTGAGAGTTAAGGCTGAATATACATGTATTTACCAGAGACTGGATTCAGTGCTCTAGTGCACAGAGCTGCAAGTAGTCTTAAGTGCTCACTTACCCAGTTAACTGAACCTGAGTTCAACAGTGGCCTACACTAAATAAAGCTAGTTACTAGAAATTCCTTGATATAAGGTAGAGGAAAGTTTTCAGAGACTTGGGAAGGTAGGGAAGTCAAAGAAAGCTTAACGTGCCTGCCTGACTTACTCATTCATAGCTGTGGGCCTTGAAAGTGCTCAGAGGACCTCTCTTTACCAAAACATTGGAAATCATCACAGCCTCAATCTTTGCAGGTTGGGGATCAAGGCAGTGATATTTCTTCAGAAATAGACATTGACAGTGACAGCGAAGTCACTCAGTCGTGTCCGACTCTTGGCGACCCCATGGACTGTAGCCTACCAGGCTCCTTCGTCCGTGGGATTTTCCAGGCAAGAGTACTGGAGTGGGGTGCCATTGCCTTCTCCAGGAGATCTTCCCAACCCAGGGATTGAACCCGGGTCTCCCGCATTGTAGACAGACGCTTTACCATCTGAGCCACCAGAGAAATCACTCAGAAATAGAACCCTGAGTTAAATAAGGACAAAGCCAATCCCGAGTAGAAAAACCATGTAGCAGAAGGTAACAACTAGAGATAAAGGAATAGACTCATTACATAGAAAGCAAGGGTTTGATGATAGAACAGTTTGCTCTATTCTCCATACCACTCAACAAAGTCCCAAAGCCTCTTTGACTGATAAATGGAGGCCTGGCTTGAATCGAAATGACAGAGAACCACAGGTGCTGGCCCAGTTCCAAGATCTGAGAACAAGAGTCCCATGAATGAGGAAGCCAGGATCACCTGAAGAAGAAAGCTGAGAGCTGAGACACGGCCGTAAGCTAGGCTGCCCCCAAAGACCTGCTGATATTTACTACCATAATTGTGCCCCGGGAAAAGGGAACTATCTAGCTCTTTATCTAAAGACTTATTGGGCTCTGACTCTAAGTGAATGCTAATCCTTGAGGTCCAGCATTGCTCCTGTGGTCAACTATTAAGAAGGGGGACTTCCTGTGGTCAAGCGATACATGGAATTTTGATCCAAGTTGATCTCACACTGAGCCCAGTGTGTTCTTGAACACATCTTGTGGTTATATCTCCATACTTGTATGCAGACTTGAAAAAAAAAAAAACAACTAGAAGAATCCTCACATAGCTTTCTGACTTCTGGAGTTATGGCTATTATATATGGAGAAAAAAGTGTGTTAGTCACTACGTCATGTCTGACTCTTTGCAACCCCATGGACTTCAGCCTGTCAGACTCTTCTGTCCACGGAATTCTCCAGGCAAAAATACTGGAGTGGGTAGACATTCCCTTCTCCAGGAGATCTTCCTGGCCCAGGGACTGAACCCAAGCCTCCTGCATTACAGGCGGATTTTTTAACCATCTGAGCCACCAGGGAAGTCCATTATATATGGCAGAAAAGCCAAATGGAAACTTCCAGAACTACTAGTTCTTTCCACAATAGCAAACCAAAGGTAATACAACATCTCTAAGAAGAATCACAGAAATTAGTGATTATGTATAATTAATTCACATTCTGCCAATCAGATGAACTCAAGATTTGGGACACAAAAGGGAAGCAGAGCCTGCCTGCCTATGCTCGGTATTCTCTGCTGGCAAGCATGATCATGCCATGTGTGCTGGCCCCATCCCAGGGGCCAGTCATGAGCTTTGCAGGTGTCGAGAGCCAGGGCAACGTATCTGTTCTGTTGGGTGGATCACAGCAGACATGGCATTGATCTGGATCCAGCAGCAATAGCAGTAACTTTCTGACTGTGATGATTTCCTGAGTATGACAGTTACATCCTGTGACAACTTATTGACTCTGACAGCAGCGACAAGATTCTGGAGCCAGAGGTGTCTTGACCGTAGATGAGGTGGCAGCTTCTTTGCTGGCCCAATTCCATGATTTGGGGGAGTCATTTCTGAAAGCCCAGCCTAGAGTTTTTAGCCTTCTTGAAAATTCTAAAGCCATTAAATAACTTCTAATAAACACCTGTCTGCTTTATAGTTAGACTGGATTCTGTTCCTTGAAAATGAACCTGATTGATACAGAGCATACACATGTCAGTTTCTCCACAGTATATACCCAGGAGTCCACTAACTGGGTCATGGTACATACAGTCAGCCCTCCATATCCATGGGCTCCACATCTG
The DNA here is from genome assembly GCF_027580195.1 of Bos mutus. Lineage (NCBI taxonomy): Eukaryota > Metazoa > Chordata > Mammalia > Artiodactyla > Bovidae > Bos > Bos mutus. The sequence goes on from NC_091633.1 coordinate 59,055,284, forward strand.
TGCATTCAAATAACCGCAGATTGAAAATATCACCCCTCCGTTCCAGAAAGTTCCAAAAAGCAAAAGTTGAATTTGCCACACACCAGCAACTACTTACGTAGCTCTAGCTCTGTATTAACAACTATTTACACTGCATTGGGTATTACAAGTAATCCAGAGGTGATTTAAAGTATATAGGAGGATGTGCAAAGGTTTGGTGCAAATGCTATGTCATTTTATATAAGGGACTTGAGTGGCCACAGATTTTGGTATCTGCTGGGTCCTGGAATTAGTCTCCCCCATAACTGAGGGACAACTGCATACATTTTAAACTGTACTAGATATTACCTGGGGAGAAGGCAATGGCAACCCCACTCCAGTACTCTTGCCTGGAAAATCCCATGGACAGAGGAGCCTGGTAGGCTGCAGTCCATGCAGTCGCTAGGAGTCAGACACGACTGAGCAACTTCACTTTCACTTTTCACTTTCCTGCATTGGAGAAGGAAATGGCAACCCACTCCAGTGTTCTTGCCTGGAGAATCCCAGGGATGGGGGAGCCTTGTGGGCTGCCGTCTCTGGGGTCGCACAGTCGGACACGACTCAAGTGACTTAGCAGCAGCAGCATATATTACCAGTTTAAACCGTATAAGGTTGTCCCTCAGTTCTGGAGAAAGATATTACTGGGCTTCCCAGGTGGTGCTAGTTAAAGAACCCGCCTGCCCATGCAGGAGACACAGGCGATCCCTGGGTCAAGCAGATCCCTTGGAAGAGGGCACAGCAACCCACTCCAGTATTCTTGCCTGGAGAATCCCATGGACAGAGGAGTCTGGCAGGCTATAGTCCACAGGGAACAAATTCAGTGAATCTGCTCATTTTTGTGTTGAATTGCTTATTTCTTTATTGATTTATGTGAGTTCTTTATATAGTATGGCTACTAAATCTTGGCTATGGCAAATACCTTCTATCTACTGGCATGCCTTTTCATTTTACTGAAGTTATTTTTTGCTAGACAACAAAGTTTCACATTAAATGTATTAAGCTTTTCCTTCATTGTTCATGCTTTTGTCTTATCTAAGAAATCTTTTTTTACATGTCATAAAGATATTTTTCTATGTGTTCTTTTAAGGTCTTGAACTTTTTCATTCTTACCTCTGTAACTGGTCTGGAATTTACTTTTGTGGATCTATGAGACAGAAATGTGATTTTATGTTTTGCATGTGGATAACTGATTATTCTGGAACTGTCTGTTAAGTGGTTCATTCTTACTGCACTAATTGTTATGCTGCTGCTGCTGCTGCTAAGTTCTTCAGTCGTGTCTGACTCTTAGCGACCCCATGGACTGCAGCCCACCAGGATCCTCCATCCATGGGATTTTCCAGGCAAGAGTACTGGAGTGGGGTGCCATTGCCTTCTCCAAATTGTTATACTACTTCTGTCCTATTCCAGGATTCTATATACTCGCAGGACTCTTTCTGGGTCCTCTAGCTTTTGATTGCTTACTTTTCTGTATTTGTAGCAGCAACACATTGTCTTAATTTTTATAAGCCTTGATATCTGGTAGGGTAAGTTTCACAGGATGTTCTCAAAAATTGTTTTGGCTATTCTAATACACAAGAAGCTATATTTGTCGACTACAGAAATGAGAGAAATTATAAAGTATCACATGACTGACTATTTAACAAATAAACGCTGTCTTTTAGATTCTGTCAATATGTTTTCCCCTGACTAAATTTATTATATTAAGTTTTTGACCTTCAACTTAAATAACTTTCGTTCATACTGGTTAACAAGCAATAATTACACATCATTCATCAAGTAGATCAGAGGATACTGAAACTCATTTTTTTAAACTTAGTTTTCACAACCATACCATTCTACCTCCAATAAAAAGCCATATTACAAAATGACATTTTCAATCTGTTTATCTCTGAGTATACTAATTTCCTTCAGTCCTGAAAGATGTATGTGCACTTGTATATATCATTTATCTTTTGATTTGCTTTACCTCCAAGGAAACTATTGTAAGAGTAAGTCTGTTTCTCATTTAAATTGAAGATTCATACAAAGCCCTCCATAGAAGAACTTCCCTACCAGTCCAGTGCTTGAGATTCCATGATTCTCCTACAGGGGCTTGGGTTTAATCCCTGGTCAGGCAACTAAGATCCCATATGCCAAGTGCTCAAAAAGTTTAAAAAATTCAAAATAAAAATAAGTAAATAAATTGGGCCAAGATATTTTTTAAAAAACTGTTAAAACAACAACAACAACAACAAAGCACTCCATAGAACTGACTCAATTAGCGCTCATAACATCCATATGAAGAAGGATCACATCTGAGTTTATGTTACACGGCTTCACAGCGGGGTTGGTCACCAGAAAGACTAAGAGATAATGGTCAGCCCCAGTCACCAACCTTTTTAAGAAGTAGTGGGTGGAGCAGGGCTGGGAATTAAGGCCCTGCAAAAACTCTTGAATGAAGAGATTTGATGAGCTTCCAGGTTGGCTGAATGCAACTCCACAGGGACAGACGCTCCTGAACTCAGGACCCTTTTAGACTTCACCAATGGACCTCTTCATCTGGTCATTCCTCTGTTTCTTTTGTAACAAAATGGTGCATGCATGTGTGCTAAGTTGCTTTAGTCATTTCCAACACTTTGCAACCCTGTGGACTGTAGCCCACCAGGCTAATTCTGTCCATGGGATTCTCCAGGGAAGAATATTAGAGTGGATTGTCATTTCCTTCTCCAGGGGATCTTCCTGACCCAAGGATAAAACCGGTGTCTCTAAGTCTCCTGTATTGGCAGATTGGTTCTTTTCCACTAGCACCACCTGGAAAACCCAAGTATATGTTTACTGGAGTTTTGTGAGCCATTGTAGCATATAGTTAAGCCTGAGGAGGGGATTATGGAAACCCCGGATTTGTAGCCAATTCAGACAAAAGTTGTAGGTACGCTGGGGACCCACCAACTGTGACTGGTGTCTGAAATAGAGATGGTCTAGCTGGACTGAGCCCTTAACCTGTGAAGTTTGTGCAAACTCTGGGCAGAGTCATAATTGAGTTAAGTTGTGGGACATCCAGTAGATTTCACCTGAAAATTGAGTTGCATTGCTTTTTAATTTTTTTCAGTATTTATTTTTATTATTTATTTGGCTATGCCAGATCTCAGCTGTGTCATGTGAGAGCTTTAGTTGTAGCATGAGAACTCTTAGCTGTGTCATGCGGGATCTAGTTCCCTGACCAGGGATTGATCCCCAGGCCCCCACATTGGGAGCATGGAGTCTTTGCCCCTCAACACCAGGGAAGTCCCTGAGTTGTTCTGTTATGGGGAGAAAAATCCCACACATCAAAAGTGATCTATTTTGACATAGAGAACAGACTTATAGATACAGGGTGGGCAGGGTGGGGGTTGCTAGAGGAAGGAGAGGGTGAGATGTATGGAGAGAATAACATGGAAACTTACATTACCATATGTAAAATAGATAGCCAATGGAAATTTGCTGTGTGACTCAGAGAACTCAAATGGGGAGTCTGTAACAACCTAGAGGGGTGAGATGGGGAGGGACATGGGAGGGAGGTTCAAGAGAGAGGGGACATCTGTATCCCTATGGCTGACTCAAGCTGATATTTGGCAGAAAACAACAAAATTCTGTAAAGCAATTATCCTTCAATTAAGACAAATAAATAGAATCAGATTAAAAAGTGATCTGTTTGAGATGGGAGAGGAACAGTGATTTCCCAGAAGTAGGTACTATTATCTCATGTCCATTATTCAGAAGAGGAAAAGAAGACACAGAGCTTACACAGCAGGGCCAGGCCCTCCCTGCTAATAAGTCCCACAACCGAGGCTTGAATCTAGGCGATGTGGCCTCATCTCTTATAAACAGGATAACCCTACTGCCTCTCATTAAGCTAATGATCATAGGGGTTTATATTGATAGTGACAACCAAAGGTAAGTACTTATAAAGGAGAAGGGCAAGGGCTATAAAGGAGAAGGAAATGGCAACCCACTCCAGTATTCTTGCCTGGAAAATTCCATGGACAGAGGAGCCTGGCGGGCTAGAGTCCATGGGGTTGCAAAAAAATGGGCACAACTTAGCGACTAAAGCACCACCACAAAGAGCTATAAGAATACTTAACAAAAGGACATGACCTAATCTGGAGGGAATGGACAGGGAGTTAGAAAAGGTTACACTGAAGAGAAATATTTTAAACTGAAACCTGAAAGATGAGTAGGGTTTAGTTCCATGAAAGTCTTTTTTTTCCCTTCTTTTTTGAGAAGAGTGTGGGATTAGTGAAAAGAACCTTCTAGGAAAAGGGTAAATGCAAGAGTACAGTGGTGCCTTTGAGGAAGCCACTGCAGCTGGAACTCAGACAGAGGCAGAGTGTGGTGTGAGCTGAGCGGGGGGCCTGGTAGTCCAGGTCAGCCTGGACATGGGGGCCCCACGAAGGGATTTGGACTTGATCCTTCACCTCCACGGGGTTTTAAGCCAGGAGTGACATGAACAATTTGTGGTTTTTAAAAGGGGTGTTGAATACAGCCAAGTAGGCACAATACTAAAATTTCATTAAGAAAGGAAAACTTTTAGTAAAAATTACCCTAAATAATTACCTTTATTAAAATTTTCCTGAGAGGCTACCAATGTATCATCAAGATTTACATTTCACATGGAATCAGAATAACAGAATAAAGAGCACAGCCTTAAAAGAATTCCTATCAGACTTTCATCCCATCTATTCAAATCTCTCACTGCATGATTCAAGGCAAGTTATGCCACTGTTACGGGTCTCAGTTTCCTCATTGGTGAAATGGGAATAGTATTTACTTGTAGGCTTTGGTTAACACCATTTCTCTACCAACAGCAGCCCTCTAAGACTTAAGAAATTTAGTTAAATTTGGTCCAACTCTTCAGCGTGTGACCATTAAAATCCCTTTCTATAACTTCCTGTAATGCCCGATGGCCATAGTAATCTCTACTTTGGTATCTCTATACCCATCAGGCAACTTCAGCATATCAATCTGGAGGGAAGACTCAGGCCCTTGCAGGTTCACCAAGTTTTCTGACCCAGACATTGCATCAGTTTCACAAATGTATTTGAGATTTAGAGGGAAGGGCTAATAGAGCACCCTGAGCCCCAGGGTTTCCCACCTCACCGGTTCCACCTCCTATCTCCCTCTTGTCTTTGTCTCCGTTTTTCTCTGGTTCAACGACAACCTAAAAAACCACCCCTCTACTTGTTCAGAGGAGTTCTGTCCCACCTACATCCTCCCACTGTCTCACCTTGCCAGGCACTTGAGTATTATTCTGGAAAGACAGATTCTTAAGAGAATTTCTGGTAAATGACTTTTTTTTCATGAACTACATGAAAAATTTTTAAATGACTAAGTATAGATGGTGGGCTTCCCTGGTGGGTCAGATGGTAAAAAGTCTTCCTGCAATGCAAGAGACCTGGGTCGGGAAGATCCTTTGGAGAAGGGAATGGCTACCCACTCCAGTATCCTTGCCTGGAGAATTCCATGGACAGAGGGTCACAGAGTCAGACACGACTGAGTGTCTTCAAACAAGCTTACTTTACATAGACGGTAGCTGCTGTTATCAATATCTTTATTATGATTATTCATTGGTGCAGATATTCTGTTTCTTAATATGCAAAAAAAACATGCCTTTAACTCTTTATTTAGGCTCTGGAACCATCAGAGTCTCTCTGATCTAGGATGACTGCATTAGTTAGCTTCTTTGCTTAAACAAGGAACCTCAGGAATTCCCTGGTGGTCCAGTGGTTAGGACTCTGTGCTTCCACTGCAGGGGGCACAGGGTTCGATCCCTGGTTGGGGAACTAAGACTCCACAAGCCGTGCAACTCGACCGAAAAAAAAGAAAGAAAGAAACTCAATTGATAATAGCTTTCAAAACAATGGTTTATTTTTTCATTGACATTTCTCGGGAACTCCAGGTCCACCGCAGCTGTGTTTTTAGCAGAGGGTAGGCAATGGCCCTGCTCCACGTGTCATCACATTCGGGAACCCAGATTAAAGAAGCAGCCCCTTACATCAGAAATGCCAGCCTCACAGCAGAAGGGAAAGAAGTTCAGAATAAAACACACAAGGGCTCTCAAGCCTTCTGCTCAAACATGACGTAGAGGATGCCCACTCACATCCTATTGGCTGAAGAATTCCCGTTGCTAAGCTCAATGTCAATGAGATAAAGTGGAGACTGAACACACAAGTGGATAATGGCCAGACCTACGCAATAAAACCCTGACCTCCAACCTCGGCAGCAACTAGCCCAGGAAGCCAAACCACAACATCTGTAGCAGTCAGCTCCACATGGTCAGTGCTTGGTCAATGACTGCCAGATTTTTTTGCCCCTGCTTCCAACTCAGGATTGACCAGAGAAGCCAAATATCCTCCCAAACCAATCACACAACATTCCCGTTTCCAGCGAGCCTGCCTCCAGGGTCTCCATGCCAACAACCTCAATCAGTATACCTGAAGCCTTCCTTTTCTTTCACTGTAAAATAGCTCTCCTGCTCCCTTGCCTGCCTTTGACTCTCTGCCAAAGGCAAGTGATGGAGGCTGACTGCCTTGCTATGTAACAGCCTCTGAATAAATAGCCTCTGTTTGTTCTCCTTTGGGTGGTCTTTGCTTCTTTCCACAAAGTACACCCTTCCTATGGTGGCAGGGAGGATGGGGAGGGTTCCTGCAAATCACATGGCAATGAGTGAGGATGAACGAATCATCTTCTTTAAGGAAAAGGGAGAGTAATTAGAGGGGGGACAATGGCACAGGCTACCTTAGTCCACCCTCTGGATCATGGAGAGTTGCGCTCATCCTCCGCACATGTGCGCAATTCCATCCAATCACGCTCAAAAGTCCAGGCTCTCCTAATTGTCTCTATTCCATATCTGGGTAGGTCTAGTCTCTGTTCAGAGACATGGACTAAACCACAAGTTACAAACACAAGACATAGTAGTATCTCAGAAACATGATAACAGTAAGAAACACCCTTCAGAAAGAAAGGGAGATACGTACTGGTCACTTACCGATAACAATGCTAACCTCTGGGGCAAAATGTTGCAAAGGCCTCCTCCTCAGTGGAGAGTAAGTGCTCCTGGATCCAGCACTAGTTCTACTTCCTACAAGTCATTCTCTCCATGGCTCTTGCCTCTGCCCTCCCAGAGGACCTTCTTTTGTTATTATGCTCCCTGACCTCATCTGCAGAGGCCACTGGACAGTATCCCCTCCTTTGTGGCCGAGCACTGCTAAGGACACTTGCTGAAACGGTGAAGAAGACTTTATTCAGGACCACTTCGATTGTTGCTGAGACTCCTGATGTCGAGACTCCTGAAATAGGGGAGAGAAATTGGGCTCAGTTTGCAGATAGCAAGCACAAGTAGGGATTTACGGTCAATAAGCAGAATGAGGGGGTCAGTGGGTGGAAAATTACTAAGAGGAAGACATCAAGGCGAGAGGTACTTGCGAAAACAAGGTAACATGGTTCTTGCTGAAGGCAAGCCAGGGTGATCAGATATCAAGGGTGGGAGACGAGGGATTGTTTGACCCAGATACTGAGGGTGATTCCTCCCAGAAATGGGAGGAATTCTCGATAGAGTGGAGGTGGGAAGGGGAACTAGTCAAAAAGAGGGCTGCTGAGGGTCTTTGTCAGCATCCTTCTCAGCCTGCTTTCTGCCTGTAGATATTCAGGGACCCAAAGGTTTGCTTTTATGTTTTGAACAGTCTTTTCTTTTTTTCTTCTAATTCAAGCTGGTAGCTCTTTTGACGATCTCTTGATCTCTCTCTCCCCCCCACCCCCTCACACCGCACATACACAAAATACTCTTGGCTTTATACCTATTTGATTCCAGTTAGAGCCCTGTGCCACACCCACGGTTTTTTTTCAAGACAGTCCTCTGCGCCTTCCCTTATAGGTAGTTCAAGATTGTTGGTCTTTTATCAAATAGGCCTGCCCTTCTCTCTTTTCTCTGATCCACTCTGTCCAGTTGAGACAATTTCTTTGCAGGAAGGGGATGCCATAATATATTTAGAGATTTTAACAAGGGATGTGGTCATCAGGAGTTTTGACCAAGATTAAGTTGTAATTGACCGCTGTTACTCCCAGAACTCAGAGCATTTCTGCTGCTGCTGCTAGGTCACTTCAGTCGTGTCCGACTCTGTGCGACCCCATAGACGGCAGCCCACCAGGCTCCCCCGTCCCTAGGATTCTCCAGGCAAGAACACTGGAGTGGGTTGCCATTTCCTTCTCCAATGCATGAAAGTGAAAAGTGAAAGTGAAGTCGCTCAGTCGTGTCCGACTCTTAGCGACCCCATGGACTGCAGCCTACCAGGCTCCTCTGTCCATGGGATTTTCTAGGCAAGAGTACTGGAGTGGGGTGCCATTGCCTTCTCCGCAAAGCATTTCTAAATTTTATCTTTTACTGGTTGATGGAAGAAATGGTTATATATTTCAACCCTGCAAATCTCAACACTTCTAAATTCTCTTTTCCCTCTCATCCCAGCTTACATAATTCTTTTCTGAGTTCACTACTTTCCAGTTACTTGCCTAATCTAATCTATCTAATAGTAATTACGGCACTTCAGGGACATTCTGTTTTACAACATCTTAACCGAAAGTCATGGGTACATTCAGTGTATTTCTGTCTTCAAATGATCGTGGATGGACAATACACCAAATAATCACCATTCCATATCATATTGGGTAGGCCAATCAATTCGTTCAGGTTTTTCCATATGATGTGACAGAAAAGCCCAAAAGAACATTTTGGCCAATCCAGTAGATTGCCATTCTCCCCCATCTTTAATTAAAGTTTTCTTGCCATATACTGACCAAAAGCCAATGCCACTTCTTGTAAGATTTTCGTTAGGACAGCTTTGCTATAATAACAAATGATCCATCAAATCTCTGTGATGTATCAAATAAAGGCTTTTTTTGGGCACTAGTGTTACATGTAGGCTGCAGGTAGGTTGCGCGTCTGCTCCACAGGACTTCTCATTCTCAGATTCAGGCTAGGGAAGCAGCCCTTATAAAGGATATGTCATCCTCAGTGGCAAAGGGAAGTAAATCGGTGGCATAGGTAAGACTGAGTTGTAAATATAAATGCCAACTATTTATATCTGAGCACATCTGCTCAGATATGATTGGCCAAAGTAAGCCACATGGCCAAACCCAATACCAATGGGACAAGGAAGAATACTTCTCTTTTTTTTAATTAATTAATTTTTTTGGCTGCATGGGGTCTTTGTTGCTTTGTGTGGGCTTTCTCTAGCTGCAGACTGGGGGCTACTCTTTGTTGTGGGGCTCCAGCTTCTCATTGCCGTGGCTTCTCTTATTGTGGAGCATGGGCTCTTGGCTCTTGGATTTCAGTAGTTGTGGCTCAGGGGCTTAGTTGCTTCTCCATGTGTGGAATTTTCTGGGACGGAGGGATCGAGCCCGTATCCCCTGTATTGGCAGGCGGATTCTTACCCACTGTGACACCAGGGAAGCCTGGAAGAATACTTCTTAACCAGTGGGAAATGCAGGGTAAAAATGTACAATCTTCTCATAAGGAAAGGAGACTAAGTAATTGGAGAAATATTAAATAATAAAATTGACCACATTGGTAAAGAATAGAATTTTTGAGAACTGTGCCTTTTCTCAAAGCAAAAGAATTAATGAAAGAGTTATAAAAAAAATCATCACTAACATTGTGATAAGGAGAAGAATGCTTATGTATTTACTTATTTGGCTACACCAGCTCTTGGTCGCGGCATATGCAATCTAGTTCCCTAACCAGAGATCGAACATGGGCCCTCTGCAGCAGGAGGACAGAACCTCAGCCACTGGGCTACCAGGGAAGTCCTTCCTTTTGCTCTTGATTGCTTTGTTTTCTCTTCTTCTCTAGCCATCCATAAAGTGTAATATGTTGTATGGAATAAAAGAAAAACTGTTCCCCGTCAACTCTGCGCATTTTGCATTCCTAAGACAACCAGACCAGGCGGACACTCAGTGGCAACGGAAAGGTGAGATTATAGAGTCCACATTTCAGGGACCTAAGCCTATTCCTTCTTCCTGCAACTGATTATCTTTCATCAGCAGACTAGGCCAGTTCCTGGAAGGGCATGCACAGAGCAAGCCCATGGCCACCCTTCCAAAATAAGAGTTCTCAAAGTACAAACGTAACCTACCTACACATCAGCAGCCACATGCCCATCGCCCTCTGTGTTAGTCTTTTCCTAGGGTCCAATCTGGGGGGCAGACTCAGCTTTCTTGAACAGGGCAGCTGTTCGTTTATATGTGCCTTTGTGCCAAAGAAGGAAGAAAGGTGTCTTCTCAAGGTGGACCAATTAGAAAAAGCACCATTAAAAAAAAAAAAAAAAGTCCCTCATTCCCATCTGGCAAATTAGTAAAAGATGCCCCTGTGGGAGAGCCCATGGCTTCACTGAAGAAAGTACCTTTGTGGGATGAAAAAAAATGCACCCCTGGCTCCCGGCAAACGCAGCGCTCAGCCAGGGTTCCGGCTTGGCAAGTGCAACGTGGCTTTGACGGCAGCCCCCACTCACCTCCTGGACCAGGCGCCTTTGTTCAAGCGCACAAGAACACAATTATGAGTGACAGCCCTGCATTTGACATTAAGCATGGGATGCAAAACCCTCATGTAAAACTTGTCCAAATGAATATTTTCCCCCAATAAATTTCATTCTCAGCTGCTGCAGACCAGCGTTGAGTGGTTTAATTAAACTCCCCACTGACATGAGCTGGTCACTTGCATCCATTCTCTATTGAGAAAGGAGCCTTAGGTAACTTAGTGGTGTGGGCACAATAAGACCTTTCTCTTCCATGGAGGTAATATGTCATGTTTAGTGCCCTCTAATGGAGTTATTTATGCGCTTCCTTAATGCAGAAACAAGCTGGTGAGCTGGGGAGTTTAGGTTTTCTTTTTTTCCCCTCTCTTTCATTATCGTTTTGCATTTTCTTCCCCTTTCTGGTTCGATTCTCCACATTCAGCTCTTCCCCCTTTTCTTGCCAATTGCCAGTAACAGTATACTTGAAAATGTTCACAGGATTTTCTCCAGACACCTGCTGTCAAGGACCACGTGTAGGCCTGTCCAGTAAACTGCCTCTCATTAGAGAGATTTGCCATATGCTATTATAAAGAAGTCATTCTTCAGCCACTTTGCTTCACACAGCATCATTCTCAGTGCTGCAAATGTACAGATTATTTCATGTTTCACAACACTCACAAATGGAGTTTTAACAACAAATGATCAACAAACTCAGACTATTTACTTTTGGGAGAAGCCAGTGTCAAAGCATTGCAGCGGCCTGAACTGCAACGTGAGGTCTAATTTTTCACATTTGAACAGTATCCACTCTAGCGATGTGTGTGTTCAAAGTGCAGAAAGAGTGGCTGGTGACTTGTTTTTCTTAAAATATACCTCCGCACAGTAGAAGCAGTCATGAATAATCTAGGGCCACTCATCAGGAGCCACACAAAGTACGTAAAATGGAAAATAAAAGTAAATAAATCAATGTTTTAAAAAGCTGCTTGGTTCTCAGATTTATCAGTGTACTGTGAAAATTTATTTTTTAAATAATATCTTTTGGGGGAAAACTTTGTTAACATTCAAGAAATTCATCTATTCATCAAGCAGATGAGAATCACTGTGCTTGGTTATTTCAGTGTCACCAAACTGAGTTTCTATAGCTTTAATAAGATTGTTATGTATTCGAGCTGCACTGTGATCCTCTTGAGGATTCAAAGAGCAAGTTATGTAGAGATGTGTGCTCCCCAGGCCTTGTCCTTCTCAACTTTATTTGGTGTGAAGATAAAAAAAAAAAGAAGGATGTTTTCAATTATTAGTGACAGAGCTCTCAAACCAGACTAGGCAGAATACTACAGAATAGAAATTAGTTCACATATTAAAAGGCCCAGAAGTCAGGAGGGTTGTGAGATTGGTTAAGTCAGTGGCTAATGATATTATCAGTTCACTCCATCTCTCCACTGTTGTTGGCTTTATTCTCAAGCTGGTTGCAAGATGATTTTGGCAGTTTCGGAGCTTGCGTCCTCAAATTACAGATGACAGACTTTTCTGTCCTGTGGATCTCTCCTAGGAGTAAGAAAATGTGTCCAAGAGGCTCCCCTGGGAGCTTCTATATCTCATTTCTGAGTCACCACTGGCCAAAGGAATGGGATTACCCTTCAGTGGACTAGACTCACTGTTGGAGCTGGGGAGGCATCAGTTATCCCCAAACATGTAGCTCCATGGTATCTGGGTAATACTTTCACAAAATTGCACTTTGATAGAAAAGAAAGAAGAACATGGATGCTGAATAAGGAACCAATACAATCCTCTCCGATAGCTAACTCTGCAAATAGCTTAATTAATCTTAGTAAAAGTGCCTCCAACACTACAACTGAAATCTTGATTATAAAAACAAAAAGCTCTATCTTCTCAAGAGATTGTCTAGTTTCTTCATGAGGTTTAATATTAAGAAGAAAAAGAAAAAAGAAAAGTCCTATACATTCTTGGGGATGTACTTTTGGAACCCATCAACCTCAAAACTAAGAAATTTCTCACTATCTTTACAGTAGATACTTTGGCTCCTTTTAATTGCTAGGTACTCACCATAGAAAAAACCAAGTGGATTTATGGTCAATATGAAGACACTGAGAGTCTAAAAAATTGTGAATCTTCTCAAAAGATAAGGGAAACATTTCCAGCTTATTATTATACATGATTTTTTCAGACCCTATATTTACAAATCCACAAACTTTTGGATCAATGTGCAAGTATTCTACAAGTTTTTTAAATAGTCTGGGGACTTTTCTGTGCTCCCAATGCAGGGGGCCCGGGTTCAATCCCTCGTCAGGGAATTAGGTCCCACATGCTGCAACTAAAGATCCCACATACTGTAACAAAGATCAAAGACCCTGAGTGCTACAACTAAGACCAAGCACAGCCAAGTAAATAAATAAATATTTTTTAAAAATAGTCTAACATCTTGCTTCTCAAAATATATCCCTTGGACCAGTAGCATCAGTCATCTGGGAGCCTGTTTGAAATGCAAAAATCTCAGGCCCATCCCCAACCCTACAGAATCCACATTCTAACAAGATTCCCGGGAGATTCGTAAGCACATTAAAGTTTGAGAAGCACTAACCCCGGGCTGGGCCTGGAGTGGAAGTTACAGTATGTCGCTCTACTAGTGTAAAAGGGGTTTTGTTGAGAGAATTTCCTTTAAGGATCTTTTATTCCTAAAGGAGATTAAAGTACTATATGTAGATGGGGGCCCAGATTTGAAGGCTTGAGACAAACCCTCCCTTAGAGGGAAAAATGCAAGACAGTCCAAAAAGGAGATAGAGGTGTTGAAAAGGGCAGAAGAAAAACAAGAATATTTACAGATATCAAGGGAAGAGAATGCTTCAAGACAGACTGCACTGAAAATTATAAAGAAGTCAAGAAGGGGACACTGAGAACTGATGATTAGATGATTATTTGTGACTATAAGAATGCAACACTGTAGAGTGGCGGGACAGGAATTGGACGTTATGGAGACAAACCAGGCAAAGTAACAGCAATGAAGAGGCAGTTGCTTAGCTCCAGAGTCAGATTGTCCAGGTTTGAATATGGATTTCAACCTTTAAAAATGGCAACTTTGGGCATATTGTTTAATCCTTCTGTCCCAATAAAATAAGGATGATAGGGACTTCTCTGGTGGGTCCGAGGTTAAGAACCCACCTTCCACTGCAGGGGGTTCCGGTTTGATTTCTGCTCGGGGAACTAAAATCCCACATGCTGTCAAGGGGCAACTGTCTGTGCTACAACTACTGAACCCAGGCCCTGGGGCCCTCATGCCATAGTTCGAGAGAAGCCTGTGCGCTGCAACCAAGATCCTGCACACACAACTAACACCCAGCACAGCCCAAAATAAAAAGAGGGCAAAAATGTTCTTAAATACTTGTGTGTGAAAGTCGCTCTGGCATGTCCGACTCTTTGTGACCCCATGGACTGCAGCACGTCAGGTTTCCCTCTCCTTCACCATCTCCCAGAGCTTGCTTAGACTCATGGCCATTGAGTCAGTGGTGCCATCCAACCTCCTCACCCTCTGTCGTCCCCTTCTCCTCTTGCCTTCAATCTTTCCCAGCATCAGTGTGCTTGCCAGGCTCCTCCATCCATGGAATTCTCCAGGCAAGACTACTAGAGTGGGTAGCCGTTCCCTACTCCAGGGGATCTTCCCAACCCAGGGATCGAACCCAGGTCTCCCACACTGCAGGTGGATTCTTTACCCTCTGAGTCACCAGAGAAGCCCAAGAATACTGCGCTACCGGGGAAGCCCATTTAAAAAGAATAAGGATAATGTAAAAATGTCTACATCTTAAGTTGCTATAAAGACAAGAGTTCAGACCTTACTCTGAACACAGAGTAAGTGTTCAATAAATATTAGCTATTACTAAAATTATGAAAAGAAATAAAGTTTGAGAAGTACTACTATAAGGCTCCTAGTGCCTAGAGGACACAAACACAGAATGTGAAATCTAGCAACTACAATGTACTGAAATTCACATCATTTCAGCTTTCAACTTGAGGGACCAAGAAATGAATATCATGGACTCAGACAACAAACTCTTGTTCATTTCTAATCTCTGTTCCATTAATCCAAGTATCAAGATTCCATTTAAAGTCATGGACTTATAAACAGGCCAGAAAAAATGTCTGATCCTTTCTTCTGATCATATGAAAGTCTAGACATTTGGACATGGGTTTAATGGTATACTGTGGGAAGACTCAAGATCAGAACTTGCTTGGAGTCATTTATATAAACGCTGGCACTATTTCCACCAAAATAGGGACTCAGGGCAATATGGAGGCCAACGCATGGCTGGTGCCCAGTAAATAGCCCCCTGTTAATTTTTTAAAATGATAATAAGGCTAAAGTTACAGACTGAAGTTTGTTCCTATGGTTTGATCATTTGGACAAGTACAGTATGTTCAGTTCAGAGGCTTATCTACCCCACAGTTAGCACACTCCCCTTCTTGGCATTTCTCTCATTTCCTCGAAAAGCCTTTTCTAGAGAAACTTTAGATCAGAAGCCAAAGAAAATGCAGCTCAATTTGCCCTGCTCCCCATGGAGCTCCCAATGACTGAAGGCTTTCATTCCCTTCTCTCCCACATTAATCCTGGCTGTGCCTTAGCCACCGGTGTTGCCCTAGGTTTCACGGTGAGAAAGCAGTGGATTTGCTGGGCTGGTCTAGATGAAGTTAGCAGGCTGCTGCTTCATTTTCATGGGCATTTGTTTTGCTTTTCCTTTATAAATTTTTAAAAAATAATTGTATTTGTGTATTTATTTTGGGGCTGTGCTGGGTCTTCATTGCTGCGTGGATTTTCCTCTAATTGCGGAGAGCGGGGTTACCCTTTAGTTGTGGTGCGCAGGCTTCTCGTTGCCATTGCTTCTCTTGGGGAGCACAGGCTCCAGGGCACGGGGGCTCAGTAGTTGTGACTCGTGAGCTCTAGAGCTCAGGCTCAGTTGTTGTGGCACATAGGCTTAGTTGCTCTGCAGCACATAGAATCTTCCCCCATCAGGGATCGAACCCGTGTCTCCTGCATTGGCAGGTGGATTCTTTACCACTGAGCTACTAGAAAGCCCTGCTTTTCTTTTTTTGATGCTCTAATTGTTTTGTTTCACTGCACCCTCTTGATGAAAAATATAACAAAATGTGCATAAAGATATGGTCAAGTCTACAAGTGTAAGATCCACGAACGTATCATCCCCCACTTCTCACCCTCTTCCGCCCCTTTGTCCTTCATCTGTTCTTTGTCAACGTTTCCTCCCACATCATGCCATTTTAGAATATTTCACTTCTCTCCTATCTTCAGGCCTATCCCTACTGCGGGTCCTCTGAACATATGACCCTGTCTGCTGCTTCACCCTCAGACATCTGAGGCTGTTAGGTGAGAATTCTTTGGGTTCTGACCACCCACTCCAATTTCTACACATCCTTATTTCACTTCCTTCCTCCAGTCTCTTTGTATCCTATTTTCAGACTCTTCCTCCTACCTCTATTCTTGACCCCTTCTGTAGTCGGCTGTATGACAGTCACCTAAAAGAAATTTCACATCCTACTCTGTGGAAGTGTACATGTTATCTTGTTTGAAAAAAAAAAAAGGGGGGGGGGTCTTTAAAGATCTAATTAGGTTAGGATCTTGAGACAAGGAGATCATTCTGGATGATCCAAGGTGCCCCGAAATTCAATAACAAGTGTCCTTGTAGGATGTGTAACAAACAGAAGAGGAGAAGACATAAACGCATAGAGGAGATAGTGATGTGAAGATGCTGCTGCTGCTGCTGCTGCTGCTGCTAAGTTGCTTCAGTCATGTCTGACTCTGTGCGACCCCATGGATGGCAGCCCACCAGACTCCCCCATCCCTGGGATTCTCCAGGCAAGAATACTGGAGTGGGTTGCCATTTCCTTCTCCAATGCATGAAAGTGAAAAGTGAAAGTGAAGTCGCTCAGTCGTGTCCGACTCTTCGCGACCCCATGGACTGCAGCCTACCAGACTCCTCTGTCCATGGGATTTTCCAGGCAAGAGTACTGGAGTGGGGTGCCATTGCCTGCTGGTAAAGACTAAAGGGATGAGGCCACAGTCAAGGAGTGCCAAGGAAAGCCAGCCATCTCCAGAAGCTACAAGACGCAAGGTAGGGGGACTTCTCTGGTACTACAGTGGATAAGAATCCACCTGCCACCGCAGGGGACATGGGTTTGACCCCTGGTTCAGGAAGATCCTTCAATGCCGTGGAGCAACTAAGCCCATGTGCCACAACTACTGAGCCTGCTCTCTAGAGCTCACAAGCCACAGCTATGGAGCCCAGGCACCTACAGCCTGTGCTCTGCAACAAGAAAAAGCCACCAAAACGAGAAGCCCACCCAGGGCACATCCAAAAGGAAGAGACAGGAAGTATGAAAAGGGTGAAGTCAAGAGGGATTGTTATGACGATTCCTTGCGGGTTGGCCTGCTCCTGTATCTTGGGAGTGTCTGTTTAATAAAAAATTTGTCTACTTAAGCTGTAACTTGTCTGCTGTTTTAAACCCTTTTAGTCCGTTGTTCCAAATTTTTGTTGCACTGAGACAAGAACCGAGGGCGAGAAATAAACTGACCTGACACTTAACCAGGAAAATAATTTCCCCCTCATGGGCCCAGATTGGGCAGCTTTGCTAGCAGTGCCTTTCAGATTGGAGGGTGTTTTCATGCAGAGTTCCTCATCTCTGACAGACTGAGACAGGCCTGAGACCTGGGTGGGACCCTTTGCTGCAGTACTGCAAACCTTGCACTTAGACACACCTCTCCTTGAGATACAAAATTCAAAGAAACCATATGGGACTAAAAATAAATGTGTGCATGCACTGGGGCAGTCCTGTACCAAAAGATACAAAATGACAAAAAATAAAATAAAAAACCATTTCTGCCATTTCTGAAGAGCTAGGAGCAAAAAACTGGGTGTTAGGAGCAAGAGTAGGGTACTGCACATGCCCCCCTGAACTGAACATCACAAAAGAGGTGGGCAAACCACCTAAGCCACCTCTCCAGACCAACCTCTGGTCACACGCCTACCCTCACCCCATATAAGGAATGAGCTCGCTGCCCCTACCCTGCTGGAGAGCAAGCAAGGGAACACGTTACTTATTTTCACTCTCTCCTGCAGCTGGCACAGGGGCCCCAATAAAGCCTTGCTTGAATCATTCATCTGGCCTCTAGTGAATTTCTATGGATTGGGGATGGCCAAGGACCCTAGTCAGTATCAAGACCACTGAATACTTGGTGCTCACTGGGGGGTTCCATATGGTCTCTAAGACTCGGGGAATACGAGGAAGATGCAAACATGCAGCTAATTCTCCTGCTGAGCCATGAGTAAAAGCAACCTGGTTTGGTTCATAGTTTCCTTCTCAGCTGCATTTACAGGAGTGTGGCCAGACAGCCTAGCAGTGGCATTAGTCGCTGTCACTTTAGAGATTGCTTGGCCTCACGATAATTATTTGCCTAGACAGGGAAGGAAATGGCCATGATACTGAATTTAAAAAGTTTGGCATTGGGTTAGCAGAGGCTGGAATTGGAAATGTTTGGGCAGAGTATCCATCTGAGGGCCTCAATGGGAGGCTGGCCAAGAGCAGAGGTAGCAGAACTTAGAGATCACCGGGTACTTCAGTCACTGAGGAAGACGCCCATTCTTTGTCTCAAAATCCACACTTCCTGCTGCCCCAGTGCAGGCTCTTGTGATGGAACAAGGTGTACCATTTGTGTTGGCAAAGGCAAACACCAGGATAGACCAGCAGATAAACAAAAATGATCTTCCTCTTGTGTTAAGTTAAGGCACTATTTGCCAACCCCCCCCAAAACCCCAGAATCATTCTAAACTCTTATTTTCTCTCTTCACCTCCCACATCACATTGATGACCCAGTTCTGTCGATTCTAGCTCTGTAACATGCCCCACATATGGCCCTTCCTCTTTTTATTTTTGCCACCTGGCACGTGAGATCTTCCCCTACCAGGGATCGAACCAGTGCCCCTGTAGTGGAAGCACGGAGCCCTAGCCACTGGACCTCCAGGGAAGTCTGATATCTTTATCCTCCATTTTACGGCTTTAGTTCAAGCTGTCATCACTTTGTACCAGACTCTTTGTACCATTTCTCTCCTCAAGTCTTGCTTTCTTCCATTCATTACCCGCTTTGCTATGAAACTGATCACATCAGCCCCACACCTAAAACTCTTTGGGGATTCCTATCTGTGAGACAAACCCTGTGCTGAAATATGCCAGATGAAGCCCAATACAATCCAGCTTCTGCCTATCTCTCATCTTACGCCTTTCCCCTCCTACTGAACCACCAAGGACTCCAAGATTGAAACATCTCCAAACTCCCAACTGTGTAAACTGTACACAATTCAATCATAGCCTTGATAGACTTTATTATATTTGTTTTCATGTTTATTCCCCCGTTCCCCCAGCACTAGATTACTAAATCATTAAAGAAAGAATCTCTCTTCTTTCAGTACCTTGCACAGTGCTGAACACAGAGGAAGCACTCAAAAGAAAAAAAAAAAAAAGGAAACTACTTGCTAAATATGTCAATGAATGAAGGGATAAAAATGTGAATCCTCTTTACTGTCTTAGAGCCATGCGGGGCATGCTGGAATGAACCCGGCACCTCTTCCTAATGCATCAAATTTACACAATGGGAAGTCATTTTAAACATTTTACATTAAAGTAAGCAAGGACTTGTTATGAATCATAGTATAAATGTTGCATTAATATTGGAGGTAAAGTATTCAAAGAAAATTTGAATATGATTTGGACCAGTTTGGGCTGGACTTTCTCAGGACAGATGAATTCAGAGTTCATGGTCAGGTACCACTGAGGGAACTTTAGTGTAAAATTTCAGAAGTCATGTTAGAGGATTGTATGCATTGTAAGTAATAAAATGGAACTCATGATATAGATAATACTACCAAGTTCAGAAAGTCAGTGATGACAATTCAGAGAACCAAGTTTGTTTAGGGGGACTCCAGTATTGCCTGCATTCTTGCTTCTAAGCTGTAGATAATCATCATACGAACTAAGGAAAAAGTTGAGCCCTAAAGTTTCTGAAAAGCCTAAGTTGAAACAGATTAAGTAAAATTTTAAAATAGTTGAGCATGTCTGTATGACACAAACTACTTTTAAGAAACTGGGAATCTGCAAAAGAGAAGGGCATCACCTCAGCCAGAAAGATGAAGGTCTGGATTTGTATCCAAAATAGACTCCAATAGACTCCAAGACAGTTCTTTACACCAGGCTTCCCTGGTGGCTCAGATGGTAAACAATCTGCCTGCAATGCAGGTGACTTGGGTTTGGTCCCTGGGTCAGAAAGATCCCCTAGAGAAGGGAATGGCTACCAACTTCAGTATTCTTGCCTGGAGAATTCATGGACAGAGGAGCCTGGCAGGCTACAGTCCATGGGGGTCTTAAAGAGTCTGACAGACTGAGTGACTAACACTTTCACTTTTCACTTTTTTCATGTATACACACACACACACACACACACATACATATAAACATATTCACCATAGAATTCTTTTAACTATAAAATTCTATGGCATTTAATGTATAGCTCAAATTACAACCATATGATCCCCTAACTTTTCCTAAATACTAACATTTTTATATCCCTGATTTCAGACCAAGTTCAGAAAGTCAGTGATGACAATTCAGAGAACCAAGTTTGTTTCGGGGACTCCATTGTTGCCTGAATTCTTGCTTCTAAGCTGTAGATAATCATCATACAAACTAAGGAAAAAGTTGAGCCCTAAAGTTTCTGAAAAGCCTAAGTTGAAACAGATTAAGTAAAATTTTAAAATAGTTGAGCATGTCTGTATGACACAAAATACTTTTAAGAAAAAAAATTTTTAAGGTTCATCTATTGCAGAATCTTTTTTTAAAGTTCTTTTTGCTATAAGAAAAAATTATCCAAACAAGTTTAGCTCCATGAGATCAATTGTATATTCTCTCCCTGCTAGCTTAGAATCCATTCAGAGATCAATTTATACATGAGTGGATGTGTGTATATATTTTGTGTGTGTGTCAGTATTTATGAATATCTAGCAAGTAACATTGCTGCTTTATGACACTTCTTCAACCATTAGTAAATAACTAAGTGGCCACAAGAGTTCAAAAACAAAACCAATCCAAAAACAGAGGGTGGAGGCAGCTGAAAAATGTTAAGTTGCTCAGAAGACTATCTTGAGTTGATGCAAGAGGAAAATCAGAACATTTTCTTAAAAAGAAAAAAATGACAGGAAACAGAGCATGCAACTTCAGTGCTCAACTTGTGCCTAATCTCTTTGTGTGGGATTTTTTCATTCCAACACGTACCTCCCAGGACAAGCACAACAGCAGTCCCTAAATCATGTTCATCTTCTGAAGATGATATGTAATAAACACAGCCTTCCTTAAGGAGCCATGCGGGTCAGGGCAAAACACAGTGTGTATCACCCATCTTGCAGATTTGAAATGTTTATACAGATAATATCTAGCGGAAATTGACACTGACGGCCACCTTGCTGAAGAAAAGAAAGGATGCAGATGGAACCAAAGAACACGTGACTTGGGGAATCTGGAAGGAATAAAGGGCTGTATAGATTTTATGTGTGGTTTATTCCCCTTTTCACTGGGTAGCAAGCACCTACTTTGCCCACTGAGAAAATTCTGGTGCCAGGCCCTCACAGCATCAATATATGAACCCACCAAATGTCAAGTTCCTGTCAGAGCAATGTACAAAACATATTTTGTGGCAAATATGGTGTGTGAAGGGCCCCTCAGATTTCTCTTCCTATTCCATTCAACGTGTTGGGTGATACAATCTCGTAGAATCAGGGTACTTTTCCTGGCAATCCAGTGGTTAAGACTCCACACTGCCAATGCAGGGGGCATGGGTTTCATTCCTGGTCAAGGAACTAAGATCCCACATGCCACACAGCGTGGCCAAAAATGAAAATAATTTTAAAAGTGCTGTTGTTGCGACCCCATGGACATTAGCCCGCCAGGCTCCTTTGTCCATAGGATTCTCCAGGCAAGAATCCTGGAGTGGGTTGCCATTCTGTTCTCCAGGGGATCTTCCCAACCCAGGGGTCAAACCCTAGTCTCCTGCATTGCAGGCAGATTCTTTACTGTCTGAGCCACCAGGGAAACCTTCTTTTTATCTTTGTTAATGCTTTTCCAAGTATTTCAGAGCCAAAAGAAGGGAACAAAACTTTGACTACTGTGCTTTCCCTTAGAGGAGAGACACAGCACTGATAGAAACCTCCATTCCCAGCCACTAGGCGTTTAGAGCAGCCCTTCTGTAGTCACTGGAAATCCTCTCCATGTGGCTGAATTTGAAGCTTGAAGGTGTAAGTGCTGGAGAAAACGCAGCTCTTTTCTCAATAAAATGACCTGTTATTCTGTGTAAAGAAAGGAGGTGTTTCTCTGAGACCACCGTTACACCTGCTATGCGTTACTGAAATACATCCCCCCCCCGCCCCTCCCCCACCCCTCCACTACTCACACCTGGGCACTGGCTAGTGAAAGCACATTGGCTTGCGTGTGGGGGAAGGGTTTAAAACAAAACCATCTTCGTTCCTGAATAAATAATTCTTGCCAATATCTATGGTTTACTGTGGATAATTGAATTTGGGTCTAATTCTATGCTCAAAGTATCCAAACACTTGCACTTTAATTGACACATACCAAAAACAAAATTTTTTTTTAAGATATTTGGCAAGGCATTTTGTTTTTAACATTAGTGCAATGCAGCCTAACAGTGTTCTTACTGTAGTCCTGCCCGAAAGTGATCACTTTTCTGTACTTTTCCTATGACAAATTTATTTTCCCTATATGCTTTTGTTGGCTAGCAGCTCTGGCATGACTTGACTGACAATGAGCCAGAAGATCTGAGTTTGAGGAAAATGCACGGCT
Organism: Bos mutus; assembly: GCF_027580195.1. Lineage (NCBI taxonomy): Eukaryota > Metazoa > Chordata > Mammalia > Artiodactyla > Bovidae > Bos > Bos mutus. The sequence continues at coordinate 59,077,744 of NC_091633.1, forward strand.
CTCAAGGTTTGGCACATGGTAGATAAGTGCAGAGCAAATGCTCCGCATTCAAGCAGAGCCTGTGCGTTGGCCTCATCAGCCCACCAAGGACAACACAGACATTAGTTAGAAAATAATATAATACTCCTTAACCTTCAGGACAGGAATCCAGTGAAATAAAATTTAAAAAATTAGCTTTTCAATGTTAAAACAATTGGACAATTGCTAAAGCTTCCATGAGCTTTATTAACTAAGCAACAGGTCATTATGTCACGAGTTTTATTGACTTCACATGATTGCTGTCCTATCCGAGAGTTGACAAAGGTACCTTCTGATGATTTGCCTTCTTTCTGTAAAGTAGGAGGGGATCAGCTCAGAATGAGGATCCAAGTGGCAAGGGATGAAAGGGCATCCTACACCATCAATTATGAAGGTATTTTAATAGCAAATTCATCAAAGAATTTATGTAACAAATGTAATCTGCAGTGGCAATCTGATTAAGCAGAGAATTAGCATTTGAAATTCATCTTTTAATCTAATTATATATCTCTAGCGTTTAATTATAAGGAATGCACAAAAGACTTCAGTACTACACAATCAATGATATCAAAGATATATTACCTAGAGAAAAGATCCAAAGATTTCCAGTTCAATTGACAAAAGTGTGCATGGGCATGCACACCTCTACTCATGAAATGTTTCTTTTCACTTTTTGCTTGTTTGTTGTTTTTATTCCCACTCTAATGAAAAGTTGTCTTCATCAGAATCCAAATAGTTTCATGTAATAGGTGAATGTAATTAAGTCTATCACTAAATCAGTAAGGAAGGCAATGATTTATAAAACATTTCTGGACCACAGCTGTCTGAGAACTGCTAAATGCTAAAAGTTCTTCCTATAAAAACAAAAATACACACCAAATTTTAACACAACTTCAGAGCATTCATAGGCCTCCATGTTGCATCAGTTAGCTATTACCGACTGCGTAACACACCAACCTAAAAGTAATAGCTTAAGACCACACAATTTACCTGAAACTTCTTTGATGACAGTTTAGGCTGGATTCAGCTGAGTGATTTCTCTAGTCTTACATGGGTTCCCCTCTACCACTCTGGTGAGCCGTAGGTCAATGATGGGTGTCGCTTATGCTTCTGGGCGCTGGCTCTTAGAGGCAAGGACACCTCGGCCCCATTTCATACATTTATCATCCTCAGGCAAGCTGCTTGGACTTATTCTCATAGTGGAGACAGGTGTCCAAGAGAGAGTTGAAATAATGAAGGCCTAATTTCATAACTGTTGCTACTGCTTCATTCTTTTGATCAAAGCAAGTCACAAAACCATCCCAGATTCAGGGGACTGAAGTAAGATGTTATAAAACCATATTGCAAAGGGTATCATTACAAAAAGGGATAGAGAATTGAGACCAATTTTTTCATCAATTTATCACACCAATCATGAATATAGGTTAATAATTTTCTTCAACGAAAATGAAATAATAGGGGTTAAAAGAAAAAGCAAGAGAATATTTTTACTGTGACATACGAGTGCACAAACTAACAACTGACATTCCAAACAATGAAGTCCAGAGCCAACAGAAGACCGTTTTTTAGGGACAAGCAAGAAAATATCAATGCTTTTCCTTTCTGAAAGATAATATTTTAGAAAATAAATATACTCTACATAGCTTTAAGTTCTCATTTTGGCATCAAAATAGGATACCGTGGATTTTGCATATATTTAGTAGGGTAAACTTAGCAATATTGATGGACTAGAGGAGGAAAGTGATACAGCTCAGTTCAGTCGCTTCTGTCGTCCCCCTTCTCCTCCTGCCCTTCAATCTTTCCCAGCATCAGGGTCTCTTCTAATGACTCAGTCCCTTGCATCAGGTGGCCAAAGTATTGGAGTTTCAGCTTCAGCATCAGTCCTTCCAATGAATATTTAGGACTGATCTCCTTTAGGATGGACTGGTTGGATCTCCTTGCGGTCCCAGGGACTCTCAAGAGTCTTCTCCAACACCACAGTTCAAAAGCATCCATTCTTCAGCACTCAGCTTTCTTTATAGTCCAACTCTCACATCCATACATGACTACTGGAAAAACCATAGCTTTGACTAGACAGACCTTTGTTGACAAAATAATGTCTCTGCTTTTTAATATGCTGTCTAGGTTGGTCATAACTTTTCTTCCAAGGAGCAAGTGTCTTTTGAATTCATGGCTACAGTCACCATCTGCAGTGATTTTGGAACCCCAAAACAATAGTTTGTTACTGTTTCCATTATTTCCCCATCTATTTGCCATGAAGTGATGGGACCGGAAGCCATGATCTTAGTTTTCTGAATGTTGAGTTTTAAGCCAACTTTTTCACTCTGCTCTTTCACTATCATCAAGAGGCTCTTTAGTTCTTCTTCACTTTCTGCCATAAGGGTGGTGTCATCTGCATATCTGAAGCAATTGATATTTCTCCTGGCAATCTTGATTCCAGCTTGTGCTTCATCCAGCCCAGCATTTCTCATGATGTACTCTGCATAGAAGTTAAATAAGCAGGGTGACAATACACAGCCTTGACGTACTCCTTTTCCTATTTGGAACCAGTCTGTTGTTCCATGTCCAGTTCTAAATGTTGCTTCTTGACCTGCATAAAGATTTCTCAGGAGGCAGGTCAGGTGGTCTGGTATTCCATCTCTTTCAGAATTTTCCACAGTTTATTGTGATCCAGACAGGCAAAGGCTTTGGCAGAGTCAATAAAGCAGAAGTAGATGTTTTCCTGGAACTCTCTTGCTTTTTCGATGATCCAACGGATGTGGGCAATGTGATCTCTGGTTCGTTGGCCTTTTCTAAATCCAGCTTGAACATCTGGAAGTTCACAGTTCACGTACTGTTGAAGCCTGGTTTGGAGAATTTTGAGCATTACTTTGCTAGCGTGTGAGATGAGTGCAACTGTGCGGTAGTTTGAACATTCTTTGGCATTGCCTTTCTTTGGGATCGGAATGAAAACTGACCTTTTCCAGTCCTGTGGCCACTGCTGAGCTTTCCAAATTTGCTGGCATATTGAGTGCAGCATCATCATTTAGGATTTGAAATAGCTCAACTAGAATTCCATCACTTCTACTAGCTTTGTTTGTAGTGATGCTTCCTAAGGTCCACTTGACTTCACATTCCAGGATGTCTGGCTCTAGATGAGTGATCACACCATTGTGATTATCTGTGTCATGAAGATCTTGTTTGTATAGTTCTTCTGTGTATTCTTGCCACTTCTTCTTAATATCTTCTGCTTCTGTTAAGTCCATACCATTTCTGTCCTTTATCGAGCCCATCTTTGCGTGAAATGTCCCCTTGGTATCTCTAATTTTCCTGAAGAGATATCTAATCTTTCCCATTCTATTGCTTTCCTCTATTTCTTAGCACTGATCACCAAGGAAGGCTTTCTTATCTCTCCTTGCTATTCTTTGGAACTCTCCATTCAAATGGGTATATCTTTCCTTTTCCCCTTTGCCTTTCACTTCCCTTCTTTTGACAGCTATTTGTAAGGCCTCCTCAGACAACCATTTTGCCTTTTTGCATTTCTTTTTCTTGGGAATGGTCTTGATCCCTGCCTCCTGTACAATGTCATGAACCTCTGTCCATAGTTCATCAGGCACTCTATCAGATCTAATCTTTTGAATCTATTTCTCACTTCCACTGTATGATTGTAAGGGATTTGATTTAGGTCATACCTGATGGTCTAGTGGCTTTCCCTACTTTCTTTCATTTTAGTCTGAATTTGGCAATAAGGAGTTCATGGTCTGAACCACAGTCAGCTCCTGGTCTTGTTTTTGCTTACTGTATAGAGCTTCTCCATTTTTGGCTGCAAAGAATAAAAGCAATCCAATTTCAGTGTCAACCATCTGGTGATGTCCATGTGTAGAGTCTTCTCTTGTGTTGTTGGAAGAGGGTGTTTGCTATGACTAGTGTGTTCTCTTGGCAAAACTCTGTTAGCCTTTGCCCTGCTTCATTCTGTACTCCAACGCCAAATTTGCCTGTTACTCCAGGTATCTCTTGACTTCCTACTTTTGCATTCCAGTCCCCTATCATGAAAATATTCAGGACATCTTTTTGGGGTGTTAGTTCTAGAAGGTCTTGTAGGTCTTCATAGAACCATTCAACTTCAGCCTCTTCAGCATTACTGGTCAGGGCATAGACTTGGATTACTGCGATACTGAATGGTTTGCTTTGGAAACAAACAGAGATCATTCTGTCATTTCTGAGACTGCATCCAAGTACTGCATTTTGGACTCTTTTGTTGACTATGATGGCTACTCCACTTCTTTTAAGGGATTCTTGTACACAGTAGTAGATATAATGGTCATCTGAGTTAAATTCACCCATTCCAGTCCATTTTCGTTCACTTTTTCCTAAAATGTCAATGTTCACTTTTCCTATCTCCTGCTTGACCACTTCCAATTTGCCTCGATTCATGAACCTAACATTCCAGTTTCCTATGCAATACTGCTCTTTACAGCATCAAATTTTACTAAATGTTATTCTAAATGTTTGTGTCAGTTTTTATGCCCAACTCTATGGAAGTCGTACAGGAATTTACATTTTTCCATGGAAGTCATTTCTCGGGATCCTATAGTAAATAACAAAAACATTTCCTACTAAGCCAAAATCCTAGAAAGCAGTATTTCTACAAAGCACAGGAAAACCTTAGGACAACAAAAATTCCAAACAGGGAATATTGAACTCATAACATACTCTGAGTCTGTGACAGTTGATCCAGTGATTGCTATAGCATCGTCAGAAAGTCAGTTGTCGGGGCTTCCCTGGTGGCTCTGTAGTAAAGAATCTGCCTGCCAATGTATGGACATGGGTTTGATCCCTCATCCAGGAAGATCCCACATGCCGCAGAGCAACCAAGCCATGTGCCACAACTACTGAGCCTGCGTTCCAGAATCCAGGTGCTGCAACTACTGAATCCCATGAGCCTAGAGCCTGTGCTCCACAACAAGCCATCGGGATGAGCAACTTGCACATTGCAACTAGAGAGTAGCCACTCTCCCTACAGCTAGAGAAAAGTCCATGCAGCAACGAAGATCCAGGATGGCCATAAATAAGCAAATGTTTTAGAAAATTGGCTGTCGATAATGTCGAGTGTAATCTTATTCTTACCCCCTAGAAAGAATAGCCAAAAAAGAACTGATGATAGGAAATTCAGTATATAATTGAGAATAATTGATTGGATTTAGCAAAATGTGAGTTCTTTATTCAGATGCATTTAGTTTACATCAGACTTTGCCATTACCAAAGGCTATTTATGTCTAATTAGAAGACATCTTGTTTGATATTCCAATGCTCTAATTCTTCTTATATAATCTTGTCTTCTAAATCACAGGAAAATTGGTATTGTGGTAGACTCCACTTGGATGAATTCTCCATCCAATCTCAACTCCCTCTCTGTAATCGTATATCAGCTTTCTGTTGGTCTGGTAATCATTAACCATAAACACAGTGGTCTAAAACAACACAAATTTATTGTCTTACAGTTCTGGAGGTCAGACGTCTGACATGAGTATCACTGAGTTAAAATAAGGGTGTCAACAGACTGCATCCCTTTCTGGCGGCTCCAAACAAGACTCTTTCCTTATATTTTTGAGCTTCTCCAGGCTGCCTACGTTCCTTGGCTTCTGGCCTCCTCCCACCTTCAGATCCAGCAAGGGATTGAGACTTTTTCACATCTCTCTACTCTGACTTCTCCTACCTCCCACTTACACTCTTAAAAGCCCGTGGGATTACATCAAACTCACCTATTTTCAAATCAGCTGAGTAGGAATCTTCCACCTGTCTTCTGCCTTAACTCCTCTTTGCCCTGTATCATAGAACATTAACAGGTTGTAGAGACTAGGGCGTGGACATCTCTGAGGGCCATAAGTTCCTTCTACAAAACCAAGGCTATCCCACCTCTTTTTTTCGGCTGCCTTAGATATTGATGCCTAACAGTGTGAGCCAAGCCTTCTCAAGAGAGGCTGTGTAGGACATGCTTATGATATCAAGGAGAGTTTATGACAGCAAATTATATCTTCCCAATGTAAATTCTAGAAATGTCAGCTATCATTGAAATAGCAATCATTGCTGAAACGTACAAGAATATATCATGGCTTTTCAACTATAAGAATGGTTATTTGAAAGCACATAGGAATATTTTATGTATTATTGAGGGCTTTCCAAGTGGTGCTAGTGGTAAAGAACCCACCTCCCAATGCAGGGCAAAAGAGATGTGGGTTCAATATCTGGGTCAGAAAGATCCCCTGGAGGAGGGCATGGCAACCCACTTCAGTATACTTGCGTGGAAAATCCCATGGACAGGGGAGCTTGGTGGTCTATAGTCCAGAGGGTCACAAAGAGTCAGACGTGACTGAAGCAACTTGGCATGCACTCACCAGCAGTGATGACAGTAAATAGGAAAATAGAATAAAACAACAAGAACTTTAATATAAGGAATCAAATTGGGGCAGAAATGAACATCCATTGTAATTGAATGTATTATAACCAAGTATTTTAAAAAATTAAAGAGACATTCAATTAACAGTTGGATTAAAAAATCATCCAATGACCTCAATTATTCTGTATATTATTGACAAATTACATGCAGAATCAATTCAAAGCATCATGCTTGATACTGATAGATTCTTTGACTTACTACAAACTCTCTGAGGGCCACTGCTTATTTTACATCTTCCCTTATCTGCAAAGTGTAGGATAGTAATTTTGAGGTAGTTATCCATGTCTTGGTTTAATTTTTTTGAATTACTAAACAAAGATGAGCAAGATTAGTCTCTGCTCTCAACTTATAATAAAGTGGTACAAAAACGATTCTGCCCATCTACAAGCAAATATGAGGATTATTTATTATCTATGATCTAATTCTTTATCCCCTTAAAGAACAGCCAGCATAGTCTAGTCTTATATATAACAAGATATGGTAGAATGAAGGCAAGAGTTCTAAAGCCAGAGATAAAGAAAGAATGAATAGAAAATAAGGAATGAGAAAAGAAAAAAGATGTAGAAAGAAAAGAGGGCATCACTATTGTGAATAAGTAAAAGAGAATGTTTCCTTGGGATTTAAACAGTGGTTATATAGTGTCTACCTTCTTTTTTCACTAGGCATGACAATTAAAAATACTGGCATAAAATAGCATCATGTGGTATTATGGTATTATTCTCATAGAGAAATAGAATAAATTAATGCCAACTTGAAAGTCAGCATCATGTCAAGCAACAGTGTTTTAGCTGATACTCCATTAGAAAAAGCCATTTATGTCTCCATAAAGAAATATCCACTCAAAAATGATGTGACAATTTTTAGATATTCCCATTGCCAGTAGACACTGGGAGGAAAAAACAAATAGTCATGAGCTGTGGGCACTAATTATATTTATGTAAATCACAGGTGGTCTATATTCAGTGTCTCCTCCTCAATTTATTTCTGATGAAAGAGGAGAACTTTCTATCAAGACTGAATCATCTGTGTTTCCCCAATCATGCCTTCTTTCATTCCCCTCCTATAACCTGGAATATCTTTCCCACTTTTTCTCCAGAACAATTCCTAATTCTGAATTTAGACATCGCTCTGAGGAGCACTCCCTGGCACCACCTCTCGTGCACATTCCTATAGTGGAATAGAAGCATATATCACCACGTACAGTACATTGGAACACAGACAACTGTTCACTTGTCTCCTGCACATGTTGTTGTGTCTGTGTGCTCAGTCGTGTCCGACTCTTTGTAACCACACGGACTACAGCCTGCCAGTCTCCTCTATCCATGGAATTTTCCAGGCAAGAATACAGGCGCGGGTTGCCATGTCTTTCCCCAGGGGACCTTTCTGACCTAAGGATCAAGCCCACGTGTCTCTTGCATCTCCTGCATTGGCAGATGGATTCTTTTACCACTGGCACCTCTCTCCTTCACCCTACTCCTTGAACTGTCTCTCTGCTATGTGACACCAAAGTCCCTACTGTTTTTCTCATTGTATTCTTAATGCCTGGCATGCAGTGAGTAATCAGTAATTGTTAGTTGACTAAATAGGTCAATGGACAATAAACAAATGAAGGAAGAATGGGAGGGATGGAAGAAGTCTGGGAGAAAAGATGATGGACAATGCTTGAAAAAGTGAGAGTGCTCAGTCATGTCTGATTCTGCGATCCCATGAACTGTAGCTTGCCAGGCTCCTCTGTCAATGGGATTCTCCAGGCAAGATTACTGGAGTGGGTTGCCATTCCCTTCTCCAGGGAATCTTCCCGACCCAGGGATTGAACCTGCATCTCTTATGTCTCCTGCATTGACAGCCGATTCTTTACCACTGCACTGCCTACCATATAGGTTTTCTTGTCTATAAGAGAAGTGCCACTCCTCACCATCTGTGACTTATAAAAATGTGTTTATCGCCAGATGTTGACCATCCTCAGTATACCCCATTTTCAAAGAATAGCACAGACTACACAGTGCCCTCCTCTGTAATTCAAGAAAGATTCCACTCACTCACTAGCAAGCAACCAATGTGACTGTGTGAAAAAGAAACTCTGAGAGACAATTAAATGGAGTAAGTACAGATGTAATCTTTCCTGATTTTGATAGGGCATTCTCATTGCTTCACAAAACAAAGTTAAAGACATTTAGAAAAGTAGGCTTGGGGCCATGTTACATTAAATAAATGAATGACTGATTTGGGGGTCACATTCAAAGGCCAATTACTGCTGCTGCTAAGTCGCTTCAGTTGTGTCCGACTCTGTGCAGCCCTGTAGACAGCAGCCCACCAGGCTCCCCCATCCCTGGGATTCTCCAGGCAAGAACACTGGAGTGGGTTGCCATTTCCTTCTCCAATGCATGAAAGTGAAAAGTGAAAGTGAAGTCACTCAGTCATATCCGACTCTTCGGGACCCCATGGACTGCAGCCTACCAGGCTCTTCTGTCCATGAGATTTTCCAGTCAAGAGTAGTGGAGTGGGGTGCCAGTGCCTTCTCCAAAGCCAATTACTAGTGATACATTATCAATTTGGAGAACACTTCCAAGTTGTGCTTCACAGGGATAATCCCTATATTTCTTATCTTTACTAATGTTCGAAATTTTTAAACATTGAATATATAACGTTGTTTGTATTCTGTTAAAGATAAGTTTCAAATGACTTTGATGAGCTGGGTAAATTTCTTATACAATGAGGTGAAAATGAAGACAAAATGTGTATGCTTAGAAACTAAAATAAATCATTCATATGCAGAATAAAGCACAGTTGACAGGTTTTTAAGGACAAAACACCTGGGAGTGAGTCAAGACTAGATTTGATCACGAGCAGAATGAGTTTGCAATACAATGCCCTAAACCAGTTGTTCTCAACAAGAGATGGTTTTATCACACAGGACGCATTTGGCAGTTTGTCTGGAGACATTTTTGACTGTCATGATTGAGGAGGGTGCTACTGGCATGTAGTGGATAGAAGCCAGGGGAACTACTACACCTACACACAACAAAAGCTGTCCACAACAGAGAACTCTCTGGTCCAAATTTTCAGTGGAACTGAAACTGAGAAGCAAATAAGTAAAAACATTATGTGATATAAGGATGTATTAAAATGAATGACATTAGGGACTTAAAATTCCCCTCAACAATATTCTGTACCAAATCCTTATCAGAATATTGGGTTCTGTTTAGGATGTTACCATTTAGAAAGTACAGCCTGTGAAGGATTGGAAATAGTATCATGATAGCCCAGGTCTTGAGCTTCTGCTGGTGCAAGGCACATGAGGCTGTTACTCTGTCTCTCACCTATTAGAATATCTGGAAATAATTCATGTCTGTTTTGAAGATCAGTTCTATGTCTTGGGTTAGAATCAAGAAAATCTAAGATTCTCGGATAAAAAAATGCCCATCAATACATTGTCTGATAAACAGACTGAAAAAGAAAATGGAATAAAATTTAAGTTGAATGTTTTAGAGAATTAAGCCAGTTCTCAACTATGCACTAAAAGAAAATCTCTAAAAGTTAAAACACATAGAAAAAATATCAAATATACTGAAAATATAAATACCACAAAATTCTAAGTGAATGAGCCAAAAGTCTTACATTACCAACATCAAACTATCCCAAAAGCTTAACATGTTTTAATAATATGCATTTTATAGTTAGAAATGTGGTTTAAAAAAAAATGAAGAATGAGGGATTCCAGAGCAAAAGAAACAAATCACTTTAGAGTAGACAACGGTTAGAAAAGGGATAAGGTGCTGGAAATAAAGTTAAAAGTGATCATTTTAAAAAGTGGGAAACGACAAGCAAGTTTTTGTGGTGAGAAAAGTTTATTTTCTTGAAGCCACATTGAACAAAATGACACAGTGGAACCGTTTTGTGTGGTCCTGTTCATATTTCCATTGGATAGGCACTGTGCTGATTCTACTATATGCTTTGCAGCCAAATATGACAAAATGTGACTTCAAGCAAAAATATGTATAAAATATTGTTTATTGTTTAAATTTCAAAACAAGAATTACATTCAGAATAAGAACTGCATACTAGTTAACATTATAATCCACACCCTAAGAATGTATGTCCATAGCTTCAAGTCTAAACATTTTCTAAATTTTCTTTAAGGCTTAATATATTATTTAATTCATTAACCTGGTCAATATCACAAATGCACTAAATTCTAGTTTGATGCTATATCATTCAAAAACTAAAAGGGCATAATTTTTATCATTGTCATTAATATGAGTTGGAAATGAAGAAAAATGTAAGAAGGCTTCAGATAAGTCTTTTTTACCTCATAGCCAGTGGTTTCAACCTCTTCCACAACAAAACCTTTTCCCAGAGATACCAACACAAAATTAAAAATCTTCCTTTGCATTTTCTTACCTAGGCAGTGGGGCAAGTGTCAACTCTTGAATAATTAGGAATTAACCACAGTTGACATTTTCTAAATCAAAGCCTTTCTCAATTCTGAAAAAGTCCCTGCTTTATCTCTTCATATTTGGGAATTTCTAGTTCTCTCTATTCCTCCCATATTTTCTGGAGCTTCTCATGAAGCAAACGTCTGATCTCATTTTAACTTTTAAGTTAAAACTATATTAATTTTAAATTAAAATTCATCTTTCAACCCCTCTTTCTTACTCTTTTTTTCTTACCTTTTCTCCCGTTTCCCACCTCTGTGCTGCATTATTGTTACCTTCTCAGATCAATCTTTCAGTTCATGAACTCTTTCCTCAGTTGGGTCTAGCATACAGTTTAATGTATCCAATCAATTTTGTATTTTGAATACCTATATTTTTCATTGCTAGAAGCTCTGTTATTTTTCAAATCTACCTTTTCTTATTGATATCTTTTTTATATTTTGTGTTCCTTCTTTTATGCTCTTAATTATTTAATTTTCTTTAAAATATTAGTTGGTGATTCTTTTTTAATTTTCTTACCATTTAAATCATGGAAAAACAAAATTCCAGTCAATTTGTGGATTTTATTGATGTGGGACATTGCCCCCTCACTTCAAATACAAACCTATGCTGAACAAAATAGTACAACCAAACAAAATTAAGTAACTGAGTTATAAATTCTTAAAAGAAAACATGCAGGTGCTAGACATGAAGAAGGAACTTGAAAAGTGGTGTTATGGGTTGAATTGTGCCTTCCCCAAAACTCATACACTGAAGTCCTAACCCACAGTACCTCAGAACATGATCTGATTTGGAATTAGTTTCTCTGCAAATGCAATTATTTGAGTTAGGATAAGGTCATAATAGGAGTAGGGCAAGCCCCTAATTCAATGTGACTGGTATCTTTATAAAACAAAGAAGTTTAGACACAGACACACACATGTAAAAAATATCATGTGAAGATGAAGGCAGAGGCTAGGGTGATGTTCTTACATGCTAGCTAAGCTAAGTCATTTCAGTCGTGTCTGACTCTGTGCGACCCCATAGATGGCAGCCACCAGGCTCCCCTGTCCCGGGGATTCTCCAGGCAAGAACACTGGAGTGGGTTGCCATTTCCTTCTCCAATGCATGAAAGTGAAAAGTGAAAGGGAAGTTGCTCAGTAGTGTCCGACTCTTAGCGACCCCATGGACTGCAGCCCACCAGGCTCCTTCATCCATGGGATTCTCCAGGCAAAATACTGGAGTGGGGTGCCATTGCCTTTTCCATCTTACACGCTAAAGAACATCAAAGATAGCCAACAAAGCACCAGAAGCTGGGTGAGAAGCATGGAACAGATTTTCTTTCCGGGCCCTTAGAAAGAACTAAGCCTGCTGATACCTTGATCTCAGACTTCTAACCTCTAGAACTATGAGACAATAAATTTTCATTGTTTAAGTCACTCAGTCTGGGGTACTGTGTTACAGCAGACCCATCAAACTAATGAAAGTGGTAAGCTGAAGCCAAAAAAAAAAAAAAATGAGGTTCACTAAGTAATGAGGACCAGTGATAAGCCTTACTATCTAAGAGCTAGAGTGTCAAACCTGGGAAAGAAAAGGAATTCAAGGCTAGACTTTTATCCTGGGAGCTAAAACAGAACTGCATACATAAGGTCACGGATCCAAGAGTGCTTCTAGTAACTAAAAAAAAAAAAAGACTAGACAAAATCTACTAACTGAGCTGTAGAAATAAAGTGTATCTACCTAAAGCTCTGGGCAGAAAAAGAGTCTACATATAAGATCTTATCATCTATGAATGGAGATAATCTTACTTGCTTCTTTCACATGGATGTCTTTTATTTCTTTGTCTTGCCTAATTGCTCTTGATAGGACTTTCAATACTGTATTGAATTGTTTTTGCTCGGTTGCTAAGTCATGTCCAACTCTTTGGGACCCAATGGACTATAGCACTCCAGGCTTCTCTGTCCTTCATCATCTCCCGTAGTTTGCTCAAACTCATGTCCATTGAGTCAATGATGCCATCCAACCATCTCATCCTCTGTCACCCTCTCCTCCTCCTGCCATCAATCTTTTCTAACATCACGGTCTTTTCTAATGAGTTAGCTCTATGCATCAGGTGGCCAAAGTATTGGAGCATCAGTTTCAGCATCAGTCCTTCCAATGAATATTCAGGGTCAATTTCTTTTAGGATTGACTGGTTCTACCTCCTTCCAGTCCAAGGGACTCTCAAGAATCTTCTCCAGCACTACAGTTCAAAAGCATCAATTCTTCAGTGCTCAGCCTTCTTTATGGGCCAACTCTCACATCCGTACATGAGTACTGGAAAAACCATAGCTTTGATTTTTTACTATATGGATCTTTGTCAGCAAAGTGATGTCTCTGCTTTTCAGACACTGAACAGACATAGCAAAAGCAGGAATGCTTACTTTTTTCCTGATCATAGAGGAACAGCATTCAGCCTTTCATGATTGAGAATGATGTTTGCTATGGGGTTTTTCATATATTTATATTACTTTTATTATGTTTTTCGGGTAGTCTCCTTTTGTTCCTAGTTTGTTGAATGGTTTCATCATGAAAGGGTGTTGAATTTTGTCAGTTGCTTTTTCGTCATCAATTGAGATGATCATATGGATTTTTTTCCCCTTCATTCTGTTAATGTGGTATATTACATTGATTTTCATATGTTAAATTATTCTTGTACTCCAGAAATAATCTGACTTGGTGACAGTGTATAATCCTTTTAATATGCTATTGAATTCAGTTTCTTAGTATTTTGTTGACAATTTTTGCATCAACATTCATAAGATATTGGTCTACTTTCTTTTTTTGTAGTTTCTTTTTCTGGCTTTGTTATCAGGGTAATGGTAGCTTCATAGAATGAATTATGAAGTATTTCCTTCTCATCAATTTTTGGAAAAGTTTGAGGATTGACACTAATTCTTATTTAAATGTTTGGTAGAATTCACCTGTGTAGTCACCAATTCCAGGGATTCCCTTGTTAGGAAATTTTTGATTAATGATTCAATTTCATTACTAGTTACAGGTCTATTCAGATTTTCTAATCCTCCATGATTCAGTCTTGGTAGGTTTTGTGTTTCTAAGAATTTGTTCATTTCGTTTAAATTATCTAATTTGTTGACATACAATCACTTACAGTACTGTCTTATAATCCTTTTAATTCTAATAAAGTCATTAGCAATGTTCCCACTTTCGATTCTGATTTTAGTAATTTGACTCTTCTCTTATTTTCTTAGTCAGTCTAGCTAACAGTTTGTACATTTTGTTTGATCATTTTGATCATTTGATCATTTGTTGATCATTTTTGTTTTAATTAGAATATTTATTGAAACATTTTATTTGAATGTATCATACCCATTTTCATATTTTCATACCCATTTCCATACTACAGATAACTTTTTGTTTTGTTGATTTTCTTTATTGCTTTTCTATTCTCAATTTCATTTATCTCTGCTCTACTTTTTATTATTTCCTTCCTTCTTCTAACTTTGAGTTTAGTTTATTCTCTTTTTCTAGTTTCATAAATTGTAAAATTAAGTTTATTTGATTTATAATTTTTTTGGTTTTTTAATGTAAGTATTTATAACCATAAATTTCCCCCTTAGCACTATTTTCACAGCATCCCATAAATGGTATGCTGTGCTTTCATTTTGATTTGTCTCTGTCTTAGTGAGCTTGGGATGTTGTAACAGAAAATCATTGACTGGGTGGCTTAAGCAAAAAAAATTTATTTTCTCACAGTTTTGGGGAGTGATCAAGTGCCTGCAGAGCTGGTGTCTGGTAAGAACTTTCCCTTTGGGTTTTATCCTTACAATGTGCTAACATGAACTCTTCTTATGAATGTGGAGAGAGGGAGAGAGAGAGACATAGAAAGAGAGACAGGAAGAACTCTCTGATATCTCTTTATAAGGCACTAATCCTTTTGGATCATGACACTCTTTTCTTACCTCATTTAACCTTAGTTCTTCCCTAGAGGCCCCATCTCCAAATACAGTCACACCGGGGTTAGGGCTTCAACTTATGAATTTTGAGAGGACATAAACCTTAAGTCCATAACATTATGCCCTCAAAATTCATGTCCTCCTCACATGCAAAATACATTTATTCCATTTCAACAGCCCCAAAAGTCTTAACACCAAATTCTAAAGTTTAAAGTCCAAAGCCTTATCTGAAAATTATCTAAATCACATATGGGTGAAACTCCAGGTACAATTTGTACTGAGGCAAAATTCCTGTCCAGCTATTAACCAGACAGGTCATGTTCCTCCAAAACACAACTGGTGGGACAGGCATAGAATAGACATTCTCATTCCAAAAGAGAAACGCTGGAAGGAAGAAAGGGGTGATGGCTCCCAAGCAAGTTCAAAATCTAGCAAGGCAAATTACATTAGATCTTAAGGCCCAGTTGTAACCCTATTTTGTCTGATGCTCTGCCTTCTGGACCCACTGTGATGGTTGACCCACCTTCTGGACTCACTGGGGCAGAGGCCCCAACTCCACAGCTCTACTGGGTAAGAGTCATGCCCCTGCAGTTCTCCCAGGCAGGAACTTGTCCCCACAGCTCTGCTGGGAAGAGGCTGTCTGGCTCATTGAAACTGAGGCCCTGACCCTGATGATCCCTGAATTACCTTCCGAACCATTTTTCCCTTTTCTTGAAGGACAGCACATGTTTACAGCCAAATAGCCATACTGTCCTTTCCTGTAAAATCCAAGAATTCCAAAATTAGTTCACCCCTTCCTTCATTTAGTTCACCCCTGTCCCCTTCCATTCAAACTGGTAGTGTTTCTGCTTTTATAATCCCATAATCTTTTCACTGAGTTACAGTCTAACCACACTCTTGGTGTTCTCTTTACAGCATGCTTTCTTATTTTTTTGCAATATGAAAAGGCTAAGAATTTTACAAATCTTTAAGTTCTGGTTCTTTTTTGTTTAACAATCCCTTCTTTAATTCATAGCTCTCCTCTTGCATTTTACTGTAAGCAGTCAAGGGGCCCTGGTTTCACTTTCAACATTATGCTTAGAAATCTCCTCAGCTAAATATCCAATTTCATCGTTCACAACTTCCATGTTTCACAAAATACTAGAACACAAGTCAGTCAACTTCTTTGCCCTTTTATAACAAGGATCGCCTTTCTTCCAATTTCCAATAACCTGTTTTTTATTTCCATCTAAGATCTCCCTAGAAAGGCCTTTAACATCTATATTTCTATCAACATTCTCTTTATGTTTATTTATGTATTCCCTAAGAAGGTGGAGGCTCTTCTCTTTGCTCTAAGATTCCTCAGCAGAACACCTTTAACATCAATATTTCTACCAACAGCCCCTTCATGGCAATCGAGGCTTATTTCTTTTTAGCATGTATCCCCACATTTTCCAGCCTCTACCCTTTACCCAGTTCCAAAGCCACTTCTATATTTTCAGGTATTTTTTTTTTTTACAGCAGCAACCTACTTCATGGTACCAAAATCTATCTGCTAGGGCAGCTGTAACAAAATATCACAGACTCTGCGGCTCAAATAACAATAATTTATTTTCTCACAATTCTGGAAGCTGGAAGGATCAAAGTGAGAGCTCTCTTCCTAGTTTACAGATGGTCACCTTCTCAGCGTGTCCTCACATGGCCTTTCTCTGGAGAGTGAAGAAAGAGAGGAAGATAGAACTCTCTAGTGTTTCTTCTTATAAGGATACTAATTCTATCAGCTCAAGGTCCCACACTTACTACATCATTTAACTGTAATTACTTCCTAAGAGTCTCATCTCAAAATACAGACACACTGGCGGTTGAATTTTCAATATATGGATTTGAGGGGGACACAAACATTAAGTCTATAATAGTCTCTAAAAGACAAACACACACACACACAAAATGTGATTCACTCAGTATTATCCAACTCATTGTTACTGCATGGACTGAAGCCCACCAGGGTCCTCTGTTCATGGAATTCTCCAGGCAAGAATACTGGAATGGGGGAGGGGGGTTCAGATTGGGGACACATGTACACCCAAGGCTGATTCATGTCGATGTGTGGCAAAAACCACCATGATATTGTAAACTAATTATCCTCCAATTAAAATAATTTAAAATAAAAAAGAAATTAAAATATTATAATACTGCATAATATATTATTATCAATACAAATTGTACCAAAATTTATCATCATTAAAAAAAAAGAATACTGGAGTGGGTTGTCATTTGCTTCTCCAGGGGATCTTCTTGTTCCAGTGATCAAACCCAAGTCTCCTGCATTGCAGGTGGATTCTTTACCATCTGAGCTACCAGGGAAACCCATGATAATAGTCTCTAAGCACTTTCTAATTTCCCTTGTGATTATTTTCTTTAATCCATTGGTTGTTTAATTTCCACAAATTTGTGAGTTTTTCAGTTTTTCTTGTTACTGATTTTTAACTTCATTATACTGTGGTCAGAGAAGATACTTTGCGTTGCTGTAGTTGTTCAGCTGCCCAGTCATGTTCAACTCTTTGCGACTCCATGGGCTGTAGCACACCAAACGTCCTGTCCTTCATCATCTCCTGGAGTTTGCTCAAACTCATGTCCATTGAGTCGATGATGCCATCCAACCATCTCATCCTCTGTCATGCTCTTCTCCTCCTGCGTTCAATCTTTCCCAGCATCAGGGTCTTTTCTAATGAGTCAGCTCTTCACATCAAGTGACCAAAGTATTGGAGCTTCAGCTTCAGCACCAGTCCTTCCAATGAATATTGAGGGTTAATTTCCTTTAGGATTCACTGGTTTGATCTCTTGCAGTCCAAGGGACTCCCAAGAGTCTTCTCCAGCATCACAGTTTGAATGCATCAGTTCTTCAGTTCTCAGCCTTTTTTATGGTCCAGCTATCATGTCCGTACATGACTACTGGAAAAACCACAGCTTTGACTATGTGGACCTTTGTAGGCAAAATAATGTCTCTGCTTTTTAATATGCTGTCTAGGTTTGCCATTGCTTTTCTTCCAAGGGAGCAAGTGTTTTTTAATTTCATGGCTGCATTCACTGTCTACAGTGATTTTGGAGCCCAAGAAAACAGTCAGCCACTGTTTCCATTGTTTCCCCATCTATTTGCCATGAAATGATGGGACCAGATCCCATGATCTTTGTTTTTTGAATGTTGAGCTTTAAGCCATCTTTTTCACTCTCCTCTTTCACCTTCATCAGAAGGCTCTTTAATTCCTCTTTGCACCATAAGGGTGGTGTCATCTGCATATCTGAGGTTATTGATATTTCTCCCCTCAACCTTCATTCCAACTTGTGCTTCGTCCAGCCTGGCATTTTGCGTGATGTACTCTGCATATATGTTAAATAAGCAGGGTGACAATATACAGCCTTGTTGTATTCCTTTCCAGTTTTGAACCAGTGCATTGTTCCATGTCTGGTTCTAACTGTTGCTTCTTGATCTGCATACATGTTTCTCAGGAGGCAGGTAAAGTGGTCTTATATTCCCATCTCTTTAAGAATTTTCCGCAGTTTGTTGTGATCCACGCAGTCAAAGGCTTTAGTGAAGTCAATGAAGCAGAAGTAAAGGTTTTTCTGGAATTCTCTTGTTTTTCTTTTTGATCCAATGGATGTTGGCAATTTGATCTCTGGTTCCTCTTCCTTTTCTAAATCCAGCTTGTACATCTGGAAGTTCTTGGTTCACATACTATTGAAGCCTAGCTTGAAGGGTTTTGAGCATTACTTTGCTAGCATGTCAAATGAGTGCAAGATAATTGTATGATATCTTTATTTTTAGATCTATTGAGGTCTCATTTGTGATGTAATATATGTCTATTCTGGAGAATACTCATCTCAAATTCACTTGACAAAAATGTGCATTTCATTGTTATTAAATGGAATATTTCATTGTTATTAAATAGAGTGTCCTGTATCACACCTATTATTATGGCCTACTGCATTGTTCAAGCCCTCTATTTCCTTAGTGTCTGGTTGTTCTATACATTATTGAGAGTTAAATATCTTTGGCCACCTGATGGCAATGAGCCAATTCATTGGAAAAGACCCTGATGATGGGCAAGATTGAAGGCAAAAGGAGAAGGGAGCAGCAGAGGATGAGATGGTTAGATGGCATCACTGACTCAATGGACATGAATTTGAGAAAAATCCAGGAGACAGTGGAGGACAGAGTAGCCTGGCATGCTGCAGTCCATGAGGTTGCAAAGAGTCAGACATGACTTAGTGACTAAAAAAACAACATTGGTGTCTCTAACTATTATTGTAGAAAATGTCTCTCTTCAATTCTGTCAATTTTTGCTTCATATATTTTGATGGTCCATTATTAGGTGTATAAGTATTTATAATGGTAATATCTTATTGATGTACTGAATCTTTTATTAATATACAATGTCTTCATTTGTCTTTTGTACCTTTTTGATTTAAAGTCAATTTTGCCTAATATTAATATAGCCACCTCTACTAAATTTTGATTAGTATTTGCACGGAATAACTTTTTCCATTCTTTCATTTTCAACCTATTTATGTCTTTGGATCTAAAATGAGTCTCTTGTGACAGCAGTTGGTTGGCTCTGTTTATTAACACATTCTTCCAATCTCTGTCTTTTGATTGGAGAGTTTAATCAATCTACATTTAAAGTCCTTGTTGATAAGAAGGACTCGCTTCTGTCATTTTGCTATTTGTCTTCTATATGCTCTATAGCTTTCTTGTCCCTCATTTCCTGCATTACAGTCTCTTTTGTAAAAATTAAGCTAATTTTTCTATAGTGAAATGCTTTCATTCTTTTATAATTTCCTTTTGTGCATATTCTATAGCTATTTTCTTTGTGGTTATCATGATAATTACATTTGACATCCTAAAGTTATAATACTTTAATTTGAATTCATACTGACTTAACTCCAAAAACATTAAAAAACTCTGCTCATTTATAGGTATGTCCTCACTTCTTTCAGTTATTGATGTCACAAAATTTTATTGTGTGTCCAATATTGTGTATATTGTGTGTCCAAAACTTAAACTAATAATTTGTTTTTTGAATGCATTAGCCTCTTGAAATTATATAGAAAACAAAATGTGAAGTTACAGACAAAAGTTACAATACTTTTACAGCAAGAAATTTTTAAAATGTATTAGCCTCTTAAATCATGAGGAAAACAAAAAAATAAAAGGAATCATAGACTATTGTTCAGTTCAGTTCAGTTGCTCAGTCATGTCTGACTCTTTGCAACCCCATGAACCACAGCACACCAGGCCTCCCTGTCCATCACCAACTCCCGGAGTTTATGCAAACTCATGTCAATTGAGTCGGTGATGCCATCTAACCATCTCATTCTCTGTCGTCCCCTTCTCCTGCCTTCAATCTTTCCCAACATCAAGGTATTTTCAAATGAGTCAGCTCTTCACATCAGGTGGCCAAAATATTGAAGTTTCAGCTTCAACATCAGTCCTTCCAATGAACACCCAGGACTGATTTCCTTTAGGATGGACTGGTTGGATCTCCTTGCAGACTATCGTTACAGTAATACTAACTTTAATAAATATCCATATGCTTACCTTTACTACGATCTCTATTTCTTCATGAAGTTTCAAGCTATTGTCTAGTATCTTTTTGTTTCAACATGCAGGACTCCCTTTATGATTTCTTGCAAGGCAGGTCTCCTGGCAAAGAAATAGCTCAGATTTTGGGAATGTCTTAATTTCTCCTTCACTTTTCAAGGACAGTTTTGCTGGATATAGGATTCTTGGTTGACAGGTTCTTTCTTTTAACACTTGAAAATATGCACCCATTGCCTTCCTGCCTCCAAATTTTCTGATAATAAAACTACTGATAATCTTATTGAGGACACTTTGTACGTTACGATTTGCTTTCCTCTTGTTGCATTTAAGATTCTCTTTGTCTTTGACTTTTAACTGTTTCTTAAAATGTATATATCAGTGTGAACCTCTTTCAATCCATGCTACTTGAATTTCATCAACCTTAGTTGTTTATCTTCTGTCTTTCACCAAATTTTGGAGATTCCTGGCCTTTATTTCTTCAAATAATCTCTCCTTCCCTTTCACTCTTCTCCTTGTTGTACTCTCACAACGTGTAAGTTGTTCCACATGATGATGTCCCACGGGTCCCTTAGGATCTGTTCACTTTTCTTGAACTTTCTTATTTTTTTTTTCTGTTCCTCAGACTTGATAGTTCCCATTTTCCTATTTTCAAGTTTGCTGACTCTTCCTTCTGCCTGTTCAAATATGACTTTGAATTCCTCCAGTGAATTTTTCATTGCAGTTACTGTACTTTACAACTCTAGAATTTCTTTGGGGCATCTTTTTAAATTTTCTCTTTATTGGCATTTCCATTTTGTTCATACATTGTTCTTATGATCTTGTCCACATCTTTCTTTAGTTCTTTGAGTATTTTTACAGCAGTTGTTTGAAAATCTTTGTGCAGTATGTCTTTCTTGTCTATCTCAATGATAGTTCCTGTTTATTTCTTTACTTTGATTGGCCAATACGTCCTGGTTTCTTTATATATCTTGAGATTTTATTTTGTTGAAAATGGATACTTGAATCTAATAATGTGGTTCTCTCAAAATCAGATTCTCCTCCTTTCTAAAGAGTCTGCTTGTTTTAGTTTTTGTCTTATTTTGATTAAGCTTGCCCTGAAGTATTAACTTACAGTCTTTGCAGGGCTTTTCTAAGCCTGTGCCTTTTCCTAGGCATGTATAATAACTTTCTAATTTCCCCTGGATATGCAGTTCCTTTTGAATGTCCTTTTCTTCTCTGTCTGACTTCAAAAGAGGAAAATGAAGGAGGGTAAAAAAAGGAAGGTGCCAACTCATTACCTTCCCTGGAATTCACTTGGACCAGAATCAGAAAGGCTTTCAACATTGGAGGGGGGTGGTACAAATAATAGTTGGCCACCTCTGTGTCTGAACTTCCATGATCAGGCAATCAGAAGAAGCAATCAGAACACATCTTCAATATTTAGAGTACAGAGTCCTCAATGCCTACCTTTGCTCTTGCAAACTGCATTCAAGCTGCTCCAAGATCAAGTACACAGCTGTCTACCTTGGCTGGTGCTTTGGAGAGGGAGAAGCTGCTACAGTGCTAACAGTTGAAATCAATTAAAATTAACTGCAATTTACTGTCCAAGCCTTTCCCTGGAAGCTGCAAGCTTTCTATAGACTCCAGATTACAAAATAATTGCATCTTCTAGTGCAGTTGTTTTCTAGGTGAGAGGACAGATTTCTGGTGCTTTCTACTCTGCCATCTTCCCAGAATCCCCCTCCTCAGTTAAATATTTTTTAAAAATACAGAGTCTGCAAATATCAACATTGCTGTAACTGAGGTGTTTTCTTTCTTTTAAAGTAAAAAAAGAAAAAAGTTAACATGACCACCTGTTTTTACTTGGAAGAAATTCTAGAGTGCAAATGTATTTATATGGAATAGTGCTTCATGACATCATCAAAAAACCATGATCTGACTTCACGTGATTCCTATAAACATACAAATATTATTCCTAATGATGCCAAGATTCTGTGATTCAAAATGTGGAGTGAAAGGGGAGAGAAATTAGATCTTTACGAGAAACTTACATACATATGAAATCTGGACTCTCAGAGAGCTGACATTCATGCTATACCTTGGAAAACAAATAGAATGTGATTTATTCGTTCACTCCTTTACTCATTCACTCATTCATTCAGGGAATATTTATTGCATGCCATTATGTCCCAAGCACTGTCCTAGACAATAAAAAAATACAACAGGGAACAAAAAAGACAAAGTCTGTTTCTCATAAATCTTACATTCTGACAGACACAAAAATAGTAAACACAACAAATGTTATACACTATTTTCGAAGGCAGGGATCATAAAGCAGGGAAAGGGAATAAGGAGTGTCAAGGTGGGGAAAAGTGCTGTATTTCTTCTGCGGTGTTGGAAGCCCTCGCGCAGTAAATAATCTAATACAGTTGAATTATAGTTAATTCAGTCAGTAGTCAAGCCTTCCTTTCAATCAGTTAATATGCAACACCCAAATTAGCCTAACTTTCTCCACCTGGAGATTCTTTTGATCTTTTTTTCCTTATTAAATTAAAGTGTACCAAAATGCTGTGCTTGTTGCTTAGTGGATCAGGCAGTGTGATGTACAAAAACCTGAATAAATACCCCTCCACCTCCACCCAGAGGTGCATGCAATTATTAGAGTGATTCTTTAAAGAACTTGTTAAAATGCCAAAATAGTGCCACAGAAAATACGTCAAATAAAGATTGAAGTTTTCTTTATGAAAAAAAAAGTGTTTAACGAGGGTTTATGGGGTTTTATAAAAACACCTTAACACCTTACAGACCTAAAGGGGAAAAAGCTCTATTTAAGTATCATGCACCAATAGCAGACCACCCAATGCTGATGACTAGAAGCCTCAAACAGACCCATCCTTGGGAGCCTGTGTGGAGACCCTAATTTTATGGTCATTTTAATTGTATTTGGGTTATTACCTCATGCCCCAGCAAACACCTACAGTATTTAATAAAAATGAGCATAGAACACTGTTCTAGTTAAACTATGTATTAACCAAAATCATAAACTAAGTATGCTTTGCCATAAATTAGCTGGGTGTTTAGTGTTTCTTTGCCTTTAAGTTATATTTGTTTTTTATAACATGGTAGGCTTCACTATGTACCAAATCAATGTTAATTGACTTAGCATTTGACACAATCTCCTATCTCTAGCTTATAAGCCACAAACACACCTGTCCTGCATACTATAAAGTGATAAATACAGTTAATCAACCCTCCATATATTAAAAAGAATGACTATAAAAATCAGTGGGAAAAAATTTTAATTCAAAAAAGTTTTAACATAAAAAATAAAAAAATTAATCACTGGGACTGAAAAATCAAACAAATCTTTTTTTAAGAACAGGGTGGGGGAAAACTTCATTTTTCATTTGTCTAGAGTCTAGTTGTAGTGGTACTACTTACATCAAAGTTGATTCTCATTCAGAAAGTTGTGGTCTTCCTCTGCAGAACAAAAGGAAGTACCTTGAAAAACTGAATGCCTTCATTTTACATTTGTCTAGAGTCTATAAAGTGGATTCTTATTAATTTTTTGCTTCAGTGTTCTGCAGAAAGTAAATGATCAGATGAAGACAACATATAGAAAACAGAACTGATGTTCTCTACCACCACAACTGACTATTCCAGCAAAACTCCTTTAAATACTAATTTGTAGATTCTTCTATTTCCTTACCTGGTCATTTCATAATCCATTAAATTTAGATCTGTGCATTCCTTCCCCTGAACCATCACACCAAAGGAGTTCTTCAGTTCAGTTCAGTTCATTCCCTCAGTCATGTCTGACTCTTTGCGACCCCATGAACCACAGCACGCCAGGCCTCCCTGTCCATCACCAACTCCTGGAGTCCACCCAAACCCATATCCATTGAGTCAGTGATGCCATCCAACCATCTCATCCTCTGTCATCCACTTCTCTTCCTGCCCTCAATCTTTCCCAACATCAGGATCTTTTCCAATGAGTCAGTTCTTCGCATCAGATGGCCAAAATATTGGAGTTCCAGCTTCAGCACCAGTCCTTCCAATGAATATTCAGGACTGATTTCCTTTAAAATGGACTGGTTGGATCTCCTTGCAGTCCAAGGGACTCTCAAGAGTCTTCTCCAACACCACAGTTCAAAAGCATCAATTCTTCAGTGCTCAACCTTCTTTATAGTCCAACTCTCACATCCATACATGACTACTGGAAAAACCATAGCCTTGACCAGACAGACCTTTGTTGACAAAGTAATGTCTCTGCTTTTTAATATGCTGACTAGGTTGGTCATAACTTTCCTTCCAAGGAGTAAGTATCTTTTAATTTCACGGCTGCAATCACCATCTGCAGTGATTTTGGAGCCCAGAAAAATAAAGTCAGCCACTGTTTCCACTGTTTCCCCATCTATCTGCCATGAAGTAATGGGACCGGATGTAGTTCTTAAGTATTCCCAAATCTCCTAATTGCCAAAACTGCTTGTCTCTTTTCAGTCAAAAGTGATTTGACTTCTCTGTAACTTCTACCTTATAAGGTAGAACACTTTTTCCTCCATGAAACCCTTTCCAACTTGGGTTTCAACACAATCACCATCCTGGATCTCATCCTCCAATGTTCTAGATCCTTCTCAGTCTCCTTTGCAGGCTTCTTTTTCTCTGATCATCTTTTAATTACTGATGAGCCTATAACATCCTGGACATTTTTCTCTTTTCATTCTGCAAACACTCCCTGAGTGATTCTGTAAATCTTATTAGTCGACTGACTATACAGTTACTTTCAAATTGAATGTATGATGCCTTCCTCCTCCAAGAAAAATCCATTCCTCCCCCAGTGTTCCTAGTCTCAGTAAGAACAGATATCACCTGCCAGGTGCTAGCACCAGAAATCAAAATGTCAGAATTCTCTCTTTCCTTTACCTTCCATGTAGAGTTACCCAATTTAGCAATTAAAAATACAGGACACTCAACTGAATTTTAATTTCAATAAGCAATGAAGGGACTTCCCTGGTGGTCCAGAGGTTAAGACTTTGCCTTGTCTTGCAAGGGGCGAGGGTCCTATCCGTGGTTGGAGAGCTAAGATCCCACATGCCTCATGGCTAAAACAACCAAAATATAAAACAGAAGCAATACTATAACAAATTCAATAAAGACTTTAAAAATGATCCACATCAAAAAATATTTTTAAAAAACAAAGAATGAGTAATTTTGTTTTGTTGTTGATGTTCAGTCACTCAATCATGTCCAACTCTGCAACCCCATGGAGTGCAGCATGAGAGGCTTCCCTGTACCTCAACATATCCTAAAGTTAAATTTTTGTATTAATATTTCCCAAATAATTAAATGTAACTGTATTTGGCAATTCTCTCTATATCTGGGTTTCCCAGGTGACACTAGTAGCAAAGAATCCACCTACCAAAGCAGGAGATGTAAGATATGCAGGTTAGATCCCTGGGTTGGGAAGATCCCCTGGAGAAGGAAATGGCTATGCACTCCAGTATTCTTGCCTGGAGAATCCCATGCACAGAAGAGCCTGGTGGGCTACAGTCTATGGGGTCACAAAGAGTCAGATATGACTGAGCACAGCACAGCACCTCTAAATCTAATCAAACATTTAGCTCCTAAATATTTCTCAAATTTTTCATGTCCCTTTATTTCCCATTGCTTTCATCCTAGATTTAGCCACCATTGTCTCTTGCTTAGATCTCTAACAGAACCTCTCAAACAGACTCCCTGAATGCTCCATGACCCCGTAAAATCTACTCTGTACACAGCAAAGAAAATTTCTAAAAGACATGAATTATATCATGATGACATATCCTTATTTCCTCTCAACAAATTCCTTATTATTAACACCTCAATATTGGCCTCTGTCTACCCCCTCCAGCCTACATTTTAGTTCTTCTATTGAGTTTATTACATTTGGGCCACAATTATCTTATTTCAATGCTTCAGACTCTTTTGGAGTCTTCCTGCCTTCACACAGACAATTTCCACTGCCTCAGCTTTATAGACCACTGATAACATAATTTTTAAGGAAATTTACTGAGGTGAAATTCACATAGGACAAAATTAACCATTTTAAAATGATTAATTCAGTGGCATTTAGTACATTCACACTGTTGTACAAGCGTACCTCTGTATTGTTCTAGAATATTTCCATCACACCATCGTAAAACCCTTTAGGGAAATCCCTGGTAGTCCCGTGGTTAGGGCTCCATGCTTCCACTCTGTGCTTTCAGTCTTTGGTTGGGAAACTAAGATCTGCAAGCCATGTGGCATGCTTCACCCCTGAAAAAAAGTCAAAGTAAAGCCCTTTACTCAGTAAGCAGTTTCTCTCTCTTCCCTGCTCTCCTCATCTCCCAGCATCCATCAACCTGCTCTCTCTCTCTCTCTGTATTTGCATATTTTGGACATTTCATGTAAATATAATAGAACCATACAATATGTGGCCTTTAGGGTCTGGTTTCTCTCATTTAACATAATGTTGTAGAGGTTCATTCATTTTGTGGCAAGTATCGGTTCTTCATTCCTTTTTGTTGCTGAATAATATTCCATTGTACATATATACTACAACTTCTTTATTCATTCATTTGTCAATGAACATCTGGGCTATTTCCACCTTTTGGATATTGTGAATAATACAGCTTGAATGTGCTTGTACGTGCACTTGTTCAAACACCTGTTTTTTGCTACTTTGGGGTATATATCTAAGCATGGAATTTCAAGTCATATGGTAACTCTGTAGCTTAACTACTAACTTTTTGAAGAAATACTAAATGGTTTTCCACAGCAGCTGAACTATTTTACATTCCTATCAGCAATGAATGAGGGTTCCAATTTCTTCATATCCTCATTGTCTCTTTTTAAAAAAAATTTTTATTGAAGGGTAATTGCTTTACAGAATTTTGTTGTTTTCTGTCAAACCTCAACCTGAATCAGCCATGAATATACATGTATCCCCTTTCTTTTGAACTTCTCTCCCATCTCCCTCCCCACCCCACCCCTCAAAGTTGATACAGAGCCCGTTTGAGTTTCTTAGCCATACAGCAAATTCCCATTGGCTATCTATTTTACATATGGTAATGTAAGTTTCCATCTTACTCTTTCCATACATCTCACCCTCTCCTCCCCTCTCCCCATGTCCATAAGTCTCTTCTCTATGTCTGTTTCTCCATTGCTGCCCTGTAAATAAATTCTTCAGTACCATTTTTCTAGATTCCATATATATGCATTAGAATACTATCTTTCTCTTTCTGACTTACTTCACTCTGTATAATAGGTTCTAGTTTCATCCATCTCATTAGAACTGACTTAAATGCATTCCTTTTTATGGCTGAGTAATATTCCATTGTGTATACGTACCACAACTTCATTATCCATTCATCTGTTGATGGACATGTAGGTTGCTTCCATGTTCTAGCTATTGTAAATAGTGCTGTAATGAACAATGGGATATATGTGTCTCTTTCAATTTTGGTTTCCTCAGGGTATATGCCTAGGAGTGGGATTGCTGGGTCATATGGTGATTTTATTGCTAGTTTTTTTTTTTAAGGAATCTCCATACCGTCTTCCCTAGTGGCTGTATCAATTTACATTCCCACCAACAGTGCAAGAGTGTTCCCTTTTCTCCACACCCTCTCCAGCATTTATTGTTTGTAGACTTTTTGCTCATCAATTCTTGTTATTATCTAATATTTTGATTATACCCTTTGCACATGCTAGTTGGCCATTTGTATATCTGTTTTTCAGGTATTTTTTTAAACTGGGCTGTTTGTCTTTCTGTTGTTGAGCTGTAAGAGTTCTTTATATATTCTGGATACTAAATCCTTATGAGATAAATATTTTGCAAATACTTTCTCCCATTCTGTAGGTTGTCTTTTCACTTTCTTGGTAATGCCCTTTGATGTACAAAAGTTTTTAATTTGCATGAAGTCTGCTTATTTTTTTTCTTTTGTTGCTTGTGCTTTTGGTGTCATATCTAAGAATCAATTGTCAAATCCCTGGCCATGAAGATTGATTCCTACATTTTCTTCAAAGAAAGAAACATTTTCTTCACCTAGAACCAGACATCCTGGAATGTGAAGTAAACTGGGTCTTAAAGAAGCATCACTACGAACAAAGCTAGTGGAGGTGATGGAATTCCAGTTGAGCTATTTCAAATCCTAAAACATGATGCTGTGAAAGTGCTGCACTCAATATGCCAACAAATTTGGAAAACTCAGCAGTGGCCACAGGACTGGAAAAGGTTGGTTTTCATTCTAATCACAAAGAAATGCAATGCCAAAGAATGCTCAAACTACCTCATATGCTAGCAAAGTAATGCTTAAAATTCTCCAAACTAGGCTTCAACCGTATGTGAACTGTGAACTTCCAGATGTTCAAGCTGGATTTAGAAAACGCAGAAGAACCAGAGATCAAATTGCCAACATCCATTGGATTATCTAAAAAGCAAGAGAGTTCCAGAAAAACTCCAGAAAAACTTCTGCTTTATTGACTATGCCAAAGCCTTTGATTGTGTGGATCACAACAAACTGTGGAAAATTCTTCAAGAGATGGGAACACAAGACCACCTGACCTGCCTCCTGAGAAATCTGCATGCAGGTCAAGAAGCAACAGTTAGAACTGAACATGGAATAACAGACTGGTTCCAAATCAGGAAAGGAGTACATCAAGGCTGTATATTATCACCCTGCTTATTTAACTTACATGCAGAGTACATCATGAGAAATGCTGGACTGGATGAAGCATAAGCTGGAATCAAGATTGCTGGGAGAAATATCAATAACTTTAGATATTCAGATGACACCACCCTTATGGCAGAAAGTGAAGAAGAACTAAAGAGCCTCTTGAAAATGAAAGAGGAGAGTGAAAAAGCTGGCTTAAAGCTCAACATTCAGAAAACTAAGATCATGGCATCCGGTCCCATCACTTCATGGCAAATAGATGGGGAAACAATGGAAACAGTGACAGACTTTATTTTGTTGGGCTCCAAAATCACTGCAGATGGTGACTGCAGCTATTAAATTAAAAGACACTTGCTCCTTGGAAGAAAAGTTATGACCAACCTAGACAGCATATTAAAAAGTAGAGACATTACTTTGTCAACAAAGGTCTGTCTAGTCAAAGCTATGGTTTTTCCAGTAGTCATGTATGGATGTGAGAGTTGGACTATAAAGAAAGCTGAGCACAGAAGAATTGATGCTTTTGAACTGTGGTGTTGGAGAAGACTCTTGAGAGTCCCTTGGACTGCAAGGAGATCCAACCAGTCCATTTTAAAGGAAATCAGTCCTGAATATTCATTGGAAGGACTGGTGCTGAAGCTGAAACTCCAATATTTTGGCCACCTGATGTGAAGAACTGACTCACTGGAAAAGACCCTGATGCTGAGAAAGGTTGAAGGCGGGAGGAGAAGGGGACAACAGAGCATGAGATGGTTGGATGGTATCACCAACTTGATGGACATGAATTTGAGCAAGCTCCAGGAGCTGGTGATGGACAGGGAGTCCTAGCATGATGCAGTTCATGGGGTCACAAAGAGTCACACATGACTGAGCAACTGAACTGAACTGAACTTTCTTCAAAGAGTTTTACAGCATTTAACTCATATTCATGTCATTGGTCCATTTTGAGTTAATTTTTATATATGGCATGAGGTAAAAGTCCAGTTTGATTCTTTTGCATGTGAATATTCAGTTGTCCCAGAATTTTTTTCTTTTCCCCCATCTCTTCTTACCTCTCCTGTCCAGCCCCTCTATGTGTATCTTTTAAGGCTCAGCTTACCTTCCTTGGATACCTGCTCCCTCCCTCTCAGAGTAAGTAAGGTCCCATATTAAATGCCCACATTGCACTGTGTCTTTAACTTCTGCCCTCTCTGCTACACTGTAAGTTTCAGAAGATAAGGGCTTATGTCTGATTCACCAAATGTCAAATGTCACCTCTTCTATAAAGACTTACAGGATTCTGTAGCTACTTACTCACTCTTTGATAACATCCTGAAGCTAGTTGCATAACAGGACTCAGCATAGTGCATTACAGCTCCTTGTTACAGGTCTGGTCCTACTAGGCTATAAACTCTTCAATGACAGGGAACAACCATCCTCTTTTTTCTTTAGTGCCTCAGACAGCGCCAGATACAGAGTAGAAACCCAACAAGTATTTGTTAAATAAATCAATGAATGAATATGTAGGCAGTGAAAAAAACATGAATGAAATTAGTAATTCTTTTTTTTATTTCCATAAGTGTAAGGACCTGCAAGTCGCCTTAGAAGGATGTAGTAGCTGTTCAGGTCTCCATCATATCCACCAGGCCACTTGTGGATCTGCCCTTCACACTTCTGTTTAAGTATATAGAAATTAAATTCCTAGGTCAATGAGCCAGTGAGACAAGCCAAGAAACATAGGGCATGATCTTTGTCCTTACAATCTAGGTTCGTGGATAAGAAACTAAAATGAAATAATGAATTACATAACAATCAGTGGATAATATAAAAATAGTCCATAACTAAGTAATAATGATCTAACACTTGGATACATGGAATGGAATTCAGAAATAAGTAAGCTTTATTTATCTAAGAACTCTTTATTGCATACCTATTATTGTAATTGGGTCTGTTGTAGATATTGGGAATCTAGACATGAGGAAGACATCCCTGTCTTAATCAAAAACCCTTTGGAGTATCTGAATAAAATTATGCTCCTCTCTCTAGGCAAGTGCTCACACATTAAACATACAACCATACACATTCACGATGATACTGTGAACAATATCATGAGACCAGGAGTCATAAATGTCTCACATAGAGGATCTCTCTAGGGAACAGAAAATGATTGAAACCTAAAATAAATTATGCTTATCAGTTACTATTTTTTTACATACTTCCTTATATCCATGTGTTTAAAAGTAAAAGTTTAGAAAACAAGCCTCTTAGTGTGTATCTCAGAAAAAATTTAATGAACTCAGATTCCTATATCATCCCAGAGCAGAAAAGCACTAAAATCATTAACTAGAGATGTTTGTTCCTTCTGAGTAGCAGTAATCTCTTCCTGAGATACATGCCTGACTGCATTGCAATGTGGGAAACCTGGGTTCAATCCCTGGGTCAGGAAGACCCTCTGGAAAAGGGGATAAATAGCTACCCACTCCAGTATTCTTGCCTGGAGACTCCCATGGACGAGGAACCTGGCGGGCTCCAGTCCATGGGGTCGCAAAGAGTCCAACATGACTGAGCCATTAACACTTTCACTTACTTATGCCTGACTGCATGTATTCCCTAGCCGAAAATCATCTAGAAGCTGGCTTTCCCTCTAAGTCTTAGGTGGTTAGTCTAAAACTAAGTGGTTTCCTCAAAGCTATTGAGAGACTGTCTCTTTGGCTACTGTCCACAAAAAGACCCTAAATAAAACTTAAGCTCCCAACTCTCACATTGCGCATTTTTCTTTAAGCTGACATAGACATTTAGTCAGGAGCACAGTTTAACAGCCTGGATTTGGGTTTGGCATCTGAAGCGAGGGGCAGTGTTGAACGCCAGAGCACTTGATCTGTGGGGTCTCTGCTAACTTCAGGTAGTTAGCGTTATCACTGAATTATAGAACACCCAGTTGGGTGTCCAGACAGATACAGAATTGGTTGGTGTGGGAAACCCACAGATTTGGTGTCAGAGCATGTGTGTGAATAGAAAAAACAGTTTTTCCTTTAATAGGTTAATGGTTATACTAACATATTATTCTTTATGTCAACACTATGCTATTCATTTCTTTTTTTAAGGAATGGACTATTTTTTAAAATTTTTATTTATTTATTTGTCTGTGCCTGGTCTAAGTTGTGGCATGTGGAGTTTGTTGTTGTTGTTGTTTTTCAGTTGCAGCATGCAGAACTTTCAGTTGCAGTCTGCAAACTCTTATTTGCAGCATGTGGGATCTAGTTCCCTTACCAGGGATTGAACCTGGGCCCCCTACATTGGGAGTGTGGAGTCTTAGCCACTGGACCACTGGAGAAGTCCCTCATTTGTAATAGAGTTGTCTACTCTACTGGATGTTAATTAAATAGATTAATAGATTTAATAGATTAGCATCTATTAAATGTTTCATAGAACATTTCTAGAAAAATTGTCTTTTCAAATAATTTTTAAGTACATCCCTGACAATGGGGATCTTTGAGTGACTAATGTTATCTTGTGGTGATGACCTCAGACCTATATATAAAATGCCCTGAAATAACATTAAATGTTTTCTAAAGTAGGCCATAAATGATACAAGTAAAGTCTAAGAAAAATCTACTGGTGAGACAGAAAGATTGGAAAGGAGGAAGGTCATGGTTAGGTAATGAGAAAGGATAAGGATTTGCATTCTGGTTGGCAGCAAGGATGCAAGGGAGATATTAAAGAAATTCACATTTTAAAGTTCAGGATTTGGCATTTGAAAAATAAGGAAGGAGGCACAGATGCTAGTTATCATGGAAAACAGTCACATCTTGATAAAAATAAAGAAATTGGGAAGGACATATGATGAACTCAGTTTTGGCCCTGTTGAACTTTAAGTAGTGACAGAACATTTGGAGATAGGAGGCTGGAACTCAGAAGAGATTCAAGCTGGAGGCACATTTGGGTGTCATCAGCAAAATGTTAATTGCTGAAATCAGTAGAATGTATGCTCTCGTTGATGGAAAAATTGCAACAATGAAAGTCAGAGAAACAGGGGCTGCAGAGGTAGAAAGACTAGAAATACTTTTATGCCCAATTATGGAAAATGTGACCACTTTGGTTTAAAAATTACAGCAGGCAACTTTTGTAATGATACCCATCTCTGAACCATCTCCCATCTCTGGGAATGTATCACAGTTATAGCAATGAGGTCCAGGGGCCATGGTGCAACATGACCCTGCACCTTGGTCATTGATCAAGAGAACAGAAAACCTAAGCTAAACAAACATATTCTCTTTCTCTTCCTCTCTCTCTCTCTTTCCCTCATTGCCCCCTTACTCTCACATGCGCACATTTAAAATTTACATAGTGCTAGTCGCTCAGTTGTATCCGATTCTTTGTGACCCCATAGCCCACCAGGCTCCTCTGTCCATGAAATTCTCCAGGCAAGAATACTGTTGTGGGTAGCCTTTCTCTTCTCCAGGGGATCTTCCTGACCCAGGGACTGAACCCAGGTCTCCTGCACTGCAGGCAGATTCTTTATCATCTGAACCACGAGGAAAGCCCAAAACTTATGTAAAGACACTGAAACTGGGCATCAGGCTCATGGGAGAGCTCCCCAACAGGGTCAACCAAGTTCCACTTCTAATGTCCTTTAGAAGCTTAATCTCTAAGTTTTGGTTTTCAGTACACCTGTCTCTTTCTAACAAATACTATCATACCTGTTTCTGCTTTAAGGTACTTGGAGTCAGTTTTGCTATTAACAAAAGACTCAAGTAATACCATTGTCTTAATCTGTTCAGGATGCTATGACAAAATACCAGATATCAACAATAGAAGTATATCTCTCACCGATCTGGAGGCTGGATAGTCTAAGATCAAGGTGCACGGAGATTTGGTATTTGGTGAAGACCCACTTCCTGATTCACAGATGGAGGGCTCAACCCTGGTGACTTAATCATCTCCCAAAGACCTTCCTCCAAGCCCCATCACACTGGGGTTTAGGTCTCAACGTATGAAGTTGGTGGGGTCACAGACACCATAGCAACCACGGATATTTAATGATCATTGCTCCTGTGCTACTCAAGCTTTAGCGTGGATATGAATCACCCAGGCATCTGGTTAGAGGTAGGTTCTGATTCATAAGGCCTGGGGTGGAGCCCGGGAATCTGCATTTCCAACCAGCTCCCGGATGATGCCATTAAGGCTGGCAGACACACTTAAAGTAGCAAGGCATCACATAAAACTATCTCTGGCAAAGCAGACAAGCCATACACACATGAAATAAATAATTCAGGGTATCACTATACAGCAGAAAGTACCCTGGAGTGTCTTTAGCCTTGTTTCTGTTTAAACCTGCTGTGTTTAAACTTGAAAATCACTCAATCAAATTGGACCTCGGTTTCTGTATCTGTGGGAAAGTGACAGGATGACTATCACATCCCCCTCAACTCTTAAATTCTCTCCATGATTAGGGTTAAAATTAATTATACAAACAGGGAGAAGATCAATTTAGACAACTGTCCATTATATTTGTGTAATAAGAAAAGTTATTTCCAATAAAAAATAGACATTCAATAATTTCAAAAATGTGTACAAAATATTGGCTGGAAAAACAATAATACTACATACAATATTATCTTCATTTGTTATATATGTGTGTATACACACATACGTAGAAAAGCCTGAAAGTGTTTGAATTCATTGTTCATTCTAAATTTTCCTGGTTTTTTTTCCTGTACTTTCTCCTATAAACAGGTATATTTTTTATATAAGAAACCCCAAGTCTATGACAGATCATGCTCATCCTTGCCAATCCCTGAGTGTCCCGACACCACCCAGCTGCTCCCCATCTCAGCTGGGAATGGCTCAGTTGGTCCGCGTATCAGAAGCTTCCATCTCATGAGTGAGCAGAATCTGGAAGCAGTTTGTCCAATGCTCCTGGAGGTGAATTGAGACTCCTGGGAATGAGCTACCATTTGATCTCACTGGCCTTCTGCCCAGCTTCTGGTTTTCACCCTAGCTCCCTGCTGGGATAGAAGCCCAGCCTTGAACTTCAGCCAGAAAAGCTGTAGCCCTCACTCCGCCGAATCTTGCCAGCCCAGGAGGCAGACAGTGCGAGGGGTACCACCACCACTACCATCCCAGCCTCCCCAGACACTGGACTGTCCGCTTAGCCCAGGGAGACCTCCCAAGACTGCAGCTCAGATAACAGCTCAGATAACAGTAAATTCTCCCCCAGGCCTGGGACATTAGCCTGCCAAAAGCCTTTTACAAATGACTCCTTTACATTCAGAAGTAGGCTGGAAACACAGCAACCCACTTTGCAGGTTAATTCACTGTATGGAAGAAATAGCAGCTCTAGTTTAAGAGTTGAAATGTACATGCCATTCAATCATCTTGCGATCACCCACTATAACTTTTATCTATGCTTGCTTACATTATGGATGAATTGTGATCCTATAACATTTGGGGGACTTGGTTTCCTCATCTGTAAAGTGACTGGACGATCCTTCAATTAAAATTGTAGATAAATTTCTTTACCAAACAATCATATTCACTTTTCAGACCCATTTTGTTTCTCCCATGGCATTCATACTGCCAAGTATTTTATGGTTAGTGGTGCACATGTGTTTTTCTTCTGCGAGCTCCTTGAAGGCAGAGATTTTGTTTTACTTGTTCTTGTACCCTGAGCTTCTTGCAGAGTTATTAGCTCACAGTGGGCCTCAGTAAGCATTGATTGGACTACAATTATTACTGTATAATAAGAACTAAGTCACAATACCCCAAATACTCTGCTCTTGAGCAAAATAAGTTTTCCTTATAGTTCTTAACAGTTCCTTACACCGGGAAAATGTCATCTTAAGATATGATTTGTAATTTTCAACTTTATCAGGGCAACTTTCAGCTCTTTTGACTCTTTAAGAGTTGGGAAATGGAGGTGGGGAGGGGAAGCCATTATATTTATGGATTAATATAATCCACCTTCTTCAAAAAAGCTTTAGGGCAGTTTGCGACATACCCAAATAGGCAGGAATTGGCAAGCTTTGCCTGATGGATGCTTAGAAGCTCTGAGGCTACTACTCCATGGAGAGAACAAGCCTGCAAGAGTCTGGGTGATGAGGAAAGGAAATAGGTACCAGAGAGAGCACCTGAATGTCTAGATAAACAATAGAAGTGTCAGGCTAGTGGTAGGACTTGAACTAGACTGGAGTCCAAATTTGCTTCAGAGATTCCTTGGGTCTCTTGAACATTTTATAAAATATTTAACTATTAGTGTCCCTTCTTACCTCTAGTCGAGAAACAGGGGTAAGAGTCCAGCTTTGAGAGTCTAGCAGAAGAGACGAAACGATAATTTTTAGAAAAAGGTAAATGCAAGACTCCCATAGAGGTATAAAAATAAACATGTGTTAAAGATTTTTTAACAAATTATATGATATGAGAGAACCAGACAGATGTTATAACCATTCAAAGGAAAAATCTAAACACACATTTATAAGGAGTAAACTAGTCCTGAGTTTAGAGGGCCAAAACTAGCTTTTCCACGTGGGAGAGGAATAAAATCACTAGTAGAATAGACACAACACATGTCTATCAGTTACCTAAAACTTACAGGGACTCTTAAAATAGCTCCATGACAACAAACCAGGCTAGAAATAGGTTATTTGGAAAGGTAGGCTACAGGTGAGACACAATTTTCCATTAAAACAGACTTTTTTTTCTACAGTGTTTACTTGATCTTTCTAACCTAACAGATATTTCAGCCATGCGTTGGCGATAGAACTGTTGTCATTTAATAACTGAATTCTCTCCTGGTATCTGAGACACCGCTAATCCACGGTGTTCACTAAAAAAGAGCCCCATTTTTACATCAGAGATCCCTGTGTGATAGAACTGACCCTATGTTTTCAAAATTTTTGACAACCTGATATTCCGTATTAGACATTCTGCATGCTGGTGCAGAAATGGGACATGGGTTTTCCTTATAAACAAGGCCAAATTATTTTCTCAAAAAAGTAACGATGGGGACCTCCCTGGCAGTCCAGTGGCTGAGACTCTGCCTTCCAGGGCAGGGGATGCAGATTTCATCCCTGGTCAGGGAACAAGGATCCCGCATGCTGGGGGGCAGTGAAGGGCAGGGTGGGGGGAGAGTGGTTAGCCCATGTACAGCAACTAAGACCCAAGGCAGCAAAATAAACAAATATTTCTTTTAAAAAAGTATTGTTGACTCTGCTCATATCTTCAGATGAGTATTCAGTCGAGACCCTAGGGTTGTGTGCCATAAACATGAAAGATAATTTGGGCCTGAGACATTCTGAAGCCTGGTGTTACCAGTCACCGGGCTTCATGCTGCTGCTACTGCTAAGTCACTTCAGTCGTGTCCAACTCTGTGCGACCCCATAGATGGCAGCCCACCAGGCTCCGCCGTCCCTGGGATTCTCCAGGCAAGAACACTGGAGTGGGTTGCCATTTCCTTCTCCAATGCATGAAAGTGAAAAGTGAAAGTGAAGTCGCTCAGTCTTCTCCAACTCCTAGCGACCCCATGGAGTGCAGCCTACCAGGCTCCTCCGTCCATGGGATTTGCCAGGCAAGAGTATCAGAGTAGGGTGCCATTGCCTTCTCACTGGGCTTCATACTTGGCAATAATTCCTTTAGGAACAGCATCATCTCTCTGACTGCTCAGAGTGTTTCCATAGGTTGAGAGCCAGTCTCGGTGATGTCTGTGCTCTTTCTATGTCAGTCACCCAATAGGTAGAGCTTTCTCCAGCACCACAGTTCAAAAGCATCAATTTTTTGTTGCTCAGACTTCTTTTTTTTAAATTGGAGGCTAATTACTTTACAATATTGTAGTGGTTTTTGCCATACATTCACATGAATCAGCCATGGGTATACATATGTTCCCCATCCTGAACCCCCTCGCACCTCCCTCCCCATCCCATCCCTCAGGGTCATCCCAGTGCACCAGCCCTGTCTCATGCATCAAACCTGGACTGGTGATTTCACATATGATAATATGCATGTTTCAATGCTATTCTCTCAAATCATCCCACCCTCTTCCTCTCCCACAGAGTCCAAAAGACTGTTCTTTACATCTGTGTCTCTTTTGCTGTTTCACAGATAGGGTCATTGTTACCATCTTTCTAAATTCCATACATATGTGTTAATACACTGTATTGGTGTTTTTCTTTCTGACTTACTTCACTTTGTATAATAGGCTCCAGTTTCATCCACCTCATTAGAACTGATTCAAATGCATTCTTTTTATAGCTGAGTAATATTCCATTGTGTATATGTACCACAGCTTTCTTATCCATTCATCTGCTGATGGACATCTAGGTTGCTTCCATGTCCTGGCTATTATAAACAGTGCTGTGATGAACATTGGGGTACACGTGTCTCTTTCGATTCTGGTTTCCTTAGTGTGTATGCTCAGCAGTGGGATTGCTGGGTCATAAGGCAGTTCTATTTCCAGTTTTTTAAGGAATCTCCACACTGTTCTCCATAGTGGCTGTACTAGTTTGCATTCCCACCAAGAGTGTGAGAGGATTACCTTTTCTCCACACCCTCTCCAGCATTTATTGTTTGTAGACTTTTTTGATAGTAGCCATTCTGACCGGTGTGAGATGGTACCTCATTGTGGTTTTGATTTGCATTTCCCTGATAATGAGTGATGTTGAGCATCTTTTCATGCGTTTATTAGCCATCTGTATGTCTTCTTTGGAGAGATGTCTGTTTAGTTCTTTGGCCCATTTTTTGATTGGGTCATTTATTTTTCTGGAATTGAGCTGCTTGTATATTTTTGAGATCAATTCTTGGTCAGTTGCTTCATTTGCTATTATTTTCTCCCATTCTGAAGGCTGTCTTTTCACCTTGCTTATAGTTTCCTTCTTTATGGTATAATTCTCACATTCCTATGACTACTGGAAAAACCATAGCTTTGATTATATGGACCTTTGTTAGCAAAGTGATGTCTCTACTTCTTAGTATGCTCTTGAGAATTCCTTGTTCTACAAGGAGATCAAACCAGTGAATCCTAAAGGAAATCAAGCCTGAATATTCATTAGAAGGACTGATGCTGAAGCTCCTAGGCTTTAGCCACCTGATTCGTAGAGCCAACTGACTGGAAAAGACCCTGATGCTGGGAAAGATTGATGGCAAAAGTAGAAGGGGGAGGCAGAGGATGAGACAGTTGGATGGGATCACTGACTCAATGGAGTGAGTGTGCTGCAATCCACGAGGTCACAAAGAGTCGGACATAACTCAGTGACTGAACAACAACAACAAATTAGTAGAGCAATGGTTTCTCCCTGCGAGATAGGCCCTAGATGCAAAGGCAGAAACGGGTGGGTAGCTGAGCCCTTCCCTCCTAAGGCTCTCTCCCATGACACATGTGCACAGTGAGTTACATACCCCTTGGCCATCCTCCTGCGCCACCCTGGTGGTCTCTCCTATCTTGACCCAGGCGCTGAGCTGCCTTTGTTCTTGTCTCTGAACTTGTTCTGGGGGTGTGTTTCTTTTGGTTTTATCCCTTCAGCTCCCTCCCAGAACCCTACTCCATTCCCTGCTACCCCAGGCCACTCCCTATTCTCAGGAATGCTTCTCTTATCTCTATTCCTGTCAAGACAGCTGGCAGTTTTATTCAGAATCTCAAGACTCCTGTAATCTTGAGCAAGCAGCAGGCTGGGAGGAGGGATTAGGATCCCCTTGGCTAAGCCGGGAGGAGGGGAGGTTCCTACCAAGCAGCCACTCTTAAAAACTACCAGTTGGCTGCCTTGACCATAAAAGCAGTTCAGCCTAGCCTTTGGTGAATGTCTGCTTTTTTTTTTTTTTTAATAGAATTGTGTCTGCATGGACCCACCCGGGTAGGTTGGCTGCAAAATATACATTCCAATAGCTGAATGAGTTGACCTGTTGTATGGGGTTACTTAGTATTGTTCATTTAAATACTGGAGAATGTCTGTCAAATACAATGGTTTTCCTTGTAGCACAGCTGATGTTAAACTGTTCTGACAGTAAGTAGGCAACAACAGGTTCTGCAGCTTCTAAAGGAAAATCCTGGTTTGTGTTAATAAAACCATGTCATCAGCCTGGATAGGGACGCATACTTCACTGTTTCTCATGCTTTGCAGCATCCACCCTGTTTATTTAACAGCAGTATCAAGTTATACAGAAGTGAGCTATGATGCCAAATCAGGACACTACCCTGTTTTATACATTCAGAATTGGAACTCTATGCTCCTCAGAGGAAATTCAGAGGGACACCAGGATTACAGAGCTTAATTCACAGATTCATCCAAAAGATATTCTTTGATTGCATCACTGTACTATAAACTGGAGACACAAAGATGAGTAAGACACAGTCTCTGTCCTGGGACAACTTAAGATTTAGTGGAGGAGAGAGTGCAAATGAATATTACATAGTTTTACAGGATTGATAGGGCTATCGGTCACGGTTGTATTCCTGATGCCTAGGATCCCTAGAAATGTGTGCACTTGAATAGAAATGAAATTCAGTGGTGGTATTATGATATGGCATTATGGAAGCACTAACAAGGGATCTGATGAGAAAATAAAATCAACATAAAATGTCACTTTTTGGTTTTTATTTCTGATATTTTAAAAAATTGAAATAATAAAAGTAACAAATAAAATGTAAAAAAATCATTCAAAATCCCATGACTTCATTATTCTTAACTATTATATTTCTGAATAATAAACACCTGAAACCTGCTCATTTTTCAGATAAAATATATCCTGAGAGCTAATTAGGAGCAATGGCTTTTGTTTGGTTTGGTTGTTTCAACTGTAAGTGATAATAAGAATTACTAGATCCTAACTTGGGGCTTCCCTGGTGGCTCAGATGGTAAAGAACATGCCTGCAATGCACGAGACTTGGGTTCAATCCTTGGGTTGGGAAGATCTCCTTGAAAAGGAAATGGCAACCCACTCCAGTATTCTTGCCTGGAGAATCCCATGGACAGAGGAGCCTGGAGGGCTGCAGTCCATGGGGTCGCAAAGAGTCAGACATGACTTAGTTACTGAACAACAACAATAACTTAGTGAATGAGTTGAATCTGTAGAATACATAGTGATCATTATATGATGAGGCAGACGGCTTCTTACATGATTGGATATTAGTACCACAAGAGTTCCTTTCAAGAGGCTCTCCATGGACAACACTTTTCCTACATTCACATCCATTATTGGTTCTGTCAATTTAGCCTTAAGTCATTCACTGAAGTCAATCATAACCACCCCTTCCTCTCAACAAAGACAAGAGAGCTATAAAATTATCTACAGTTAATAAGTCCATGTGTCTTTCCAGGTGAGCCATTTGAAAGACTGTTCTACAAAATTTGCAGGATGTATCTGACTCTCAGAAGACTTTCTTGAACCACAGAAAATATTAAAGATCAATGTGGAAATGCAGATTTTTAATTTTCTTTAAATATCAAAAGGAATGAGTATAAATCTTTTGAAAAAAGAGTCTCTCCTCAGGAATAGCACCCCAAAATTCAACACCAAATTTTTCTCTATCTTACCTCAATCTCTCTGACTTTGCCAAGTCATCTCTTTGTTTCTAAGTTTTCACACCTAATACATTATATCAATCACTGCTGCTGCTACTGCTGCTAAGTCGCTTCAGTCGATCACTAGAAGGTGATGAAAACCAAACTGTGACTAAGGATTAGAGAGGATAAATAAGTTCATAGTTTTAAGAAAAGAATAAGCTACAGATACCAAATTCCTTTAAGGCAAAAAGGCAAACACGAAAATTGTGCCTTCACAGTTTTGACCTATGATTTCTTCACCTCTAAAATGAAGAGTTGAGTTAAATATCTCTTGGGTCCAATGTGGTTTAAAATTCTTCTATCATGTTATTCTATTATTGTAAGAATTATGTCAAGAAAAGAAAGAAAATAGCAGAGAACAAAACAGTACATCTAGGGACTTCCCTGGTGGTCCAGTGGTTAAGACTTTCCCTTCCAGCGCTGGGGGTGTGGGTTCAATCCCTGGTCAGGAAGTTAAGATCCCACAAGATCCCATAGGCCTTGTAGCCAAAAATCCAAAAAAACATAATAGACAGAAGCAATACTGTAACAAATTCAATAAACAGTTTAAAAATGGTCCACATAAAAAACAACTAAAAAAAAAAGTACACTCACAGTAAACATCTCTAAAATCCTTCGAATTTAGCTTCTTCAATAAGAAAGTGAAATCTCAAAAAGGCTTAGTTGGTGGTGAAAAGGCTAAAGCCTTTAGCCTGACTCAGGCCCAAGGTCAAGGAATTAATATAGTCAGAACCACAACAAAGTAGACATTTAGAGTAGTTTGGAAAGGAATTTGCTATTGTATCCACTTTGGTTTTATTCAAAGCCATAGAAAAATTACTTCAGAGCAATTTTTAAACTGTGTTTAATAATGAAATATCAACATAGATACAGTATTAGGCATTCCTCTAGGCTATTCATATGCTTGCTTCTTGGGTGGCTGAAGGCCCTCAGCTTCCAGTGTCTTTGAGGTGTGTATTAATGGCTTAGTACAATGAAGTATCTTAATGGCACATTTACTGAAGCACTTAATCTACTCCTTGAGGGTGAAGAGATCAAGTGCATCCCTGTTAAAGCAAGAGGCTTGCTAGAGGTGGTAGAGTGGCTGCTGCAGCCTGGGATCCATAGACTCACCCTGTGGCTTGTTGATAACCTCAACTTGTCAAAGTT
Source organism: Bos mutus (assembly GCF_027580195.1). Classification (NCBI taxonomy): domain Eukaryota; kingdom Metazoa; phylum Chordata; class Mammalia; order Artiodactyla; family Bovidae; genus Bos; species Bos mutus. Next base: position 59,120,492 of record NC_091633.1, read on the forward strand.
ATAACTTGTCACTCCCGCATTTTGAGTTAGAACCAAGACGTTTCATCAATACCTGTCAATCCACACCCAGCAAAGAAAGCAATACAGTGTCAAGTGAAGGATTTAATTTAACGAGCTGGCCATAAAGCTGTCATGGGTTGTTTTTCCTCAGCCTCCCTTCTTTCACCACTTCTCAAGCCAAATCCAACCAAATACACAGGGTTCAACATCGTTCTGAGTTGAAAGAAATCCCCACAGACTTCTACCAATCTGTATAACCTACTAGAGAACTGGCTGGCCAATAGGGCTCCAGCTTCTTTGACTGTTAAGAGATTAAACTAAATGGTGCCTAGAGCTAACATTCCATAATTCTATCTCATTTTTCCCCCCTTTGGGTAACCAGTAGCTTGAAGAACCCTGAGTAAAGCTGAATTTTCGGCTTTCGCCTCAAGGAAATTTGATTTCACTTTTTTTTGAAATAAAATCTCGACAGTACAAAAAAGTTGAAGGTACCTATTTTAGCTTGATTTCGTAAGGTGGTATTTAAAGAAGGAAACTAGAAATGGCTGCTATTTAAAGAAGTGGTCATATAGAAAAAAAGAATAAAAGTTATAACTGAAAGTGAAAACTGTTCTCAATGAAATAAGGCCACATATGAGTGCATCTTCTTTTTAATGTAGGTATAAATATAATGCCTGTGTCCCTATGTTAGAAGTGGGCTTAGAAAGAAGGGGCCCCTGTAAAGGGATTGCTTTCTTTCTCTTTTTCCTTTCTTTACTTTCTCATATATATTTTTTTAGTACAGTTGATTAACAATGTTGTATTAGCTTTAGGTGTATAGCAAAATTATTCCATTATACATATACATGTATCTGTCCTTTTTCAAATTCTTTTCCCATTCAGGTTATTACAGAATATTGAGCAGAGTTCCTTGTGCTATATGGTAGATCTTTGTTGGTTACCTAGTTTAAATATAACAGTGTATACCTGTCAATTCCAAATGCCCATATCTATCCCAATCCATCTAGACGGGTAGTATACAAGAAACTTGGTTTTATACCAAGGGTCTAATGTGGAGATGGAATGGGTTTAAAGAGTGGATTCTGTAACCAAGTTGAATAACTTAACTTTTAAGCTGCAAAGGACAGTGAAGTTAAGCTAAGTTGTACAGAAGCAACTGAATGCCTTCTCCATGAAATAGTCTACTCTTCAGTTGCAGTAGGATTAAAGTAGTTATTTCAAAGTTTCTTCAACTCTCCTTTTTCAGTGATTCCTGGAACTTTCAAAGACTTACCCAAATGAAACACATGTCCAGTTCGAAGGCAAATCTACCACAGAAAAAGCCTCCTTTCACACCCAGGTCTATCTCACCTCAGCCAGTTTATCCAAGATTCTGGCCTTTCAGATTTCTGAGCTCAAATTTTCATTTCAACTACTCCACCTCCTAGAAATACCTAATGGACTATTAAAGAATTGGCAATGAGTAAAAGAAATATTTCATAACTAGTATTTGTATTTTGGTTAGAAAAATTCACAGGTTATTTTAATTCCCAGCTATAGAGCAGTTGGGACTAGAATTTTTTTTTTTTATCTAGCTTTTTCCCAGACTTCCTGCAAATCATTAAAAATGTATCCCCAGTTGGGACTACAGTTAATTAACGGTTCTTTGCAAAATTCATCTGTAAAGATTCAGTATAAAATACATTTTATTTCCCATTTTGCTTGCTTGCGACCTCATAGACTGTAGCCCGCCAGGCTCCTCTGTCCATGGGATTCTCCAGGCAAGAATACTGGAATGGGTTGCCATTTCCTTCTCCAGGGGATCTTCCCAACCCAGGAATCAAACCTGGGTCTCCTGCATTGCAGGCAGATTTTTCACCAACTGAACTACAAGGGAAGCCTTCCCATTTTGCTTGTGATCCTAAATTATTCGGTGCCTTTGCTTAGGCTAATCTTGACCTAATTCTCATAAAAATAAACACAATGGTGTTCGAGTTCACAACCTTTGGGCACCATGGTTGTATTCTTGGAGCTAACACAGTTCTTGTGTAATGACACAGGAATATGAAGAATACCAAAGTTCTAGAAAGAAGCAAGCAGAAGTGAGTTCATCCCCACATAACTTCCATTAATGAAGCTGTTGACATCTTACAATTTTGAATTAAAACTCTCCCTCTGTATCATGTTGAAATATTCTTTGAAGCTGTCATTTATTATATGCTTACCATTCAGCAGGAATCAGTTAAATGCTTGTTTAGTGATGAAGGGTCCCCTTAGCTCATTCACACTTGGTCTTGTACTTCTGAGACCCAGAACATACACAGAAAAGGAAAGCAAAGTCAGTTAATGGTAGACTGTTATCAACTACTGATTGTCCCTCAAACAACCTTTATAGTTCTAATGATTCCATAAAGTTTCAAAAAAATCAGTATTAGAGATGGGCTTCCCAGGTGGTGCTAATGATAAAGAACCCACCTGCCAATGCAGGAGATGTAAGAGATGCAGGTTCCATCCCTAGGCGGGGAAGGTCCCCTGGAGGAGGGCATGGCAACGCATTCTAGTATTCTTGCCTGGAGAATTCCATGGACAGAGCAGCCTGGCGGACAGAGGACCCTATACGGTCTATAGGATAGGGTCTAAAGAGTCGAACACGACTTAGCACACACACACACACACATGCATGAAAACCCAAGAATCTATATTTAAATGGAAGTCTTTCATTGGCAGTTGGTCAAGGAATAAGTTGAAATAAGGAAAAACTGCTAGATGAACAGTCAGAAGACTTATGTCATTTACTATCTGCGGTTTCAGCTTCCTCTGTATTATGGGGTGACCTACATTATCTACCTGACAAATTTGTTTTAAACATCTACATGAGGCAATGGGCATAAATATTCTTTGTAAACAATAAAGGACCTTATAAAATATTTGAATTATTCACTTCCTGTGTACAGAAAATGGAATAAATTTTTCAAAGAAAATTTTATTAAAGATTTTCAAAAGAACTGCAAAAGATTCCTCATAAAATTTTGTACCCTTCTTATCGGAAACATAAGGGAAGAGGGTACTGAAGGAGTAGCTGCCCAAGAAATCAAATAGAGCTCAAAATGTGGCTTCAGAGAGCACCCTGAAAATACTTGAATCTTTCTAAGAAAGTTTGGAGAAAAGAGATTCACAGTTTTCCACAAGACCTTTAATTTAATTACGGATTTCTAAAACTACAAAACAGTAAAATATTCATGCAAGCAGAACTATTTATTGGTCACCCCAGGGCACTTGTCCTTAGACTGGCCCCTTCTTGCATTTACAATGTTGTTGGACACCTGTGAAATTCTGAAGGCAAAAGAAAACATCTGCTCACACCCCTAAATCATGCTTCTGGGTCCTATGAGCCAATGTTATTATTAACTTGTTAATAATTATTATAATATTATCGCAGCGGGATTTAGCTTAGATCACATATAGATGCCAGTGGTAAACTGCATAGAGGAAGCATTATGGTAATTGAGATTATACTTACTCATTTATGATTTATTGCTAATCTAATGAAGGGCCCCTAAATGTCTAAGTGCCCCCAAGCCCAGAATTATGGAAACAGGCCAACATAATTAAACACAAGCCCCAGTCAGAAATATAAATAAAAATTCAAGATGAAATTTGGAGATATGTGAATTTCTCTAAGAAAACTTGAGGGAAAGCAATCCCTTGCTCTTTACAAGGCTCTGTTAAAATGAAATCACTTGATTTCAAAGTTGTTAAGTTCACAAAACAGTCACACAAGCATCTTCTCTAAGTCACAGAGAGAAATAGAAGTGAATAATTTTCTCTGTATTGGATCAATTTTTCCTCCTGCCTATCTCTCTGTCCCTCCATTCTCCCTTCTTTCTCCTTTTCTGAAAAGCAATGAGTTTAATCTGTAAAGAAATAGGATGTTTCCTGTAGCCTAGGCAATTCATTATATTCTTTATCTTTGTGTACCAATCCTGCACCCGCCCCTCTCTCCTAACATTAGTGATGTGGGGAGGGTTTTATTTGGTTAGGTCAAAGGTGAGAATCCCAGGACAATATTGTCCTTTTAATAGTCTTTGGTATGACAGAAACCATAGAACCAGAGGCTACATATCTATCTTATCCACACATACCATCAGCAGCAATAAGTATTCTACCATGGTCAGAGGCAGCTTATTTTTACAAGTATTCTGCCCTCCAGCCACTCTTGTATCCTGATGAACCAGTCTGCTTTTCACTGCTCATCCATCCAGTCTTTTCCTGTTTCACATTTTACTGTTTGTAAATCGAAATCAGTTAAATTCTACATTTTATAACAGCTACATCAATCTTTCTGATGCTCTAGTAATATTAAGTTACTGCTATGTGGTATTCAGAGACCCTGATGCTGGGAAGGATTGAAGGCAAAAAGAGAAGAGGGTGGCAGAGGACGAGATGATTAGATACATCACCGACTCAATGGACATGATTCAGAGCAACCTCCGGGAGATAGTGAAGGACAGGGAAGCCTGGTGTGCTACAGTCCTTGGGGTCTCAAACTGCTGGACATGACTTAGCGACTGAACAACAACAAATCCAAACTAGAGGATATAATATAGAACAATGGAATCTCCCCCCATCCCTGTTTCTAACAACAACAACACACACACACACACACACATGCTAAGTTGCTTCAGTCATGTCCAACTCTTTGAAACCCTGGAGACTACAGCCCACCAGGCTCCTCATCCATGGGCTTCTCCAGGCAAGAATACTAGAGTGGGTTGCCATTTCCTCCTCCAGGGAATCTTCCTGACCCAGGGATCAAACCCACATCTCTTAAGTTTCCTGCATTGGTTGCTGCTAAGTTGCTTCAGTCTTGTCCGACTCTGTGAAACCCCATAGACGGCAGCCCACCAGGCTCCCCCGTCCCTGGAATTCTCCAGGCAAGAACACGGGAGTGGGTTGCCATTTCTTTCTCCAATGCATGAAAGTGAAAAGTGAAACTGAAGTCGTTCAGTCGTGCCCGACTCCTAGCGACCCCATGGACTGCAGCCTACCAGGCTCCTCCATCCATGGGATATTTCAGGCAAGAGTACTGGAGTGGGGTGCCATTGCCTTCTCCAATATATATGTATGTGTGTATGTATATATATATATATATATATATATATGACAGAGAGAAGACAGCTCCTTCATAATTACTTAGAATATTCAACTCAGTTCTAGTAACTGTGAAATCTCGTCAAGCTAATCAATCTGTTTTCCTCATTCTAAAAAGGGGATAATGATAATTATAGGATATAGTGGGGATTAACTACAATAATACATCAAGAATGTTTTATCATAACCACTAGCACAATAAAAGTGCTCAGTGATTATTAAGGTTTTTTTTTGGCCATGCTGAACAGCTTGTAGGATCTTAGTTCCCTGACCAGGGATTGAACTGGTGCCCTCTGCAGTGGAAGCACAGAGCCCTAACCACTAGACCACCAGGGGAGCCCCAAATGTTAACTATTTTTAATGCTGTGAGGACAAGAGGGAGTCTATACAAAGAGTCAAGTCGAGTACCCAGCCTAAGTAAACATGCGAAAGAATCTGGGCCCTCTATATGCCAACCCTTCCTTCCTCTTTGCCTATTCTAGGATTAAGAGAGATTGTGTGAACAAGATCACTCAACAGTAATGCTTGTAGTCAGCATGAACAAAGAACGTCCGCAGAATATTTGGTTGCAAAAACATTTAATAGGGACTTTTTAACACAAAACAGGATTCAGATATATCCTGCTGTTATTCTGGATAATCTAGAATTATTCCCCACGTTGGAAATAGCATGATCACTGGGTAGGTTAAAATTCTGAAGTGACTTAGCATAGCATAGCATAGCATGCGACATTTTTAACAGGCATGAGGAAACAGAGTCTAATATGGAAATAACTAAATCTTAGCAGTAGTTGAAGTAACTTACTCCTTTCTTTATCTCATTAGGATGGAAAACTATCTTTTTGCTTGACACATACACATGACGATGACAAATGCCCTGTGTATCTTCCATTAAATGAAATAAAATACACAGTACAACGTCACTATGGTGACAATCTCTTTTATAATCATTTTTATGATGAAGTGTCTCAGATATATACTTTTAAAAATATAAAGAATATAATAAGCCCCTGGGTATACACTATACAGCTTAAGTAATAAAGCATTACAAATGTAATTGAAGCCCTAATGATCTCATTCTCAGTTTCTCTTTCCCCTGGACCCCAACATACTCACCATACTGAATTTGGCATTATTTATTCACATGGGATGTAGTCTCAGGGTTACTTTCTCAGATCAAGATAAAAGGGCCATGCTTTTATCAGCCTTCAGAGTTATTCTCCTTGTGCCTCTGAGTTGAATTTATGATGTGGCAAAGGTCTAGTAGTATCAGAATCAGGTACTATTTTTTAAATTAAATCAAAAGAGGGAAAATATGCCATTTTAAAGCCACTCCAACTGTGAAAAGTCAGTGATATTTATAAAAAAACTTTGTAGGCGTGGAAAGAATTCAAGATTTGAGTTTCAACAATATGGCAGACTATACATTAAAAACCCTCCAGCTACATCAACTGGAAATGCTGGGAAATTTTGCATAAACTTAAAAAAATGCACAGCTAAGCTCACATATTATAAAAGAAAAATATCCAGGTGCCAGGAATAATGAAGCTACTTCAAACTGGACTGGCAATGAGGTTACCCTGTGCTTGCCTCAGAGGGGAGTGGTGAGGAATAGCTGCAATCTAGGACTTCGGTTTTTAAGGGAAAGCAAAGGATAGATAACTTGGCTCCTGAAAATAGAGAACTGAAACTAAGATCCCCACATAAAATTGGAAGGTCTAAACACTCAGTTGAGGGGAAGAACTCTGCCCACACAGCAAACGAAGGCAATAGACAATAGGGAAACCCGTTTTCCTGTGCTTGGGCTCTGAGTGGGTAAAATAAATCTCTTGAGAATTCAGAATATGGCCTTGCACAACAGAGGACAGAATTTATATCACACGTCATCTACGGAGCCAGAAGCCATATACATATCTTATTGTCGTTTAGTCCCTCAGTCGTGTCGGACTCTTAGCGACCCTATGGACTGTAGTCCATCGGGCTCCTCTGTCCATGGGATTCTCCAGGCAAGAATACTGGAGTGGGTTGCCATGCCCTCCTCCAGGGCATCTTCCCGACCCCGGGACTGAACCTGCCTCTCCTGTGTGTCCTGCATTGGCAGACAGATTCCTTACCAGTGAGCCATGAGGGAAGCCATATATATAATAGGCAGATTCAGTAGCCAAATAACAGATTAAAACTGAAGATATTAACACAATAGAAATAGATGATAGAGACTACTAAAGAATTATGACTAAAAGAATTATCATATAACTAATTAGTCTAAGTGAAAAAGTAAAAGTGTTAGTTGCTCAGTTGTGTCTGACTCTTTGTGACCCCATGGACTATAGCCCACCAGGCTCCTCTGTCCATGGACTTCGCCAGGCAAGAATACTGGAGTGGATTGCCATTACCTTCTCCAGAGGATCTTCCTGACCCAGGGTCCACACTGCAGGCAGATTCTTTACAGTCTGAGCCACCAGGGAAGCCCAATTAGTCTAAATCTCCTCCAAATTCTGATAACTACTACAAATTCTGCATTCCTTAACAAATAATGAAAAGTAGATGAGCAGCTGTTAAGGGAAAGATTAATAAGTGCATTTTGAGTAAAGGTCAGAGCAAAACCAGAAATTCAGTTCAGTCACTCAGTTGTATCCGATTCTTTGCGACCCCATGGACTGCAGCATGCCAGGCTTCCCTGTTCATCACCAACTCCTGGAACTTACTCAAACTCATGTCCATCACATCGGTGATGCCATCCCACCATCTCATCATCTGTCGTCCCTTTCTCTTCCCGCCTTCAATCCTTCCCAGCATCAGGGTCTTTACCAACAAGTAGGTTCTTCACATCAGGTGGCCAAAATATTGGAGCTTCAGCTTCAGCATCAGTCCTTCCAATGAATATTCAGGACTGATTTCCTTTAGGATGGACTGGTTGGATCTCCTTACAGTCCCAGGGACTCTCAAGAGTCTTCTCCAACACCACAGTTCAAAAGCATCAACTCTTTGGCGCTCAGCTTTCTTTATAGTCCAACTCTCACATCCATACATGACTACTGGAAAAACCATAGCTTTGACTAGATGGACTTCCACTGGTGAAGTAATGGCTCTGCTTTTTAATATGGTGTCTAGGTTGGTCATAGCTTTTCTTCCAAGGAGCAAGCATCTTTTAATTTCATGGCTGCAGTCACTATCTGCAGTGATTCTGGAGCCTCCCAAAATAAAGTCTCTTACTGTTTCCATTGTTTCACCATCTATTTGCCATGAATTGATGGGACCAGATGCCATGATCTTAATTTTTTGAATGTTGAGTTTTAAGCCATCCTGGTGACACAGTCGGTAAAGCATCTGTCTACAATGTGGGAGACCTGGGTTTGATCCCTGGGTTGGGAAGATTCCCTGGAGAAGGAAATGGCAACCCACTCCAGTACTCTTGCCTAGAAAATCCCATGGACGGAGGAGCCTGGTGTCCATGGGGTTGCAAAGAGTCGGACACGACTGAGTGACTTCACTTTCACTTTTTCACTCTCCTCTTTCACTTTCATCAAGAGGCTCTTTAGTTCCTCTTCACTTTCTGCCGTAAGGGTGGGGGTCATCTGCATATTTGAGGTTATTGATATTTCTCCCCGGAGAAGGCAATGGCAGATATTTCTCCCAGTGATCTTGATTCCAGCTTGTGCTTCATCCAACCCAGCATTCTGCATGATATACTCTGCATAGAAGCTAATTAAGCAGGGTGACAATATACCACCTTGACCTACTCCTTTCCCAATTTGGAACCAGTCCATTGTTCCATGTCCAGTTCTGACTGTTGCTTCTTGACCTGCAATACAGGCTTCTCAGGAGGCAGGTAAAGTGGTCTGGTATATAAAGAACTAAATTTTCACCACTGAATTATTTTGAAACCATGTAATAATATACAGTTGTGAAAGCACTTAAGAGTTAACTACTGCAAGGAAAATGACCTCCTCTTGGAAATGTGTAAATTGAGGCTCTTTCTTCAAAAGTACCTGAAAAATACAGAGCAAGCAACCACCTATACAGGACCTGGAGAATATAATCTATAAATTAGAACTAACACGGTAGTTTGAAAGTTGGGAGAGGTGGTGAAGCAAAGTGTTATACTCTTCTTTAAAATTTTCCCTATATATAACTATTTGCAATGCTTATAAATTAATGATCAATATATTCACCATTTTCTCCTTGCCTATTCTTCTGAGGCCCCCATATAATAGACACCTATATAAATATCTCAGCATGATATCAATATGTTTGTTTAAATCAATGTCTACACTTAAAATTTCTGCCTAGCCACATTTAAAACAGACAATGAATCTTGTCTGTTTTATATTTCCAGTCATTTCCTGTCACTTCCTATATTGGTCTCTCATCACAGCACACCTGGGTTTCTCATTTAGTCATCAAATATTTGACTGTAAGCTTATCATTTATTAAGTACCCTTGTTATAGACACTATATTATTTTAAAGCATACAGAAACTATCTTTATTGCCTCCAATGCTTCCTGCTCCAGTTGAATCTTACTGATTTAATCCTCAAAAAACATGTACCTATCTATTCAAAATGTACCTATCTATTCAATATGCAAAATGTACCCAGCTATACAAAACATGTACCTATCTATTCGACACTCACCTATCTGTTCAAAATTCAACAGTTGTTTCCCTGAAGGAAGATACAGGTCAAACTTCCTACTTGCATTGGTTTGGGCTGCAATTCATGGGGTCACAAAGAGTCAGACACGACTGAGAGACTGAACTGAACTGAACTGATCTTTCAAATAAGCCATATGGATTTTTTCCTACCAGAGAGTCAAAGTGTATGAAAAAAACATATATTTACAAAAAACATGTAAGAAATATAAGGATATGAAATGACAGAAAGAAAAGGAATGGAAAAAGACATAACATTTAAATACTAATCAAAGGAAAACAAGCATAGCTTTATTAAATCAGACAAAGCAGACTTTATGGCAAAAAAAATGACTAGAGACAAAAAAGTACACTTTATAATACATGGTTTGATTGTTCAGAGAGAAATAGTAACAGAGCCTCAAAATATATAAAGATAAAATTGACAGGATTACTAGAAAGATTAGGCAAGTCCACAATCATGTGGAAGATTTTCATACAATTTTCTTACTAATGGATAGAATTAGCAGACAAAGTAATCAGAATATATAATATTGGACAACACAATAAACCTGACCTAATATATATATATGGAGCATATATGATATATATGGAGCAATCTATATATATATATATATATAATTTGTATGAGACATGAATAAAAATTTGAGCACATGCTGGGCTATTAAAGCAAGTTTCAACAAACTTCAAAAAATGTTTTCCTTTCACAGGGTGACTGTGCTAGAAATGAATGATAAAAGAATATTTTGAAAATTACCAAATATTTGGACAGAAAATTAAGCAATGTACTTCTAAATAAATGATGGGTCAAAGAGAAACCTTTTTACAAAAGTTAGAAAATATTCTAACTGAAGATATGTATTAAAACATATTAAACCAACCAGAGCTGTACAAGTCCAAAGAAAATAGAAGAAAATAATAAAAAGCAGAAATTAATAAAGTAGAAAATAATAAAAAGCAGAAATTAATAAAAATAGAACAAATATACATAATAGAGAGGATAAAACTAAAATTTAAGTCTTAGAAAAGACTAACAGAACTGATAAGTTTCTACTGAGGCTGACAAGAAGAAAATTGAGACATCACATATAACAAAGTCAGGAATGATGAGGGATCTACCACCACAGATCCGACAGACATTCTAAATATCGTAAAATGACACTATGAATAACTTATGCCAATAAATTTGAAAATATAGATAAATGGATAAATTCCCAATAAAATACAAATTACCAAAACTTACACAAAAAGAAGTACAAAAATCTGAATAGTTCTCCATCTATTTAAAATTAACGATCAAACCTATAATTATGCCTTCACAGTGAATTTTATAAAGCATTTAAGAAACCATTCATCTTACACAAACTCTTCCAAAAAACAGAAAAATTTAAAAACTTTCCCATTTGTTTTATGAAACCAAAAACATGACAAGGACAGTACAAAGAAAGGAATCTCACAGGTCAACTCACTCATGGTGAAAAAGTCTTAAACTAATTTTTAGCAAATCCAGTGATTCACATGTAGGATTTATTCCAGGACAGATGATTAATTTAACACTCAAAAATCATCTAATATAATTCAACATACTATAAAATAGAGAAAAAAAATCTTATGGTTATTTCAATAGGTGCAAGGAAAGCATCTTATACATTCAATATTCATTCATGATTTAAAAACAAATAAAAGAATTATTAATCTAGAAATACAAGGGACTAGCATTGATTTTATCAATATTAAGTATTTCTCTGAAAAAAATATAAAAAACCTAAGCAAACATATAAAACAGGGAAATCTTGAAAGCTTTGCCATTGGGACCAGAAATAAGATAAGAATGACTGCTTTCAATGTGACTTCAATACACCACAGGAGGATGTAGCTAGTATGAAAAGGAAATAAAATAAGTAAAAGTATAAGAAAAAAAAAAGAAACAAAATAGCCATCATTTAGAAATGTAAAAAGAATCTACAGAAAATTCTAATTAGAGGTAAGTAATAAATTTGCTAGATATAAAGTGAAAATAAAAAATTAATTTTACTTCTATTTACCAAAATAAATTTTTTAAAAGTATCATCCATAATATCATCAAAAATACCAAATTCTTAGAAGTAAATCTACAAAACATGTACAAGATGTCTCCCTAAAAATGTATAAAACATCATCAAAAGAAATTAAAGACTTAAATACAAGGGAGTTTTTAGTGACTTAGAAGACAATATTGTAAAAGCATGTTGTTGTTCAGTCACTAAGTCATGTCCGACTCTTTGTGATCCCATGAAGTGCAGCATAATTATCAAATTGATCTATAGATTCATAGCAATCCCAAGAAAAATTCTACCCAGTTTGTGTGTGTTTGTGTCCACACATGCACGCATGTACCCTGATAAGCTGAATTCAAAATGTATATAATAATAATAATGAAAAATGTCAAGAATACTTGAGAGAGTGTTAAGAAGGAACAGACTGTACTTGATATAGCTATACCTGATATCAAACTGTTACAACCCAACAGTAATAAGACAGTATGTTTTTGGTACAAGAGACAAATGGGATTGTGTAGGGAATGCAAAAACATACCATACACATACAGACACTTGATTTGAAATACAGGTGACATTGTAGAGCAATGGGAAATTATGGTCTTCAATGAGTGGTGCTGGGTCAATGTATATGGAAGAAAAAATTGAAATTTAACTCATCATCTAAGATGGATTGCACACTTAAGTCTACACAACAAAGCAAATAAAGCTTTTAGAAGATAATATAAGAGAATATCTGTACAATTCTCAGGTTGGAAAAGCCTTCTTACTGCACAAAAATCACTAAACATCATGGAAAAGATTAATAAATTGGTTTATATTAAAAGTGAGAATTTCTGTTCATTAAGAGATCCCATCTTTAAGAGATGAAAAAGGAAAACCATAGAGTAGAAGACAGTTACAACACTGATAACTGTCAAAGCATTTATAACCAGAATATGTGAAGCACTTTTATAAATCAACAAGGAAAACAAGATAAAAATTTTAAATGAATAGACTAGAATACTTCACAAAAGACATTATCCAAATTGACAACATATGAAAAGTGGCGTGATCTCGTTAACTACTACGAACAGAAAATTAAAACTACAATAAGACAACACTACATTCATCAAAGTGGCTACAATTTAAAAGACCAACAATACTAAATTGCTGAGTAGATGGAGCAGCAGAGACTCATACCCTGCTGTTGACATGTGAATGATTACATGCACTTTTGAAAATGATGATGAGTCAAAAGACAGGTAGTAGAATTTCGTAACAGCATTATTTGTAATAGCTTCAAATGGGAAAACACAATAACAAACATCAGTAGAATGAGTAAACAAATTACTGTCGATTCCTACAAGAGGGGCTTCCTTGGTAGCTCAGCAGTAAAGAATCTGCCAGTGCAAGAGATGTGGGTTCCATCCCTGGGTCCCGAAGATCCCCTGGAAAAGGAAATGGCAACCCGTTCCAGTGTTCTTGCCTGGGAAATCCTATGGAAAGAGGGGCCTAGCAGGCTACAGTCCATGGGGCCACAAAACAGTTGGATACAAGTTAGAGACTAAACAAAAACAATATTTCAACAATAGAATACTAGATATATAGCAGTAAAAATGAACAGACTACAGCTATAAGATACAGTAATATGAATATATATTACAAAAATCATGCTGAGTAAAAGGAAACCAACACAAAAGAAAATATACTGCACATTGTATGTATTAATACATATGGATATTACATTAGGGGTAGAGGTCAATCTTAGAGGGAAGGAAGGGACAGTGGTTGAGATGGCACATGAAGAGGGCTTCAAGGAGGTACTTTAGCCGTTGGCATGGATATGGGTGTCCACTTTGACCTAATTCATTGAGCTAGTGTTTGGTGCATTTCACTGTATACACATTATGCTACACACACACACACACACATACAACTAAAAAGGAAAAAAGCTCGTAAAACCTTTAGCCAAAGATTACACAGATAGGGTTTAGGTGCTCATATAATTCCTACATTACTGAGTTACTTCCTTTTAGCTTGTAAATAATAGAAAATTTCACACATTAAAAATCTCTTGTATTCACTAGCTATACAAAGCGGAGAAGGCAATGGCACCCCACTCCAGTACTCTTGCCTGGAAAATCCCATGGACGGAGGAGCCTGGTAGGCTGCAGTCCATGAGGTCGCTGAAGTCGGACTGAGCGACTTCACTTTCACTTTTCACTTTCATGCATTGGAGAAGGAAATGGCAACCCACTCCAGTGTTCTTGCCTGGAGAATCCCAGGGACAGAGGAGCCTGGTAGGCCATCTATGGGGTCGCACAGAGCCAGACACAACTGAAGCGACTTAGCAGCAGCAGCAGCAGCAGCTATACAAAGAGCATATGCAAAATTGTTTCTATTATTTAAATCAAGAAACTGTGCTTGCACTATATCATTCTTCATATCACTAGTATATTTCATGATATAAATCTTAAAAGATATTTCATATCTTTAAAAGGGATTATAGTACGAATGGATTTCCCTGGTAGCTCAGGCAGTAAAGAATCTGCCTGCAATGCAGGAGATCCAGGTTTGATCCCTGGGTCAGGAAGATCCCCTGGAGAAGGGAACAGCAACCCACTCTAGTGTTCATGCCTGGAGAATTCCATGGACAGAGGAGCCTGGTGGGCTACAGTCCATGGGGTTGCAAAGAGTCAGACACGACTGAGTGACTAACACACACACATAGTATGAATAATACGGTTTCAAAGACTTCTTCATTTCTAAAAGAAGTCTTTATTTTTTAATCTAAAAGTAATTAGATGTAAGACAAGCACAAATTGGACCCAAAGGACTCAAGTTGTATTTCTACTAAATGATGACTTTGTTTAAACACATAACACATCCAAAAACTCAAATATTTTTATAATGGCCACTTGAGAGCCTTATTTAGAGCTGTGTATAATTTCTGATAGTTTTGCTTTCAAGTGGATTTTTCTAAGAATTCCCTTTATTATCTAAATCTCTGGAACGAAAGGAGAGAACCTGAAACAATGACTGGGCATTTCTGTGGTTCCACAAGAATCATCCACTGAGCAATTCCCTTTGGAAAAGCACAGATTTCCACCCAACTGTTCACCCCAGGCAAACTTCTGACAGTCTTCTTCAAGGTCCAATCTTAATTAAGACAAATGTTAAATAAATCTTTTGATTTACATAAAACTAGTTTAAAAAAATAGTTTAGTTCCATAGTCTCCTTCACAACTTACAATGGTGGTAGGTGTTAGGCTACCATATTGCATCTTTTCTCTTCCAAAGTTTTAATAAAAATATAGCATTTGGAAATGACATGGAGAAAAGGGAACCCTCTTGCTCTGTTGGTGGGAATGTAAATTGAAACAGCTACTATGAAGAAGACTATGATGATTCCTTAAAAAACTAGGAATAAAACTACCATATGACCAAAAAATGCCAGTACTGGGCACACACCCTGAGAAAAACATAATTGAAAGAGATGTATGTACCTCAATGTTCACTGCAGCACTTTTTACAATAGCTAGGACATGGAAGATGATTCATCCATTGACAGATGAACGGATACAGAAATTGTGGTACGTAAATACAATGGAGTATTACTCAGCTATAAAAAAGAATGCATTTGAGTCAGTCCTAATGAGGTAGATGAACCTACAGCTACTGTAGAGTGAGAAAGAAAAAGACAAATATTGTATATTAAAGCATGTGTATGGAATCTAGAAAGACAGCACTGATGAATCTATTGTTGCGAGGCAGCAGTGGAGATGCAGACATAGGGAAGAGACTTGTGGGCACAGTCGGGGAAGGGGAGGGTGGGATGAATGGAGAGCAGCAAGGAAACATGTATGTTACTATATGTAGAACAGCCAGCCAGCAGGAATTTGCCGTGTGACACAGGGAGCTTGACCCAGTGCTCTGTGGAATGAGGTGGGAGATAGCAAGCAAGTTCAAGAGGGAGGAGACAGATGCATACCTGTGACTGATTCATGTTGATGTGCGGCAGAAACCAGCACAATATTTTTAAAGCAATTATCTACCAATAAATTTTCTAAAAAATAATACAGCATTAAATATAAGAGGAATATAAGGGTATAAAACTAGTTACCCATATCCAACAGGGTAAGATTAAACTTTCACCCCATTCTGCCCTACCTTTCTTTCATCCTAAATTAACACGTTACTAAAATTAAAACCCTGCTTACTGTAATCTGAATATAATCTCCTCAGTCCTCCACAAATGCAGTTTTCCATGCCTAAAATGCCCTCTCATTTATCTCTACTTAAAATTGCACAAACTGGACCCAAATTGGAAATTTGGTCCAAATTGGATCCACTGTTCTAGAACCAGTGTATAAATTTAGAAACACTTCCTCCCTATTCCTGATGACTCCCAACTAAAAGGAAACTTAGTTCCTTTACTCTGAGCCACTCTCTACCCCGATACTCCATCCCTGAGGAGGTAAACATTTGATTTGTAAATATAGGAAAAATAAAATTCCATCCTCCTTCTAGGGAGCCTCCTGACTCATTCAGTGCAGCCAGTTATGACCTGAATCTTAAGGATTCATTATTAGAAAAGCCCAAATTAGCTAAGACTTAAAAACACATCCATCAATCTGTAGTCTGTCAAGAAAGAAGGTGATACTCTGACCTTTACCTTCACTATTTCTCAACTTGTACATAAGCTGGCAAGAAGGCCTCTTTAGATACCCTACGTGCATGAATTTCTCTTTCCTAAGAACCTTACTGACTACCCTGGGCATTGGTGATATTTATCCTTATTAAAAAGATACTTATCTGTTTAATGCAATACTACATTCTATTAAGTATGCATGAGTGTCTGTGTTCCTAGCTATCATCAGCTAGATTATAAATTCTTTCTAAACAGGAAATACGTTTTCTACTTATTTATATTCTACACAGGATATAAGGAATATAATCATACATGTTGTTTGAAAAAAGATAGTTTTTCTCTTGGAAACTATATGCAGTACAACTGACCACAGCAGTGTAGAGTCAACATCTTTTTTATTTAATAGGGATAAGTAATCAAGTATCCTTAATAACAAAAAAAATGACAGTCGATTATTTCCATCTAAATAAATCTTTATAAAATGTGTTGCATGCTTTCCAACCTTAGTAAATGTTATATGTCACTGTATTTATCTCTCTTCATTGGCACAGTGTTACTAAAATGATCAGCTTTGTTATTAGAGATAGTCTAGGAGAGTGACTATTATTCAACTGATTAAAATAGATAAAATGTACCCAAAATGACACAAGAATCCAACATTTCTTTTAGAAAATCAATCCTTATCATTAAATTCCAAAGGGCCAAGAACAAACAAACAAAAGAAGTGGCTAAAAGCAGCTAAGGAATTCAGAACTAGAATCAGCAGTAAGAGTGGGTCTAGGAGACTGGCTTAGAACTAGTTAAGACAGGGTCAGAGAACACTGGAGCTTCCTGTTCAGCGTGATACTCATTTCCTACCAGTGGGAATGCACATGTGTATTAAAGTGCAGGGTTGTTAGCATCTATTCCAGTTTGCAAGATTAGAAAGTTTTATCTGGTACCTTTTCTTTTTTTGGTAAGACTGAATTGACCTAGAAAGATGTGAATGAGGTGAAACTAAAAGTGATAATTCATGTGGAGAAAGAATCTTCAGGGTTTACAGTTACTGAGTATAGAAAGATGAAGGAGAAGATTCAAAAGTACACCCAAACACCAGCCTAGCAGTTGAAGATTTCAAGAAAGAAATGAATTTTGTTCCAAATAGCCCAAATGATGGGGACAAAATGAAAGAAGACTCCTGAAGAATAAGTTCTTTGTATCTCTTATCAGTTACTGAATGTTACCTTAAGAAATAAAGTTTTAAAATAAACAGTAAAATCCCTTTCCTTTGTCTTGATAGACACCTGAGTGTGTTATAACTCAACAGCTGTTACAACTTAACGGCTTGTAATCATCCTCTTTACTAAGCCTACAGTCTATTTTGTTTTGTCTTCACATCCATTTAACCTGTGATTTTCATGAATTTTAACAGTTGAAAAACAAACAGCTGGCTGAATGCTCTACTGCAGTCTTTTGAATACTTTGCTTCTTGGTAAGCGATCAGCATTTTGATATTGCTGTAGTAATAACAGGAAATGATCTGTTAAAATCTGGATCTCCAGCTATAGATGAATGCCAGGGTAAAGAGGATAGCCAGTCTCAGAATAAAGTCTATAAAAATAGTTGGGGGAGTTCCTTCTAGGACCACAGGGAGAGAATCGTAATTTGCTCTCAACATTGGAAAAGTAAATGCACAGTGGAAAATCATCTTACGGTGATCACTGAACTCCATCAGTGGAAAGTTTACAGCCACAAGTGCAATAATTAAAACAACCGAGATGGTAAATACTAGAGTTTCAATTATACACGGTGTGAAATATCATCTCCTGAAATATTAATTCACTCAGAAAAAGATTTCATAAGCAGGTAGACTACCTTTAAAAAGGTGTAATTTTGCTTATGTTGGCAAAATAGTAAATCGGTTCTATTAACCAGAAAGGACAAGAGAAAATAAACAACCATCGTAGGATTCCTCCTAAGTCACTTCAGTCATGTCCGACTCTGTGCGACCCACAGATGGCAGCCCACCAGGCTCCCCTGTCCCTGGGATTCTCCAGGCAAGAACACTAGAGTGGGTCACCATTTCCTTCTCCAATGCAGGAAAGTGAAAAGTCAAAGTCAGGTTGCTCAGTCGTGTCGGACTCTTAGCAACCCCATGGACTGCAGCCCACCAGGTTCCTCCGTCCATGGGATTTTCCAGGCAAGAGTACTGGAGTGGGGTGCCATTGGATTAGCCATAGAAAAAAGGGAGGGTACTTACACATAAAACTAAAATATAGACTGGTTAATATTAGTAAAAAAATAATTTCAACTTTTCATATAATATTGCCATGGATTATAGACATTTTCTTGAATTTAAAGTGGGGGGAGTCCTAATTAATTAGCCTTTAGATATGACCTGTTAATAGAATAAGTCATTATTATGGATAATTAATAAAGTAATCCCTGAGGCTTTTGTTGTTGTTGTCTTCTCTCTAATGCTTTCTAGACACCACTGCACAGAAGCAGGCTCAACTAAATGGCAGATCATGAAGCGCAGAGAGCCTCCTTGTAGATGGCTGGTAAACAGCCTTGTACAGCGAACACGTCCAAACACCATACCCCAGGGAGTCATAGCAGAAGTGAGGAAAGCCAAAACAATGTGGGCAAAAGAAGGTAATCTTGCTTTAAAAGATCCACAAGGCAAAAGTGTCTCCAAATAACCACAACTGCAAAGTATTATTTTCCCTAATGCTTTAACATATTCTGCAACTCATCATTTTAAAAATTGATGAAACAAGCTAATAACCAAGAAGTCAATTAAAAATGACATATAATAAGACATTAAGAATTTAAAGCCAGATTTTCTAACACTAGAAACACATCAAATCTCTGTATTTGAGTCAAAACTTTATACTCTTAAAAATTTGTAACTAGTAGTCATAATAACAAAAAGGACAGAGCCATGGTGTCCAAAATTACTTTTCAAGACTGGCCTGTGTTTTAATCATTGGAAGCTTTCAAACATACAAAACATCACTGGATTCCTGACATTCAAATCATCTGTTTCAAATTAATCATTGTTATTCATGTAAAAGCAACGATAGTCTGGATTTGAGAATAAGCTTGGAAAGTGAGTGAGCTAGCTGATGTTACAAACAGTCTTTCTTTCCGGAATTCCACCTCCTCCACAGTGCCTTCTCCAGCTTTACCTCTAACTTCCTGAACAGGACGTCAACTCTCTTTTCTACAGAGCGATCTTACCGCTCTAAATTCTGACCTGGTTATCAGAGACCTATTATTTCCCTCAGTAGACTAAAAGCAACTGGAAAGCAAAGTCTGCATCAGATTTACTTTGGTTTTATTATTACATCTAATTCAACACTCAATATATGTTAGTGTTTTGATAAGTTGGGTATTTACTACTCTTCAATGAACTGTTGTATTTTATAATTCCACAGTTTTATGGAGTGTTTCTTGTGACAATATTTCCTCAGTTGATAAACTGATTTTTAAAGTGTCCAATACTTTGATTACATGTGAAATGAAAACATCTAAATCTCACAAATGCACAGTTTTATCAATACTCAAAAATGTATACTGATTGCAGATGAACCCATGAATTTTCTGTCATTGTTTTATTAACTGTTAAAATGGATTTTCAATGCTAGTTTTCTCAGATTCTATACAGTAAGAAATATAACTACATTGAGTTTAGCATTTTGTGTGATTCCTATGTGAAACAGGTAGAATAAGCTATTTTTTAAAAGTCAGCTTTATTAAGGCATTTTAAATGTGTAAATTGGCAAATTTTGGAGTATGTATATAGCTGTGAAACCAGTACCACAGTCAAGATAATGAACATTTCTGTCATCCGCTCAAGTAATTCATCCCTCTGACTTCTCTCTACAACCCATCCAATGCAACCACTGATATGCCTTCTATCACTTGATGAGTATGTTCTAGAGTTTTTAAAAAATGGAATCATACAGACTATAGTCATTTTAGTGGCTTCTTTCAGCATAATTATTTTGGAAATTTATCCACATTGTTGCATGTATTCATTAACTTCATTTATTTGTATTACTTAGTATTCTATTACATGGATTTACCACAATTTGTTTATACCTTCTCCTGTTGAACAACATAGGCTTTGCTGCCAATTTTTAGGTACTACAAATAAAGCTGCTATGAACACTCATGTGCAAGTCTTAGCATGGACATACACTCTCTTTTCTCTTTGGTAAATACCTGTAAGAGGAATGATTGGTCATATAATATGCATCTGTTAAACTTTTAAAAAAATTACCAAATTCCTTATCAACATTGTTTATTTATCAATTACATCCTTATCAGCAGTCTGACATGAGGTCCAGTTCCTCCATACCTTTGCTAACACTTGCAATTGTCTTTTTAATCACAGACATTCTAGTGGCTGTGAAATGGTATCTCATTAAGATTTCGATTTGCATTTCACTAACATCCAGTGGTCATGTATGGATGTGAGAGTTGGACTGTGAAGAAGGCAGAGCACTGAAGAACTGATGCTTTTGAACTGTGGTGTTGGAGAAGATTCTTGAGAGTCCCTTGGACTGCAAGGAGATCCAACCAGTCCATTCTGAAGGAGATCAGCCCTGGGAGTTCTTTGGAAGGAATGATGCTAAAGCTGAAACTCTAGTACTTTGGCCACCTCATGCGAAGAGTTGACTCATTGGAAAAGACTCTGATGCTGGGAGGGATTGGGGGCAGGAGGAGAAGGGGACGACAGAGGATGAGATGGCTGGATGGCATCACCGACTCGATAGACATGAGTTTGGGTGAACTCCGGGAATTGGTGATAGACAGGGAGACCTGGCGTGCTGCGATTCATGGGGTTGCAAAGAGTCGGACACGACTGAGCGACTGAACTGAACTGAACTGAACTGAACATCCAATGAAGTTGAACATCTTTTCATATGCTTATTTGCCAATCATATGTCTTCTTTGGTGAAATGTTGGCTTAAATCTTTTGTTCACTTTAATTGAATTTTTTTTCTTCCTATTCAGTTATAAGAGTTCTTCATATATTCAAGACACAAATCTTTTATTGGATATATACTTTCAAGAGAGAAATAAAACTGCTTCAGGTAATTATGCATTGTTATTGTACTTCAGATAATCCTTAAAATAGGGGAACCATTACCTCCATAATCCTCCACTACCAAGTTTTCCTATGCCTAATGAGGTAGTCAGCCAGCTGGCTTATGGAAAACAGGGAAAGGGAACAGAAGCAGAAAACGTACTGAATTTCCCAACAATCTTCTTCAGATCAGATCAGATCAGTCGCTCAGTCGTGTCCGACTCTGCGACCCCATGAAACACAGCACACCAGGCCTCCCTGTCCATCACCAACTCCCGGAGTTCACTCAGACTCACGTCCATTGAGTCAGTGATGCCATCCAGCCATCTCATCCTCTGTCGTCCCCTCTCCTGCCCCCAATCCCTCCCAGCATCAGAGTCTTCCAAGGAGTCAACTCTTCGCATGAGGTGGCCAAAGGACTGGAGTTTCAGCTTTAGCATCATTCCTTCCAAAGAAATCCCAGGGCTGATCTTTAGAATGGACTGGTTGGATCTCCTTGCAGTCCAAGGGACTCTCAAGAGTCTTCTCCAACACCACAGTTCAAAAGTATCAATCTTCTTAATCCCTACTAATTTTAGGAGTTTCTTCACAACCTATTAGTATAGTAGGAAATAACAGACTGCATCTGATAAATGATAATTATTACTAATAAAACCTCCTGTAACTTTTATTAGATTTCTCTGTATTTGAGATGAAGACCTTGTGTTTACATAAATTTTTCCTTATCAGACTAACAAAGAACATCTAATACAGTGCCAACTATATATTACTCTTCTTACTTCCTTGATTCGCTCCTGTTTTTAAAACTCCTATCCATGTTTTTCTTCAGCTCTCTCTTCTTTCCCTCCCAGTACCCCACATCTGTATTTGAGATTAATTTGCTGATCTCAAATGAGTTTTGGTTACAGACTTCTTGCTGACCATATAGTCACCTACCATGCTTCTTACTCTAAGGAGAAAATGAAAATAACAAACTCTTTGTGGAACTCATAGAAAAAGAGCTGAGGTTCTGCTGAGTCAAAAAAATGAAACCTTTATTTTTTATAGCATCCACATAAATCAGTGGCCACAATAAATCAAATCTACCACAATAAAATCAAACCCATAATTATTTTTTAAACTTTGTTAATTTAAGACTTCAGTCTACCCAGTAATGCAAGAACCTCTGAGGAATCTTTCCCAAACAAGGGCCAATAAGGGGTGGGAATTCCCTGGTGGTCTAGTGGTTAGGACTCCATGCTTTCACTGCCAAGGGTCCAGGTTTGAGCCCTGATTGGGGAACTAACAGCTCACAAGCATGTAGCACAGCCACAAAAAGAAAAAAAAAAAAAATTACCCAATATAGGGAAGTTCTGTCTCCCTCAAAGTAAGAAATATGGGGCAGCAAGTAGCATTGGGAAAAACATACAGAATCAAATGGATCCATGTTAAACCATGGAAAGAAAACTCATTTAAGCACCTTTAAAATATTTTTATATGTAAAGAATAATTTCACATATTTTAAAAAATTTTGTGAGCTACATTATATTCCTCAGGGAATGGGACTTCAGTGTCAGATACAAATTTGAAACTAACTATCCTATAAGCAGCATCAGAATTAGGATAAACAGTAGATTATAGTAGCAATCTGACACAATATTAGGATATAGACAACTGGGGTTAAAAATATTTCATGAAAGTACAATAATTATGCTACAATTAATGACACTCCCCAAATCAGAGTGGTTCTCATAAGACACTGAATGCTAAGCTTATTTTGACAGTTTTTTAAAAGGCCTAAAAAAATAAATAAATAAATAAATAACAGGCCTAGTATTGGGACTTCTCTGTTGGTCCAGTGGTTAAGAATCTGCCTTGCAATGCAGGGGTTCACAGGTTCGCTCCCTGGTTGGGGAACTAAGTTGTTCCATGCTGTGGAACAACTAAACCCGTGTCACAACTAGAGTCCGTGTGCCACAAAGGAAGAGCCTGTGTGCTGCAACTAAGACTCGAACCAACCAAATAAACAAATTAAAAAAAATTTTTTAAAGGCCTAGCATTAATATAAGACATTCCTCTGGATAGAAAAAACTAATAATAATTTTGACTTATTAAAGATAATATCTATTGATAAAACATAGTTTTGTTCCCAAACATGCAATACATCATTACTCTAATGAATGATCACTATATAAAATAATTACCTAGTTAGCAAAAATACTTGTGTATATCTTAAAATTTTTTCAGTTCAGTTGGCTTTCTTTTGGTATAAGGAAAATTAAATGATTGGTTCAAGTTCATTTTTAATAATTATAAAATATGTGAGCCTTATTATATGTTAAAGAAAATAAAGATATTATGACCCAAAATGTATTTATTCAATTTACAATAAAATACTTTTCAATGCATACCAAATTGCAAAATAATTAATTTATTTTTCAATAAAGATACCAGATTTAATATGTACTGATAAGATGTTTAATGACTTTTGTTCTAAGGTCACCTTATTGAGCGATACATCATGAAATCAATGGTTGTACATCTAGGAAATTTACCAATGGAGCTCTCTTCCACTGGTGTGTATATTTTAATCTGTCTCATGTGGGTATCTCTTCCATTTTGGTGATTGGCTAGAACAGCAATCTGTATCATGAATGTGCGAGTTGGCTTCTTATGATTATCAGTTAAGGGAACGTGAATCCAGCCACTTGGTTCCACCAATTCAAGTTGCTGCCAAGAAAAGAAGAGTCAGATTATGTTTTCATCCAACAAAACATAATTTATTCTAATGAATGCATTCTAAAGTTAACTTATAATTAACATTTTTCTCACTGAGAACATGACAATATAATAAACATTATCAGTTATCTGGCACTTCTGGCATGGTCCATGGTTTTATAGTTGTTAAGCACCTATATGTACCATCTTAGACAAAATAAAAATAGAATTATTTGCAATTCAGTATTTAATGAAACTTGTATAACATACCAAGATAATCACAATGGTGTGATCACTCACCTAGAGCCAGACATCCTGGAATGTGAAGTCAAGTGGGCCTTAGAAAGCATCACTACGAACAAAGCTAGTGGAGGTGATGGAATTCCAGTTAGTTGAGCTATTTCAAATCCTGAAAGATGATGCTGTGAAAGCACTGCACTCAATATGACAACAAATTTGGAAAACTCAGCAGTGGCCATAGGACTGGAAAAGGTCAGTTTTCATTCCAATCCCAAAGAAAGGCAATGCTAAAGAATGCTTAAACTACCGCACAATTGCACTCATCTCACATGCTAGTAAAGTAATGCTCAAATTCTCCAAGCCAAGCTTCAGCGATATGTGAACTTCCAGATGTGCAAGCTGGTTTTAGAAACGGCAGAGGAACCACAGATCATCATTGCCAACATCCGCTGGATCATGGAAAAAGCAAGAGAGTTCCAGAAAAACATCTATTTCTGCTTTATTGACTACGCCAAAGCCTTTGACTGTGTGGATCACAATCAACTGTGCAAAAATTCTGAAAGAGATGGGAATACCAGACCACCTGACCTGCTTTTTGAGAAACCTATATGTAGGTCAGGAAGCAACAGTTAGAACTGGACATGGAATAACAGACTGGTTCCAAGTAGGAAAAGGAATACACCAAGACTATATTTTGTCACCCTGCTTATTTAACTTCTATGCAGAGTACATCATGAGAAACGCTGGGCTGGAGGAAGCACAAGCTGGAATCAAGATAGCCGGGAGAAATATCAATAACCTTAGATATGCAGATGACACCACCTTTATGGCAGAAAGTGAAGAGGAACTAAAAAGCCTCTTGATGAAAGTGAAAGTGGAGAGTGAAAAAGTTGGCTTAAAGCTCAACATTCAGAAAACGAAGATCATGGCATCTGGTCCCATCACTTCATGGCAAATAGATGGGGAAACAGTGGAAACAGTGTCAGACTTTATTTCCTTGGGCTCCAAAATCACTGCAGATGGTGACTGCAGCCATGAAATTAAAAGATGCTTACTCCTTGGAAGGAAAGTGATGACCAACCTAGATAGCATACTGAAAAGTAGGGACATTACTTTGCCAACAAAGGTCCATCTAGTCAAGGCTATGGTTTTTCCAGTGGTCATGTATGGATGTGAGAGTTGGACTGTGAAGAAAGCTGAGCTCCAAAGAATT
The DNA here is from genome assembly GCF_027580195.1 of Bos mutus. Classification (NCBI taxonomy): domain Eukaryota; kingdom Metazoa; phylum Chordata; class Mammalia; order Artiodactyla; family Bovidae; genus Bos; species Bos mutus. The sequence goes on from NC_091633.1 coordinate 59,146,168, forward strand.
GATGCTTTTGAACTGTGGTGTTGGAGAAGATTCTTAAGAGTCCCTTGGACTGCAAGGAGATCCAACCAGTCCATTCTAAAGGAGATCAGTCCTGGGTGTTCATTGGAAGGAATGATGCTAAAGCTGCAACTCCAGTACTTTGGCCACCTCATGCGAAGAGTTGACTCATTGGAAAAGACTCTGATGCTGGGAGGGATTGGGGACAGGAGGAGAAGGGGACGACAGAGGATGAGATGGCTGGATGGCATCAGAGACTCGATGGACATGAGTTTGGGTGGACAGGGAGGCCTGGAGTGCTGCGATTCATGGGGTTACAAAGAGTTGGACACGACTGAGTGACTGAACTGAACTGAACTGTATAACATACAAGTTTAGATTTAGACATGTATAGATGTATAGGGCCAATGGAAAACCATGCTGATACAAGTAAGAAAAGACTCATTATGCAGAACATAATGCTTCTGGTATATTTTATTTTAAGAACCATGCCTAATATATCCAAACTCACCAAACAATAAATCAGATTCCATATAAACTACAAGAATATCAAAAGAAAATCAGTCATTGCATAGGCATCAAAGCTTTTTTTCTTGGAAAACAGTAAGTCATTTATCTAGTCTGAATGACAACCTAAACCTAAAATCTAGATTTTTAAAATGTTTTTCCAGATACACTTAAAAAATTTTTCATTTTAACCAAGAGTCTAAACTATCCTTCCTTAACAAAAGAAGAAAAATCATAATTCAAAAAATAAACCTAAATTTAAAAAAAATTTCCCAAAGTTATGAAACAGTTTTTAAAAGATAAACACTGATTTTTAAATTATCTTAGTTATTGAATGGGCTTCCCTTGTGGCTCAGCTGGTAAAGAATCTGCCTGCAATGCGGAAGACTTGGGTTCGATCCCTGGGTTGAATACATATGAAAGATGTGCATTACAGATAATATATGATATTATTACAGATAATTATTACAGATAATACTTATCAATCCATCCCAATAGCAATGGATATCAAAGAAACTCAATCCAGATTCCACGAGTTACTCTAGAAAAACTATTAAATGAACACCACTGTATCTTTTTTCCTTCTCTCCCTTTTTTTCTTTCTTCTCTTTGTTTCTTTCTTTAGTCTTTCTTTTCATTTTTTATGAAGGAGGGTGAGTAGACAAAAGGAGAGTTGGGCAAGAGACAGAGAATTGGCATCTTAAAAAAGGTAGTTATTTTTAAGATGGAAAATTTCTTTCTTTTAATTTTAAAATATAAGAATAAATGAATCCCTATCCTTCATGGTATTTTCAGTCAGTCGCTTTCTATAAACTTCCATTAGCACTGACTTAAAATAGCTGAGTCAGAAATAAGATATTCCTGGTTTCTATGACTAACCTTTTAATCATTCAGGCAGTAAATATTGTATACTTATGATAAAAGTACAGTTAAGCACAAAAAACATAATTAAGGCCTTATTTCAAATCTTTTAATAAAGCTTTAGAGGCAGACAAAGACAAACGGCCTTTTGGTTTCATTCAGTTTTTTCATGTATAAAGTAAAGGGATTGGACAAGTTTTCATCCAATGCTCCTTTCAGCTCTGACATCCGATGATTCTAAATAAAAGGAGAAAGTTGTGGTAGGAAGAATAATGGGCCCCTAGGGATGTCCATGTCCTTCCCCAAGTTCTCTGAATATGTTAACTAACACGGCAAAATGACTTTGCAGATGTGATTAAGTTACAGACCCGGGGATGGGAAGATTATCCTGGATTACCTGGGTAGGTGCAATGTAATCACAGGGTCATTATAAGAGGAAGGCCAAGAAAGACTGAAAGGAGATGTGATGATGGAAGCAAAGATTGAGTGATGCAACCACAAGCCAAGGAATGTGGGCAGCCTCTAAAAGATGGAACAAGCAATGAACAGTTCTCCCTTACAATCTCCATTTAAGAACCCACCTTGCTGACACCTGATTTTAATTCATTAGGTCCATTCTGGACTTCTGACCTTCAGAACTGTAAGATAATAACTGTGTGTTGTTTTAAGCCCCTAAGGGTGTGGTTATATGCTATAGCAACAATAGGAAACTACTATAATGGATACCCACAGGAGTTCAGAGGAGGGGAAAAGCACTCCTGGCTAGAATAATCTATTTTCCAGGTAAGTATACAATAATGAATCTCAATAATGACAAAAAAGCAAAACTAAGATTCTGTTCATCTCCTTACTGTTGTTGTTTAGTTACTAAGTTGGGTCCAACACCATGACCTCATGGACTCAGCTCGCCAGGCTTCCCTATCTTTCACCATCTCCCAGAGTCTGCTCAAACTCACATCCACTGAGTTGGTGATGCCAACTAACCACCTCATCCTCTGTCACCTCCTTCTTCTCCTGCCCTCAATCTTTCCCAGCATCAGGGTCTTTTCCAAGGAGTCAGTTATTCACATCAGGTGGTCAAAGTATGGGAGCTTCAGCATCACTCCTTCAAATGAATATTCAGGGTTGATTTCCTTTAAGGTAGACTGGTTTGATCTCATTGCTGTCCAAGGGCTCACAAGAGTCTTCTCTATCGCCACAATTCAAAAGCATCAATTCTTTGGCTGTCAGCCATCTTTATGGCCCAACTCTCACATCTGTACATGACTACTGGAAACACCACAGCTTTGACCATATGAACCTTTGTTGGCAAAGTGATGTCTCTGCTTTTTAATACCCTGTCTAGGTTTGTCATAGCTTTTCTTCCAAGGAGCAAGTGTCTTTTGATTTTTTGGTTGCAGTCACCATCCACAGTGGTTTTTGAGCCCAAAGAAATAAAATCTGTCATTGCTTCCACTTTTCCCCCTTCTATTTGCCATGAAGTGATGGGACCAGATACCATGATCTTAGTTTTTTAAATGTTGGGTTTTAAGTCAGCTTTTTCACTCTCCTCTTTCACCTTCATCAAGAGGCTCTTTAGGTCCTCTTTACTTTCTGCCATAAGGGTGGTATCATTTGCATATCTGAGGTTACTGATATTTCTCCCATCAACCTTGATTCCAGCTTGTGATTCATCCAGCCTGGCATTTCACATGATGTACTCTGCATATAAGCTAAATAAGCAGGAGGACAATATACAGCCTTGACATTCTCCTTTCCCAATTTTGAACCAGTCTGTTGTTCTATGTCTGGTTCTAACTGTTGCTTCTTGACCTGTATACAAGTCTCTCACTGGGACAGGGAAGGTGGTCTGATATTCTCATTTCTTTAAGAATTTTCCAGTTTGTTGTGATTCACACAGTCAAAGACTTTAGTATAGTCAATGAAGCAGATGTTTTTCTGAAATTTCCTTGCTTTCTCTATGAGCCAACAAATGTTAGCAATTTGATCTCTGGTTCCTCTGCCTTTTCTAAACCCAGCTTGTACATTTGTAAGTTCTTGGTTCACATACCGTTACAGCCTAGCTTGAAGGATTTTTAGCATTACTTGCTAGCGTGTGAAATGAACACAATGGTACTCAATAGTACACAAAACTCTGAACATTTTTTGGCATTGCACTTCTTTGGGACTGGAATGAAAACTGACCTTTTCCAGTCCAGTGGCCACTGCTGAGTTTTCCAAATTTGCTGACATGTTGAGACATACTGAATGTAGCACTTTAATAGCATCATCTTGTGAATAAATTTAACCAAATTAATTATCTATCTACTTCTCCTTTTGATAGACTCAATGGTATTATTAGAGTATTTTTTAAATGCTTCACTGTAATGGAAGTTATACTAAGATTCTGTAGTGTATAATTTGGGGCATGATAGTACAGAATTGTAAACGTAGTAAATTATTCAATAAATATTATTAGTACATTATTTCTTTAGAACATAAGAAAATTACTGATCTTAGTCACTAAAAGTATATTACAAAGTATGTATAGCTATTAACATCTCTCAAATAGCTTCACAATCAACTACATTGCCTGAGAGTCATAAAAAACAACTCATGTATCAACTTCAGTTCTATTGTACCCTGTTTAAACTTCTCAGTCATCTCCAAAGAGTTATTATTCTGATCCTGCCATATTTTAACTTATTTCATGGATTAAACAAAAACTCAAATATGTGTAGTAGGTACAATTTTAATGCCTTTTTTATAACAATGATTAAAAGGCTAATATAGTTTAAGTGAAAAATATTTACACTCTTGCTTGTATTTTTAAACAGAAAATTAATAAAAGATAAAATTTTGCCAATTTAACTTTCTTCTTTTTCCCATTTGATTTGGACGTCAATGAATAAAATTTCCATCACCATTAAAATGTAAAATTTTCTATATTCCTGCTCATTCTTTCTTCTTACCATCTCCCCTTTTGGCTCTTTTCCCATATATACTCTCATTTAACATTTTTTATTGGCTAGATACCTCCAGTTCTGCTAACTATAGATGTAGGGCAGGGGTTGGCAAACTTCTGTTATGAGGAGTTTCTCTCAAGTGATCTCTCAGCCTGGCTCCAAGATCTTCTGCTTCCTATCAGCAACCTCTAGGCCACTAGCTCTACTCTGGCTGTATTAGTTCAGGATATCCTCTAAGAATATGTTGATTTAAAGGATTAACTCCACCATAAACAAAGCTTACCTTAACAAGGAAAAAAAAAAAAAAGGAAATCATTTGTTAATGAAAATCACATCAAATATCAAATACAAAGCTGCTCATATGTCGTTTCCTATTGCTAATCACATATCCCTAGAAAATAAATGAGAGAAGGAACAATGACTTGAAAGTTGCCCTCAAGAAAGTTGCTCTCTGCTCTCCTCTCTCACCACCTAGTGCTCCTTCATTAACCATAGCTGTGAGTTGATAAAATTCTACAGACTCTCAAAACGAGAACTGTTATACATGAAGCAGCAGATTCTGGCATTTTAACCATCCTTCCACTTCGGAAGGAATACAACCAGTTAACTGCAATGATGACCTACTTGTAGAGAAAGAAAGTCTAATAGGATCCAAAAGAAACTTCAGAAGTTCCAAATTTGTTGAAAGTAAGGATACCACAAAGGCAGCTTAACAAGAAAGACAGAAGCCAACTAAAAGAGCTCGCTATGGAAAGCAAGCTCTTTGACCCTAGTGAAGAAGGTGACCCCACCTAAGAAAGTCACCCTGAGGTCAAAATCAGTCACTCTGCTACAGAGGGTCAAGACATTAATTCTGGACTTGTAAGTTGGCAAGAGTTTTTATATAGAGACATTTCCTCCAGAAAGAGTTCCTGGAGAGTCAAGCTTATATAGTTTTTAACGGTGTGATCTTAAAGTTACCTGTTTGAAAAAAAAAAAAGAGGCATAACAAAGATAAGAACTAGACAGACTGTTCTACTAATCTACAGGAACAATTCTGAATTAAATTTGAAGTGAATGTCAAAAACAATAATTTCATCAAAAGCCCAAAATGGTGAAGAAATGTTAAGAAATTGCAGAAAATCTCTGGAGGACAAGAACAAGTTAGCCAGACTTAAGTATCACTGAAAAGAAAAACCGATAAGGTAAGTACTAGGGATGCAATGTACACCATGATGACTATAGATAACACTGCTAAACGATACCTGGGAAAGTTGTCAAGAGAGTAGGTCCTAAGAGTTCTCATCACAAGGAGAATTTTTTTTCTTCTTTTCATTATCAAATAATTCAGTTCAGTTCATTTCAGTTACTCAGTCGTGTCTGACTCTTTGTGACCAACATGAACCACAGCACACCAGGCCTCCCTGTCCATCACCAACTTCCGGAGTCCACCCAAACTCATGTCCATTGTGTCGGTGATGCCATCCAACCATCTCATCCTCTGTCGTCCCCTTCTCCTCCTGCCCTCAATCTTTCCCAGCATCAGGGTCTTTTCCAATGAGTCAGCTTTTCGCATCAGGTGGCCAAAGTATTGGAGTTTCAGCTTCAGCATCAGTCCTTCCAATGAACACCCAGGGCTGATCTCCTTTAGAATGGACTGGTTGGATCTCCTTGCAGTCCAAGGGACTCTCAAGAGCCTTCTCCAACACCACAGTTCAAAAGCATCAATTCTTCAGCACTCAGCTTTCTTTATAGTCCAACTCTCACATCCATACATGACTGCTGGAAAAACCATAGCCTTGACTAGATGGACTTTTGTTGAGAAAGTAATGTCTCTGCTTTTTAATATGCTGTCTAGGTTGGTCATCACTTTCCTTCCAAAGAGTAAGCGTCTTTTAATTTCATGGCTGCAGTCACCATCTGCAGTGATTCGAGAGCCCAGAAAAATAAACTCAGCCACTGTTTCCACTGTTTCCCCATCTACTTCCCATGAAGTGATGGGACCGGATCACATGATCTTCGTTTTCTGAATATTGAGCTTTAAGCCAACTTTTTCACTCTCCTTTTTCACTTTCATCAAGAGGCTCTTCAGTTCTTCTTCACTTTCTGCCATAAGGGTGGTGTCATCTCCGTATCTAAGGTTATTGATATTTCTCCCGGCTATCTTGATTCCAGCTTGTGCTTCCTCCAGCCCAGCGATTCTCATGATGTACTCTGCATATAAGTTAAATAAGCAGGGTGACAATATATACCTTTGACGTACTCCTTTTCCTATTTGGAACCAGTCTGTTATTCTATGTCCAGTTCTAACTGTTGCTTCCTGACCTGCATACAGGTTTCTCAAGAGGCAGGTCAGGTGGTCTGGTATGCCCATCTCTTTCAGAATTTTCCAGAGTTTATTGTGATCCACACAGTCAAAGGCTTTGGTATAGTCAATAAAGCAGAAATAGATGTTTTTCTGGAACTCTCTTGCTTTTTTGATGATCCAGCATCTCTTTAAATCATCATTTTACAGTTGTCAGAGAACCGCTAAAACAGAGAGGACTATAGGAGGCCACAGTCTCGGGAGGGGAGAACCTCAGGGAGGTAGCTTGTCTTTCTGAACTCACTTAAAACATGGGGGTGTTTGTCGATTCTAGGACAAGGTGAGATGTTACAAATCATGGTTTTGCCCAGATAGAGAGGTGCTTCTACAAACACATGCAACTATGACTAGTTGCGGTCTTTCAGAAAAGACATACTTAGAAACCTCAAGATCTTTAAGCACACAGCCTATTTTCCCCTCAAAACATCTGCCACATTGTGAAGTTATTTATAACAGCACAAAGAAACAGGTCAAATTAATTTCATTTTAGTATCATTTCAACATGTGATCTATGTAAAGTTACTGAGCTATTTTACATACTTTTTTTTGTACCAAATCGTTAAAATCTGACATTTTACACTTATACCATACATATCTCAATTAAGATTAGCCAAAAGCCACATGTGGCTGAACAGCACAGATCTAGAGTCTAGCCTAGAAATCAATCAAAAAACCATTACTATTATTAACCAAGCTAAGAAGAGGGAAAGATAAATAAATGAAATGATAATTTCATCTGAGAATTAGAATATACTTTTAAAATAGAAATGGTAGAGCTGAAAATAAAACATCTGAAATTAAGAATCTATCAGATTGACTCAACAGATTTTATATATATATTATATATATATAATATATATTCACATATCAGAAGACAAAGTTGACAGGCTCCTTGAAAAAATACAACTTATCAAAAATAACAAAAAAGAACACATAGAAAATCTGAATAGAACTATATCTATTTTAAAAACTGCCTTGTAATTTAAAAATCCATTGCAAAACTCCAGGTCCAGATGGCATTACCATTCAATTCTTCCAAATATTTAACAAAGAAATGGTATCAACTCTGCACAAATGCTTAGAGAATAGAAAAGGGAGGGATATTTTAAAAAAATTTTTATGAGGCCAGAACAACTTTGGTTCCAACAAGTTGTTCTGGCCTCATAAAAACATTTTAAAAATATCCCTCTCTTAAGAAAAAAAAATTAAAGACCACTTTTTCTTATGAAACATAGGAAAATCTAAAACAAAAGAGTAACAAGTCCAACTAAGTGGAGTTTAGCACAGGTATGCAAGGTTGGATTATCACTTAAAAATTAATCAATGTAATTCACTTTTATTAAGGAAAGTTATGACCAACCTAGATAGCATATTTTTAATATGCTATAACTTATGTTGACCTTGTATCCAGTGGCCTTGCTAATTAAACTTTCTTATTAATTCTAATAGTTTATAGGTTCTTTCTTAATTTTCTAGATGTACAGTCATATAGTTTAGAAGTAATATTATTTACAGAGACATTACTTTGCTAACAAAGGTCTGTCTAGTCAAGGCTACAGTTGTTCCAATGGTCATGTATGGATGTGAGAGTTGGACTGTGAAGAAAGCTGAGCTCCAAAGAATTGATGCTTTTGAACTGTGGTGTTGGAGACGACTCTTGAGAGTCCCTTGGACTGCAAGGAGATCCAACCAGTCCATCCTAAAGGAGATCAGTCCTGGGTGTTCATTGGAGGGACTGATGCTAAAGCTGAAACTCCAGTACTTTGGCCACCTCACGCGAAAAGTTGACTCTTGGAAAAAGACTCTGATGCTGGGAGGGATTGGAGGCAGGAGGAGAAGGGGACGACAGAGGATGAGATGGCTGGATGGCATCACCAACTCCATGGGCATGAGTTTGGGTGAACTCTGGGAGTTGGTGATGGAGAGGGAGGTCTGGCACGTTGAGATTCATGGGGTCGCAAAGAGTCGGACATGACTGAACGACTGAACTGAACTGAACTGAATAGAAAAAAGAGAGACACTCACATAATCATTGTCAGACAAAAAAAAGGTATTTGACAAATTCAACACCCATTTATGACTTTAACTTCCAGCAAACAGGAACAGAATACAGTCTCTTTAATATGAAAGGGCATCTTTTCAAACAAATAACCTACCCTCATCATATAGAATGGAGAAATATTAAAATATTTTCTAAAGAGATTATAAAAAGACAATCATCCACTATGACCCCTTCTATTTAACACTGTAGTGGAGGTCATAAACAGTATAATAATGCAAGGAAAATGGAAGGGAACAGAGGAGAGAGGGACAGAAGGAAAGAGAGAAGATGAATAGGATTGGAAGGGAAGAAAAAATAATATTACTTCTAAACTATATGACTGTACATCTAGAAAATTAAGAAAGAACCTATAAACTATTAGAATTAATAAGAAAGGTTAATTAGCAAGGCCACTGGATACAAGGTCAACATAAGTTATAACCGCAACAGTACAGAATTCGTGCAAAGACAGACTAACAAACCAAGAGACCAGAGTTTAGGAACAAACCCACAAATTTACAAGACATCTGATTTTTGTCAAAGATGACACTCACTGGCGCAGTAGGGAAAAGATAAACAAAAAGAACAAATAGAAGGTTTAAAATCCATCACAAAACTATGTATATTTTTGTTATATATAGGTTTGTTATTTATATAAGTTTCTTTAAGCAATGATGCTGGATGAACTGGATTTCCATTTTGAGGGAAAAATAATAATCTTGATTTCTTCACTTCTCACCATAAACAAAAAATCAGTTTCAGATGAATTTGAATTTAAATGTCAAAGTCAGAAACTAAAGCTTCCAAAAGAAAATAAAATATCTTTGTAACTCTGGATTAGGTACAATTTTCTTAAACAGGACACAAAAAGCATCAATCAACAAATAGTGGTCAACTATTTCAGAATTAAGAACTTCTGTTCATCAAAAGATATAACTAAGAGCGTGGAGAAAACAAGTCACAGATTGGGAAATATGCCTATGCCTATGTGTAGAAAAGGAATCCTATCTTAACTATTTAAAGAACTACTACAAATCAAAGAGATATACACCCAACAGAAATGCATACATATATTCAACAGTGTGTATATGAAAATATTCATAGGAGCCCTAGCTAGACAAACCACCCAAATAGATACCAACAGTCAAATGAATAAGTTGGAGTATAGTCACAAAACATAATGTTCTACAGGAATGAAAATGAACAATCTATAGCTATCCAAGTGACAGATGACTCTTACAAACATGGTATTCAGATTCATTTTGATATTGGGCAAAACTAATACAATTATGTAAAGTTTAAAAATAAAATAAAATTAAAACAAACAAACAAAGTTAGTCACTCAGTCGCATTTGCCTCCTCTGTCCATGGGATTCTCCAGGCAAAAATACTGGAATGGGTAGCCATTCCCTTCTCCAGGGGATCTTTCCTACCCAGGGATCAAACCCAGGTCTCCTGCACTACAGGTGGAGTCTTAACCATATGTGCTACCAGGGAAACCCAAGTAAAAGCAAGCCAGACCCAAAAGAGTATATACAAAATATGATGCCATCTCCTAATGCAAAACACTGAAAGATAAAAACAAAAACAAAACAGATTTTTTTAGAAATCCAAGTGAAAGTAATCCATATTGTCAGAATAATGATTAACCTCGAGAGCGCATAAGAAAGCATAAGGAGGGTTTCTGGATTTTTATTGGTTGCTGATTATATAGATTTCTTTAATTCATGAAAACTCAATGAGCCTTTCACACAGTATGTGGACTTTTTGTATCCATGTAAAAATAAAAAGTTAAAAAGAAAAAAGGCCCAGACCTTTCTGCTCTGTCATACATACTCTGTTGTCTATGATCTCTGCAGCAGCTGCAAGCATCATGTTCTCACACACCAAATGTCCAAAAAGGCTTTCTCCTGTTTTAATTATAGAGGAAAATGTTTTCCTGAAGCTATCAGATTTCCCATTGGCCATTTCTGGATCACATGCCTCTCTGCACTAATTGCAAGGGAAGCTGGAAATGGAGTACCAGGCGTTTTCTGTCTTTACTGTGGGAAGTGGTCTCTCTGGGCAAGGAAAGGAGATGGGGGCATGTGGCATTGGTAATCAGCAATACCTGCTGTCCAGGACTGTTATTCGTGACGTCTCAACCAATTTTACCATAGCTGCTTCTGTCCTCCTCCAGTCTAAGCTCAGATTAGCAGCAGAGTCATCAGACAAAAATGTAAACCTGAAACACCTTTCATTAGTTTCTCATTATAGTTAAGAATAAATCCATGATCCTTAACACTGTAAGCATGATCTAGTCTCTGCTTATCTCCTCTGCCTCATGGTGAATGGCCCTTGACCCACATTTTAGCCATATAACCTGCAGTAGGGCAAAAGCAAATTCACACTGTGCAGGAAACTGACTCTGAAAATATTCCAAAGATCGGGGAGGGCAAAGGGACATTGACTATATGTCATCTAAAATGGGTCAAATGTCTTGGATATGCTCTAGTTTAGTGAATTCTTTTTTTATTTTTAAATATAAGAATAATACAAGAACATCTGGTCTGTCACATGAGAGCCTGGCCCCCCTAACTCTAATTTTTCTTTAAGTCTGAAGTCCACTAACTATACAACCTTTTACCAAGATTTTGTTTCATTTTCAAAACCCTAGCACTCATGGTTAATGTGAACAACTATTCTCAACTTATGGCCCTCTACTTTTCAATCCCCACACTCTATTCCTTAAATGCTAACTGTAGATTCCAATTAGGTTTATATCTTTTTTCACATCTCTCCTGATATGAGAAAACACACAAGTATACAAATACATATACAAAGTACTTTTAAACTTTCCAAAGAGGATATTTAAATGCCATCATACTACCGCTCAAATCTAGTAGAATCTGTTCATCAGTCAACAAAGTGTGGACCTAACTGTGTCCTGGATTACTGGAAACTGTGACCGGTGTAGTAAAAGGAAATTATCAATTTATTGGAAATTTATTTATGTTCAGGAGTTATATCTAATCATCCATTATTTCTCATGCACATACCATTTTGATGAATATAATTTATAAATGCTTTGCAAAATAGTTTAGGAAATAATAGACTCCCAGACACCAACAAAAATGACAGCTAAAGAATTTGAAAATGTATAAATCCCCAAAAGCAGGCAGGATGGAGAAGTCAAGAAGAAGCACGGTGCACTGCACCCTAACATCACTGAAAGCGAAAGCACCAGGTAGTTCTGAAGGTAGGAGGGTCACGTTAGGTTAAAAATAAACAAATATTCAAACAGGAAAACAAGTTATCCAATGAGGAAACAGTTTAATGTCAAGATTCTCACCAGTCCCCAGCTTAAGTAGGCAGGTGACCCTCCCTTTCCTACTCCCATAGAAAACTAAAAGTTCATATTATCTGTACAGGTTAATGAAGGGAGGATCTAGATTGAGGTAAAACAAGACAAGATGGCAGCATATTATTATTTTTTTAATGGAGTGAACGTCTAGACATTTAACAGTGAACCTCAGCTCTCTTCATCTTGCTCAGCTACAGGGCTGCTGAATCCCAGGCAGATCACCCTGGAGCCCCTTCCAAATCCCACCTCCTATCCTCCACCCTTCGCCTCTAGGCCAGAGAATGAATTACTATTTTCTGGAAAAAAAATAAGACCATAAGAAAAAGAGAAAAGTGAAAAAAGAACAAATTCATAAAATGAGAGGTACACACAAGTGATGTGAGTGTCCCCAATTTAATATTTTGTGCTAGGCACTATTCCAGGTGGTTGCAAGATATCTGTGAAAATAAAAATAATAACAAAATCTCCGCTCTTGTGGAGCCAATACTCCTACTGAGGGAAGACAGAAAATGAATAACAAATATAATAAATAAGGTATTATATAATATATTAGGTAATAAAAGTGCTCTGAGGGGAAAAAAGCTTTGGGGAAAATACAGAACAGGAAAAGAAGGATCAGAAGCACCAGAGGGCAGGTGTGTGCAGTTTTAAATAAGGTGGTCACAACAGGCCTCATTGAGAAGGTGGCCTGTGTGCAAAAAGATGAAGGTGCCAGCCTTACCACACTGCTGTAAGGCCTGGTAAGCATCAAATTCCATCACGAGCAGCAAATTGCTCCCCAACTGCTAATTTGTGCCTCACGCCTAGGCTATGAGAAAATACCCAAGGCTCTCCATGCATGTAAAAAAAAAAAAAAGAAAGAAAATAAAAACAAAAAGCAAAATTGAAAAAAAGCAAAAACAAGAAAGGAAATCTGAAGAGAAGCAATAAAGGGAGGACAAGAAATTTAAAAACAAAGCAAAGCTTTATTAATATCTTCAGCTTCATAAAGGAAAGCATCCTTAACACAAGAATAGAATGCTATTTTATAAAAAAGACCAAGAAGCAAAAATAGGTCTTAGAAATATACACATACACTGTTGTTTGGTCTCTCAGTAGTGTCCGACTCTTTGCGACCCCACGAACTGCAGCACGCCAGGCTTCCCCATCCTTTACCATCTCCCTGAGTTTGCTCAAACTGGTGTCCACTGAGTCAGTAATGCCATCCAACCATCTCATCTTCTGTCACCCCCTTCTCGTCTTGGCCTCAATCTTCCCAGCATCAGGATCTTTTTCAATGAATCAGTTCTTTGCATGCATGCACATGTGCACACACACACATGTGTGTGTGTATATACATGTATATATGTATGTGTATATGTATGTGTGTGTGTATATATATATACACATACAGGGCTTCCATGGTGGCTCAGACAGTAAAGAATCTGCTTGCAATGCAGGAGACCCAGGTTTGATCCCTGGTTCTGGAGGATCCCCTGGAAAAGAAAATGGCAACCCACTCCAGTACTCTTGCCTCGGAAATCCCATGAACACAGGAGCCTGGAAGGCTATAGTCCACGGAGTCGCAAAGAGTCAGACACGACTGAGCAACACACACACACACACACACATTTAATTATACAAAATTAAATGAACTGCTTGGAATTTGAGAAAACAAAAGAGAAAGACAATAAGAAAATCAGTGGCTCAATGCAGGAAGAATCACTGCTAACAAATGTGAATTCAGAAAGAGAGAACAGAGAAAATAGAGGAAAAATATGAAGGAACATAAGAGCACTTCCCAGAAATAAAGGACAGGTGTTTCCACACTGGTGCGAACCACAAATGCTCAGTAAGATGAAGGAAACACACACACACACCATGGCGGAACCATCATAAAATTTCTGAACATCAAAGGTACAGCGATTTTAAAAGCCTCTACAGAGAAAAACAGGTCACAGGCAAAGCATCAGAAATCAAAAGTGGCATTGTATTTCTCAACATTTATACAGAAAACTATGAGGCAATGGAGAATGTGCTTAAAATTCTGATGAAAAATTATTTCCAAACAAGAATTCCATACCCAGCCAAATCATCCCTCGAGGGTGAGATTAAAATAAAGTTTTCAGTCATGCAAGGTTTCAACAGTTTTACCTCCCATATGGAGGATACATTTCACCAAAAGAGGAAGAAAGTTAAGAAAAATGAAGACCTGGGACCCAAGGAACAAGGAATCTACCAAAAAAGATGAAGGAAATTCCCAAGATGATGTTGAAAGGATGTCTTAAGAAGACAGTTGTTTGTCCAAGTCCTCTGAACAGACACCAAGACAGAAACAGATATACAAGAAATTTATTAAAGGAAACATCTGTGACAGAAAGTGGGGAGGGAGCCAGGGAAGGCTGGAAGAGCTGTTAGACAGCAGTGCAGGTCTGAGCCCAGGAGAAGGAGATGGGGGAAGGAGGAGGGTGGGGTGGACGTGTGATTCTGCAGTGCAGATCTAGTGAAAGTCTGGCACGGCTGTCCAGGAGTCCTTAGGCCATGGCTGCCTGTCAGAGGACTCCAGAGTACCCACGAGTGAGCCTCACTCAGTACCCCTGCTGTGCTCACTCTGGGGCATTGATGGGGTGCTGGATACCGAAAAGCAGCAGCTGGGGCCATCAGTCAGAGATCTAAGAGAAACGGTCTCAAGGCCACCATGGTGGCTCTCTAACATGCCAGCTCTGCTAACCTAAATTGCATTTTCTGGAATTCCCTTCCTGGCATGTTTCTGGTTAGGTGAGACATGAGAGAGATTTTCATGCAAGGTTTCGACAGCAGGAGTGAAGCAGCAGCCATTCTGCATTTGGAGGTAGGTGAGTCTACAGGTTTTGTATCATCAAACTAGGGGCCCACGTAAGTTGTCACTACATGCTGACACACCCCGCTGTCATGGCTCAGCAGCCAGGCCTACGACTGCTCCATCTTCCCCTGAATCTTCCTGTGGGTTCTCTGCCTCCCAAGATGAGTGTGCGTCTGCTCCATGACAAAGGGCATCACTCCTTCCACAGCACACTGACATCACAGGTGAGAGGCAGTGAGAACTGACGTGGATCTCAGTTCCTCAAGTTGGTGTATGGGTTCCAGCTTGCCCTTGCCCTTCACCACTTTACCATCTTCACTTCTGACCTTCTGCCCTGTGGATTTCAAGCTCTAGCATTCAGATGTGAAAGCAACAGCCTTGCAGAATTTATTTAACCAACTCTTACTTGTGTAAGACAAAATCCTTCAAACAAAACTATTCTATACAATACCAGCCCTCAAACACATACACATAAGCATACAGCAGTGCTCTGCTCCTCTGAATGGACTTCCACTGCCTGACACATGGACACAATAGCCAGGCTGAAGGTACAGTAGGGATGCTTACATGAAAAAAAATGTGAAACTGAGAGAGGATGTATGACTGTTTCCAGAAGTTTTCACAAGATCTGTCAGAGAGCTTAGGGATATATCAATAGCTGAAAACATTTTTAAAATTCAGGGGGAAAAATGAGGCAATCATTAATTCTACAAAAATAATGATTTATTTTGACTAATGTGGTCCTGACAGTGAAAACATGTATAATGATTTAGTAAATAGCAAGAAAAGCTACACTAGGAAAATAAAGAGAAGTTTTTGAGAGAAGAAATACGTTTACAGGGCTGAATCCTAATATTTCATAGTAGGAACCTGCCTGCCAATGCAAGAGACACAAGAGATGCAAGTTTGATTCCTGGGTCAGGAAGATCCCCTGGAGGAGGACATGGCAAGCCACTCTAGTATTCTTGCCTGAAAATTTCCATGGACAGAGGAACCTGGAGGGCTACAGTCCATGGGCTTGCAGAGTCGGACATGACTGAGCAACTGAGCAGAGCACAAGACATCATTAGATCATGTCTTTATGGATATGTACACACATTATGTAGACCTGCACATGTCATTTACAAATATGAAAGCAAATACCAAAAAGAACTCCCCCAAATGGCTAAAATAACTCAGAATAAGAGACGTATTCCTGAGGAGTAGGATGAAGGTGTGGGGTAGAGAGAGAAGTGCTGTTCTTGTAAGTGCTGTCGTGGTCCTTTCAGACTTTTAACTTACACACATATTTTATGGTAGCAAAAATAAACTTAAATTTAAAAAATAAAACTTAAGACAATTTGCAGTATAACTGAAAATTAAAGAATAAGACTGATTAAGTTGGCAAAAAAAAAAAAAAAAAAGAGGGGGAACGGAGAAATCTGACAGTACCAAATGAACCAGTTAAAAGATAAAAAACAGACACGAATCTATTGCTTAGGGGATGCAGGCAAAGATGGGAAAACTATTTTTTAAAAAACCAAAGAAATTATCATAAAAGGTTATGACAGTGATTACCTCTAAAAGATATGAAAAGGATTATGACCGGGATGGGAAGAGGTGTACTTTAGCTTTGGGATGCGCATTAAGTTCTTTTTCTTACATTAAGTAAGTTACATATACACATGAACTGCGTGTGGTGCTTTACTGACTCAGGGGAGGAGGGAGTGCCAAGCACACGAGAAACACCCGCAGCAATGCCTGCACAGGTGCAGGGCTTCTCTTGCCATACGAGGCTCAGCTTTTTCCCCGTCGTTGAGCTTCCAAGCAAATTATGATTTGCTATTAAATGAGCTCTAAAATAAACAAATGTACATTTCATTTACATTTTACATTAGTTTATCTTTTATCCTAGAACAAAACTGAGAAACAGAATTTGTATGCATGGTAGGTATGTTAAAACCTTGTGTTTGTACATCTAGCATACAAATTTAGACTTTTCACATATGTGAGTAATTTTTAAGGTATAGCAAATTTAAAACATATATTGTCATTTTAAAACCACAAATCTTGATAGTAAACAAATACTCAAAACAAGGACAGGTTAAAGATAGCCTTTAAGTATACATGGCAGAATTATATCTAAGGAGACAGGCAGTTTGAAGGCTTACGGCTGGATTACAAACCACTGGAAAAGAGATGGGGGGATCAGTAATTTAAGATACCAAAGAATCACTATAAAATACTTTTCATATAAATGACTTAACCTCTAAGTGAATAATTGCTTATTTAAGAAAATCCAATTGAAGTAGAAGGATACACAGAGACCCAACTACCTTCTAAAAAAATAGTTCAGAGAAATACAAATATGGTATGTTCTCATGTGGAATGTAAAAATGCCAAACCCACTGAAATAGGGAATACAATGGTGGCTGCCAGGGGCTGGAGTTGAAGGAATTGGGGAGATATTGGCTAAAAGGAACAAACTCCTAGCTGTCAAATGAACAACTTTTAGGAACCTAATGTCCAGCATGGGGACTATAATGAACCACACTAATATATAGTTCAAAGCTGTTAACAGAGCAGATCCTAAATGTTCTTGCCCACACAGAAAATGGCAATTATGTGAGGACATGGGGGTGTTAACTGACTTTACTGGGGGTAATCATTTCACAATAATACGTGTGTATCAAATCAACACACAGTACATCACTCAACTTGGCAACAGAATTGACATATGATTCTATCTCAATAAAGCAGTAAATAAATATATAACTAAATAAGAAAAAAGATGTTTAGAGTCTCCATGAAGCCTTTAAAAGGTCTTTTCACAATCAAGTTGTCTTTAAAAGGACTGTTTAAAAAACTAACCCAAGACCTATAAGTAGAAGGTGATAAACTCAACAAATACTTTCTGATCAAGAGACATGTAAACATTTTTCCTGCAAGTATGTTACAATTCTACGGAGTTAATAACTAAAAAGTAGACTTCTGATTGCATTATAATCCTACAGACACTTTCAGGAGATGTGGAGCTCTGAAGGGGACTGGAAAGCAAAGTAATGGGGATTATCTGGGAGTGGATGAAAGAGACATCACTAATTAAGGCTGACTCTATTCAAGTTTTCTGGCTCTGCAATTTTTCCTCTTCTATGAGATAATATAACAGTTAACAGCAACTAACATGTTTGGAGCACTTACTCTTTGCCAAATATTGTTTTAAGAGTTTTACAGGTACTGAGTCATTCCAGCTTTGCAACAGCCATATGAGATACACTAATTTCACCTTCATTTGATACACAAGAAATTTGAGGCCCAGAGAAACTAACTTTCCAAGGTTCAGAGGTAAGTGGCAAAACAGGAAGGAACCCAAACCCAAGCAGACAACTCCAAAGCCAACGCTCTTGGTATGTTTATCAACTCAAATATACAAATGCATATCCAACAGCTATGTGTAACTGAAGGTCTTAGTTTCATGAGATTTTAAAGAAAGGCACAGAAGCGCATGCTTTTACAGCCTAGGAGAACACTACTTGTTTCCAAGGCTTTTTTGCTCCCTACGGCTACCATCTAGTGACCTCTACCATGTGTCAGGAAATTAACTGATCTTTGATTTAATCATCCTAACGCCACAGGCCTGATTTATAGCTGAGGAACTTGGAGTTTATAGAGAGGTTATATAATTTGCTGAGGGTCACCTAGTTGGTGAAGGATGAAGCCAGGACTTGAAAGTGATTTCCCTGCCCGAACTCTGAACATCACTAAAAGAATAATGTAGTCTTGAAGTACGTCTCTCTGGAATAAAAAATGAGGCTATGATATATTCTGAGATGAGTACAAGTGAATAAATTATTTGCAGTTCAAGTATAACCCTACATGTGCTTTAAAGAGATATGGAACTCTGAAGCAGATTTGGAGGAAAAGGAAGTAACTCAAGTGTGTGCAAGTCCCACAACACTCATCGTTTCCTATTAGTTACGCTGCCTAGAAGTAGAGCATGATGTTGGGAACAAATGAAGTTCTTCTTACAAATCCAAGCAGAGGTAAAAACCCAATATACACCTCCAGGTACATTGAAAATTACAATGCAAACATCTCTAATACTCTCAATAAAGGATTTTCAAAATAACTGAAGTAGTCCCTCATATACTTTGCAAGAACAGTGATTTCCATTGGCCCGATAACTCATATATGAAACAGATACTGTTAACAAAAGTACAAAAAAGAACCACCCTTTACGTTCAAAACTGTCTACCCAAATCTAGAACATCTGTCTAGAATAGCTAAGGTGGAGTCTACAAGATTGATATTATAGAGTAAGCAGTAATGATTGTATTTTATGTTACTTTTAAAAGCACTGAACTAATTCTACTGCTTATTGCTTAGATATATAGTTCGACTTCACCTTGGCCTGAATGACTATCATCTTAAGAAAAATGTTAACTTGTTTCCTAAAACTGCAATCAGCGACAACTGAGTAGAGAAAGCAAAGACATTTCTGTTCTATTCACAAGCACCAACAAACAGCCCAGTGGGGGAATGGCAGTGTGCCAGGCTGCTCTGTGAGCAATTAGGCTTCGTGGCAATCAGCAGGCTCAGGAGTCTTAGGCCCCTAGGAAACTAGCATGTTAAGGACTTGGTGCCCTTACCCTGCTTTCTTGGAGGCATGTTGAGATATACCTTGTTTAAATGACAATCTCTTCCATCTACAAGACTGAAAAAAAGATTAAGACAACTAATAAGTAGCAAATTGAGAACATGTGAGAGATCTGAATGCAAGCATCACTGCTTACTGGACTAAACATGATAACTGATTTCAGACAGTAATCTCATTTTAATAGTCAGAAGAATCAATAATTAGAAGGTTCATACAATTGCTATAAAATGTGAAAGTGCATTTTAACTGGTGAAAACTCAGTGAAATTCAAAGGCAAAACAACCTGAAATTCTCTCTTGATGAAAAATAGTTGAAATGGATAAAAATTCAGTTTCAGCAAAAACTTTACTAACTTTTACATGGAAAGTTTCTAAGGAAAAAAAAAAAACCTTATGGGAGACTGTGGACATCAACTTCCATTTCACCAAATTTAAACCTGAAGCTCCCTATTATTTCATAAATACTTTCTCTTTTTGATATTTTATGAGTCTGAAAGAAAGGTTGAGGCTGTCAACACTCTGGATTATATTCTGTAAATCTGCTATCTATGTCTTATAAGAAACCAGCAGCATAATAAGAATAAAAATAAATGAAGTATATAAGATTAAAAGTGAAAAAATTAATCTAAGGACCCATAAATATATTTTCAAATATATTTCTTGATTAGAGCAATTAGGTAAGGTCATTTTAAAGATTTTACTAAATCAATATTGTCAAGAAGCCACCATATTTAAGTATTTGAATACTAAACATCTGAATTTTTCCTGAAGTACAGGAAATGTTTATGATATTTGTATATTCATCTCGCCAAGATAGACTTTACTTTATAAATAAAGTAGATTTTGAAGGGCAAAAGTCAATATTTAAATCAATCCTTCATATATCTCTTCAACAAAAGCTCGTTATTTCTCACCTTTACTGCTTGATAATTTCATTTAAAGCTTTTCATTATTTTATAGCCCATAAACATACACGCCTTTTCTCTACTTCCCGATGTGCCAGAAACAATCGTGTAATATACACCTATGATAACTTAGCCCATAAACAGAATTCCTCACAAATTTAAAATGTAAGGACCAACAAATGTTTCACTACACTCAGAAAACACAGAGTCTTTATTCTGAGAGGAATTTTCAGTAAAAAAATGATGTGTGAACAGCAGACACTGATGTTCACACAAGCATACTGCAGACAGCCCAGCAGGCGGTTTTCTGTTTTTTTTGGATTATGCTCTGGAGGTGCTGGCACAATGGAATTTCAATACCATAATTGCTTATTTCTCTGTGTATCTTTAAAATGGCAGGTAAAGAAGAAAAAAAAATCAACTACGAAAATAACAAAACAAAATTGTTTTTCATTCTTCCTTTCAAAGGATGTAATTTATAACCATTACACAAATAGAGAAGCAGCACGAAGAGGGGGGGAGAGAAATAAAGTAATGTTCCAAAGGTTCAGTTTACAAGGACCTCACACTAAGCTTTTTTTTTTCTCTCTGCAACTCTTACTAGAAACAGTATTATTTGCTAAAAATGCACTAGCTGCCAAGAGCCATGGTCCATCTAAAGCAAAATGCTTAAGATGGAAATAGAGTGTTAAGACAGAAAAAAAGGGCAAGATTCAGTATACAAATTTCTGTAAAAATCTATTAAAAAAAAAAGAATAAGATGAATTTGATTTGCTATTTTCTTCCTGAAAAATGATTGCAATACTAGATAAAATACTAATATATATATATATATAACTGTATTAAAACAATAAGATGTAATCAAATTCCAAACTTTCTAATTAAAACTCTTTTTTTTTTTTAAGTTATTGGGAATTCAACACTAGTCTTGGTTCACATGACAGAACAATGGGAAAATTTTCCGAGTGGTTGAACACTAACCCTGACAAGTGTGGAGAGCCAACTACAATACATTATATGGTAGCATAACCTGCCACCCACGTTGCTGAGAGAACAGCTTTCAAACACATGCACTGAGCTGTAAAACCACAAAATCCCTTATTACACATTGTCTTTTTTACTCTAGGTGAAATATACCATCAACTCTTTCCATTATAAATCTTTTTTTTATTACTATTTTTGAAGCCCATTTAACAATTTGTCTTTTTCTTATAATGAAAAAGATGTCTCTTTAAAAAAGGGAAATGAGACAGGAATGTTATCACTTTCCTACAGTATTACAATGAAGGCTGATATCGGCTGCAGTTTCTCAGGGCTGATTTTGTAAATCCCTATTACCCCAAACGAGTTTTAAGCTAAGTTCTTTTTTTTGTTTGTTTTTTCCCCTTTAAAGACCAAGGCCTGATACTGGTTCACTAAGTTTCTTAAAGCATTTGAAAAACACTTGCATTCTTTAAGACAGATGGATATATTGCTTTGGTTCTTTAATAAAATACATGGTCTTCATCATTACTCTCCTCCATCCCCACCCCCGAGAGAGAGAGAGAGAAAACAAAAACATCAAAATCTGTCATGAAATGAGTGTTCTCTCTTATTCTGCATCTCTTCCCCACATTGCTCCCTTCCCCCACTCCGGCACAAATCCAAACCTGTACCAAAAAACAAACAAACAAAAAATAGAGTTATTTTAGAATCCAGGATATAATGCTGCCCCAGATAATATCCTCCTTACGTTGCTGGTAAAACATGTAAATAAAGCAAGACAGTAGGGTGGCAAACACGTTTCATCCTTGTGTTATAGAGCTGTGCTTCCTCAAAGATGTGTTCTTCCTGCTCAGAACTCACTGCAATAATGACTATCAGATCTACAAAAAAGGAGCTAGACATACAGAAGAAGGGTGAAAAAAAAAAAAAACAACTTAAAGACACTAATTTACAGAAATTCAAAGACACGAGTTTTTAGAGATTCAAGATGGTTAAAATCATTCTGAAACGGTGTGTTTCTAATGTTTTGTCTGATCAGCTTCCCTCCAAAATTCTCCCTCCTATCCCTTATGCCCCTCACCTCCCCAACTTCCACACTCCATGACCCACCTCCATCCACAGTCTGCTAACTGAATCACAGCATTATAGGACATAACAGTTTCTTCTGGGGTTTTCATTTGCAATGTTGTTAGCAAAGAGAATTTTATCTGTAAGTGTTTCTATTATACTGACAAGGTCAATTAGTTCCGTGAACTATTGGTCTTTCTGCCTGATAGATCAGTGGATTATTCAACTGGAACCATTCATAATCTATAACTGAATGAAGCCAATTAACCTCTAGAAACATGACAATACTGGTATCTAACGAGATTTTAAGTTTATCTTAATAACATGTCACAGTAATGTCATTTTCCCCAAAACTGGCTGTTGATTATATGATAGAAACTCTTCATTTGTCTAAAATTGAATTAATTTGTAAATTATGACTTATAAATTATATATAGCAACTTCTATTTTATAGAAGTTTACCATAAAAATGTTAAAGCTTTTGAAAAACAATAATCAGCTATGTCTACATTTGCTTATATGATTTATACAACTAAATATAGAATAGGAGAACCTTTTAAAATGCAACATCCAGTACTTTTATCAAGATTTCTAACAAGGTGCAGAAAGCACTACTACTCCCCCCATGAAAGATAGTGGAAATTAATTTGTATTTTACTTCAAATACTCACAAAATCTTTAAGTTGCCAAATATTGCTTATTTTTTAAAAACACAAAAGAGAATTTGCATTGAGTGTTTGCTCCATGACAAGCAACATAAATAAGCCCTTTGCAAACTTTATCTTGTCTCAGAAGCTCACAGAAAAACACCGCTATCCTTATTCTATGCATTAGGAATCTAGGAAGTGGCAAAATTGATGTATGAGGCCAAATCTATCCAGTGTGCCAAAGTATGGTCTTTCAACATGACTTGGGCACAAAAATATGAGCTAATCCCCCATTATCTCACAGTATCATCTTGTAGTATCTGGACCACAGAGTATTGCCAGCTTCAAAACTATCCTGTAAAAGAATGATGCCCAGTTATTACGGAGCAACAAGTAGAAAAAGATGAATGAATATGGGTAACTGATACCCATATAATTATATCAACACTAAAGTTTTATTAACGGTAAGTCAATACTCCTGTTTTTATTCATTTCACTTCCAACTCAAACGTACTCCCACATGTATGAATATATAAGTGATCCACACACAGGCCTGGGCCCGTATATTACCTGCTCATACACACAAAATCATCTAAACTGTCACACTCAATACTCCCAGCTTCTAAGCCAAAGGTATTGTCTACTAGGCTGGGCCACAAAGAAGTAAAAAGCTATCTTAATACCATATATCAAGGTATCAATTTCTTTCCAAAGGATTTTTAAAATAAGTTTTAAGTTTTAAATAACTTTTTCATAGAGTAATTTTTAAATCATTTGACCTAGCGAGTCAACTTAACGTATGTTCTAGCAAAAATTGTGATTAACTCCATTTTTGCTTTATGAATTTCAAACAGAAGCAATCTGTTCAATTGTCTGGCCAAACTGCCCTAAAAGCAAAAGCCTCCCAGGAGAAGCACACTGTGCATTTCCAAAAGTCAAATACTGCTCTCAAATTCTCTGTTCTAGGAGCCTTCAGATTGGCGAGAGTGACTTTCAGGGCTTCATTCACTGCTCAGTGGAAATGTTTGCAAAAATATTTATGCAATCAGGACAGACAGAGCTTTTTTGAAAATACTGGCTTGGCTAAAAGTCATGGCAGTTAAGATGTACATAAATACATTTTTTTAATGGCATTTATACCCTCCTACTCTATAAATGTATTACTACAAATACTGTATTAATTCAAAAGAATACGTTTCCAGAGAAAGGATTTATAAGGACCAAGAAGCAGAATTCAGAGTCATCAGTATTAAGTCAGCTTTGCTTATTTTTTAAATAAATCGAAATAAATGTCATAAGCACAAAAAGCTTCAAGAACAAAATACAAAATCAAAGGAAGTATCCACATTAGTGAGCTGTTACCTTAGTAAAGAAAGCTCCAATATTTTGACACAATGGCTCAATGTGTGCTCCAACAGATTTTACGCTATTAACTGGATCATATCAGAAAGATTAAAACTGTTAAACCACTCTTTTACAAAACGCACAAAATAATGCTGTAGTTTCAAAGGATTATTCCGTATGTTTAATTCAATGCCAATGAAAATTTCATTAAGGTTTAAACAAAAACAAAACAAAAAAACAACTAGAAGATGGCATGGAATATATGCTCTATCTAATTTTGGACAATTGATACACAAATGCCAAGTATCAACACTAACTTTTTAAAAAGCAACATGTCATGTTTAGGTCTGACAGTGAGGAGCTGAATCCAAGATAACCTGTCTACTCTCCATTACTAGCACGTCTGTGTGTGTGTGAAAGTTGCTCAGTCATGTCCGACTCTTGCGACCCCAAGGACTATATAGTCCGTGAAATTCTCCAGGCCAGAATACTGGAGTGGGTAGCAGGGGATCTTCCCAACCCAGGGATCGAACCTAGGTCTCCCACATTGCAGGCGGATTCTTTATCAGCTGAGCCACAAGGGAAGCCTTATATAAGACACATTTATCTAGCATTTTTCAATCTTGTGCAATCTTGGAAAGGAGTATCCTTACTGTGAGTAAGGATAAAGCAAGCAGCCATTATAAAACTTGAGAAAAAAGGAGAATGGAAGGACATAAACTTATGTTGAGAAACTTACTAAGTATCTGATACACTGCAGATGTTTTTACACAGTTTATCTTATTTAATCTTCATGACCACCCAAACAAGAGAAGTATTGTGATTCTCATTTTTTAAAGTAAATAAATAAAGGCTCCAAGAGGACAGAGGAAATGCACCGTATCACAAAATAAAGAAGTAATAGTACCACGAATTCAACTCTGATCTGACAGACTCCAAATCTACGATTAAAGTAGCATGTGGCAAAGACAATCCAGAAACATGTTTCTTCCTCTGGCTTAAGTCTCATCCTTCTGTCCCACTTTAAATACAATATTTAAAACCCAGGCTGCAGATTATGAAACAGACTGGGTTTTTGCCCCCATAAGCCAAGGTTAGAGAACTCTGTGTTCAATGGCAAGTACAATATGACTCTGGGGGAATAACAAGTTTCAAATGACTATGACTTCAGGTTAAATGGAGTTCAGTGAGTCATGGTAATTTCATGCTACTGATAATCCTGATCCTAGTCAACAGAAATTTTAAATTTGAATTCCATATTTGCCTTTGATAATTCTCTCTCAACATAAGGCAACTCTTCATTCAAAATAAGTATTTTACAGCCAGGAACATCTCTCAATGCCTTTCATTATTCTTCCACAGAGAAATGACAAAAATTTTAAATGGATAAAGCTAAAGCTAACATTTAACAGCCAGATTTTACAAACTAGCTAAGAATAATTTTGAGTTGATTTTTATCCTTTCATTATCTTTAATGTGACACAATCTCCCAAATACTACAGTTGAAAAGTGAAGGCAGGCAGAGATTTCCTTTCATTCATCAGCTTGTTCTTACTCCCTAAGTGCCTTTCTTATCCTACTTAACCTGAGCTTATCACCACTGGGCCAGGAATAAGAGGTAAGCTACAAGTCTCCTAGATTCTCCTAGGAGGTAAATTATATTCCCTGTAGTCATCATCTTCTCCAGGATCATACGCTTACACCAGAAAGTGGGGCTGCCAGGGTGGAATCAGTTTAAGAACTAATCTGCCTAGAATTCTTTTCTTTAGTAAAGCTAAAACAGATGCCCCTCTGCTATCTTTAAAATAAATACTAGGGCCATTGCAGGAAAAAAAAAATCGCACAAACATTAACTGAGCACCTATGTGCCACATACTTAGGCATGAGGGTGATTAAGACAGATACTGTCCCTGTGCTAGTGGAAGCTACCAAAGATTTGTGGCAGCTGATAAGAAATATGGCATAAAATTATTAAATGGCAGAAAGGAAAGATGAGGGCACAGAAATACACACAGAATTGTTATTAAGTAGGTCACAAAATTTGGCTCTACAATTCCTGGCAGTCAAAAAAAAGTGGGTATCATTATTGGTTCTGACAGTACAGATGTTCTTCTACTTATAGTCCAAAGAGCTATCATTAAGTCCACTTAGTCATATGTGTGAATTTTTAACTATAAAAATCAACTGCTAATACCACATATTGGTAATTAACAGAGCTGATGAACTTCTCCCCCTACCCACTGCTCTCTTACAACAGTCAGATTTTCATGTCTATTAAAGTCCTTAAGCTCAAAAGTTCTTCAGTAGAGGAACTTGTGTGAGTGTGTGCACGCATGCATAATAAGAACCAAA
Organism: Bos mutus; assembly: GCF_027580195.1. Taxonomy (NCBI): domain Eukaryota; kingdom Metazoa; phylum Chordata; class Mammalia; order Artiodactyla; family Bovidae; genus Bos; species Bos mutus. The sequence continues at coordinate 59,172,962 of NC_091633.1, forward strand.
ACACTTTTCCTGAATTCAGATCTGGAGGAAATTTTTACTCTGGATCTGTACACTTTGTGATACAGTAGACTACATCCTCAAAAATATTCCTAACAGAATTACAACAAATTTCATAATTTCTTATGTGTCTCAAAGTAGGTCTATTGGGCCAACAAAGGTCCGTCTAGTCAAGGCTATGGTTTTTCCTGTGATCATGTATGGATGTGAGAGTTGGACTGTGAAGAAGGCTGAGCGCCAAAGAATTGATGCTTTTGAATTGATGCTTTTTGTGGTGTTGGAGAAGACTCGTGAGAGTCCCCTGGACTGCAAGGAGATCCAACCAGTCCATTCTGAAGGAGATCAGCCCTGGGATTTCTTTAGAGGGAATGATGCTGAAGCTGAAACTCCAGTACTTTGGCCACCTCATGCGAAGAGTTGACTCATTGGAAAAGACTCTGATGCTGGGAGGGATTGGGGGCAGGAGGAGAAGGGGACGCCAGAGGATGAGATGGCTGGATGGCATCACTGACTCGATGGACTTGAGTCTGAGTGAACTCCAGGAGTTTGTGATGGACAGGGAGGCCTGGCATGCTGCGATTCATGAGGTCGCAAAGAGTCGGACACGACTGAGAGACTAAACTCAACTGAAAAGATAAATTCTATAAAAGCAATTTTATAAATAATGCAGCCAAAGTACAATGGTTTTAATAGCTAGAGAACATGCATGTCTTCAAGAAATTCCCAATTTTAAAAAATGAGGAAACTCAACTCTTGGAAAATTAGTCTGAAGATCTAAAAATAAGCTTTTGAGACTACTGGCAACTCAGTCATTTTTTACATAAGTTTTATGTGTAATATCTCTTTATTGTAATTCCCAAAACATAGGAAAAGAAAGCTTTCATATTAAGCGGTTAGCAGTATCTAAAATGAGTATAATACTTAGTGAACAATGAAACCAAATGCAATCTTTTTTTTAAAGGACTATACATGTAAAGGGTACTTCATGGCAAATAGAAGGGGAAAAAGTAGAAGCAGTGACAGATTTTACTTTCTTGGGCTCCAAGATCACTGCAGACAGTGACTGCCATGAAATTAAAAGATGCTCCTTGGAAGAAAAGCTAGGACAAGCCTAGAAACCATACTAAAAAGCAGAGGCATCACTTTGCCAACAAAGGTTCATACAGTCAAAGCTATACTTTTTGCCAGTAGTCATGTACAGAGGTGAGAGTTGGACCATAAAGAAGGCTGAGCACCTAAGAACTGATGCTTTCAAATTGTGGTGCTGGAGATGACTTGATTCTTGAGAGCCCTCTGGACTTCAAGGAGATCAAACCAGTCCATCCTAAAGGAAATCAACTCTGAAAATTCATTGGAAGGACTGATGCTGAAGCTGAAGCTCCAAAACTTTGGTCACCTGATGTGAAGAGCTGACTCACTGGAAAAGACCCTGATGTTGGGAAAGATTGAAGGTGGGAAGAGAAGGGGACGACAGAGGATGAGATGGTTAGATAGCTTCACCGATTCAATGGACATGAATTTGAGTAAGTTCTGAGAGAAAGTGAAGGACAGAGGAGCCTGGTGTGCTGCAGTCCATGGGGTTGCAAACGGTTGGACACAATTTAGTGACTGAACAACAATATTCAATTTTCTCACAAATCTCAAAGAAAGTACAATTAAGGGAATAAGTCAAAGGCCACAGTTATTATTGTATAAGGTTAATGTAAAAGAAACACTATGTAAAAAACCCATATTGATTGGCAAGATTCACTACAATTAAGTGAAATGGGAGAAAAAGCAAAAACAGAATCTTGAAGGATGATATACTCGGCCTAAAAAACTTAATTTACTCTGTATCTACCATTAAACAATCACAGAGTACCTTTTCCTCAACTTCAGAGGAGTCTATCAAATCTGAATACTTAGGTAAACTCACACAAAACTGAAATTCAGTAAGTTAAAAAATACAAGATTATTTGAACAGGGACTCTTTGAAAATTAGACACTAAACACACTATTCAGTCTAAATATTTTAGGGTTAGAATCTATGTATTTTCAAAGTTGCTTTCTAAATAAGAATAAATGTATATACTAAAATAGCATTTTTAGTAATTACTGGCTATAAGTCTGTTAATAATTGTTTTATTGATTTCTATTATAAAATTGGAGATGTTTTCTTCACAAAAAAATATCAGGGTACTTATTATTATGAAATCTCATTTGTTTATTTAGCAAGCATGTTCTTCTTCAGGGAAGAAGTAGGGAAAACATTAGCTGTCAGTTTGTTATAATTACTGTATGAGTTCAGTGTGCCCATTAAACCCTAAAAAAACTGCTTACTCTCAGTGGTAGGGAGATAAAGAATATACTATTTTTTATAAAGATTATTTTTTAAAGCAGTTTTTTTATTCACAGCAAAAGAGAGACAAATGTATAGATTTCCCATATACCCCTGCCCCACACAAGCATAGCCTCCGCCATTATCAACATCCAGCACCAGATTGGCACATGTTACAGAGGGTGAACCTCTACTGACACATCATAATCATCTGAAGTCCAAAGCTTACATTCAGAGTTCTACTCCTATGTTATACCTTCTACGGAATTGGACACATGTTATTAGGTTGGAGCAGAAGTAACTGTGGTTTTGCACTGTTGAACTTTGCATTTGATACTGGAATACATTCTTGTGGTATTTGCTCAGCATTCAAATGATCTTTCGATGAATTTGTGGGGGAGAAAGTGGTCTCCCCATCCTATTCCTCCGCTGTCCTAGGACCGCCCCTCGGAATACTTGCTTAAATAAATGTGGTTATGTTATGCATCATTTTAATGCCCATTTCTCACTTAATGTGTTTTTTTTTTTTTGGTTGTGATATTACTTGCTGTTTATTTTAGACTAGAGAAACGATGTTAGACAAAAAGCGAATTCAAGCAATTTTCTTATTTGAGTTCAAAATGGGTCGTAAAGTGGCATTGACAACTCGCAATATCAACAGTGCATTTGGCCCAGGAACTGCTAACGAACATACAGTGCAGTGGTGTTCCAAGAAGTTTTGCAAAGAAAACAAGGGCCTTGAAGATGAGGAGCATAGTAGCCAGCCATTGGAAGTTGACAATGATCAATCAAGATCGTCGAAGCCGATCCTCTTACAACTACACAAGAAGTTGCCAAAGAACTCAATGTCAACCATTCTATGGTCATACAGCATTTGAAGCAAATTGGAAAGATGAAAAAGCTCAATAAGTGGGTGCCTCATGAGCTGACCAAAAATCAAAAAAAAATCACGATTTTGAAGTGTTGTCTTCTCCAATTCTACACAACAATAATGAACCATTTCTTGATTGGATTGTGACATATGATGAAAAGCGGATTTTATACGACAACCAGTGAAGACAAGCTCAGTGGCTGGACAGAGAAGAAGCTCTCAAGTACTTCCCAAAGCCAAGTGAAAGTTGCTCAGTCGTGTCCAACTCTTTGCGACCCCATGGACTACACGGTCCATGAAATTCTCCAGGCCAGAACGCTGCAGTGGGTAGCCATTCCCTTCTCCAGGGGATCTTCCCAGCTCAGGGATTGAACCCAGGTCTCCTGCATTGCAGGCAATTCTCTACCAGCTGAGCCACCAGGGAAGCCCCTTACAGCCAAACTTGCACCAAAAAAAGGTCATGGCCACTGTTTGGTGTGTTCTGCTGCCAGTCTGATCCACTACAGCTTTCTGAATCCTAGCAAAACCATTACATCTGAGAAGTATGCTCAGCAAATCAATGAGATGCACTAAAAACTGCAATGCCTGCAGCCAGCATTGCTCATCAGAAAGGGCCCAATTCTTTTGCATGACAACACCCGATCACACGTCACACAACCAACACTTCAACTTTTTAATCAACACTCAAAAGCTGGATGAATTGGGCTATGAAGTTTTGCCTCATCTGACGTCTCGCCAACTGACTATCATTTCTTCAAGCATATTGACAACTTTTTGCAGGGAAAATGCTTCCACAAAGCATTCCACATAGCAGAAAGTGCTTTCTAAGAGTTCGTTGAACCCTGGAGCACAGATTTTTATGCCATACAAATAAACTTCTCATTGGCAAGAATGTGTTGATTGTAATGATCCCTATCTTGATTAATAAAGATATGTTTGAGCCTAGATATAATGACAAAAATTCACCATCCGAAACCACAATTATGCTTGTACCAACCTGATACCACGAAATGTATCCATCTTTATAGTATCACAAAGAGTATCTTCACAGCTCTAAAAATCTTCTCAGCCCCAGCTATTCGTCTTCCCATCACACCCAACTCCTGGCAATCCGTAATCTTCTTATTCCCCCCTCCAGTTTTGCCTCTTCTAGAATGTCACAGTTAAAATTATGCAATATGTAGCCTTTCAAGATTGAATCTTTCCACTAGGAATATACATTTAAGGTTCCTCCATGTCTTTTCATGGGTTGAGAGTCCATTTCTTTTTAACACTGAATAACATTCCACTGTCAGTTTATTTATGCATTTACCTACTGAGGGATGCCTTGGTTGCTTCCAAGTTTTAGCAATTGCGACGAAAACTGCTATAAACATCTGGGTGCAGGATTTTGTGTAGATATAAGTTTTCAAGATTTTGTGTGGATTTTTCAGGATTTTGTGTGGATGTAAGTTTACAAGACCTTTTAGAACTAACACCCAAAAAAGATGTCCTTTTCATTATAGGGGACTGGAATGCAAAAGGTAGGAAGTCAGGAAACACCTGGAGTAACAGGCAAATTTGGCATTGGAGTACAGAATGAAGCAGGACAAAGGCTAATAGAGTTTTGCCAAGAGAACACACTGGTCATAGCAAACACCCTCTTCCAACAACACAAGAGAAGACTCTACACATGGACATCACCAGATGGTCAACACCGAAATCAGACTGATTATATTCTTTGCAGCCAAACATGGAGAAGCTCTATACAGTCAGCAAAAACAAGACCGGGAGCTGACTGTGGCTCAGATCATGAACTCCTTATTGCCAAATTCAGACTTAAATTGAAGAAAGTAGGGAAAACCACTAGACCATTCAGGTATGACCTAAATCAAATCCCTTATGATTATACAGTGGAGTGAGAAATAGATTTAAGGGACTAGATCTGATAGATAGAGTGCCTGGTGAACTATGGACAGAGGTTCGTGACATTGTTCAGGAGACAAGGATTAAGACCATTCTCATGGAAAAGAAATACAAAAAAGCAAAATGGCTGTCTGGGGAGGCCCTACAAATAGCTGTGAAAAGAAGAGAAGTGAAAAGCAAAGGAGAAAAGGAAAGATATTCCCATTTGAATGCATAGTTCCAAAGAACAGCAAGGAGAGATAAGAAAGCCTTCTTCAGTGATCAATGCAAAGAAATAGAGGAAAACAACAGAATGAGAAAGACTAGAGATCTCTTCAAGAAAATCAGAGATACCAAGGGAAACTTTCATGCAAAGATGGGCTCAGTAAAGGACAGAAATGGTATGGACCTAACAGAAGCAGAAGATATTAAGAAGAGGTGGCAAGAATACATAGAAGAACTGTACAAAAAAGATCTTCATGACCCAGATAATCACGATGGTGTGATCACTGACCTAGAGCCAGACATCCTGGAATGTGAAGTCAAGTAGGCCTTAGAAAGCATCACTACGAACAAAGCTAGTGGAGGTGATGGAATTCCAGTTGACCTCTTTCAAATCCTGAAAGATAATGCTGCTAAGTACTGAACTCAATATGCCAGCAAATTTGGAAAACTCAGCAGTGGCCACAGGAATGGAAAAGGTGTTTTCATTCCAATCCCAAAGAAAGGCAATGCCAAAGAATGCTCAAACTACTGCACAATTGCACTCATCTCACACACTAGTAAAGTAATGCTCAAAATTCTCCAAGCCAGGCTTCAGCAATATGTGAACTGTGAACTTCCAGATGTTCAAGCCGGTTTAGAAAAGGCAGAGGAACCAGAGATCAAATTGCCAACATCCGCTGGATCATAGAAAAAGCAAGAGAGTTCCAGAAAAACATCTATTTCTGCTTTATTGACTATGCCAAAGCCTTTGACTGTGTGGATCACAATAAACTGTGGAAAATTCTGAAAGAGATGGGAATACCAGACCACCTGACCTGTCTCTTGAGAAACCTGTATGCAGGTCAGAAAGCAACAGTTAGAACTGGACATGGAACAACAGACTGGTTCCAAATAGGAAAAGGAGTTCGTCAAGGCTGTATATTGTCATCCTGCTTATTTAACTTCTATGCAGAGTACATCATGAGAAATGCTGGGCTGGAAGAAACACAAGCTGGAAACAAGACTGCCAGGAGAAATAGCAATAACCTCAGATATGCAGATGACACTACCCTTATGGCAGAAAGTGAAGAGGAACTAAAAAGCCTCTTGATGAAAGTGAAAGAGGAGAGTAAAAAAGTTGGCTTAGAGCTCAACATTCAGAAAACTAAGACCATGGCATCCGGTCCCATCACTTCATGGCAAATAGATGGGGAAACAGTGGAAACAGTGACAGACTTTATTTTCTTGGGCTCCAAAATCACTGCAGATGGTGATTGCAGCCATGAAATTAAAAGACGCTTACTCCTTGGAAGGAAAGTGATGACCAACCTAGACAGCATATTTAAAAGCAGAGACATTACTTTGCTAACAAAGGTCTGTCTAGTCAAGGCTATGGTTTTTCCAGTGGTCATGTATGGATGTGAGAGTTGGACTGTGAAGAAAGCTGAGTGCTGAAGAATGGATGCTTTTGAACTGTGGTGTTGGAGAAGACTCTTGAGAGTCCCTTGGACTGCAAGGAGATCCAACCAGTCCATTCTAAAGGAGATCAGTCCTGGGTGTTCATTGGAAGGACTGATGTTGAAGCTGAAACTCCAATAGTCTGGCCACCTCATGCGAAGAGCTGACTCATTGGAAAAGACCCTGATGCTGGGAAGGATTGGGGGCAGGAGGAGAAGGGGACGACAGAGGATGAGATGGCTGGATGGCATTACCGACTCGATGGGCATGAGTTTGGGTGAACTCTGGGATTTGGTGATGGACAGGGAGGCCTGGCGTGCTGTGATTCGTGGGGTCTCAAAGAGTCGAAAACGACTGAGCGACTGAACTGAACTGAAGTTTTCAACTCCTCTGAGTACATATCAAAGTGCAAGCCTACTGGATCATATGGTAAGAGTACATGTAGTTTTTTAAGAAACCGCCAAACTGTCTTCCAAAGTGAAAGCGAAAGTGGCTCAGTCGTGTCTGACTCTTTGTAACCCCAGGCCCCTCAGTCCGTGGAATTTCTTCAGGCAAGAATACTGGAGAGAGTAGCCATTCCCTTCTTCAGTGGCTCTTTCCAATCCAAGAATTGAGCCCAGGTCTTTGCATGGCAGGTGGACTCTTTATGGTCTGAGCCACCAGGGAAGTGGCTGCACTATCTTGCCTTCCAACCAGCAGTGAGTGAGAGTTCCTTCTGCCCCATGTCCTTGTGAGGACTGGGGACTCGCCATCCTAATAAAATGTGTACTATCATCTCCTTTCAGTTCGCGCGTCCCTGATTACGTACGATGTGAACCATGTTTTCAGATGCTTAGGTGCCATTTGTGTATTTCTTTGGTGAGATGTTTGGTAAGCTCTTTGGCCTATTTTTAAAATCACGTTGTTTGTTTTCTTATTGAGTTTTTAAAGTTCTTTCTATATTTTGGATAACAGTACTTTATGAGAGGTATCTTTTGCAAATATTTTCTCCCAGTCTGTGGCTTGTCTTCTCATTCTCTTAACATTATATATTTCAGTCTGAGGTATCTCTAACTATACGATAATTTTGTTCATTTGGTGGCAAAGAATGGGAAGCCACAGATTATATAAGATCCAGAATAAGAACTTATAATCTTCATTATCAAAAATAAGGCAGTAGCAAATTTACACAGCTATTTAAGAAATACCATATAAATTTAGAACAAGATAAGGCTTCAGACAATAAAAATTGTTAGACAGCTAACAGCTAAACAATTTCCCTACTACTGTCTCTAAGTTACAGTATCACTTAGTCTGATTCTAGATCTTTTCTTATCAGAAGTACTTTGAAGGTCGCTTCTGCCCTACTTAATTAAGCACCAGAGATCAAGATTAGCTATGGACCATTTTAGCTAATTATCATTTTTAAGCTAATTACAAAGTAGACAATTTGTTCTGAAAATAGTACTGAGATAGCTGAACTACTGTTTCTGTTTTCTACCATCAACTATAATTGTAAATATGTCCCCCAAAACCTACAAATGCTTGTGGCCACAGAAGAAAGTTATCAATTGGCTTATATTCCCAGAGTTCCTACTCCAATATTCTCAATCTTTTATTCTGAAACTTGGAGATTTTTTTCTTTTCTCCTTAGAAATCTTATTCTCCAAATTACCCTGCTGAAAGGTCTTTGCAAAATCATTAAGCAAGAGCAATCAGCAAAAAGAAAAGCAAATATTTATAAACACGTATGCCAACAACGGGCTTCCCGGGTGGTGCCAGCAGTAAAGAACCTGCCTGCCAATGCAGGAAACCTGAGTCGCAGGTTCAATCCCTGGGTCAGAAAGATGCCCTGGAGGAGAACACAGCAACCCACTCCAACATTCTTACCTGGAGAATCCCATAGACAGAGGAGCCTGGTGGGCTACAGTTCACAGGGTCACAAAGAGTAGGATACAACCGAAGTGACCAAACATGCACGCACACACGCCAACAACTTTAGCATTACATGTATCAATAATTTTCAAGAGGATATACCAAGGGAGTAAACAATTTTTAAATACATTTCAAAAATCAATAATTAATCTATCCCACCACTTACTAATTAGTACTAACTAGCTCACTTCCTCAGGTACAGATTTCAATTTTTCTGAAAAACTTGATGAAATGTCTTGGTAACTTGTAATCTAATGTGATTTTTTTTAAGGAAAAAAATGAAAGAAATACATAGTGTTCATTGGTTCCCAGCTAAAAAACTGCTTTGTTGTGTGACATTGGGCAGCTTACTTTACTTCGTGGTGTACTGCTCGTAAATAACGGCATCGTACTTGGTAAGAAGCTGCTAACTGGTGGCCACATCCAGCAGCAAATATACCTTGTTTGCCCAGCATGTTTTAAAAATTGGGAAATTTCATATTCAAATCCAGATTTATGATTTCTCTTTAAAAACTGCAAGACTGGCAACCCTGCACCTATATTCCCTGAGGTAAGAAAGGCTGCAACTGAGTAACTGGCAGTAACGCACCACCATTAATCCATGCCTTATCCAAAGAGGGGACAGCTTTTGGATAAGGCATGGATTAACGGTGGTGGGTTACCTGCCAGTTTGTTCAGCATCTGAGTTTCTGATGAACTAAATTACCTCTAAAGTTCCTTTCAGTTCTAACGTTCTCATGTTGAGCGTGAGCCCTACAGCACAAGACCTACTTCACCTCTCTGTCTCAGCTTGATTTGAATATGATATCTGACCACCACGTGAGCTCTGGAGAGAAAAAACGGAACTGTAAGTAATGACTGCTTAGCACAGTGACATGTGCAGGAAGTACTTAATAGAACACAGAGCTAACAATAAACACAAATAATAGTGAACGCGACAACTCAAAAACGATTCTATGATCGTCAGCCCAATCTAAATCAAAACTGAGGGACTTCTCTGGTGGTCCAGAGGCTAAAACTCTGCACTCCCAATGCAGGGCACCCGGGTTCAATCCCTGGTCAGGGAACTAGATCGCATATGCTGCTACTAAGAGTTTGCATTCCTCAACTAAGACCAGGAGCAGCAAATTAAAAAAATAAGTATTTTTAAAAAATCAAAACTGACATGCCAATTCTTCTCTTCCAAATGCAACACTGGTCCTATAAAAAAAATTTTGCCTCTAATATTTGGAGAATATGAATTCTTTATTTAACACGTGTGAAATAAGAGGCTGAGAAAAAAAAATCAAAGTCTTTGAGTAGGCTTACCTCAATTCAATATATATTTAAATTATGAAAACTATTTTCAGCAGGTATTTCTTAGCAAGAAACACTGCAGCTCTTTCTGTTGCTGCTGCTGCTAAGTCCCTTCATTCATGTCCGACTCTGTGTGACCCCATAGACGGCAGCCCACCAGGCTCCCCCGTCCCTGGGATTCTCCAGGCAAGAACACTGGAGTGGGTTGTCATTTCCTTCTCCAATGCATGAAAGTGAAAAGTGAAAGTGAAGCCACTCAGTCGTGTCCGACTCTAGCGACCCCATGGACTGCAGCCTACCAGACTCCTCCATCCATGGGATTTTCCAGGCAAGAGTACTGGAGTGGGGTGCCATCGCCTTCTCTGCTTTCTGTTGCTACTACTGTTCTAATCAGGGTCATTTTAGTAGCCAGGGACAAAAACTCACTCCAAAGTCTATAGGGAGAGGGAGATTACGGAAAAGTTTATATACACATGGGAAACCAGGAGAAAATAAACACCCAGGTATCAGAAAGGTCAGGAAATGAAAATGCTGGGGCAGCAGCCACTTGTCCCACCCTATTTGTCACTCTCCTCGCGTCCGTCTCTGTCCTTACACCCACTCCATCCATACGCCATCCTGCCCACTCCTGTACCTCACAGCTTATAATCTTCTAACTTCAAAGCTTCAGTGGTGCACGGCCCTTCACCTTACCCCTCCTTCTTCAAATTACTATGTTTCTGCATCAAGTCTTACTGCTAACTTGCCTGTTTTTTATAAGCCATCCTTTGGAGAGAAGCAAAATATTACAAAACAGAACTACCATATGATTCTGCAATTCCACTTCTGGATTTATACTCCAAAGAACTGAAAGTAGGGTTTCAAAGAACTATTTGCCCACCCGTGTTCAAAGCAGCATTATTCACAATAATCTCGAGGTGGGAGCAACTGACTGTCCATTGTCAGGGGGATGGATAAACATAGCGTGGTCTATCTGTGCAATGGAATATGACTTCGCCTTAGAAAGGAAAGGGATCCTGTGATATGCTACACCGGGGATGAACCTCGAAGGCATCGTGCTAGCCGAAATACGCCAGTCACGAAACGACACATGCTGTATGACTTTCCTCATTCAGAGACAGAAAGCAGACTGGTGGTTACTGGGGTCTGAGGGTAGGGAAATGACAAGGACTTGTTTAATGGACACAGATTTTCAGTTTGGCAGGATGAAAACATTCTGGAGATCTGTTATACAACAATGTGAATATAGTTAACACTACTGGACTATATACTTAAAAATGTTAAGATGACAAACCCTATGGGGTTATTTTTTTTTTTTATCACAATTAAAACTTTTTTTTTTCCTTAGAAGGAATCGATTGGATTTATTTAGATAATCTTCCTGAAGTATACAAACATGGGTCAGTGGCAAGGCTATGGACTGACTGCTGGTTTGACTTTTTTATTAAAGTCTACTGTTTTCGACACCCGCTAGGTTTTCAGTAGGTGCTCAGTCCTGGCTCATTCAGCTGCTCACACTCAGTAAGCTTTCTTTACATAACAGGGGTTGATAATCCATATCTCATTTTCGTACTTGTAAGTAAAACACATAATAAAGTGCATTTTATTGTATTTTTGTATTACATCCTGCCATGCGCGTGTGTGTGTGAAGTCGCTTCAGTCGTGTCTCTTACGTCTCCTGCATTGGCAAGCAGGTTCTTTACCACCAGCACCACCTGGGAAACCCACATCCTGCCATATGATTAAATAAAGGGGAAGTGTTAGTCGCTCGGTTGTGTCCAACTCTTTGTGACCCCATGGACGGTAGCCCTCCAGGCTCCACGGAATTCTCCAGGCAAGAATACTGGAGTAGGTTGCCATTCCCTTCTCCAGGGAATCTTCCCAACCCAGGAATCAAACCCAGGTCTCCTGCATCGCAGGCAGATTCTTTACCAAGCCATCAGGGAAGCCCAGGGTTAAATAAAGGGCTTTCTAATTCTGGGGTTTTGTTTGTTTGTCTTCTTTGCCCTTGACTGTTACTACTGTCACTCTGCCTAAAAAATTTTTTTAAGTGCAGTCTTTCCATAACTGCTGTGAAAATGCTCTTGAAAAAAGCAACTATACAGCACAATGCTCTTGAAAGAAACCCCATCGACTTCATAGTTTCCTTCAAGTATGCATCAGCAGGACAAAACCTTCCAATTTAAAGACTTATGAAACAAGAATACCCATCAGAATCTTCTTACTTAGCACAAATACTATGATAGGAAAACTTAGAATTCTTGCTACAAAAGCAAATCAATTTCATTAGTCTCCAATCTATTAATATAAATTTAGAAACTATCCCTCCAAAGAGTGACTAAACTACTTGCAAGAACTGCCTTAGTTCAGAGCTGCATTAAATACATTGCCTATTACAACATGTCACACAGGCTTAGGAAGGAAACTCTTCAGGCCCTATCTAACTGAGTTCTTGACCATTATCAGTTCTGTGACATTATATTTTCTTGATTTTTATTCTCATCTCTGGCAGTTCCTCTCAGCGTTTTTAATTGGATGACCTTTTACTACCCAATCCTTGAATACTGGCATTTCCCACAGTTTCAGCTCTGGTATTCTTTTCAACCATACGCACTCCGTGAATGAAACTGAAACTCACACCTAAGCTGCTACTTACACATGGATGATTCCCAAATCTATACCTCTAACCTAGACTTTTTCCCTTGGGTTCAGTTTCATGGACCTGACTACCCACTGAAAAGTCTTCCATCTGAAAGGATACAAGAAATCAGAGGCAAAATTAATTTCATTAGCTTAAACTTTCTCTCCATCCCCACCTCTATGGTCCTTACTCTATATTCCATTTCCAATTAAATCGCAATATTCAACCAGATGCCAGACATAAGAAGAATGCTAGATGTCCCGTTCTACCTACTTGAATCACCTGCAGATACTCCCAGGTAGCAATCATTCACAAGTCCTGTGGATTCCACTTCAAACACATCCCTTCCTCTTGAACCCAACCGCTCTCACTTTAGTTAAATCCTCGTAATTTGTACCCTGATCCCCTGGAGGAGGAAATGGAGACCCACTTCAGTTTTCTTGCCTGAAAAATCCCATGGACAGAGGAGTCTGGTGGGCTACAGTTCAAAGGGTGACAAGAGTCGGACACGACTGAGCGAGTAAGCCCGCACTCACAGGACTGCATGCCTGGTTTTCACATTGCTCCAGTCCATTTCACCATAGCCAGGATTTCACTTTATCAATGTTTCCTCATTTCAAGTCTAAGCTCCCTAGAAGTCTGACAGCAGGCACAATCTGACTTTCACCTATATCATTTTCAGTGGAACAATTATGTATTTACTCTACAAAAAAAGGTAAACTCCTTACATACACAGGCCATTACCATCACAGTAAATATGCTGAAAGAATAAACACTTTTCCAGTCTTTCCTGTGACGCCTCACACCTACCCAGCTGTCAGGCATGCTAAACTCCTGGCAGTTCTGCCATCATGCCAGACCTGCATGCTTCCATACCTTTGTACGGAACCTTTATGTTGAAACAGCTCCACTTTATTCTCCACCTGAGGAGGCTTTACTCTATCCTTCAGATTCAGTCGAACCATCACCTCTTTTAGAAAAAAATTTCAAACTATCACTATCATTAAATTAAAAAAATTTTAAACTACTGTGTTCTCATACACGCTGCGTGTATTTACTAAACTGTGATTGTTGATTTATTTGCCTGTCTCTTCCACCAGACTACAAAGTGCTTGAAGGCAGAAATAGTGACTATCTCTGCTGTATCCCTTGTACCTAATACAGTGTCTGGCACTTAACAGCCTCTAAATAAATATTTACTGAACAAAGCAAGAATTTGTATTACATGGGAATGCCAGGCTATGCAAAAAATCTATAGTTTAAGTTTGTGGTCAAACAAAAAACAAGAGATACAAAGAAGGTTCCTCTCCTAAAAATAAATATACTCTTCTATTCTGTAATATATTTTAGTTTCAAGAAGAAACATATGCCAAATGCATAGTTATCTCAACTCCATTTTAGAAATAAGTAATGTATGCATTGATAATTATGAATATTTTTCATTATGTTTAGAAAGGGATAAAAGACAACACTATTTCTAGCCAAAAAATTGTGTGTACCACACCAAAATATTCTACACTCATTTCAAAATGTCCTAAAATTTGTTATAAAAGCTGATTTTAAAAAATATTTTCTTTCCAATTAGCTAAATTCAATAAAAACTATTTTTTCCAAAGAGCTCAGTAAATTAAACACTGTCTTATCAAACCAATTTATGTCTGTAGATACCACCTAAATCATTCTACTTTATATCAAGTTGCTTAAAATAGGCCTCTCATTAGAAAGTAAATAAAAGTAGATTTTAAGATCAATGGAGAGAGTCAGAGCCTTTGTCTGCATCTCTGCACTCTACCACACACATTAATGGAACGCAAATTATAATAGTAAATGTTATTTTAACAGAAGAGCTGACTTATTAACCACTTCTGTCAAAGTACCATATATGGACTCTCATAGCCATGCTACTGATTTAAGACACGAGGTAGACAGCCAAAATGCTCGCCCACACGGAAGAAAAGGAAAATATCATTATGGCTCTCTTAACATTAAAGACTTGTTTCAAGCCTCCTCTTAAAAAAAGAAAAAAACACTTGGTAAGAGCTTTATTATCTGAAGACAAAAGCAAGGCTTAAAATTCACTTAAGCGCTCAATTTTGGGCTCCATCAGTACTTGATCCTCTTGTGACTACAAATTTTAGAAGTAAAATACTAACAAGGAACCAAAAGACAACTTTCACATATGCTGAAAACATCTGCTTAACCTTAAATTAGCAAGTTGTTTTTCATAAACTGTGTAGAAGTAATTTTGAGAGCCACCAATATATGTTTAATAAATGACTTTCATTTTATATTTGAGAACAAAAATTTCTACAATAGTTTTTTTTATGGGAATGAGAATACACACAGAGATAAAAAGAGAACTGTCTTTAGTAAAAACTTTATTTTGTATTGGAGTATAGCCGATTAACAACGTTGTAATAGTTTCAGGTAAACAGCAAAGGGATTCAGCCATACATATACATGTATCTATTAGCCCAGCTAGAAAACATAGATTTTAAATTTTCTTAAATTTTAGCTGGGGATGTATTCTAAAATGATCACATTTAATACACAGTAGTATTCTGGTTCCTCACACTAAACAACAAAAAATTTCCTTCACACATATTTTCCTTCTGAGAGCAAAGGAAAAGAACAACATTAAACCAAAACATAATGCTAAAATACACAGGATTTAAATAGTTAAAAAGAAACCATATCTTTATTTGAAAACATCTCTAGAATAACTTCCTGGACAACATGAACATGA
Organism: Bos mutus; assembly: GCF_027580195.1. Classification (NCBI taxonomy): domain Eukaryota; kingdom Metazoa; phylum Chordata; class Mammalia; order Artiodactyla; family Bovidae; genus Bos; species Bos mutus. Next base: position 59,188,290 of record NC_091633.1, read on the forward strand.
TTTCTTGCATAAAAGTAACAAAACTGAGATTAAATATATTGAAAAGATAATGACACAGACTCTGAAATGCTAAATTCTTACTTCCATATAGAAATAGTCTCTTCTGCAGAAGCAATAAATTATAAACATAAAATGTTCTTAGGCTGTTGGTTTCCAATCTGTGTAGGATAGACAATTTTGAAAACAGGAAAGCAGAATGAGCAGCATAAATTAATTCAACTCTGGTACAAAAAGTGTTCTAATTGGCCAAGCCCAGAGTCAGTATCTTGTATCCATTAGACAGAAAGTCTAAACTTAATTTGTTTTAACTTCCTCTTCAGGAATACAGGTTAAAATATGCATTCTAGAATAGTAAAGGAAGGGCCTGATCTTTTTGCAGAGATTTTTCAACAGATGAAACAAAGATCTACATATAATGTCATACTTTATAACTGAGATGAAAGAAAGTATATGCTAGAAAACTAGAAATAGTTGGATAAACAGGATGACTGATAAGTTTTTCTCACCCTGAACTATAGTTTTTTTTCAAAGTTGCTATTTCAAATCAATAACAAAGTTACAGAAAATAGGCTTTAGAGTGTTTCAAGTAAACAAATCCATAATTTCTAGTAAAAAAGAAAACCTATTAAAACACTCCAATACACACTACACCCTCCGGTGGGCAAGCATCCATGGAAAAATATAAAAAGATTTAGTTGGATTTTCCACTCAGTTAAATCAGTCCTATAACTAATAAAATGATGGTTCTAAAAACCTCATAAAAGTTCACACTATTTTAATCACTTGTCTTAGTATCTGAGTTAGAAAAAGCAAAGATTTTTTAAAGTAACAATTTAGATGTTATAGAGGAGTAACATTAAGAAAATAAAATCATCCTTTGCTTATATTTCCTTAAAAAACAAAGTGCTATCAAATTCTTAACTTCTTTAACTTACAAAAGAAAAAAGAATAAAAAGTAAACAGAATAAATCACATTATAAAGATGTATAATTAAAGATAAAAGTATTCTTTATACTATGAGCTGCAAAGGCAACACTAATATTTTAAAGCAAAATCCAAAAATTATGGTTCCTTAGCGAGAACTGTGGCAGAGAAACAGTATGTTCATTAAGTTTTTCAGGAAAACAACTTACATTATCACCTGGTAATATTTATTATTATTGGTCTCATGAGGGTATGTGGTCACTACACAGAAATATAAACACACTTAGAGACTATTTAAAAGAGCCCTTATTCTATATGGCTAATGTTTCATGACTTAAATGATATAATAAAAGCAAAGACTAGATTAAAAGTATTCTACAATGGTCCAAATGGTCTTTAAAGTTTCTATAATTTACAGATACAAACATATATTTAACACATAGCTAGAAATTAGACATGAAGCCTACAGTTCCCAAAACGCATTAAAGAATTTTTTAATACACTCTTGAAACAACCAGTGCAACTAGGACTACTTGAGGTATCAACTTAATCTCTTAAGTTTAGGAGAACAGCAATTAAAGGACAACAGTGACATCTAGTGGACATTATAAAAATATACCATACATGCTGCTGCTGCTGCTGCTGCTGCTGCTGCTGCTAAGTCGCTCCAGTCGTGTCCGACTCTGTGCGACCCCAGAGACGGCAGCCCACCAGGCTCCCCCTTCCCTGGGATCCTCCAGGCAAGAACACTGGAGTGGGTTGCCATTTCCTTCTCCAATGCATGAAAGTGAAAGTGAAGTCGGTCAGTCGTGTCCGACTCCTAGCGACCCAATGGACTGCAGCCTACCAGGCTCCTCCATCCATGGGATTTTCCAGGCAAGAGTACTGGAGTGGGGTGCCATTGCCTTCTCCAAAATGCAAGCTAACATTATACAAATGTGCTTTGAACACCAATTCTGACTACATCATTTCCTTTTAGCAGTCTCTGTAACAATTCTGAGAGAAGAAAAGCAGCACTGTTCTAACAGGCTCTTTTTGGACGATTCAACCATACATATCTTGGATCAAAACCTTTTCTTCCTAGCGTTTCACTTATTTCAACCTGTATGAAGAATTGTATGACAAATCTTTAATTCTAAATCAAAACAAGCTGACTCTGCTCCCAAAGGTTTCTCAATATGAGTGACCCAATCATGTGATAAATATAAAATATTTAATAATTTAAGTACAAGAAGTAAATGTCTCAAGGCTTTAAGCACTGTTAGTTACATGACTGACTAATAAAAGTCTAGCAAATGGTCCAATATGACTATGATAATAAAATTTTTAATGATTCTGAATGAAAAAAGTATTGAAAAAAATTTAAATGAAGAAAATTCAGAGCTGATCTATTTGTGAATTTATTCAAGCACAGGAAGTACAAATTAACCAGTATGGTCTGTCAAGAGAAAATAAGAAAGGTTTTTAAACTAGAATAAGACTACCTTTTTTATGGCAATTTTTCAAAACCGAATTAGTCCTTGAGAAAATTTACAGAATTACTCTTTAAAAATAAAGGAAGATGGAGAAGGCAATGGCAACCCACTCCAGTATTCTTGCCTGGAGAATCCCATGGACAGAGGAGCCTGGCGGGCCCCATGGGGTCGCAAAGAGTCGGACACAACTTAGCAACAAGCATGCACGCACATCCTTTAGGCCCAACATGTGCAGTTTGGCTCATCTCATTAAAGATGCTTGATGTCGTCATTGGTTAATTTCCTTTTATTTTCCCACAGACTTTTTCATAGATGCTATTTTTCAAAATCTGTATAGCTTTTTTTTTCCTGTTTGTTTTGTTCTGCTGTGAATTGCTTTGCTTTAGTGAACTTGTGCTAGTATACTTAGCTCACAGACGTTCGAGCCATCGTGAATTTTCCTCATCTCCATAAACAGTTCATCTGTGCTTCTCCCTAATGACGTTTTATTTTTACCCCCATAAGCAACTGAGGTAGAAAAATAAAATGTTTACCATGGAAAAAAAAATAAAGGAAGATAACTCCGGAAGAAGATCAAGTATTCATCTCAAAAAGCAATGAATTTATTTCAAAGAAGATCAAACAACAATAATACCTGTGGACAATGTACGTACTTATTATTTGTTAATGTATAAGCAAGTTTCACAAGAGGAAAACACTGCACTTAATAAGAAAACAATGAAAGTACATACGATTTTTATTAAGTATTCTACTACTAACTCGGGGAAGAAATATAAATGTAGATAGATCTAAATATAAACACCAAATAAGAGTCCAGGTCACAATTTAACTAGAAGTCTTTTCAAAAAGTATAGGTCCGTCGCAGATTTCTCAGAACCACCTAATTTGAGGATTTTAATGACTATTTGAGCTCAAAAATTTTCTGAAAAGAAAAACTGCTGAATAAGGGTCACAATTTTCCAAGTGTATATTTCAAAATCACTGAAAATATGTCTGGAATGTAAATATTTGGGGATTAATAAAATTCAGGTCACAAAAGCATGGTCCTATTGGCTTCAGAAAGTTGTCAGAAGATAAATAAATTGTAGTTTATTCAAACAATGGATTACAACTCAGGAATCCAAAAAATGAAGTACTGATACATGCAACAACATGGATGGATCTCAAAAAAATGAGGCTGAGCGAAAGAATCTTTACATAAATGTATACTCTGTATGATTCCATTTATATGACATTCTAGGACAGGCAGAACTAATCTGTGGTATGAATGAATGAATGAACAAACAAAATCACAACAGTTACCACTGAGGGTAAGACAGATATGGGGACTGACTAGAAAGAAATATGAGGGAATTTTCTGGGTAATGGAAAGTTCTATATCTATCTTAATAGGAGTTGGGGCTATACAGATGTATTATACATTTGTCAAAACTCACCAAATAATTAAGATCTGTGCAAAATTTACATAAATTTTACCTTAAAAAATGAACCTTTAGAAAGAAATATTAACGACTCTGGTTATCATACACCATGCTAAAGTATTTGGGGTGAAATGTAGAAATACCTACAACCTATTTTGAAATGTACATAAAAATGAGATAATGAAAAGATCATAATAAAGTATGGCAAAACACTAACAATTGTATAATCTAGAATATGAGTATGAGTATGTTGGGGTTCACTGTTCAGTTCTTTCAGCTTTTCTGTGTATCTGAAATTTTCCATAATAAAATACTGGAGAAAAAATACAGATGACAATCAGAATTTAGAAGAAAATTTAAAATATAAGAAATATAAAGTGTTTTCTAAAATATTAACACTTTCCCTTTTAGAAATTAACATTTTAATCTGTTTAATGTCAAAAGTGACCATCTTCTAAATGGCAAATGTTACCGGACAAAATATTTAAAAAATTTTTAAAGACATACCCGAATTTCTTGAAGGTTGTGAAAATTATTTCCTACTCTGACTGAGATCTTGCTTGGAGTGTAGCTTTCATCAGATTTGTAATCCGCATAAATACATAATGTCTTCACTGTTGTTTTTCTTCTAAAAGCAATAAAGTAAAAACAACATGCTTTTATCATGTGCAAAGATTATATCCCAAACATCTTATCTTCTGATTTTAAAAGTCATACTTTGCCAAAATGAGTATTTGGATCAATGATTTCCATGTCCTTTAACAATAATAAAAATGAAGAACATGTGACAAAACACATACATGTTACTTTTACAAACATCTCTCACCTAGAACATGGTCAAGAGCCAGATGCTAAAGAAGGACCAGTTAAGCCAAAATAGGTACCTTAGAGTGCAAATAAGCATTGAGAGTTTCAGTTCTCCTCACCTGTGTTTAGACAAAGAAGATTATTCTAACAAGCTTGGTTTTCTTTTCTAGTTAGTACTTACTTAATTTCCTATGTTAATACTTGAAAATAACTAGCTAAGTGAGAAACTAAGTCTAGCAAAGAGAAAAATGTTTGAAAACTAGAAAGCATAATCTTATTACTTAGTGCAAGAAATAAACCTCTACTCTTTTAAAATATACATCTTAGAACTGCTGCTGCTGCTAGTGGCCAAAAAAAATTAAAATATATTCAATCGCCAATAATCAAAGAAACAGGAAATTAAAACACAGACATTGGTGTTTTTCTTATCATATTGGGAAATATGAAAATAACTGATAATACCCAAATATGATTGGGGAAATGTACATTCATGGTGATTTAGTAGAGGCAAAGTCTTTGACTCACAAAGAACTTCTAAGAATGCATTAAAAGACAATAACACAACTACTCTAAAACAGATAAAGAGAAATGTTCATGGTCCTGCAGTTAAGTCAATGAAAAATTATAAATAACCTAAATGTCTATCTCAATAGAGAATTAGTTAAACAAATTACAATACACCAATTCAATGAAATATTACACAACTATTTAAGATACACATAAATATATAGTTAAAGAAGGGGGAAAAGCAGATTATAAAACAGACTGGAAAAAAAGGATGTCATTTTGGGAAAAACAAAAAAAATTTTAAGTCATATAAACCTACATGCGTACAGAAAAAGGCCTATATAGAACCATACAAAAATAGTAAAAGTGAGTATTCTGATGGCATAGAGCTTATTTTCTTTTTTATGATTTCTATATTTTCTGATTAATGTTTTAAAATAAGCATGCATTATTTTGGTCATTGGGGGAAAAAACAGACAATTTAAACAGCACCAAAATAACCATTCAGAAGTCTATTTCAACTTGATTTAAAAGTTAAGATCTGGTATAAACTGGCACTCACTTAGTAACAATGAGCTACTTGAACAGAAGCAGTCTGTGTCAAAAGTCGGTCTATAAAAACAGCAGGGGATCTGTAGCTTAGTGAGGGGACCAAACTTCTATAGCCTGAGCTTTTCATCAGAAAGGAATGGGGAAAGTTAAGGGCTGTTCCTCAAGTAATAAAGACAGATCAAGATGTAAAACGCTAAATACTCAAGAACTGCTGACAGGATAAATGCCATTACCAGATTTTCAAAAGAGGCCAGCGGTATCAAACAGACATCATTCTCTGTCTGCTGGGCCAGGAAGGAGACAGGAGGGGAAACACAGGAAAAAGGGGAAATTTTGAAGGGCGTACAAAAGATCTTTTCCCTGATACACCAGCCATAAACAGGCAGTGAAAGGTCTTTCTTATCGTGAAAAGATCAAAGATCATGAAGATGACTTTTAAGGATTCCTTTTTCTTTCTTAACAAAAGCAGATCTAAAGGACCAAACTTTCTGCTCAGAATAATTTCATCTCTGTTATTAAATTCAGGATAATTTAGTCACTGAACCTAAAGATAATCAGAGTTAGCTTAGAAAGGCACACTAATAATTATAAACACAACAGCAACAGCAGAAACAGTGAGTGAATAAGTGAATATACTCTGTGTCTGGCCCAGAATGAATGTTTTATATATGCATTACCTCATTGACTCCTCAACCCTGTGATATAGGAACTATTATCATCTCAATTTTACTGATTGAAGGGAAAAAAAGTAACACTCCGGTTCAGTTCAGTTCAGTCGCTCAGTCGTGTCCGACTCTTTGCGACCCCATGAATTGCAGCACGCCAGGCCTCCCTGTCCATCACCAACTCCCGGAGTTCACTCAAATTCACGTCCATTGAGTCGGTGATGCCATACAGCCATCTCATCCTCTGGCGTCCCCTTCTCCTCCTGCCCCCAATCCCTCCCAGCATCAGCGTCTTTTCCAATTAATCAACTCTTCGCATGAGGTGGCCAAAGTACTGGAGTTTCAGCTTCAGCCTCATTCCCTCTAAAGAAATCCCAGGGCTGATCTCCTTCAGAATGGACTGGTTGGATCTCCTTGCAGTCCAAGGGACTCTCAAGAGTCTTCTCCAACACCACAGTTCAAAACCATCAATTCTTCGGCACTCAGCATTCTTCACAGTCCAACTCTCACATCCATACATGACCACAGGAAAAACCATAGCCTTGACTAGATGGACCTTTGTTGGCAAAGTAATGTCTCTGCTTTTTAATATGCTGTCTAGCTTGGTCATAACTTTCCTTCCAAGGAGTAAACGTCTTTTAATTTCATGGCTGCAGTCACCATCTGCAGTGATTTTAGAGCCCAAAAAAATAAAGTCTGACACTGTTTCCACTGTTTCCTCATCTATTTCCCATGAAGTGATGGGACCGGATGCCATGATCTTCATTTTCTGAATGTTGAGCTTTAAGCCAACTTTTTCACTCTCCTCTTTCACTTTCATCAAGAGGCTTTTTAGTTCCTCTTCACTTTCTGCCATAAGGGTGGTGTCATCTGCATATCTGAGGTTATTGATATTTTTCCGGGCAATCTTGATTCCAGCTTGTGTTTCTTCCAGTCCAGTGTTTCTCATGATGTACTCTGCATATAAGTTAAATAAGCAGGGTGACAATATACAGCCTTGATGTACTCCTTTTCCTATTTGGAACCAGTCTGTTGTTCCATGTCCAGTTAGTAACTGGCTTAAGTCACAAAGCTAGTCAGTGGGCTGAGTCGGAGTTCACACATGTGTCTGCCTGCCTCACAGGATCTTAACTATCATCACTTTTCTATTAATTGTATTTTAGCTTATTCAACATTGCTGTTGACACCATTTAACAGTAGTGTGTAGATGTTTATAATTCTTTAAATTTGATCTACATCATGGGTTCTTACCCTCGGGTCTATGATTTAATGGCTCAGTTATGTCTGACTCTTTGCAACTCCAGGGACTGTAGCCCACCAGGCTCCTCTGTCCATGGGATTTCCCAGGCAAGAATACTGGAGTGGGTTGCCATTTCCTTTTCAGGGCATCTTCCCCACCCAGGGATGGAACCTGGGCCTACTGCACTGCAGGCAGATTCCTTACCAACTGAGCTACCAGTAAGCCAGGTCTAGGTAGCCCCAGAAATCACAGGTATCAGTTCAGTTCAGTCACTCAGTCATGTCCAGCTCTTAGCGACCCCATGAATCAGAGCAGGCCAGGCCTCCCTGTCCATCACCAACTCCCGGAGTTCACTCAAATTCACGTCCATTGAGTCGGTGATGCCATCCAGCCATCTCATCCTCTGGCATCCCCTTCTCCTCCTGCCCCCAATCCCTCCCAGCATCAGAGTCTTTTCCAATGAGTCAACTCTTCGCATGAGGTGGCCAAAGTACTGGAGTTTCAGCTTTATCATTATTTCTTCCAAAGAACTCCCAGGGCTGATCTCCTTCAGAATGGACTGGTTGGATCTCCTTGCAGTCCAAGGGACTCTCAAGAGTCTTCTCCAAAACCACAGTTTAAAAGCATCAATTCTTCGGCACTCAGCTGTCTTCAGAGTCCAACTCTCACATCCATACATGACCACAGGAAAAACCATAGCCTTGACTAGATGGACCTTTGTTGGCAAAGTAATGTCTCTGCTTTTTAATATGCTGTCTAGGTTGGTCATAACTTTCCTTCCAAGGAGTAAATGTCTTTTAATTTCATGGCTGCAGTCACCATCTGCAGTGATTTTGGAGCCCAAAAAAATAAAGTCAGCCACTGTTTTCCCATCTATTTCCTATGAAGTGATGGGACCAGATGCCATGATCTTAGTTTTCTGAATGTTGAACTTTAAGCCAACTTTTTCACTCTCCTCTTTCACTTTCATCAAGAGGCTTTTTAGTTTCTGTTCACTTTCTGCCATAAGGGTGGTGTCATCTGCATATCTGAGGTTACTGATATTTCTCCTGGCAATCCTGATTCCAGCTTGTGCTTCTTCAAGCCCAGCGTTTCTCATGATGTACTCTGCATATAAGTTAAATAAGCAGGGTGACAATATACAGCCTTGACGTACTCCTTTTCCTATTTGGAACCAGTCTGTTGTTCCCTGTCCAGTTCATAGTTATACTATATATGTAGTTTCATTAGATTTGCAAAGCAAACTGTGCCTCATGAAAAATTTAAAACTATTACTCCATAAAGCCTTTTAAACTTATTTATAATTTTTATCTCGTGGTAAATTTAAAAACTAATATTGCATACAAAATCATGCTGTTTGTCCAATGGCAATGTATGTGGGAAGGGTAAATGCATAGATGAGGAGACAGTGACAGCTACTCAAATTGCTCAAATCATCATAATAATAATCACCATAACTGAATGCTTACTATATGCCAGGCATCTTAGGATAAAGTACTGTAAGAAGGGAGAAGAAAGAGTGTAATCTTTTATTCTGATGACATAAGTAATCTTCCCAGCCTTTCTCTATCCCCTCACCCACTACTCTCCCCTTCCTCTGAGAAAGTTTGACAGGAAGCAAACATGCGCTTAGAACCCTCACATCACACATTTAATAGGGGCTGGCTCCACCCATCTAGCACTTTGATGACTGGATGGGTAAGTCTGTTTAATTTTAGAGTTCAATATTATTGAACCCTAATTAGTTTGCCAGGCCTAAAATATTTACTGTCTATCCCATTACAAAAGGTACTCTAGGTTCCCGATAAAGAGGTTTAAAGTCAAGCTTAAAACAGATCAAGTTGATTCTTTGTTTTTTAATAAAGAAACTAGGTTTGGTTTTTTTGCTTTGCTGGGTCTTTATTGCTGCTTGGGGTTTTCTCTAATCGCAGTGCACAGGCTTCTCAGTGCAGCACCTTCTCTTGCAGAGTACAGGCTCCAGAGTGCACAGGCTTCTCAGTGCAGTGCCTTCTCTTGCAGAGTACAGGCTCCAGAGTGCACAGGCTTCTCAGTGCAGTGCCTTCTCTTGCAGAGTACAGGCTCCAGAGCGCACAGGCTTCAGGAGCTATGGCGGCTGAGCAGTGTGGGGCCCGGGCTCTAGAGTGTGCTGCACAGCAGGTGGTACCTTTTTGGACCTGGGATCAAACCCATGTCTCCTGCATTGGCAGGTGGATTCTTTACCAGTGAGCCACCAGGGAAACCCCATCAGCTTTATTCCTGAGTAGCTTAGCTGACTGCCAGACCAAAGTCTAATTCTCTTAAAAAAAAAAAAAAATCCAACACTCACCTTGGTAAAATTTACTATATCCAGCATCTAATAAAAAATTACTATGAAGAATCAGAAAAACCACTCTATGGTAGAAAGTGAACAGGAACTAAAAAACCTCTTGTTGAAAGTGAAAAAGGAGACTGAAAAAGTTGGCTTAAAGCTCAACATTCAGAAAACTAAGATCATGGCATCCGGTCCCATCACTTCATGGCAAATAGATGGGAAACAGTGGAAACAGTGTCAGACTTTATTTTTTGGGGCTCCAAAATCAGTGCAGATGGTGGTTGCAGCCATGAAGTTAAAAGACGCTTACTCCTTGGAAGGAAAGTTATGACCAACCTAGACAGCATATTGAAAAACAGAGACATTACTTTGTCATCAAAGATCCGTCTAGTCAAGGCTATGGTTTATCCAGTGGTCATGTATAGATGTGAGAGTTGGACTGTGAAGAAAGCTGAGTGCCGAAGAACTGATGCTTTTGAACTGTGGTGTTGGAGAAGACTCTTGAGAGTCCCTTGGACTGCAAGGAGATCCAACCAGTCCATCCTAAAGGAGATCAGTCCTGGGTGTTCATTGGAAGGACTGATGTTGAAACTGAAACTCCAGTACTTTGGCCACCTCATGTGAAGAGTTGACTCATTGGAAAAGACCCTCATGCCGGGAGGGATTGGGGGCAGGAGGAGAAGGGGACGACAGAGGATGAAATGGCTGGATGGCATCACTGACTCGATGGACATGAGTTTGAGTAAACTCCGGGAGTTGGTGATGGACAGGGAGGCCTGGAGTGCTGCGATTCATGGGGTCACAGAGTCGGACACAACTGAGCAACTAAACTGAACTGAATGAGGAAAAATCAGTCAATTAAGGCAGCTAAAGAAAAGACAGAAATGATGGAATTAAAAAATAGTAACTTAAAAAGAGAAAACATAAATAGGTATCTATAGGTATACAACAGACCATCTCAAAACTTAGTGACTTAAAAAAATAATTTTTTTCTTTGTTTATGAATCTGGAATTTGGACAGGGCCCAGAAGTGAAGGCTCCACACAGCATCAGGTGTGACGACTTGACTCGAGAGCTGAAGGATGAGCTTCTAGGTGGCTCACCCATACAGCTGGCAAGCTGTGCCGCTTGTCAGCTGGGAGCTTAGCTGAGGACTTGGGTTTTGATTCATTTTTTTTTATGGGTTTCTCTATTTGATATAGGTTTTCTCACAGCATGGTAAATGAGTACCAAGGGAAAGAATCCATTAAACAGAGAACAAGGAAGAAACTGACTTTTATGACCAGGTCTTAGAAAGAACAGTATTATAACTTCCATATTCTGTTAGACAAGAAATCCACAAAGGCCTGATTAGTTTCAAGAAAGGAGTCATAGATGCCATCTCTTGATTAGGAAGTAGCAAAACTAAAGAACAGCATATGCAATGGGAAATAAAGTGAAGTGTCAGTCGTTCAGTCGTGTCTGATTCTTTGCGATCCCATGGACTGTAGCCTGCCAGGCTCCTCTGTGCATGGGATTCTCCAGGCAAGAATATTGGAGTGGGTTGCCATTTCCTTCTCCAGAATAATGTGAACATACTGGAAAATACTTTCTCCCTTTCCTGGAAATCACAGGGTGGGACTGCAAGTTCCAACCTTCTCGTCACATGGCTGATTCTCTCCACAACTAGCTCCACCCTTGAGGGGAATCCAAAAGTCCCCTTCCCTTAAGTGTTTTCAAGAACCTGAGAGCAAGAAGTCAAATATCATCCCATTGCTCTTATCATTCAGGAAATGCCAAGGGTTTAGGGAGCTGTGAGCCAGGAAGTATGAATGAAGACCAAGTATATATGAGACATCTGAATAACCAAGTATGTATCTTTCTTACAAATCACACTATTGCGATAACGGAATATTGGTAACAACTTTGGGCCAATAAATTAGATGAATTTTGAAAACAACTTACCAAAACTGATTCAATAAAACAGATCATCAACAAGAACCTACTATTTTACTCAATATTCTGTAAGAACCCATATGGGAAAAGAATCTGAAAAACAATATGTGTGTGTATATATATATACACATATATATAACTTAATCACCTAGCTGTACACTTGAAACAAACACAACATTGTAAATCAACTATACCCAAATATAAAATTAAAATTACACTAAAAAGTAATTTTAAGACCTGCTGACAATTGAGGCATAAAAAACTATATTTTTCTGGAGGGAGAAATGTATCAATGAAATGGGAGATAAACTGGTAATTGAAGAGAAAATCTGTGCTACGGCAAGAAAGAAAGCTGATTCAGGAATAGAAAATAAATTAAAGAAATAATAAATTGTATGTTTAAAAAAAAAAACAACTTCACATAAAAAAACACTGGGAACAGATAGCTTCAATGGTTATTTTATCAAATATCTAAGCAAGTGCTGTGCTGTACTTAGTTGTTCAGTCATAGCCAACTCTTTGCAACTCCATGGACTGAGCCCACGAAGCACCTCTGTCCATAGGGATTCTCCAAGCAAGAATATTGGAGTGGGTTGCCATGCCCTCCTCCAGGGATCTTCCCATCCTAGGAATCAAACCCAGGTCTCCTGCGTTGCAGGCAGATTCTTTACCATCTGAGCCACCAAGGAAGCCTATCTAAGCAAGAAATAATAGCAATTCTATATGAATCCTAGTGAACCTGCCTGCCAATGCTGAAGACATTAAGAGATGCAGGTTTGATCCCTGGATCGGAGGAGATCCCTGGAGAAGGGCATGGCAACCCACTTCAGCATTCTTGCCTGGAAAATCCCATGGACAGAGGAGTCTGGGGGGCTACAGTCCATTGGGTCACAGAGTTGGACATGACTGAAGCAACTCAGTATGCAGACAGACTAAAAAGCAACAGAAAAGAACAATGAAACTAAAAGCTGTTTCTTTGAAAAGATAAACAAAATTGATAAATCCCTAGCCAAACTCATCAAGAAAAAAAGGGGAAGGGACCAAATCAATAAAATCAGAAATGAAAAAGGAAAAGTTACAACCAACAGCACAAAATATAAAGAATTGAAAGAGACCACTACGAGCAACTAATAAAAGGGAAAACCTGGAAGAAATAGACAAATTCTTAGAAAAGTACAACCTCCCAAGACTGAACCAAGAAGAAACAGAAAATATGAGCAGATGAATTATCAGTACTGAAACTGAATCAGTAATTTAAAAACTCCCAACAAGTAGAAGTCTAGGACCAGAGGGCTGCAGAGGTAAGCCAGGAACTATGAACTTCATTTGGAGAAGAGTTAACACATCTTTCTTAAACTATTCCAAAAAATTACAGAGGGAGAAATACTTCTAAACTCATTCTATGACGACACCATCACTCTGATACCAAAACTGGACAAAGATACCACAAAAAGGAAAATTACAGGCCAATATCACTGATGAACACAGGTGCAAAAATTCTCAATAAAATATTAGCAATCCGAAACCAACAATACAGTAAAAGGATCATACACCACAATCAAGTGAGATTTATCACAGAGATGCAAGGATATTTCAATATCCTCAAGTTAATCAATGAAATATACATTAACAAACTGAAGAATAAAACAATGTCATCATCTTAAGAGATGTAGGTAAAGTTTTTGATAAAATTCAACATCCAGTTGTGATAAAACTCCAGAAAGTGGGCATAGAGGGAACATACCTTAACAGAATAAAGGGCATATACAACAAACCCACAGCTAACATCATAGTCAATGGCAAAAAGCTGAAAGCATTTCCCCTAAGATCAGGAACAAGACAAGGATGCCCACTCTCATCACTTTTATTCAACATAGTTTTGGAAGTCCTAGCCACAGCAGTAAGAGAAGAAAAAGAAATAAAAAGAATTCAAATTGGAAAAGAAGTAAAACTGTTACTGTTTGCAAAATTACATGATGCTGTACCTAGAAAATCCCAAAGACACTAATAAAAAACTACTACAGCTCATCAGTGAGTTCAGTAAAGTTGCTGGATACTAATAGATGGAAATCTGTTGCATTTCCATATACTGCAATGAAATATCAGAAAAGAAATTAAGGAAATAATCTCATTTATCATCATATCAAATGAGAATAAAATACCTAAAAAGAAACCTACCTAAGGAGGTAAACCCTGCTTATTTAACTTATATGCAGAGTACATCATGAGAAATGCTGGGCTGGAGGAAGCACAAGCCGGAATCAAGATTGCCGGGAGAAATATCAGTAACCTCAGATACGCAGATGACACCACCCTTATGGCAGAAAGTGAACAGGAACTAAAAAGCCTCTTGATGAAAGTGAAAGAGGAGAGTGAAAAAGTTGGCTTAAAGCTCAACATTCAGAAAACTAAGATCATGGCATCTGGTCCCATCACTTCATGGGAAATAGATGGGGAAACAGTGGAAACACTGTCAGATTTTATTTTGGGGATGGTGATTGCAGCCATGAAATTAAAAGACGTTTACTCCTTGGAAGGAAAGTTATGACCAACCTAGATAGCATATTAAAAAGCAGAGACATTACTTTGCCAACAAAGGTCCATCTAGTCAAGGCTATGGTTTTTCCAGTGGTCATATGTGGATGTGAGAGTTGGACTGTGAAGAAGGCTGAGCGCTAAAGAATTGATGCTTTTGAACTGTGGTGTTGGAGAAGACTCTTGAGAGTCCCTTGGACTGCAAGGAGATCCAACCAGTCCATCCTAAAGGAGATCAGTCCTGGGTATTCATTGGAAGGACTGATGTTGAAGCTGAAACTCCAGTACTTTGGCCACGTGATGCGAAGAGTTGACTCATTGGAAAAGACTCTGATGCTGGGAGGGATTGGGGGCAGGAGGAGAAGGGGACGACAGAGGATGAGATGGCTGGATGGCATCACTGACTTGATGGATGTGAGTTTGGGTTAACTCCAGGAGTTGGTGATGGACAGGGAGGCCTGGCATGCTGCAATTCATGGGATCGCAGAGTTGGACACAACTGAGCGACTGAACTAAACTGACTAAAGGAGGCAAAAGACCTGTACTCCAAAAACTGATCATCATAAGATGGTGATGAAAAAAATTAAAGACAACACACATAGATGGAAAGATATACTGCGTTCCTGGACTGGAAGAATCATTATTGTTAAAATTACCATAATACCCAAGGCAATCTACAGATTCAATCCTATCCCTACCAAATTACCAATAGCATTTTTCAAAGAACTATAACAAAATATTTTTAAAACTTGTATGGAAACACAAAGATGCCAAATAGTCAAAACAATCTTCAGAAAGAAGAATGGAGCTGGAGGAATCACGCTCCTTGACTTTAGACTACCACAAAGCTACAGTCATCAAAGCAGTATAGTACCAGCACAGAAACAGACATACAGATCAATGAAACAGGACAGAAAGCCCAGAAATGAATCAATGTGTGACTGTGTGTGTGCTAAGTCACTTCAGTCATGTCCGACTCTGCGACCCTATGGACTGTAGCCCACCAGGCTCCTCTGTCCATGGATTCTCCAGGCAAGAATACTGAAGCGGGATGCCATGCCCTCCTCCAAGGGATCTTTCTGACCCAGGGATCGAACCTGCATCTCTTGCATCTTCTGCATTGGCAGATGGGTTTTTTATCACTAGCACTACCTGGGAAGCTCTAAATCCATGCACTTATGGTCAATTAATCTGTAGCAAAGGAGGGAAGAATATACAATGGAGAAAAGATGGTCTCTTCAATACATGGTGTTGGGAAAACTGGACACCTATATGTAAAAGGTGTCTTTTCTAACATTCTCTAACACAACACACAAAAATAAATTCAAAATGAATCAAAGACCTAAATTTAAGACCAGATACTGTAAAACTCCTAGAGGAAAACATAAGCAGAACACTCTGTGACATATATTGCCACAATATATTTTTGGATCTGTTGCCTAAATAAAAAAAAATATACAAAAGAAACCTAATAAAAGCTTTTTCATAGCAAAGGAAACTATATACAAAATGAAAAGACAACCTACAGATGGGGAAAATATTTGCAAATGATGCTACCAACAAGGGATTAATTTCCAAAATACACAAACAGTTCATAAGGCTTAATTTAAAAAAAAAATCAAAAAATGAGCAGAATACTTAAACATATTTCTCCAAAGAAGACATACAGATGCCCAACAGGCACATGAAAAGATTCTCAATATCGCTAATTATTAGACAAATCAAATCTACAATGAGGTATCACCTCATACCAGTTGGAATGGCTATCATTAAAAAGTCTACAAATAATAAATGCTGGAGAGTGTGTGGAGAAAAAGGAACCCTCCTACATGTCCGATGGGAATGTAAGTTGGTGCAGCCACTATGGAGAACAATATGAGGAAGGAAGTGAAAGTTGCTCAGTAGTGTCCGACTCTTTGCAATCCTATGGACTATACAGTCCATGGAATTCTCCACTCCAGAAGGGATCTTCCCAACCCAGGGATTGAACCCAGGTCTCCCATACTGCAGGTAGATTCTTTACCATACTGGAGTGGGTAGCCTATCCCTTCTCCAGGGTATCTTCCCAACCCAGGAACTGAACCAGGGTTCCCTGCATTACAGGCTCTACCAACTGAGCTATCAGGGAAGCCCTAGAGAATAATAGTATAAAGGTTCCTCAAAAAAGCTAAAACTTGAGTTACCATATGATCCAGGAACCCCAATGATGGGCATGTATCTGGAGAAAACTATAATTCAAAAAGACTGAGGCACCCCAATGTTCACTGCAGCACAATTTATAATAGTCAAAAGATGGAAGAAACTTAAATGTCCAAAGACAAATGGATAAAGAAGACATGGTATATATGCACAATGGAATATACACGAAATAATGCCATCCACAGCAACATGGATGAACCTAGAGATTATTATATTAAGTGAAGTAAGTCAGACAGACAAAGACAAGTATCAAATGTCACTCACAAGTAGAATCTAACAAAATGATATAAATGAACTCATTTACAAAACAAATCCACGTATTGACAGAAAACAAACGTATGGCTGCCAGAGAAAATAGCAGGGCGGTGCGGGAGGGGAGGGCAGACAGATAAATTAGGAGTTTGGGATTAACATACATACACTATTGTGTATAAAATAAACAAGGACCTTTACCTGCTGGCTCAGACGGTAAAGCTCTGCCTGCAATGCAGAAGACCTGGGTTCAATCCCTGGGTCTGGAAGATCCCCTGGAGAAGGAAATGGCAACCCACTCCAGTACTCTTGCATGAAAAATCCCATGGACGGAGAAGCCTGGTAGGCTACAGTCCACGGGGTCGCCAAGAGTAGGACACAACTGAGCGACTTCACTTCACGTTACAACGACTACTCTGAACAGCTGAATTCAGTGATTATGCGCTGCCTTCAGCTGCTTTCACGCTATAGTGGCATTAACGAGTAGCTGCAACAGAGACCAGACGGCACAAAAGGCCTAAAAGATTTACTACCAGGTTTTTTCATAAGAAATGTGTTGATCTGTATTCTAGGACAATGAAAACAAACTAAAAATACTATACACAGAATGTTAAAAGAGATGGTGTATATGGAGCAAGATAAGCAAGTTGACTGGTTCCTATCTATCAATAAATTCAAAGCAACTGACAAACATATGGCTGTTTTTCATTTACACCAAAATTAAGCATTTCAAAACTGAAAGTGTCCTTAGAGGTAATAAGGTAAATAAAGTTTTCTTCCAAATGGAAGTATAAATATGAGAAGTTACATGAACGGTTTATAGCTAACGAACTTAACATCATCACTTCTGGTATACTTAAAGCAATTCATTAAGGTGTAAGCAAAGCATATTTTTATGATATAAATCATACTGAAAACTATATCTGACAAATATCTACATAAAAGGAACTGTGTAAATACCATGAAGAATACATAAAGAAAACAACAAGGTCGTACTATATATAACACAGAGACCTCTTAATACATTCAATACCCTATGATAAATCATAATGGAAAAGAATATTCTAAAAAAAGAACGTGTACATATATACATATACACACACATATAAGTGAATTACTTTGCTGTACGGCAGAAATTAACACAACGTTGTAAATCAACTACACTTCAACAAAAAGTATTGATTAAATGGAAAAAAAAAAGAATTAATAAAGGATAAGACAGAGTAAACTTAAAACACAGAATCTAATTGAGTAGAAAAGTAATCCCTGAGGCTTATAAAGAGCAGAGTTAAGTGTACTTCACTATAATTTCTATATTTAAATTTTCTGTCAATAAAATCAACTTCTTTGTCCACTTATAACCTATACAAATTGAAAAAAATTTTAAACGTATTACCTGAATTGTATGTTCACTAAATGAGGCTGGGATCCATCTGATTGCCAGTAAGTTTCTAGATTGTCATCTCGTAACTGATCCACTCCAAATCCTAAAATCACAAGTGACAATGAATTCTCATGAAAAAGAGCGAGCCATATATTCAAAACATAAAACTACTATATGTATTTGTCCAGCAAGTTTGATAAAGAGGATGGTCAGTTCACTTCAGTTCAGTCACTCAGTCGTGTCCGACTCTTTGCAACCCCAACAATCGAAGCACGCCAGGCCTCCCTGTCCATCACCAACTCCCAGAGTTTACTCAAACTCACGTCTATCGAGTCGGTGATGCCATCCAGCCATCTCATCCTCTGTCGTCCCCTTTTCCTCCTGCCCTCAATCTCTCCCAGCATCAGAGTCTTTTCCAATGAGTCAACTCTTCGCATCACGTGGCCAAAGTACTGGAGTTTCAGCTTTAGCATCAGTCCTTCCAAAGAACACCCAGGGCTGATCTCCTTTATAATGGACTGGTTGGATCTCCTTGCAGTCCAAGGGACTCTCAGGAGTCTTCTCCAACACCACAGATCAAAAGTATCAATTCTTCGGCGCTCAACATTCTTCACAGTCCAACTCTCACATCCATATATGACCACAGGAAAAACCATAGCCTTGACTAGATGGACCTTTGTTGGCAAAGTAATGTCTCTGCTTTTCAATATGCTATCTAGGTTGGTCATAACTTTCCTTCCAAGGAGTAAGCTTCTTTTAATTTCATGGCTGCAGTCACCATCTGCAGTGATTTTGGAGGCCAAAAAAATAAAGTCTGACACTGTTTCCCCATCTATTTGCCATGAAGTAATAGGACCAGATGCCATGATCTTAGTTTTCTGAATGTTGAGCTTTAAGTCAACTTTTTCACTCTCCTCTTTCACTTTCTTCAAGAGGCTTTTTAGTTCCTCTTCACTTTCTGCCATAAGCGTGGTGTCATCTGCATATCTGAGGTTATTGATATTTCTCCTGGCAATCTTGATTCCAGCTTGTGCTTCTTCCAGCCCAGGATGGTCAGTACTGTGTAATTTAAATTAACCAAAATTCTCCCGTCCTCTTAACCAGACTTCAATTCTTAGAAGCATAAAAAATTAATAAACAGAAATCTCAGTTAAACAGAGTTGGGAGACCAGAGTGGGAGTTCTGACACCCTGTGACCATAACAGAACCAAAATGAAGAAGAAAGACTCCTCTCCTTTCCTGGCAAGGACTCAGCCAGTGAAAAGCCATGGGCTTTCTGTTTATTAAAGCCCTCCCCACTTCTTTTTCCTCCCTATAAAAGGGTGCTACTTCCCTTCATTGTGGGAACTTGCGCATGGTTTACTGTGGTTGCAGACCCTGAATTCCAATGCTCTTCTGATCCTAAGCAAACCCATCTTTGCTGGAGAAATATCTGGCAGAATATTTATTTCAGAACAAATATTTAGAAGTGGCCCACATAGGGAATGGGGACCAGTTCAGGCCTCCAAAGGTCCAGGACTGGTGAGCAAACAGGTGCAATACCCACAGTGAACCCACTCACTGCTTTCTCGCTGACCCTGGAGTATGAAAGTAAGTCTTTCTCTTGATTCTGGGCACATGCCCTCTTAGCATTTGAAGCTCTCCAGGCTTTATTTGGGATCTGTCTTAAGGTTTCATCTCTTCGGTTAAGGCTTTGTTTTGTATACAAGTATTCATTTGGCAGGTCACTCTAATTTTGAGATCAGACTGTTTCAACCAAAGCTGGCTGAAAATACCTTTGGCCCATTCATTTGGGAACAGGGGCTGTTTCCCTGAAACTGTTCCAGTTTTCTTCATCGTACTCCTTTGGAAGGGACTCTCCTCTGGAAACTGGCTTAAAAAAGTCTGGCCTGCCTCCTCCAAACCAAGCTGTCTCCTTCAAACTGGCTGAAATTAGCCTGCAAGTTGTTTGAATTGAGCTGTCTGTGCTGTAAGCTGTTT
The DNA here is from genome assembly GCF_027580195.1 of Bos mutus. Lineage (NCBI taxonomy): Eukaryota > Metazoa > Chordata > Mammalia > Artiodactyla > Bovidae > Bos > Bos mutus. The sequence continues at coordinate 59,208,477 of NC_091633.1, forward strand.
GGAAATTGTTCTTTTACTCCAGAGAAAACCTTCAGAGAAATGAGATCCTAGTGATCTAAACATTTTGAGTGTGCCCGCCCCCTGGGAGGACTCCAGATGATTTTATGTTTAAAAGCCCAAGTCCTTCCTCAGGCACATTTCTAACTAAATGGACCAACTTGACCAAAGGCAATTAAAAATATCAATGGCCATTACAGAGAACTTTTGAGATTCCTAACTTAATTGCCTTAGAGCTGAATCGGACTACCATAGCTCAAAAATTTCCAGAACTGAGTGTAATGCTTATTTTGGTTGGTATTTTGAGGCTCCGCAACATTATCAGGAGTCTAAAATGGTCTCTCTGCAAAATCAAATTTTAAGATGAACTGAGGCAAACAAATGATTAAAGAAAGATAAAATGGCTCCTGAAGCCTCAGGCTCTTCTTCCTTGGCTGCTTGTAGGCGTCACCTCAGGCACCATCTTGTCACCCTCCCGTAGCTCCTGTGGCCAGACTCCACCTCTGGTGCCATCTTCCTCTTTCTCTTCTGTGCTGACGACACCTCCTCTGTTCCTTTAATTCCCCCATACTAATTCTCTCGCCAACCTTCCCCTTGTCTCTTAAACTCTGCCAACTCCCTTTTCTTTAGAATTTGTCAGAATGTTCCTCTTTAAGCCTCCTAAGGCTCTAAAGGCTAAACCCTTAATTTCTTTTTTTTTGTGGGGGGAGGGAAGAAGTATGTCTTCTCTTTATTTTTTTTTAATGTATTTTAATTGGAAGCTAACTACAATATTGTGGTGGGTTTTGCCATACATTGACATGAATCAGCCCTGGGTGTACATGTGTTCCCCATCCTGAACCCCCCTCCTACCTCCCTCCCTATCCCATCCCTCTGAGTCATCCCAATGCACCAGCCCTGAGCGCCCTGCCTCATGCATTGAACCTGGACTGGTGATCTATTTCACATATGATAATATACATTAAACCCTTAATTTCTTATAATTCCCAGACCAAAACTGAACTGCAAGCCAAACTGATCCCAAGCCAAAAATGATCCCAAAGTAATTGAAGATTCTTACATATTTGCTAAGGAATTTAGTACAGTCATTAAAATTTACCAACCTGGTTTCTCTGATTCCTATCAACTAGTTCAAAGATAACTGGTGAGGGCCAGGGCCAGCACTGGATGAAAACCACTAACTGAGAAAATCCTGAAAGGTCTCTAGAATTATAACTGGGAAACCATCCTGCCAACTTATTATGTGACCAGCCTCAAGCAACCGATAAACAGCTTCATTGAGCCATCCCCGGGGCTTTTCCAAAGCCTGCTGATTGGAACAAAATTCAGACTTGCATACAAAAATCTGATGAACCTCCTTATGATTATTATAATCAACTTCTAATTGTTTCTGAAGAAAATTCTGGCCTTCCATCTGAATGTTGATCCCACTCAGGTCACCTCTACTTCTGTTTATTAATGGGCTGACTCTTGCCCTTCTAGTAAAAAGGACCAGGATAGAATGGAAAACTATGTTCACTCCAGATACAGTTAATCTGGTGAGCTAATTCGCTTGCATTTTAGATGAGTCATCTCAAAGGAAGACTGCCTAAATTCTTAATTCTCAATTCTAGCAAATGAAGGCTCCTAGACAGAACCAAAGCCCTCCTAGTTTCTGCTACTATTGCCAAGAGTTACAACACTGGAAAAGAGACTATTCCAAACTGAAGCACTTTAGGTGCTTTCAGCCCTCTAATCAGCCTTTCCAGTGTCCTCCCAATTTTCAACGATAGGGGTCTAAGGAGCTACAGGGACTCTTCTCAATCCTCTCAGCCAGTCTGGAGAGACATTTCTCCAGATTGAGAAGCAATCTCTTCCAGTTCCGACAGTGGAGCCACTCTCTATACCCCACTACTATAAAACAGCCCCTGTCTCAGAGAACTCACAGTTCAAATAATGGGGATCTGTGATCACCCTCAGGAGGTTCCTGAACTTTTCCCTTTTGTCTAGGCCCTTTCAAGAGTTCAGACTTTTTTTCCCCTCAGTTCCTCCACCACTATTCATTTATTAGGGGCCAAGACTTCTTAAGAGAGTTATCATGCCAGAATTTCTTTCTTCCAAAAGGGAAAATTATTAGACACTGACAGCAGCAAAATAACAAAGTATTACTTAATTTAATTAAATAATAATTCAATTATTATTATTTCAATTCAATTATTTAATTCAAAATAATTAAAATTTGAATTTAAATGACCCTTTGACCCTTTTAACAGTTAATTAAATGATCCTTTAATTAAATGACGCTTTGACATCTTTTGTTTGCTCCATCTCTGATGGTACTAGAGCAGATTTCAGAAACACCGAGCATTTTGTCCCTATTAAATCAACTACCACCCTCCTTATGGGCAAAATCTTCAACTGATACTAACAAAATTCATAGCATATCTCCCATCAAGATTCAAACAACTCCTCAAAACCTCTTCCTAGAATTAATCAATACCTTATAAGTAAAAACGTCTTTCAAGGCATAAAGCCAATAATACAAGATTATAAGGTTCAAGACCCCATTATCCCTATAAAAACTCCCATTTTATTGGTAGAGGTTTGTCCAGGACCCACTAGCAATAAGCAACACTGTTATTTATCCCTGGACACCTTGCTGTTTCTAATCCCCCCATTCCCATCAGGAATAAATTCTTTAACTGTAACTGATTTACGCAGTGCATTCTTTAGTACTCCAGCTGATGAAGGGAGCCAATACCTTTTTGCCTTCATTTGGGAAGAAATACAAGTCACCTAGATAATAAAGCCTCAGGGTTTTACTGAGGGTCCTTCTTTTTTTCTCACAAATCCCAAAGGCTGGTCTGGATGACATAAAAGTCCCTGGGGATTCTGTCTGCTTTGTTGCAACATGTGAAGGATTTGCTTCTTTGTGCTCCTTCTCAAGATTTCTCACAGGAAAAGAGCCACCACTTAAAGCTCTCAGCCTTAAACCCTGTGGAAGAGGGATACTCTCCACTTGCCTTAGAGCCATTGCAGCCACTGCCCTTTTGGTTAAGGTCAGCAAAAAAATCATTGTGGAATCCCCTTTAACCACTTTGGTACCTGATGCAGTAGAAGCTCTCCTGAATTCTCATACTTAACATTTCTCAATCAGCTGCCTCACCTCCTAAAATGTCCTTTGTACACTGTTCCTCAAATAACTCTCTTACACTGTAAAAGCCTGAACTCAGGACTCTGCTCCTGTCACTAATGAAGTCCTTCACAACTGCTTAATGCTGACAGACCACATCCTGACTCCTTATGATGACCTACAGTAAATTCCTCTAGGTAACTTTGACTTCTCATGGTTCACTGATGCTTATTTAAAAGGTGACAATGGCAAATATTGTACTGGGTAAGCAATTACAATTCCTCTTGAAGCTGTTGAGGCAGCATCTTTATTATGGCTGCTGCTGCTAAGTCGCTTCAGTCGTGTCCGACTGTGCAACCCCAGAGACGGCAGCCCACCAGGCTCTGCCGTCCCTGGGATTCTCCAGGCAAGAACACTGGAGTGGGTTGCCGTTTCCTTCTCCATTGCGTGAAAGTGAAAAGTGAAAGTGAAGTCACTCAGTCGCGTCCGACTTGTAGCGACCCCATGGACTGCAGCCTACCAGGCTCCTCCATCCATGGGATTTTCTAGGCAAGAGTACTGGTTACTATGGCTACTTCAGCCCAAAAGGCTGAATTATATACTCTTACATGATCCTGTACTTTAACCAAAGACAAAGCTGCTGATACTTAGTGGTAGTAGATATGCTTTCAGAGTAGCTCATGATTTTGAAATGTTGTGAAACCAACGTGATTTCCTTAATTACAGCAGAAATAAAATTTAAAATGGCCCCTAAGTTCAGAAATTATTGAATGTGATACTTTTACCTCTGCTTTAGCTATTCAGATTTGGGGGAATTCTAAACATGACTCTCTGGAAACTAAGGGAAATCACCTTGCTGAAATTTCTGTAGGAATGCTGCCATTAAAGGGACCAACAGCAATCAAACCTGTGTCATGGTCTACAAGGATATTTCTCCAAATGGTAATTTAGAAAAACTGTCTAGAACCCAACAGTTGGCCTCAGAAAAGAAAAAAACAAGACTGAAAATTCAGTAACTGTTTGATAAAAAGAGAAAGCTCTGGTTTGAACCAAATAATAATCCAGTTTTACTAGAGACTCAAATTCCCACTCCCCACCACTGTCCTATTGATCTACTGACATAATGAGAGTCCTCATGCATCAATACTGGTGAGAAAACATTAACAAGGCTACAAAGAGTGCCTACCTCACTTGTCCACTTGTTTGAAGTACAATCCAGGGAAGCTTGTTTGTACTGCTCCTGTACATATTAAACTGCTTAATGGACCATTTGAGGTCTAGCAAATGGATCACATACAACTTCTTCTGTCTTGCTGATATAAATGTTTTAGTCATGGTCTCTATGTTTTTTTACAAGACTGAAGCCTTGCATATAAGCTACTCCTTTTCTGTGGCTTAAGCCCTTTAGCAAATCATTTTTCCTACCTAAGAGGTTCTTCTTGAATTTTACAGTGATTGAAGAACCCAATATACTGGCCAGGTATTTCAACAAGTCGACATGCTTTGGCCAATCTTATAGCACTTGTATCATGCTTACCACCCTTGATCATCTAGTTTAGTTGAACGCACAAAAAGCATTAAGACTCAACTGGCAAAATTTGTACAGTCCCTCCAAATACTGTGGCCAGAAGCACTGTGATTGGTCCTTCTAAGTCTCAGACCCACTCATAAACTCTAGCCCTTTGACAAAATCATGAAATGCCCAGTGCACTTGGCTCCTGCATCTTCTGACCCACAACCAATATAAGGAGAGGCGCTCCAGTACTGCAAAGGCCTAACTGCTTCTATTAAGAATAACCCTGCTTTGGTACAGCAACCTTTCCACAGTCTGCTCCTGGGAGACGAAGACCTTAAGCATCATACCTTACAACTTAAAGATTTCATCTATTGCAAAACATACCTCCAGAAGAACTCTTCAACACTGCTGGAAAGGACCCTATCAGTACTGCTAACCAATCTTTGTGCCAACAAACTCTAAGAAACAGGCTCTTAGATTCACATGATTCACCTTGTCCACCAAACTTGAGAAAGCTCTCAATCAAAAGAGGGAAATGCAAAACATTAAACAGAAACCTCAATTAAACAGAGCTGGGAGACCAGAAGGGAGAGCTGACATGCCCTGGGACCATAGCAGAGCCAAACAGGAAGAAGAAAGACTCTTATTCTTCCCTAGCAGGGACTCAGCCAATGAAAAGCCATGGATTCTTTGTTTACTACAGACTCCCCCCGCTTCCTTTTCTTTATTAAAGTATGCTTCTTCCCCTGTCACATGGGAACTTGCATGTGGCTTTCCACGGCTGAAAATCCCCAAACCACAATTTTCTGCTAATGCTGAATAAACCCCTTTGTTGGAGAAATATCTCCAAGTCCATTCATTTCAGGTCAAAAGAAAACATATTTGCACACAAAAGTTATTAGGACCACATTTTCTTGGTTGTTGGCTTTAATTTTTTAAGAAGAACTTCTAAATATATTCTGAAGTATGTATTCAAACCCAGTTTCTTAAACTTTTTACAAGCTGATAATAAGAATGACCCACATGTCCTACAAAACCCTCAGAAATAAAACAGGTTTTATTAAGTTCACTATGTCAAGAAACAACAGTTAGAACCGGATATGAACAACAGACTGGTTCAAAATTGGGAAAGGAGTACTTCAAGGCTGTATATTCTCACCCTGCTTATTTAACTTCTATGCAGAGTACATCATGCAAAATGCTGGGATGGACGAAGCACAAGCTGGAATCAAGATTGCCAGGAGAAATATCAATAACCTCAGATACGCAGATGACACTCCCCTTACGGCAGAAAGCGATGGAGAACTAAAGAGCCTCTTGATGAAGGTAAAAGAGAACAGTGAAAAAGCTGACTTAAAACTCAACATTTAAAAAAACTAAGATCATGGCATCCAGTCCCATCACTTCATGGCAAACAGATGGGGAAACAATGGAAACAATGAGAGACTTTATTTTCCTGGGCTCCGAAATCACTGCAGATGGTGACTGCAGCCATGAAATTAAAAGACACTTGCTCCTTGGAAGAAATGCTATGACAAAATTAGACAGTATATTAAAAAGCAGAGACATTACTTTGCAGACCAAGGTCCATATAGTCAAAGCTATTGTTTTTCTAGTAGTCATGTATGGATGTGAAAGCTGGACCACTGAACAACTGAACAACAACAACAATGCCATACTTAATGTGACAAGAAAAAGAGACAACTTAAAAATATTGTCAAAAGTCATATACATTTTGAAACCAAGTGCTTCTGATTAACATCCGATTAATCAAAAATTAAATTTACCCAGAATTCTAAATTATCCAGTCATTCTAGATAATGGAAAACTATCCTATATAGTTCTTCCTGATTAAAACCACAATAACTTACACTAATCAAAACATAATTTGCTCGTGGCTGATTCATGTTGGTGTATGGCAAAAACCACAATACTGTAATTACCCTCTAATTAAATAATTTTTAAAGAAAGATAATTTTCTGATATGTATTAAATTAAGCTGAATCTACTAAATCCATTTCAACTATCATCTGAGTGAGATACTGAATATTTCCAAAGAAAAAAATGACAGTTTTGCAAAGCCATCTACTACCAACCACGCTATCGCAGTGAGGTAAATCTGTATCTCCCAAAGACTGATACTAACATTTTGGAAGTATATTAAAATTCTCCCTTCTATCAGTGCTCTCCTGAATTACTGCATGGCTCTTAACTCAGTTCTTTACCTCGAATCTTGCCTCACTTCAGGCCATCCTCCACAATTCTCAAATGTGAACACTGTGCTGTTGTGCTAAAATTGTTCAGTGGCACATACTACATATACAATGAAATATGAACGGCTTAATAAAGTCCCCTCTGATCAGCTCTCTTCCTAACTAGTTCCACCTATGCTCCTCTGCTCTGTTCTAGGCTTACTGACTATCCACAATTCTTTGAAAGCACCATGTTCTCATAGCAGCTAGGCTCTACATCTTTGCACAGACCATTCTTCTTGCCCCCAGGTCCTTCCTCAGTGACATTCTACCTTACCCCCTCACTCCAGATGTGAATCATCTCCATAAACACGTCCCTGATCCTCCACGGCGATCCTCCTGGCCTCTTCTCCGGCCACCACTGCACTGAGCCCACACTTGTGGAAAGCAGTATGACCTAGTGCAGACTGGCTACCTTGAATCCCAGCATCCCCACTTATCAGGTGATGTTTGCCAGGTTACTTAATTTTTCTGGGCTCTAGTTTCCTGATTTGGAAAGCGATTAAAAAAATAACAGTAAATAATACTTCATACGACTTTCAGAGACTTTACTGAGACGGTTTATTTTATACATGCAAAGTACTTACAACAGAACCTCACTCTAAAAGTTATCCATGACTACATTGTATAATAATGACTAATTATTACTTTCTCCACTAGACTGTGAACTCCTTGACAATAAGGTCTTTTCTTATTTTTTAATCTCTAACAGTGTTAGAGATTTCAGCAACTGTCTGCTGACTTAGGCTGAAAAACATCTTACTATAAAGAACCAAAGTAAAAGTTCAACAACTTTCTCAGGCTGTTTCTCATTAATAAAGAGTATTCCGTCATTCATGACATGTAAAACGATAATCACATAATTATACTTCACTGGTGAAGCCAAAGCTGCAAGTCACAGACATGAAACACATGACGGTGCACTGATGAATTTCATGACTTTCCCACCCAACGCGATTGTAAGTGATCCCAGCGTTCTTCTGGCAGTGTCAGCTACTGGTCTGCCCTGCAGCCCCAACATGTCAGACAGTGGGGGCATCTTCAGGGAACCAATGACTTACTTCTATGTGCTGCCCTCTGCCAAGCCCCACAGCATAAAACAGTGTGAACTGGCACTGATTCCTACCCTGTTACTGAGATTAGCATGGCACCAATTGAATTATGCTACTAAGTAAAGCAACAGAAGATACTCAATTTGAGTAAATTCACAGAAACATTTGGTGTTATAGAGAATATTAGAAACTTCTGAAGCAGTCTAGAACTTATGAAGCTGGAAAAAGGCACCACCCTTACTCAAACAACAAAAAATGGCTAGATAAACTAAAATCTCATAATTTTTCTTGGAGACATGAACCCTTAAAATTATGCAGCAACCAAATACCCTGAAACCCAAGAAGGATAGTTTGCAGGTTAGGAGAGAAAGGATGGACAGCCAGTCCCAACTGTGGTAGAGCATGGGAGGAAGGAACAACGACCCAATACACACATAAAAAGGAATTAGGTAGAACTTCAACAAACTGCTAAAGGCTAAGTGTGGGCTATCATAGAAAAATAGCAGCCCTGGGAGTCTCACACACAAGGTGAATTCACACTGACTCTTAGATTCTTTTCTAAGAGCCCTCACTGTGCACATAAGAGGACACTTTGCCGGGAGAACAGGAAATTGGAAAGTCAGCGGTGCAAGCACGGAGGAGGGGACTGACTACCACTGCAGGAAAAACAAAAACCCCTCCTCCCCTCAAAGCCTCTCTCCTACAGAAAAAGAACTTAAGCCGCTAAGGGAAGAAAGTCAAACCTGCTAACTCCGGCACACAGAACAGATACAGACTTGCTGGGAAAGAAGGAAAGAAAAAAACGCTATATTCTTGGAAAAGGAGCAGGAACACTCCTTCCTCTGGAACAGGACAGAAAACTCTCCCCTAGGAAAGATCGGAGTTTCACTATCATAGGTGAAAGTGAGGTGAGAGTCGCTCAGTCGTGTCCAACTCTTTGCGACCCCATGGACTAGACAGCCCATGGAATTCTCCAGGCCAGAACACTGGAGTGGGTAGCCTTTCCCTTCTCTAGGGCATCTTCCCAACCTAGGGATCGAACCCATGTTGCAGGCGGATTCTTTACCAGCTGAGCCACAAAGACCAGTTTCACTTTCATAGGTAGGAGGGACCAAAATGCTGAGAAGGTCCCATCCTGGAGACCAGGTACACAAGAGCTATCTAGGATTGAAGTCGGACTAGAAAAACAGAGAAGTCCTGCCTCTGATCCTCTGCATTGAGTAACAACCATCACATTTTACCACTGGAGGCAGGGCAAGAGCATGGAGACAGACACCCTTGAAGCCCAGGGATAGAGAGATAACTGAAAACGATTATGGAGGAGGAATACTAAGAAAACTCCTCTGGCACAACTGCCCCTGCCACAAACACTGGAATCTTTAGAGGAATCTGAAGCCTGTGATACTGAAGGTAACCATAACAAAACAGAACAAAAAAAAACCCACCAATCTAAAACCCAGGTCAATTCCTTACTCAACTTCCACTATAAAAGTCTGACAGAAAAGAGGTAATCATTTCAGAGCGTAAATACCATTTTTTTCAATATCTACTAATGTTTCAGTTCAGTTTAGTTCAGTCGCTCAGTCGTGTCCGACTCTTTGTGACCCCATGGACTGCAGCATGCCAGGCCTCCCTGTCCATCACCAACTCCTGAAGTTTACTCAAACTCACATCCATTGAGTCGGTGATGCCATCCAACCATCTCATCCTCTTTTGTCTCCTTTTCCTTCGGCCTTCAATCTTTCCCAGCATCAGTCTTTTCCAATGAGTCAGTTCTTCACATCAGGTGGCCAAAGTACTGGAGTTTCAGCTTCAGCATCAATTCTTTCAATGAATATTCAGGACTGATTTCCTTTAGGATGGACTGGTTAGATCTCCTTGCAGTCCAAGGGACTCTCAAGAGTCTTCTCCAACACCACAGTTCAAAAGCATCAATTCTTTGGAGCTCAGCTTTCTTTGGAGTCCAACTCTCATATCCATACCTGACTACTGGAAAAACTATAGCTTTGACTAGATGGACTTTGTTAGCAAAGTAATGTCTCTGCTTTTTAATACGCTGTCTAGGTTGGGCATAGCTTTTCTTCCAAGGAGCCAGCGTCTTTTCATTTCATTGCTGCAGTCACCATCTGCATTTTGGAGCCCCAAAAAATAAAGTCTGTCACTGTTTCCACTGTTTCTGCATCTATGTGCTATGAAATGATGGGACTGGATGCCATGATCTTAGTTTTCTGAATGTTGAGCTTTAAGCCAACCTTTTCACTCTCCTCTTTCATCAAGAGGCTCTTTAGTTCTCCTTCACTTTCTGCCATAAAGGTGGTGTCATCTGCATATCTGAGGTTATTGATATTTCTCCCGGCAATCTTGTTTCCAGCTTGTGCTTCCTCCAGCCCAGCGTTTCTAATGATGTTGCTCTGCATATAAGTTAAATAAGCAGGGTGACAGTATACAGCCTTGACGTACTCCTTTTCCTATTCGGAACCAGTCTGTTGTTCCATGTCCAGTTCTAACTGTTGCTTCCTGACCTGCATACAGATTTCTCAAGAGGCAGGTCAGGTGGTCTGGTATTCCCATCTCTTTCAGAATTTTCCACAGTTTAGCATTTGGTAAACATTTATGACAGACTTCCTAGGTGGTGCTAGTGGTAAAGAACCCGCCTGCCAATGCAGGGCATGTAAGAGATGAGGGTTCGATCCCCGGGTCAGGAAGATCCCCTGGAGGAAGGCACAGCAATCCACTCCAGTATTCTTGCCTGGAAAATCCCATGGACAGCCGAGCCTGGCAGGCTACAGTCCACAGGGTCACAAAGAATCAGACACCACTGAGGTTGGACATGACTTAGCACAGCACATTTACGACACACAAACAAAAGAAACAAATATTATCAAAAGATAAAGCAATCACTAGAAATAGACTCAGAGATGAACCAGATGTTTAAATTAACAAACAGGGACTTTAAATAGCTATGATTAATATGTTAAAGAATTTAGGGGGAAAGGTAGATGAAACAAAGAAACAGGGAATTTCAACATAGGAAAAACTCCTTTAAGGGTCAAATGAAAAATCCATAAATAAAAAACATAGCAAAGATGAAAGATTCCTTAGAATCATTAGTAGATTCAATAAAGCCAAAGAAAGAAGTAGTAGACTTGAAGCTAGACCAATTAAAAAACCCAAAGCAAAACACTAAGAGGAAAAAAAGGGGAAATAAATAGAGCACCTAAAGCAAAGGGACAAATACCAAATGGTTACCAAAATTAAATGCTCTGCTGCTTTAAAACTCAACATTCAAAAAAACTAAGATCATGGCATCCAGTCCCATCACTTCATGGCAAACAGATGGGGAAACAATAGAATCAGTGATAGACTTTATTTTCTTAGGCTCCAAAACCACTGTGGATGGTGACTGCAGCCATGAAATTAAAAGATGCTTGCTCCTTGGAAGAAAACCTATGATAAACCTAGATAGCATCTTAAAAAGTAGAGACATCACTTTGCCAACAAAGGTCCCGTCTAATCAAACTATGTTTTTTCCAGTAGTCGGACCATAAAGAAGGCTGAGCACCAAAAAGTTGATGCTTTCGAACTGTGGTGCTGGAGAAGACTCTTGAGAGTCCCTTGGACAGCAAGGAGATCAAACTAGTCAATCCTAAAGGAAATCAACCCTGAGTATTTATTGGAAGGACTGATGGTGAAGCTAAAGCTCCAATACTTTGGTCACCTGATGTGAAAAGCCAAGTCACTGAAAAAGACCCCGATGTTGGGAAAGATTTGAGGGCAGAAGAAGGGGGTGACGGAAGATGAGATGGTTGGATGGCATCATCGACTCAATGGACATGAGTTTGAGCTAACTCTGGGAGGTAGCGAAGGACAGTGAAGCCTGGTGAGCCGCAATCCATGGGGCTGTAAAGAGTTGGATACAACTGAGTAACTGAACAGCAACAACAACAAGCATATGTATAATTAGATTCCCAGAAAGATGAGGATGGGGCAAAAGAAAAACTAGAAGAAATAATGGCAGTGAATTTTCAAAATAATGCAGGACATCAAGCCAGAAGATCCAAGAATCTCAATGAATCTCAAGCAGGATTAAACACATACACACACTTCATATCTTTACTGCTAAATATTAAAGATAAAATCTTAAAAGAAGGCAGAGGGAAAAAAGCCACATTGACTAGAGCAGACTTTTCTTCAGAAACTATGTAATCCAGAAGATACAGAATATCATCTCTAAGACATAGAGATGATAACCTAGAATGCTAGATGATAGATAACCTAGATGCCAACCTAGAATTTCATGCAAGGAAAATATACCACAGTAATAAAAAGCAAAATGAAAATTTTTTCAACCAAACATTGCTAGCAGACCTGCAATATAAAAACTGTAAAGAAAGTTCTTAAGGCAGGAAGAATATGATGCCAGACAGAAACCTGGATCTATTCAAAGAAATAAAAAGTTCCAAAAATTGAAAGTTAAAGGTTTTGATTTTAAATCACTCCAAAACATAACCGAGCTTTTAAAACAAAAATAGCACCAATGTATCCTAAGGTTTTAAATATGCAAAAAATAAAATGTATGTCAAAATAGCATAAAGGATGGGAGAGAGAAATTGGAAGTATACTGATAAAGGATCTGTATGCCTTATCTATTGCAGTAGTATATTACTTGAAGGTAAACTGTGAAAAAGATATATAGTGAAATCCTTAAGGCAGTTCCTCAGAAAATTTCAAAAAGGAGGTATAACTTAAGAGTCAGTTGAAAGATAAGAGTCACAAAAAATACTAAATTTATCCAAAATCAGGTTACAAAGGACAGGAAAAAATGGACAAATCCCCCAATTTCAAGACAGTAGTTTTAAATCTAATTTCACCAATAGGTATATTAGGTGTAAATGATCTAAACACTCTCAGTTATAAGACAAAGAATGTCAGACTTGATTTTTTTTAAAAAGTCTATATTAAATCCACTTCAAATAAAAAGATATACATATTTTAAAAGAAAAAGGAAAAAGAGCCTGACTTGTAAAGAGCAAGGAGAATGTTACTCTCACTCTCACAACAACAAAAATAAAAAAGCTGAATTAACTGAACATTCAAAAAATTCAACATTAAAAAAGCTAAGATCATGACAAATGGCTGGGTCACTTCATGGCAAATAGATGGGGAAACAGTGGAAACAGTGACTGACTATTTTTGGGGGGCTCCAAAATCACTGCAGATGGTGACTGCAACCATGAAATTAAAAGACATTTGCTCCTTGGAAGAACCAACCTAGACAGCATACTAAAAAGCAGAGACACTATTGCCGACAAAGGTCTGTCTAGTCCAGGCTATGGTTTTTCCAGTGGTCATGCACGGATGTGAGAGTTGGACTGTGAAGAAAGCTGAATGCCGAAGAATTGATGATTTTGAGCTGTGGTGTTGGAGAAGACTCTTGAGAGTCCCTTGGACTGCAAGGAGATCCAACCAGTCAATCCCAAAGGAAAACAGTCCTGAATATTCACTGGAAGGACTGATGCTGAAGCTGAAACTCCAATATTTTGGCCACCTGATGCGAAGAGCTGATTCATTTGAAAAGACCCTGATGCTGGGAAAGATTGAAGGCAGGAGGAGAAGGGGATGACAGAGGATGAGATGGCTGGATGGCATCACAGATTCGACAGACATGAATTTGAGTAAGCTCCAGGAGTTGGTGATGGACAGGGAAGCCTGGAGTGCTGCAGTCCATGGGGTCGCAAAGAGTCAGACACGACTGAGTGACTGAACTAAACTGAACTGAAAACCAATAATTATTTAGGTCCAATAGAGGTCACAAGGCAAACCACAACTCAGAAAACTGAAGAAACAGAAAACAGAGAATCACATCTTACCAGGAGCAGAAACTATCACTGGAGTTAGCAACTGGTCGGAAAACTGAACAACAGGGAAAACTTAAGAGTAATTACTAGTGGACTAATTGCTGGAGACTGAGTACAGGCTAGCTTGAGACAGTAAAAACAGCTGGATGCTCAGCCTCAAAGAGTGTTCCACATGTTCAGGGATTTTACCTCTAGAAGCCCCACCAGGTTCTCTTCATGGTAAAGATCAGAGAAAATTCTCTAGGAAATTCTGCAGGAGGCAGACAGAGAGGAAGGTAATCATTATGAATCATACCAAAAGCATTCTCTTTCCCGTAACAAAGGCCTGACTTAAAGGAAAACTCTTTTAACAGAGCCTAACCAATATGTTTTTTGTTGCTGTTGTTTTTTCACCAGAGCCTGACACAGAGGGCTTCCCTCGTGGCTCAGACAGTGAAGAATTCACCTGCAATGCGGGAGACCTGGGTTTGATCCCTGGGTTGGGAAGATCCCCGGCAGGAGGGCATGGCAACCCACTCCAGTATTCCTGCCTGGAGAATCCCATGAACAGAGGAGCCTGGAGAGCTTCAGTCTATGGGGTCGCAAAGAATCAGACACAACTGAGCAACTAAGCAAAGCACAGCACAACTGACGCAGGGAAAGGAAAATACATGACTCCATCCTCCTCTAGCCTTTCTGTCTCACCTAAGTGGGGTAAGAAAAGGTGAGAAGCACTTGCAAAGGTACAGGCATGGACACAGGCCCACTAAAAGACTAAGCTCTAATCACAGGATTATAGAACACTTCCATTCTCCCCATAACTTAACACCATATCAACAGGACTCCAATATAGTATCAGTAGGTTAAATTCAAAGAACTGCAAGCTTAGATGCCATTTAAGGAGTCTCTGCTGCTGCTGCTGCTGCTGCTAAGTCGCTTCAGTCGTGTCCGACTCTGTTCGACCCCACAGACGGCAGCCCACCAGGCTCCCCCGTCTCTGGAATTCTCCAGGCAAGAACACTGGAGTGGGTTGCCATTTCCTTCTCCAATAAGGAGTCTCTAGAGAAATTCAAAGATAACAAAGGAGACAAAAACAAGGACACTAAAGGAATTTTAGACTCTGAATCTTAAGCCTTTATCCATCAGGCAGAAAATCAGTAAGTGTATGACTGAACTGAACCAGCACCATCAATCAGCTATATTAATTTGATATTTATAGATTGCTTCATCCAATGACAGCAGAATGCATGGTTATTCTCAAGTTTATGTGTAATATTAACCAAAATGGACCACATTTTGTGCTATAAAACACACACAAAAACATTCAAACAAATAGAAATCATTCAAATTGTACACCCAGACCACAACAAAATTAAACTAAAAATCAATAACAGAAAGCAGTGCTTTCTGAAATTTACTGCATTTATAGCATGAAATATATATATATTAGAAAAGAAGAAAGCTCTAAAGTCAATAACTTAAGTGTTCACCTTAGAAAACTAGAAAAAGAGGAGCAAATTAAATTCAAAATAAGCAGGAGAAATAATAAAAATCAGAAAATAAATCAAAATCAATGAAACTAAAAACAGGAAATTAATAGAGAAAAATCACCAATACTGAAAAGTTGGTTCTTTGAAAAGGTCAATAAAATCAATAAACCTCTAACCAGGCTAAACAAGAAAAAAAGAAAGAAGACATAAATTACTAATATAAAAAACAAAAGAGGAGCCATCACTATTGATCCCATGGATAAAAGGGTATTATAAGGAGCTCCAAGCCCACAAACTTGATAAATAAAATGGACCAATTCCTTGAAAGACACAACCCACCAAAACTCACACAAGGAGGAACAGATAATCTGAATAAAGCCTATATCTATTATAAAAATTGAATCAAAAGTTAATAACCTTCTAAAGAAATCACTAGGCCTAAATGGTTTCACTGGTGACTTCTGTCAAACATTTAAGGAAGAAATAATACCAAGTGTCCAAAATTTCTTTCAGAAAATAGAAGCAGAGGGAATACTTTCTGACTGTTTACCTATGGGTAGCATTACTCTAAAAACGAAACCAGACAAAGACATTACAAGAAAGGAAAATTAAAGAATAATATCTCTCATGAACACAAATGCAAAAATTCACAAGAAAATATTAGCAAATTGAACGTTAGTATAAAAAAATTATTCACCATAATCAATTGGAATTTATTCCAGGTATGCAAAGTTGGTTCAATGTTCTAAAATTAATATAATCTATCAAAACAACAGGCTAAATGAGAAAAACCATATTATTATACTAAGAGATGTTGAGAAAGCATTTCACAAATTCAACATTCATTCAAGGCAAAACTCTATCAGCACATCTACCGAAATTAGGGGGACTTCCTCAACTTTATATATCCACAAGAAACAACAGCTAACACCATATTTGGGGCTTCCCAGGTGGCTCAGCGGTAAAAGGTCCACCTCTAAATGCAGGAGACACAGGTTCAATCCCCAGGTTGGGTAGATCCCTTGGAGAAAGAAATGGCAACTCCAGTATTCTTGCCTGGAAAATCCCATGGTCAGAGAAGTCTAGGGGGGCTACAGTCCATAGGATTGCAAAAAAAAAAAAAGAGTCAGACATGACTTGTGACTAAACAACAACAACCCTTTTTGCCACTTCTATGTAACATCATATTGAAAGTCTTAGCTCATGCAATGAGACAAGAGAAGGAAATAAAAGTTATAGACTGGAAAGGAAGAAATAAAAATAAATGAACCCAGTCACTCTACTCCTAAGTATCTACTCAAGAAAAATAAAAATATATGTCTACATAAAAACCTGTACATGAATGCTTATGGTAGCTTCCTCCATAATCACCAAATATTGGAAGCAACCTTATCTTAGTTAACTTAGCACCCTGAAACACCAAACATGCATTACTTCACAATTTCTATGAGATAGGAATTTGGGGCCAGTTTGGTTATCCAGTGGCTGGAGGATCCATTCTAAGGTGATTTAATCATATGACTGTTGCCAGGAGGCCCCAGTCCTCCACTGGCTATTGTCAGAAGGCCATGTCTCTTGCCCCATCAACCTCTCCATGGGTCCCCTTGTTTCTTCACAAAATGGGAGCTAGTTTTCCCTAGACGGTGTGATCCAAACAAGAGCATGCAGAGCCACGATGTCTTTTATGATCTAGCCTCAGAAACTGCATACTGAGACTGCAATCTGCCATATTCTCCTGGTTCCAGAGACTAACCCTGACACAATGTGGGAGAGGTCATCAGGGGGGCATGAAAACCAGGAAACAGGAATCACTGGTACCATTTGGGAAGCTGACTACCACAAACCTAAAGGTCCATTAACTGGTGAATAGGTAACAAAGTGTGATACATCCATACAGTGGAATAGTAATCAGCAATAAAAAGGAACCAACTCCTAAAGGAACAATCACAAATATACTATACTAAGTGAAAGAAGTAAGACCTCAAAAGCTACATAAAATATGATTACATTTATATGGCATTCTGAGAAAGGTAAAAACCAAAGAGACACAAAACAGATCAAGTTGTCAGTGGTCTGGGACAGGGCAAAAGACTGACTAAAAAGAGACATGAGGAAATTTCTTTAAATGATGAAAATAATCTATATTTAATTGTGATGGTGCTTTGATTTGTGATGTGCTTGTTAAAATTCATATAACTATAAATACAAAAAGGGTGAGTTTTTCTTAAGTAAATTATACCTCAAATTACTCATAAAAAGAGAGAGAAAAGAATCTTAAGAGGAAACAGAAGAGGCTGGGTTGGGAAGATGATTTCAGGAGTCTTATGTATAAATAGTAGAGCTTTCTGAGAGAAAAATGACTACTGAATCAATAACATTATCGTTTAAATTCCTTAAGCTAAAAACTTTCCCTGAGCTTGAGTCTACAGATTGAAAATGCGTATCATATTACAGGCTTTATGGATGAGAAAAGATACACATATATCCTGGCAAAAGTCTTGAACTCTAAGAATCAATAGAAAGAAAGAAAGAACAAGTTACTTAGCAAGTAAGACAGACAGATATACACTGTCTTACCTGCAACGTGATAAAAAAGGAAATGGTAAACTAGCATGCACAACTTTTTGAGAAAAGGACTGCCACTCAAGAATTCTATCCCAGTGCTTGCTTTGACAGCACATATACTAAAATTGGAATGACAGCCAGAAGATTAGCATGGCTCCTGTGTAAGGATGACATGCAAATTTGTAAAGCACTACATATTTATTTTGCTTTAGGTCCAGGAAAAGGATGCAGTGTTAAGTCCATAAAGAAATTTTCAGTCCCTGGTGATGTGAGTTCTAGCTTGAATACTACACATTAAATGGGGAGAATTAATCCAACTTCATCCTAGTCAAAGTCTGAAGTGACCCCTTTCTCAAAATAGAAAAAAATGTACTTTATCAAATGGGGGGGGGGAGAGAAAGAGAATTCTATCTCAACCAAGAGTAAAATAAAATTATTTAGGGGTCTATAATCACTCAGAAAATATATCATTCATTTATCCCATCCAGAGAAATAGTCAAAAAAATGCCAACCAAGTAACTGAATCATAGCAAAAAGAGGGAGGATAAAGGGACCTTATAACACGTGCAGTTAAACTGAAGTGGATACTAGTAAAGCAATTAAGAAGAGGTATATAACAAATGAAAATCCAATTAGATTTTAAAATTAAAGCCTCTGAACAAAGGGCTTCCCTGGTGGCTGAGATGGTAAAGAATCTGCATTTAATGCGGGAGACCTGGGTTCAATCCCTGGGTTAGGAAGATGCCCTGGAGAAGGGAATAGCACTCCACTCCAGTATTCTTGCCTGGAGAATTCCATGGACAGAGGAGCCTGGCGAGCTAAGGGTCGTCAAGAGTCAAACACGACTGAGTCACTCACACACACATACACATCTAAACAAAACGAATATTAAAGTTAACTTTCAGTAGTTAACATAGTTTCTTCCTGTTTTGTTTTACCTGGTTTACAAGATGAGAGTGACCAAACAGCTTGTGACCCAATTTCCCGTACTGTTCCAGTCCTTTCCAACTGCTTAGGGTCAGCACCAGGAGGTGTCTTGTTTGGTGTGGTCATTTTAAAAATACTCTATGTAGAAAAAAAAGAATGTTCACATTATACCAGGACCTGAGCATCTTTATACAAATGGTAAAAGTTTAACAGCCAGTGTATCACTAATGTAACCTGGATAGTAACCATCTATTTTCAAGAGCAGTTGACATAACCACTGCAATTTAAAAGGCTTGAGAATTCAGTTTTGTTTCTACAATGTAACATATTATGACTTACAAGTTGTGCAAAGCAGCAGAATATAGTAGTCAGAACGCCATAGGATCAGGATGTCAACTCTTGAGTTGACTCTTGCCTTTAACTAGTCTAGACTTTTGAGGGGTCTGGGCTTTCCCGTTTCCTGCCAAAGGAGTTGATGTGTAACTCTATAATGCTGTGCAGTTCTATACCTCTATGAGCAAAAATTCCAATTCAAATGCAGTTTTTTCTCTAAAAAAGTCAGACTGAAATCTTAATCCTGGAATATGTAAATATTGGTTTACATCTTAAATAATCCATTAAGTGATTAAGTGATGCAGAGAAAAATTGCATCTCTTCATTAATTGTCAAAAATTCCCATTACATGTGCTCTTACCGTAGAACATAAAGTCAGAAGAATGCCTTTAATGTCTAGAAGTGAGTAACAGGCCTATTCTAAACCACAAGTTTACTTCATCTTTCACATCTTCTGTTAGTTAATCTTGGTAAGTGTGTCCAAATGTGGGGAGGAAAAAAAAAAAAACAAAAAACCTCTGGATAGTGAACAACATGTAAAATTGCTTCAGTAATGCAGTTTCAACTACTAAACATCGTTATACCTACATGCTATTATGAACCTGGCCCAGAAGGTTTGCACACTGTCTCCTTGATATCCACCTCCTATCAGATCTCAGTTGTTCCCTAACTCTTCACACTTGATACTCTTTAAATAATACCAGACACTGAACTACAGACTGGAAAGCACTGAGGCTTAAATGATCCATTAGCAGTTTTCTGAATCAGTACATGGGTGAATGGATAGGTTCAATAATAAACTAAAGTATTCCCACCTGCAAGTTAAGTAAGATCTAAGATGAGGTAATTAAACCTACGGTCACATCTCCAAATGTCCAAAAAATGCCAAACTGTCGCCGCAAAAGGCCCATCTCTATTTTGGAGCAGAATTCACCTGGCGAACTTGGCACTGGCCGCCACCAAGTGGAAAAAACACGGAGCTCGAAGAAGAATGGGTTCCGGGCCATTCCGTTCAGGAGCTAAGGTCAAGGAGAGAAGGCCACCGCGAGCAGTGTCTGGTCCAGACTCTGTCGGTTCTGCTTGACACCTCTGTCAGAAGTACTAAAACGGGCAACCTCTAAGGATCCATTTCTGACCCCCGGGCCTTGAGGAAATGGCGTAAAAGAAGACTGACAATGGAAAAGAGAAGGTGTTCGTTTAAGCTAGAACCATTCTCCCCGTCGGGGAAAGCCCACGCACTTACAGCTTGCGGACTCTGCTTGCTGCCACTCAGTTTTTCTGGATCCGCCGCAGCTCCGCGCCACTCCCACTCGGCTTCCCAGGCCCGCCTAGCTTCCCCAGAGATGTCACTGGGGTCGCAGTACAATGACGTCAGTCCCAGCCGCCCCTCCCTACCTCTTTCTACAGCTCCGCCTGGCGCGCCCTGGCGCGCACGCGCATTACGTCCTTGTGGCATGCGTGAGGCGGCGGCTGGGCACCGCCATTTTGGCCGGTGGCCGCTGGAACACGCTGTGTGGCTGAGAAGTGAAAAGCAAGCGCCGATTTGATCTCTGCGTTCCCCTCCGCAAGGGGAATCTGTTTCTCCAGGTACGTGAATAGACTGGAGGGGGTTGGCCTTTAGCTGCAGTCTGCCGCGGTCTAAACACCGTGGGGACATTCTCCGAGAGCCTTTGGTTAGGCCTCAGGTGGCGGCTGCAGCAGCGCGTGGCAGCCGGCTTGGACGAGACAGCTGGAACCGCCGGAGCACGGGTGCCGCCGAGCGCCGGGGGGCGCCTGGCGCTTTCCCTACAGCTGACCCGGCTCTCGGCCGCTGTGGTCCGGCAGCCCCGCCAAGGGACATGGAAATGGATATAGGTGTCATTCTCTCGGTGGTCCACTCCCCGCCGCCTCCACTCCCGCCTTGACCCCGCGCCTCCCCTAGCACTGAATCTTTGTGAAAGCCGCTTTTATAACTTAGAGCGTCCCCTACTGCCCCGGCTCTTCTGGCACAGGTGGGAAGCCTTTTCTTCGCGGTTTGGGGATTGTGGAATGAGTCACGGCATCTTACCGCCAAGAGTCGGATCCTCTTCGTCCACTCCCAGTCTTTATAGAAATGATGGCCAGATGTCACTGGACTTTTCTCACAGCAGCCTGTACTCTGCTGTCACCATGGTGATCTCAAATAATCTTCCAGTTGAACGCGTTTTGCATTTCGCGAGAGTTTTTACGACACTTGGTGATTTCTCCGGTTTCCTCGTTATTGTATCTTAAACCTCTGAAAATCAGGTTCTATGTCTTTACTGAAAGTACCTTTATTTCCCCTTAAGTGGTTCTTGCATCGTGGGCGCGACGGCTAAAGTCAATTCCCACATCCCATAAACTACCTAAGCAGGTTTTCTTATTTTTTACGGTAAAACCGGTAAGAGAGAAATATCTGTCAAAACACTGTATATGGTTTTATTGGAGGGAGGGGTGCTTTCTCTTCCACAGGACTGCTAACTGCATTTATGACAGTGGCATCTGTTTTTGCAGCCCTCAGTACTTTTGTCCCTGGTTCTGAGAATATGCATTCTATACCAGCTACTTGACGATAATGCTTCATTTTTGTCAGTATTAACCAAGGGCTCTTGTCGTATCTGAACCAAAAAGTGTTTGTTTTTATTTTAGTTAAAATCCTTGTTTCCCCTGTAAAAAATATTTTTAGGAAGAATATTTACTATAATTGCTGGGGCAAGGATAAAGCGATAGTAATTTAGTGTCTCTTCTAATTGTCTTCAGTTTAAGACTCTGAAATCAGAGTTGTGCACCACTCCCGACTGACACGTTTTATAAATTTAATAACCTGCAATAGCATATAATTTTAGAATATTTCACATGACATAAGCATCATTCGTTTTCATATGCTTTCACAGGGTATTAAAATAATTTTGGTTTTAGACTACAAAGTGAAAATTCGCTCAGTCCTGTCCGACTCCATGGACTGGTTCTTGAGGCCAGATTACTGAAGTGGGTAGCTTTTCCCCTTTTCTAGCAGATCTTCCCAACCCAATAATCGAACCAGGGTCTCCCGCTTTGCAGGTGGATCCTTTACCAACTGAGCTATCAGGGAAACTTCCTGGGACTTCTTTGGTGGTCCAGTGGTTAAGACTTTGCTTCCCTGGTGGTTCAGACGGTAAAGCAGATGATTCAGTCCCTGGATCAGGAAGATCCCCTGAAGGACATGGCAACCCACTCCAGTACTCCTGCCTGGGAAATCTCATGGAGAGAGGAGCCTGGTAGGCTGCAATCCATGGGATCGCAGAGTCAGACACGACTGTTCAACTTAAGTTTGTTTAGACTACAAATGCTTTCTATAAATGTCTCACTTCCTTTTTTCCTCTCAGCTGGAAGGATGATGGATGTCATTGTTCAAGTACCTGTTTTCAACAGTTTGTTTTCAGGTTTGAGATAGCTTCAGATCCCTGTTTGTTCCTAGGAGTCTGTAACTACAGTCTTCCCCTCCAAGCTTTCTTGTACTCCATCTTTCTCGATGAAAAAGAAAGGAGGGGATCCTTCTTCCCAATTCTTGAAACTTACATAGAAATTTAATTAACAATAGTGTCTACACGTTGCTCTGTTAATTAACAGTTCTACAAAGAATCTGTATTCATTTTTCTTAATTGCATTATAATGTATCATTTTAAAATATAAATCAGCTTATTAACCATCTCTAGTATGTTTTATTTTATAAAAATCATCTCGTACAGTCATTTGGTTTTTAAATGGTTTGAAATAGCAGTTGAAACAATTTAGTAGTTTGGCAGAAATAAACCTTATTGTAAACAGTTTCATTGATAAATCAATGAAGATTTATCCCCTGCAGGGGAATTAATCATGCTCATCCACCATAATTTGTATGATCTCTAGTTTTATTATTTTTAATAGCTGAAGAATCTTCAGTCACTTGGGAATTCTCTTCTAGAATGATAGCTTTTTTGGTAGCAATTCGTAAATCACTTATTTTCTTATGCTGATCTTTAGATGAGTTTCTAAAGGTTATAAAGAGGTAAAGTAAACCTATCCATTAATGTAACTCTGTTACATACAATGTTTGTTTCATTTTGGGTGATTTTTAAAAATAATATACTTTAATGTTTAATTGTCACTATAATGTATTGGTAACTTGCAGAGACTCCTAAAGTTGTTATAACCTGTAGGAAATTTATTTACTATATTTAAATTCATTTTCTCATTTCATTCAGTAGAAATATTTGCTTTCCTACTATGTGATAGACACTGGTCCAGCCGCTGAAATGAACAAACAAAAATTCCTGCACTCATGATGTAGTACTTTGTAGTTGGTGAGGGAAAAATATTGTCTGTGTATGTATATAGAGAGAGCACATAAATGCGTATACACACACAGTAAATTGTTGTGTCAGACTCTTTGTGACCCCATGGACTATAAATGGGGAATTCTCTAGGCCAGAATACTGGAGTGGGTTGCCTTTGCTTTTCCAGGGGATCTTCCCAACCCAAGGATCTAACCTAGGTCTTCCTCATTGCAGGGATTCTTTACCAGCCGAGCCACAAGGGAAGCCCAAGAATACTGGAGAGGGTAGCTTATCCCTTCTCCAGTGAATCTTCCTGATCCGGGAATCAAACTGAGGTCTCCTGCAGTGCAGGCAGTTTCTTTACCAACTGAGCTATGAGGGAAATCCTATATATACCATATACGTACATGTATATGAAATATATACTGTGTAATATAGTAGAAAGAGCTAAGAAGAATAAAACAAGGCAGTTTTATAGCTAGAGAAGACTCACTGAGAATAAACATTAAAGACTTGAAGGTGTGAGCCACTAGTGGGAGTAGCATTACCCGCGAAGGGAGCAGAAAATGCTAAGACCCTGAAGCAAATACCAGCAACCATTTGCTTTAGTCATGTAAAATACAGGGATGACCTGACAGGCTGTTTTCATGGAATGATGGACACTAATGTCTGCAGTGGGTTCCGCGGAAAATACCCAGAGAGATGTGAAACACTGACTGTAGGCAACTCGTTTATGTCTGAGGTTATTGATATTTCTCCTGGCAGTCTTGATTCCAGCTTGTGCTTTTACATAGTCCTGCTATAAAAATGTGGAGAAATGAAGCAGGGGAGGAGGTTGGGGTCAGATGATGAAGTGTTTGAATGCTGGGAATAAGCTGGGAAAGACTGAATAATTGATGATGTTAAAGACAGGAAAAAGTTGTTGCAACCTTCTCCTTGGCGGATGGATATCTTTTAGTTTGCAAAGGGACTTAGCTATGGAAATACATATCGTATGATGGCTAATTGGCATAAAGGTTCACTCGAGATGATACTAGTCAGCGTGGCTTTATTTTTTCTCTTGCCATCTGTGTGCAGGTGAAGAGTTGAATTTAACCAGAATTATAGATGAGGGTGTAAGTGACTGACAGTTTTAGGTGGGTACAAAAGACATCAAAGATACAAAGGGATGAAGGACAGTGGAAATTTGATAGAATCTAGAGACGGTTACTGGAGAAGGCACTGGCGACCCACTCCAGTACTCTTGCCTGGAAAATCCTGTGGACAGAGGAGCCTGGTGGGCTGCAGTCCATGGGGTCGCGAAGAGTCGGACACGACTGAGCGACTTCACTTTCACTTTTCACTTTCATGCATTGGAGAAGGAAATGGCAACCCAGTCCAGTGTTCTTGCCTGGAGAATCCCAGGGACGGGGTAGCTGTCTATGGGGTCACACAGAGTCGGACACGACTGACGAGACTTAGCAGCAGCAGCAGTAGAGACAGTTACAGGTCTGAGGAATGAGGGGAGTTCAAAGCGTTGTTGGATTGTTGTGTATGTGAGTGGTGAAGTGAAAAGATAGAAATGTTGGTTGGAGAATGGCGTATTTGAAAGGTTGGTTACAGAAAAATGCAGTTATTCAAAATGACGAGGTAAAGGATTTAGCCAAAGGAAGAAGGGCTGGGGTAGGGTAAAAGACAAGCTCATTAGAGGAAAGTGGTTAATAAACTGAGAGGACAGGCTAGAGGAAGCTTTCGGTCAAGAAAAATCTGGATGGGGGTTCATAGTCATGATAGAAAAAGCCAGCAGAATGTCTTTGTTGATCAATAATCTTTTGGCTTGAGGTTCTTTCATTACATGTTGGAATAAACTGGAGTAGTAAGGCGCTTTTTGGAATTACTTTGATCCCATTCTAAGAAAATTAATTTCTATCACTAAGCCCAGTATATAGAAGATTATGTTAACTTTGACTTCAGCTCTGTAATTTATGTTGCTGTTAAATATCAAGACTTTAAAATCTCCAAAATTATATACATATAGTTAATGGCACCCTACTCCAGCACTCTTGTGGAAAATCCCGTGGACGGAGGAGCCTGGTAGTGTACAATCCATGGGGTCTCGAAGAGTCGGACACGACTGAGCGACTAAACTTTCAAACTTTCAGTTACTTGGTTACTTGGTCTCTCTTTTGTGTGTGTGGATCCCTTTTAAAGTCTTTATTGAATTTGTTACAGTATTGCTTCTGTCTTATGTTTTGGTTTTTTGGACGTTGGAAGGCAAAATCCTAACCTCTGGACCTCCAGGGAAGTCCCCGGTCTCCTTTTCATATCAGTGCAGTTAACATAAAATTCATCTTGACCATATTTTCAGTTCCCAGGGAAAGCAGATTTTACTTTTTTTTCCGATTGACCAACATAATGGTTAAACCCTTAGTAATTGCCACTTCCATCAGTAGTATCATGCTGCTGCTGCTAAGTCGCTTCAGTCGTGTCTGACTCTGTGTGACCCCATAGATGGCAGCCCACCAGGCTCCCCCGTCCCTGGGATTCTCCAGGCAAGAACGCTGGAGTGGGTTGCCATTTCCTTCTCCAATGCATGAAAGTGAAAAAAGTGAAGTTGCTCAGTCATGTCTGACTCGTAGCAACCACATGGACTGCAGCCTACCAGGCTCCTCTGCCCTTGGGATTTTCCAGGCAAGAGCACTGGAGTGGGGTGCCACATTGCCTTCTCCAGTAGTATCATAGTCAAATAGATAAGACATGAAGTGATGATTAGTTAGAGGGAGGAAGTAAACATCTTTATCATATGTATGTTTCATGTCAAGTCTTTCTGTTCTATTTTATTGTCAGTATTCATCCACTGGTATCAGCATTAATTACTTAGGCCTTATATCAATTTTTTCCATATGTCAAGTATAGGTTCCCCAACCCCTTACTCTTTTCCCATTTTCCTGGCTATTACTACTTTTTGCATAAGAGCTTTAGATTTTATTTGTCTGATTCAGTTTTTTCCCTTTGAGATTGAATTAAATGTATAAATTCAGGGAAGATTGAAAACTATGATATTGACTATTCTCTTTTGTGAAAATTGAAACAGCATGCTATTCTATTTGTTCAGGTCTTTTGTGTCTTTCAGTGGTAATTTTGAGTTTCATCACACGTGTATATACTGTTGAAAGTAGTATTTTTTTCCTTCTACATATAAGTTTTCTGATTAATGGTGTATAAGTAAAATTTTGTTTTTCCAGACATAACAAGTTATTTTATTGCTTTCACTAGTTGTTTTTTTAATTAGTTCCAGGTATTAATATCTGAAATAGTGATATCTCCTCCTCTTGAATTTTTTATACCTGTGACTGACTTCTCTTAATAAACTGCACTGACTATGCCATAATTTTGTTAATCTTTTCTTTAATAGAGGAACTGGATATTCTTACTTCCTTAGAATCATGGCGGATAAATTAACAAGAATTGCTATTGTCAACCATGACAAATGTAAACCTAAGAAATGTCGGCAGGAGTGCAAGAAGAGTTGCCCTGTGGTTCGGATGGGTAAGCTGTGGATCATTTAAGGATAAGAGAAAGTTTTAAAAGAATACATTATCTTCGTGGTTCTCTAGGCTTTAGTGTACACTTTTCACCCCTGTTAGTTTCTTTAAAATGTAAAAATAAGACCAGATATTATTCTAAATTTCTTTTAATACTTTGTGACTAAATGATCCTGTTTAAGTTCAGTTCAGTTCAGTCACTCAGTTGTATCCAACTCTTTTTGACCCCATGAATGGCACACGGCACGCCAGGCCTCCCTGTCCATCACCAGCTCCTGAAGTTTACCCAAATTCATGTCCATTGAGTCGGTGATGCCATCCAACCATCTCGTCCTCTGTCGTCCCCTTCTCCTCCTGCCCTCAATCTTTCCCAGCATCAGGGTCTTTTCAAATGAATCAGCCCTTTGCATCAGGTGGCCAAAGTATTGGAGTTCAGCTTCAACATCAGTCCTTCCAGTGAACACCCAGGACCGATCTCCTTTAGGATGGACTGGTTTGATCTCCTTGCAGTCCAAAGGACTCTCAAGAGTCTTCTCGAACACCACAGTTCAAAAGCATCAATTCTTCAGTGCTCAGCTTTCTTCACAGTCCATCTCTCACATCCATATATGACCACTGGAAAAACCATAGCCTTGACTAGACGGACCTTTGTTGGCAAAGTAATATCTCTGCTTTTTAATACGCTGTCTAGGTTGTCATAACTTTCCTTCCAAGGAGTAAGCATCTGTTAATTTCATGGCTGCAATCACCATCTGCAGTGACTTTGGAGCCCAAAAAAATAGTCTGCCACTGTTTCCCCATCTATTTCCCATGAAGTGATGGGACCTCTTGCCGTGATCTTAGTTTTCTGAATGTTGAGCTTTAAGCCTACGTTTTCACTCTCCTCTTTCGCTTTCATCAAGAGGCTCTTTGGTTCTCCTTCACTTTCTGCCATAAGGGTGGTGTCATCTGCATATCTGAGGTTATTGGTATTTCTCCTGGCAAGCTTGATTCCTGCTTGTGCTTCTTCCAGTCCAGCGTTTCTCATGATGTTGCTCTGCATATAAGTTAAATAAGCAGGGTGACAATATACAGCCTTGACCTACTCCTTTTCCTATTGGGAACCAGTCTGTTGTTCCACGTCCAGTTCTAACTGTTGCTTCCTGACCTGCATACACGTTTCTCTAGAGGCAGGTCAGGTGGTCTGGTATTCCCATCTCTTTCAGAATTTTCCACAGTTTATTGTGATCCACACTGTCAAAGGCTTTGGCATAGGCAATAAAGCAGAAATAGATGTTTTTCTGGAACTCTCTTGCTTTCTCAATGATCCAACGGATGTTGGCAATTTGATCTCTGGTTCCTCTGCCTTTTCTAAAACCAGTTTGAACATCTGAAGTTCACAGTTCATGTATTGTTTAAGTTCATTGACTGTAAAATCAAACCAGTGTTCAAATTAGTGAGAGTCTTCCAGGTCTACAAAATCCTTTAGTTACTTTAAATCACGAAGAAAGAACTACCAAGATGTTTGCGTTTGATAATATTCTTTTTAAAAACAGCTTAGTATGAATGACTGTTCATGAGCTTTTGCTACATTTTCAAGATTAAATAAATTCTCAAAAATTCAGAATTGCTAGTCTTTAAAAGCTATGCTAAATAATTGTTACTTTAAACATACTAGTGAGAAATAAACTTACTAAATCTTAAAAGAAACTTTAGATGTCATATCTTACAGTCTACTGTGCTATTCAGAAATGCCATTATTGGTATTCTTAATGCTAAATTTAATTTAGTCTGTGTATTAGATGCATGTCTTTGGGGAGCTTTCCTGATCT
This sequence comes from Bos mutus, assembly GCF_027580195.1. Lineage (NCBI taxonomy): Eukaryota > Metazoa > Chordata > Mammalia > Artiodactyla > Bovidae > Bos > Bos mutus. The sequence continues at coordinate 59,237,185 of NC_091633.1, forward strand.
AGCTAATATATTTCATTCTCCTGTCGGGTATACATTACCATTGTCAAGGCATATTTGGTGGATTAAATATTCAGGTTAGTCAACTTTTAAGATCAGAAATAGCAACCCCTAGGACTTCCCTGGTGGTCCATTGGCTAAGACTACATGCTCCCAGTGCAGGGGGCCGTGGTTTGAACCCTGGTCAAGAAACTAGATCCCACATGCCACAGCTAAGATCCAGCACAGCCAAATAAAAAATAAGTAAATATTAAAAAAAAAAAGAAATGGCAATCCACTCCAGTATCTTGCCTGGAAAATTCCATGGATGGAGCCTGGAGGGCTACAGTCCATGGGGTCACAAAGAGTTGAACATGACTTAGTGACCCAATGACAACGAATACTTTAACCAGCATCTTCTTGTAGTAAATTAAAATAAGTATATTAGTCACCTCTGTCTTGCATGACAAATATTCATATAAGTAAATAAGTCCAGCAGTGTATCCATACAAAGCACTGATTTAAGATATTATCTCAAGTGTATTTCTTTTTGTGATCTTTGAAAATTTGATTCTTTATGGAAATTTGGAACAAGAATTGCTGAAATAACAGCGTTGTCAGAAAATTAGACTTATCAGAATAAACGTCTTAATTCTGTCTTTTCCTTTGCAGGAAAATTATGCATAGAGGTTACCGCCCAGAGCAAAATAGCTTGGATTTCTGAAACTCTTTGTATTGGCTGTGGTATTTGTATTAAAGTAAGTGATATTTTATTTATTGTATTAAATTATAACCTAAAAATGAAATTTAAAAATTCTGAATACATTATAACTGTTTTTAAAGAGCCAAGTATGAAACAGTGAAAAAATAATACAAATTTAGAAAAATGGTTTTCTTGTATTAGTAATATTATTGCAGCTTCAATTAATTAAGCCACCCCATTTAAACGTTATCCTTTTAAAAAATAATAATAAAAGTTATCCTTGCTGTATGCAATTTTGTAAAGCCATCTCAACCAAAATTAATTTCTTTTTTTCACCCTCTTATGAGAAGAACATTCTCCAGATCTTTACCAGAACTTTTTGGAAATATAAATACAAAAAATATGAGTCATATTATATATTATTTTTTTCAAGTCTTTTAAATTTTAAATTCACACTTTTAAATAAAAATGGACACAGCCAAAAACTTTTCTTAGTTTAACCTAATCCTGAAGTGCTGCTTTTGCTGTATTCTTTTATTGTTGAATTTATCCCAATAGTGTAACTTTTCAAAATGCTTCAGTTTTTGTTATATTGAATAGTTTGATTAGGGATTTTCTTCAAGAGTGATGGATTTCCAACTTTGGTTCTTAAAAGATATTTAGGAGCCAGAGTATAAAGTTCTTAAATTAGTTATTTTTTATTTGCACATAATATATTTTAGAAAGGACCTTTCCTGGAATATGGCTACCACGTATTATTTTTTCTAATTAGGCTCAAGTATATTTTAAATTGGTTTCTGAATTTTCAGTTAAGTATCCAGAAGTACCAAGCTCGGTACCTGAAAGCGTTTTTTCTTCTTTTGATAGTATAAGCAGGAGACATTTCTTCCAGCAAATATTTTTTGCCTGCCAATGTTGTGGGTGCTGGAAATCTTATTTTGAACACTATATTTGATTTTATTTTCTTTCTTGGCTACTATAGAATATTGAGATTCCAGAATTTGGGTATGTACTCCATGGCAGAAAAGATACTGATGTAATGAATCTCTTTGGGGAGAGGGGTAGTGTATACTTCCTGAACACTTAGGATACTTGAAATGCAGCATGTATATGAACAACATGGATATTTTTTCTTTGAAGATTAAGAGAAGTTTAAATTACTTGAAGCCAATAAGGCATTTTATGTACATTGATAGAATAATAGAGAATTCTGTAAATGGCAGTGACTCCATTTGTAAAAAAAAAAAAAAAAAAAAACCATCTTGCATAAGGAATTAACTTGAAAATAAGAGTTTTGTTTTTTAAACTTCTGTGTTCTTATAACTTAGAAAATGGGAATTCACTGAAACCTTTGTATATAAACTTTTGAATTAGTTCCCTAAGCTCATTGAACAGATTTCTAATCTGCATTTATACATTTCGCTTGTACCCTTTTGGTTTTATCTGTACTTTGGAGGAATTTTTCTAGCCGCATTACCATTCTTAAATCACCTTCCAATTTTTACCATTCTTGTTCCTTGGGCATTTATCTGATTGACAGTCACCATTTGAATAAGTTTTTCTATGAATAAATGTTTTTCTTTTTATGTGAATTTACTCACTTGGAATATGAATATCTTTTTCATGTGGAATGGTTAAAAATCACAATGGAAAGACATTAGTCCTTTCTCTGTGCAGATACTATGCTAGCTGTTGTTGAGATGTAAATAGACCAAGAAAGGTACAAACCATGACCTTAAAGGACTTTACAAAGTTGTAAAGGAAGCGTACAGAAGACAGGAAGAAGGAAATAAAGGGACGATGTTTCTCATTGATGAGATAGTACGCTCAATAGAAAAGAAAGATAGCACCAAGTGGTGTCCGACTCTTGCCATCCCATGAGCTGTAGCCTGCCAGGCTCCTCTGTCCATGGGATTCTCCAGGCAGGAATACTGGAGTGGGTTGTCATTTCCTTCTCCAGGGGAGCTTCCCAACCAAGGAATTGAACCCAGGTCTCCAGCATTGCAGACAGAAGCGTTACTGGCTGAGCTATGCCAGATAATCAAGTTTTATCTTGCTCTTAACCTTCTTTTATCTAATAATATTTTTTAAAAAACGCAAAAATCTATCTCCAGGTCTGTAAGGTTTTTAACTAAGTGTTAAACAGATTAAATCTCCAGCATTTTGCCAGTTACTAAGGGGAATACAGATTTATTAGTTAAAATTCTTGCCTTCGAGTAACTTAACTTTTTTAAGGATAGGAAGTGAAACAGTACTTAAACACCTGTGTGAAACTCCCACATTTGGAAAATTAATTATAAAAACTTCTGTGTACGAGATAGCAAAAGAGACACTGATGTATAGATCAGTCTTATGGACTCTGGGAGAGGGAGAGGGTGGGGAGATTTGGGAGAATGGCATTGAAACATGTATAATATCATGTATGAAACGAGTCGCCAGTCCAGGTTCGATGCACGATACTGGATACTTGGGGCTGGTGCACTGGGACAACCCAGAGGGAGGGTATGGGGAGGGAGGAGGAAGGAGGGTTCAGGATGGGGAACACATGTATACCTGTGGCGGATTCATTTCGATATTTGGCAAAACTAATACAATATTGTAAAGTTTAAAAATAAAATAAAATTTAAATAAATAAATAAAATAAAAACAACTAAAAAAAAATACACGGGACACAAAATGTACTTACATATTTGAATAAAAATGTTCTATCTCAAAAAAAAAACTTCTTAATCTGTTCGTTTTAGTCATGCACATATTTCTAAAAATTAATGGAAACTTAATTCTTTATTTTAAATAACAGAAATGCCCCTTTGGCGCCTTATCAATTGTCAACTTACCAAGCAACTTGGAAAAAGAAACAACACACCGATATTGTGCCAATGCCTTCAAACTTCACAGGTATATTTCCAAGTCAGCATTCTTCTTTGCTTCAGTCAAGAGTAAAATACATTTGAAATTTTCAGAGAAACTAAAAAATGGAAAATAAGTGGTAATAACTTTTGCATCCACTAAAGCAAAATATAATATTATAACATCATGCAGAATAGCATTGTATATGTCAGTGGTTCATTCAGGCTGACATTAAAATTACCTGAGAGTCTTTTTAAAAGTACTCATGCCCAGGTAATTTCAACCCAGTTGAATTACATCTTATCTCTGGATGTATAGTCTGGACATTAGTAAGCTGATAAGGCTCCCAGGTGATTCTAGTATACAACTGGGGTGAGAATCATTGTTGTTACGAAATCCTTCTCCCCAAAATAATTTTTAAGGGGCCTTGTGTTGATTTTATTTATCTATTAATCTCATGATCTACAGAGAATATTACCCTGAGCTTCAACATATACTGTTATTGACAGACATTCTTTGAGGTTTTTAATCTGCTGAACACTAATATTTTGAATCGGGGAGTCTAGATTTAACTAATAAAAAGGTATTTCTCAACCTGCCAGCTTTAAGGGGCCCTACTGCAGCAGGGAGTATGAAGTGGAATATTTCTGGTTGATGTGGCACTTCTCTCCTTGTAAGTAAATGGCAGGCCAAAAAAAAGAAAGAAGGAAAAAGACTGTGAGGTTGCACCTGCTCTGCAGTTTTGTACCAAAGCATTTTATTGTACATTAAAACTGAGCCTTATATGTAAAGAAAAATTGTTACTTTAGACTGTGAGTGAAAGTTGAATAAATAAAATTTGGAGTAATATTGGTCATGGATGCATTTCTAACAATTAACAGTTTAAGTTAATCTTGGCTGCTGTTTTTGTTTTTTCCTAATAGCCAATAATATCTGGCATATTTCTCTTTTGGCTTATTAATGAATGTGTGTGGAGTGCAAATGCATCAGAAGACATCATTCTGGTATTACGTAGCTTTTTCTACCTAAGTCTGAGTTGTTTCATTATTTTTGTACACTTGTGACAGGTTGCCTATTCCTCGTCCGGGTGAAGTTTTGGGATTAGTTGGAACTAATGGTATTGGAAAGTCAACTGCTTTAAAAATTTTAGCAGGAAAGCAAAAGCCAAACCTTGGGAAGTATGATGTATGTATTACCACCTTATAAAAATGAGTATCTTGCGTCAGTTTTATGAGGCTGTGAAGGAGAGAGTATGTGTGATTTTATTTTTTAATGTTCTTATTTTCAAGATTATTTGTGTAATTAGTGCTGAGAAACTATAAACGAAACTCCTTTTTAGTTAAAAATGTGTTAATGCTACTTAATTGATAATTCTGAGATTTTGTAAACTGTTATGTTCCTTGATTTGAAAAAAAAAAAAAATCCACCTCTGGTATTATTAGTATATTAGAAGCAAAAGTATTCTATTTAGGTATATGTTCTATTTTGTATAACATTTATCCTCTTTGCAATTGTATTACTAAATTCAGATAACTATACATACATTTCTAGGATCCACCTGATTGGCAAGAAATTCTGACTTACTTCCGTGGATCTGAATTGCAAAATTACTTTACCAAGATTCTTGAAGATGACCTAAAAGCCATTATCAAACCTCAGTACGTAGACCAGATTCCCAAGGCTGCAAAGGTCAGTTGCTTTTTAGGAGATGTGTAGTGGGTATTACAAATATTGGTGGACATATGAAAGATAAATTAAACTTGTTTTACTTTGTGACTCTTCTTAATATTGAAGGGACTAGTATTGAAGGAAAATAGTAGTAACTGTTACTGATATATTGTGACAGGGGACAGTGGGGTCTATTTTGGACCGAAAAGATGAAACAAAGACACAAGCAATTGTATGTCAGCAGCTTGGTAAGTGTTTATTTTGTGTATGTGTTTTAATAGGCCATGAATTTAACTCATAATAAAGTTTGATGCCTTTATATGGATTACTGAAATAAATGGGAAAAATCTCTAGTAATTGTCATACTTTCAGCTGAAATATTCAAATGCAGGATGATTTGCAATGCACATTTTACCCTGAAGAGGTAAAATAGAATAACATTAAAGACAATTCCTCTTATAGATTTAACCCATCTGAAAGAACGCAATGTTGAAGATCTTTCAGGAGGAGAGTTGCAGAGATTTGCCTGTGCGGTCGTTTGCATACAGAAAGCTGATATGTAGGTTACTTTATATTCTTGTAAATGTTACCCTTACTTTAGAGTTTTTATTTATAATGCTGCTAAAAGAGCAGTGGTTTGGGATAAATTGTTAATATTAGAAGGAGTAGTGAATGTTTTAACTTTTGAGTTCAGATGTTGAAGCAGCTGTGCATCCATTGCCCATTCCCCTGTTACTCCATCAGGGGTAAAAACTTTACAACTTATGAATTCTAGAGCCTTTTAATATAAGGTCGGGTATTTTGTAAACTCTATTTATACATAGGAAGATTATTTTTTTTAAGATGTAAGGTCTCCAACGAGGCCGGCAAGGTTTTTAATAGTTCAAGTGGAACATGAGGTCTTTTAGGTTATCCTAAATCAGGGTGGCATGCCACGTGAGAGACAAATGTAAAGGCGAGTTTCCTTCCTACCTTTTAATGTCTCTCTTTTCCCAGATATTTTTTGCTCTCATCTTTTTCCATACTTCTACTCTGGCGTCCAATGTAGGCTAGTTTTTCTCCGTATTCTATAATTTTTTGCAAGGCCCTCCTTTCCAAAAACTGTTTGCTTTAGTGCAACTGATTTCAGCCAATTATAAGAGCACTCTGAATTATTTTGGAGTATATCAGAATAGTTTTCATGAGGAGATAACAGTTTGTAAGTTAGCCTAATCTGTGAGCCTCTCCCCATACTTGATATGCTGTCCTGCTTTTCATAATTTCTTCCTTCTACTTCTGAACAGAATATAGAAATTTTTACCGTTATGGGATTTTTGTTGTTGTTAAATCAGAAATATTTCAGTGCTTTAACATGCAAGATAGAATAATTATCATACTTGCTATTCATATTATGTTTGCTTTTCTTTTTCATAGTTTTATGTTTGATGAACCTTCTAGTTACCTAGATGTCAAGCAGCGTTTAAAGGCTGCTATTACTATACGATCTCTAATAAATCCAGACAGGTAAGTAAGATTTGGTGTGTGCCTATGCTGTTCTATTTAAAAAGTTTTATAAATTTCTAAAAATGCAACACCAGGACCATCAATGTCATATACATGTGCATATATTCCATCTTGGTTTTTGAGCTATCACTTGAACTTAACCTTCCTCTGTCTAGAACAGAAATTCTTAATGCAAGATGCATTTACTACCATACCTGTTTCCAGGGAGCCTAAGAATTATGAAGTGAAGTGAAGTGAAGTCACTAAGTCATATCCAACTCTTTGCAACCCCATGGACTGTAGCCTATCAGGCTCCTCTGTCCATGGGATTTTCCAGGCAAGAATACTGGAGTGGTTTGCCATTTCCTTCTCCAGGGATCTTCCCCACCCAGGGATCGAACCCTGGTCTCCCGCATTGTAGGCAGACGCTTTTACTGTCTGAGCCACCAGGGAAGCAACTATAGTGATATGCAAATTTTTGACATATATTTATGGGTTTCTAGGAAGCAGATCCTTAACTTTTGTCAGATCCTCAAATGGATATGTTGCTTATACACATCATTTAAAACAGAGTAATTCCAGTTGTCCCAGGTCTTTACTGAGCACAAAAGAGTTCTTAAAAACTTCTTAGTAGTCACAACATCATGTATTCGTAGGATGCTGTTGTAGTTTGCAGTTTTTATATCCGTTATCTCATCTGAGCCTCATTAATCTCATAAGTTAGAATCTTTAGGTGGTATTCCCATATTGCAGATGAAGAAGTTTAAGGTCAAAAAAATTAATTATTTCTAGATTTCTAATTTATGATATGGCAAGACTATGGCCAGAACACAGAGTGTTTTTCCTGCATAGCATTTTCTGTTCCATTCTTTAATAGTTGATTTCATAACTTCTTTCATAAGAGAAATCCCTGGGGATCAAAAAGCGAACAGAGAACTATAAATTACAGGGGAGTAACAAGGATGGCTTTCCTGAAGGTTGTGCTTGTCTCTGTAATAAGTCTTGCGCTTTAACAACCGTTTGTGGGCAGGTAGCAGAGCCTCCTTTTGAATTATCACACAAAATGCCAGGACTCTCAAACAACTGCTTTCTCAGCAAAAGAGTAAATAAACACATGAGGATGTCAAGGAAACATACTCCTGTCACTCAGTGAGCACCTTGGGAATGGAGGGATGGTTCCCCTTCAGATCTGTTTATGGACTGGCAGCTCACATGGATATGGAATTGAAATTTATGTAATCAGGGATGTCTAAAAACCCTCCAAGCTGAGAAAGTAACACAGACAGAGTCCTGGACTCTTCAGTTCTATGGTACGTAGACGACACAAATAAAAAACACTCCAGAGACATACGCTCTCAACCCTGGTCACACAGGATTTCTTCAGGTAAAGACCAAGAGCTTCAAAGCCAGGGTTGTAAATGATAGAAGGAAAGTGTACGAGTGAGCCAGTAAACAACAAACAGCAGGACTTAGATCTTCAAGAACTGAAAGGGGCACTCTAAGGGGCTGGAAGGCAGTATTTAACATGAGTCAACATAAAGGTTTAAAGCTCTAGAAATATAATACTCCAAAAAAGGTAACAGGTAAATGTTTTAAAAACCCAAACGAATCTAGAAATTAGAAATATAGTCATGACATTGAAAACTCACTGGACAGATTAGACAGGTTAGGGACAACAGAAGAGCATCAGAAACTTTAAAAGTTGACCTGAGCAAGCCACCAGAGTACAACAGAGAATGAGATGGAAAAACACGAGGAGATTCAGGGACATGGAGAATAGAACAAGATAGAGAACAGAATGAGAAGACAATTGCGTATGTCTTTATAGGCATCTGAAAAATCAAACTGTGAAAAGATAATGGCCAGGTTTTTTCCAGAATTGAAAAACTTGACTCCTTAGATTCAAGGAACAAATGATCCCTGTACATACTTTGAAGTAAAACTTCGAATATCAGTAATAAAGAGACAGTCTTAGTTGAGGTAAATGGTGACCATTATTTTCACTCCATGCATAGGTCAGGGCATTATGATAGGCTCTTTGGGAAATTGTTGCTGTTGTTTAGTCACCAAGTAATGTCCAACTCTTTGCGACCCCATGGACTGTATCCGACCAGACTCCTCTGTCTGTGGGATTTCCCAGGTGAGAATACCGGGGTAGGGTACCCATTTCCTTCTCCAGGAGATATTCCTGACCCAGGGATTAAATCCACAGCTACCTGCATTGGCAGGTAGGTTCTTTACCACTGTGCTACCAGGGCAGAAGCCCCTTTGGGGAATGTAAGAGTATAAAATGCGGTCCCAATATTCAGGGACCTTAGGATCTGGTAGATTAAGGAATACATAAGCAGAGAAATAAAAGGATAATAATTTACAACCAGGTGACATGTATTCAGTCAAGTCACTATTTTCTACGTTATGAGAGCGCAGTACATAGTGGTAAAAGGGATAACATACCAAAACAGATTAGATTGGCAAAGTGAAGAGAATGATTGTTAGACGTTCTCTCAGTTGTGCTGGGTCATGATTTTATAGGCATAGGGTCAAAATAATCTCTTTGTAGTGCTAGACGATAAAAAGTTTCAGGAAGTATGTCTGCATTCTGAAATTCTATGATGTATCAAGGCACCCATTCAGTCTTTAATGCTGTAAAAAGATTTTGAAGATCGTATCCTCCAGGAAACAACAAGAAATAGAGGATGGATTAGTGAGAGGAACAATAATGCAAGAGGAAGATTAAAATCCAACAGATAACCCAAAATTAAGTGTAGGGCATAAATTTTCACAGCATAGATTTCTCATTATGCTGTAGATTATTGTTCCAAACCCTCTGAAAATAGAGTGAGTCTTCTAAATATTTTTTAATAACATTTTGGACTTCTGCATAAGATTCATATGAAAGTAGAGAAAGCAGGTGACTTATTTTTTTTCTTTTCAAAAGTACCTTAAAAACCACTAGATAAAACTGCTGCCATATACTGGGTCTTGAAGATTTCAGTGATAAAAAAGCAGAGAATTATTCCAAGTAATGGAACATTGCCAGTAATGATACCACGGCAGGATAAGTATTGGCTCACTTGGGTGATTTGCCATTTTTATTGATGCTTACCACTGTTCAACAGTGGGGGAAAGTTTATTGCACATTAAGAAGGGTATTTCTGCTGGAGGTAGAATTTGAGGTGAACCTTAAAGAGTTACATAGGACTTCAACAGATGAGGATTTTAGGCAGGAGACCCTTTGAATCATAGACTAGCCCTTAGACACAGAGATAGAAGAGTAAATTATTCAGGAAACAAAGATCCATTTTTTGGTATATCCTATATACAAATGTAATAAAAGAATGTACAGATACTTTGGTTCAACTCAAGATTTTTTGACTTTACAGTGTTGTGAAAACAGTACATATTCAGTAGAACTATACTTCAGATTTTGGTATTTTCTTGGTCTGTGGTGCTGAGCAGCAGCAGCAAGCTGCAGCTTTCGGTCAGCCATATGTTGAGAGGACAGACAGCTGGCACCCTTGCCACCGTTCTGCTTCTCACTTTGAGTGTAGTAGTCAACATATTACATGCGACAGTCAACACTCTATTGGAAAATAGTAAGTGTTCTGAACACATTTCAGGTAGGCTAGGCCAAGTGTCGTGTTTGTTAGATTAGGTTAAGTATGATGGATTTATCAGAGTGTAACTTTATAAATTGAATATCTGTAGTAGCTATAGTTTTGGAAGGTCTTAAAAGAAGATTTGAGGATGTTAAATTTGTTTCATCTGGAACTAAGAGCCTTATCTGGGGCCCTGAAGAAAAAAATGAGATTTGTTAAAAGCATATAGCAATATTAAATGGAAATATGACACCCTGAATTAGAATCTCGATAGAGAAAGAAAACAGTGAATTAGACATGCTTGACAATTTAAACAGTATATCATCGTGAATCAAATAGAGTCAGTTTTTATGGGAGTAATGATTTCATTAAATGATTAAATGATTTCATTAAAATAAAAATATGGCTGGTTTTTGTACAGAAAGCTATTAAATTGGAATTTGATGTCTGCAGGTCATTGCTTTTTGAAAATCTTAAACTGAGTTGAATAGGAATGAAATACTACATAAAAGCTTTATGACTATTATTTATTTGCCTGTTTCTACTAGAAGTACTTTTTTTCTTACTAATTAAAAAGTCATGTCCTATTCTATCCCATTTATTAAGTGCTCCATTTCCAACACTAACCTGTTTCCTTCCTGACTTTCATTAGGTTTTTATCACCTGTAAAACTTTGCTACGTGGTCTTTTTGGTATTGTTTTATATCAATTCCTAGTCTCCACAGCTAATATTGAAAGTTCTCAGATTGAGGATTATGTCATATTCTCTACGCATCCCCTGCTACACCTGTACTGCAACTAGTGTGGGATAGGACAAGTAGAAGGGTTTAATACATAAGTTGACCAGCACAGTAAACAGTGTAGGCCTATTATATAATTATTTCTGCTTTGTAAAGTTTAAAAATGCTTTGAAACATTTTTAGTTAAACATTTAGTAAAAAAATGTTTTTTTATTAGCAAAACATTTATTTCATATATTCATAAATTTTCATGTTAACTTTTTTCTTTTAGTTTAGGAAAATAATTTGAAATATGAACATTGATTAGAGTCTTATTCCAAGAAAACATTTTATAACTTGCTTAATGTGGTCTTTACAGTTAATTTTTTTAAATGTATTTATCTTCCTAAAATTTCCACTATAGTTTTTTTAAAGCTATGTAAATGTTTTAATTATAATTAATATTGCATTTTTAAATAAACATCTGTATTGATTTTCAGATATATCATTGTGGTGGAGCATGATCTAAGTGTATTAGACTACCTCTCTGACTTCATCTGCTGTTTATATGGCGTACCAAGTGCTTACGGTGTTGTCACTATGCCTTTTAGTGTAAGAGAAGGTAACTTGAAAGACTTTTCACAGTGCTCTTTCACATCAGTGCTTAGAAAATGTATTGCTGATACTAAGTAAAGTGTTGCTGTCATAGTACTCATCCAAAACTCTGGCCTTATTAAATTTAATCTCACAATAGAATATACATATATAAGGTTCTATATGTCAGTTGTTAAACATAACCTATTTCTTTTTGGAGAAGTTTTTGTTGTGGCTAAAAATATTCTATCAGTTTCACTATTTGTTTGCTATACTAAAATGTTCTTTTATATTTTGGCCTCTGTAGCATCCCTGTATTATTAGTCATGTTCTGCTTTATCTTTGACAGGCCAGTACCAGTAGGAAAACTCTTGAAATTCATTTAGTGCTCATCTTGTTTTCATGTTTCAAATTTATCTTTAATCTGTATCCTAAGTTTGTGGAACTAAGGTTATCCAAAAGTCTAATAAAACAGTTAAATATAGTCTGGTGAGTGACTAAAATTCTAATACAACAGCTCAGTATGTGTATTTTCACTTATTCCTACTACTTGCAGGAAAGAGGGACTAGGGACTGTCTCTCTGGTCCATGTGTTTTCCCTACCTAAGCAAGTTAGGCAAGCAAGGTAGGCTAAGTAAAAACTAGCCTACCACTTGGAGAAGGCAATGGCACCCCACTCTAGTACTCTTGCCTGGAAAATCCCATGGACGGAGGAGCCTGGTGGGCTGCAGTCCATGGGATCACTAAGAGTAGGGCACGACTGAGTGACTTCACTTTCACTTTTCACTTTCATGCATTGGAGAAGGAAATGGCGACCCACTCCAGTGTTCTTGCCTGGAGAATCCCAGGGATGGCAGAGCCTGGTGGGCTGCCATCTATGGGGTCGCACAGTCGGACACGACTGAAGCAACTTAGCAGCGGCAGTAGCCTACCACTAAATGGCTCCTGAAGCAAAATCAGTACACGCTCCACCTGGTATGCCTTCTTCCTTTTAATTTCTTTCCTGTTTTCCTTCACTGCTTCCTCACTCCTATTTTTACTTTTTATGTTTCTTCTCTCCAGCTATGTCTTAAACTGATAATCTAGACATGAAAGGTCTCCTTAGTCCATATCTTGAAAATCCATGCTTGAAAGTCCATATTCCATAAGAATAATTATTCATGTAGCTTTATAGTTCCCTCAGTTGGGCAGGCTTTTCTTTTTTTAAAGCTGTAAAAAGGGTATAAATAGTTTAAGATGTGGGGAAGGACTTAATATCCTTATCTACCTATATATTTGAGATAGATACTATCCATCTATTGAGATAATATATTTTAAGAAAAAACTTGTGAGATTGCCCAGTTTTTTTTTACCAGTAGTCTTAAGAGATGATAGCAGAAGCAATTACTGTTTTATTCTCCTCAGTTAGCAACTAATATCAGAGCATCTACTCTCTGCCTAAAGTATTAAGTAGTTCTAGAATCATATTGATAATAATGACATGGATACGTGGCAGTCACTTTTCATAATTCTAGTTAGAGAAAAGTGAAAGTCGCTCAGTCATGTCTGCCTCTTTGTAACCCCATGAACTATATACATATACAGTCCATGGAATTCTACAGGCCAGAATACTGGAGTGGGTAGTCTTCCCAACCCAGGGATTGAACCCCGGTCTCCCGCATTGCAGGTGGATTCTTTACCAGCTGAGTCACAAGGGAAGCCCTGAAAGTGAAAGTCACTCAGTCGTGTCCGACTCTTTGTGATCCATGGTTGCTAATTCTATGTAACTATATAATTCTAGTTATAGATGCCATGTCTAAAGCATATGCTGGGAAATAGTTCCTGGTGAGGTTTTAATGTACCCTATCCGTTAAAACTATTGAACTAACAAACTGCGCTTAATCTTTCTGCTTTCCTTTAATATGCTGAAATTAACACGTTATATGTAAAAGCTCTTTATGAACTATAAAGGAATTTTAGCTTGAACTCATTTTTAAATTAAAAAGAAAAACATTGCAGTTGGAGTGTATACAGCCGATTTGTTAATTTTTTTTCCACAAAGTCACTTCTCTGAGCTTTTCTTTTCTTACCTAATGGATTGGGCAATTGTAGTAAATGGTCACTTAGATTCCTTTGAGTTTATATTTTTATTTAATGTTTGGTTTTAATTTTTTAACCTCACATTATTCTTAACATGAATTCTTAATCTTAAATGGCTTAAGATTAAAAATGCTAATTTGGGCAGAATAAATGGATCTGGTGATGTGTTCTGTCAGTATATATTTATTGAGCCACCTGTGTTCTAGTCTGAGAAGGCCTAGATTTGGTTCTTAATTGCAAATGAATAACATCCTAGACCTTCTTTCAAGACTTGTTGAAACTTCAGCTACTGTTCTTCTGTTACACATAGTAAACACAAAAACAGATCTTTTCATTGTTTCCCAAATAACACGCTTTTCCATTTCTGTGCATCTGCCATTGTGGTTCTTAACAACCTTAGTTTGGAGGGATTTTCATGTACCAGTATGTTAGTTTTTGTTCAGTTATTAAAATCTGTTTAGATTATGTTGTTTGCACAGTAAAGCCAAGAAAAGTTCAATGAAGTTCTTAAAAATCTGCAAAGCTAAACTGAAAACAAATGCAATAAATCATAAGTTCAGCATATGGTTATGTCTCACATGAAAATGAATACTTATAACTTAAATTCTTAACTATTTTATTTCATTTTATATCAATCTGTGAAAATACTCCATTTTACTTGTCATTTTTTAAAGAAAAATTACAATTTTTTTATTTTAAAATACAGAATAAATGGCATCAGAGCCTTTCACATAAAATCTGATGGAAAAAGTCTTATAAAAATCACATAATAATGAAAAGATGTGCTTTGTGTATGTGTGGTTTGTATATATAGGCATGTATGTGTGCATGAATTAAACTTGGTATTAGGTACATGAAATACCATGTCGCACTGCTTGCTGTTTAAATCTATGTATAGATTGCTCACAAGAGAGCCTAGGGTTTGGTTTTTATATGATAATTTATTGCTGTGGGAAAAGTCTAGTCTTTAATTGATCTTTGCTAATCTATTTCAATAACTTTCCAATAGGCATAAACATTTTTTTGGATGGCTACGTTCCAACAGAAAACTTGAGATTCAGAGATGCATCACTTGTTTTTAAAGTGGCTGAGACAGCAAATGAAGAAGAAGTTAAAAAGATGTGTATGTATAAATACCCTGGAATGAAGAAAAAGATGGGAGAGTTTGAGTTAGCGATTGTAGCTGGAGAGTTTACAGATTCTGAAATCATGGTGATGCTGGGGGAAAATGGTAAGTTTCCCTTATTCTGTGATATTTGAAAGTTGATTCTGTTTATCCAGGGGCTTCCCTGGTGGCTCAGACGGTAAAGCATCTGTCTGCAATGCAGGAGACCTGGGTTCGATCCCTGGGTTGGGAAGATCCCCTGGAGAAGGAAATGGCAGTCCACTCCAGTATTCTTGCCTGGAAAATCCCATGGACAGCGGAGCCTGGTAGGCTACTGTCCATGGGGTCGCAAAGAGTAGGACACGACTGAGTGACTTCACTTTCACTTTGTTTATCCAATAACTGAGTTTTAATTACTCTGAAAAATTTTGACTCAGTTATATTATAGGTCTGGGAACTAGATTGAATTCCTATATTTCTCAGTGTGGTTCACATTTTGTGACAGCATATGATTTAATTTGTCATTTAATCAAGTTCATATTTCTTATTTTGTTAACCTTCAGTGAGAATTAGATCTTTTTCTAAGTTGGTTTTTCTATGTATATATTGATACAGATGACATTTATTCATCCTAGAAACTGACCAGAAAGGAAAGAATTGGTAATTCTAAAGCAGTCTAGTTTAAAATGTTTTCCTTGCAACTTTGTAAACAGTTATATTACTGACATTTTTAAATAATAGGTTATTGTCATAAATATAGTTAGATGATTTTGAGTGCTGATGACTTTGAGATGATTTTGGAATTTTGTGCTTACAACTTACAAAACTGGAAGAAAAAAATTTTCTGAAGATTGTTGCGGTATATCAGTCTTTAGTTAATGTGTTAGTCTTTAGCTTGGTTGCAATTAAATATTTCATGCTAATGGCCTTTGTGATGACAGTGTCAATCATAACAGTTATTGTCCTGTTTTAACAATAAATTGTGTTCATCAATACTTTAACTAAAAAAGTCAAGAACTAACCCAAGACTTTATAGATCCACTTATTAAAATGGCCGTTATAAACTTTAAATAGTATGTATTCCTCCTAATGAGTTTAGAATGATGCTTGAGAGGTGAATCATGAAAGTTCAAGTAGATTTTCTATATAGCCTCCAGAATTCTGTAGTGTCAGTATGTTTTTTCAAAACTAGTTTCCCAGTTACAACCCAGTAATGCATAGTGATTTACTCTAAATGTGAAACATTTTTCAAATCAATTTGCTTTGTGTTGCCAGGTACTGGTAAAACAACATTTATCAGAATGCTTGCTGGAAGGCTTAAACCTGATGAAGGAGGTACTGTTGTAATGTTGAGTTTTTTTACTCTTTTCCATGTAGTAGATTCTAAAGATCTGAGCAGTTTTCAGTGTCTTATTTATTTGCATTATTTTGCAGGGGAAGTTCCAGTTCTAAACGTCAGTTATAAGCCACAGAAAATCAGTCCCAAATCAACCGTGAGTTATACTGGTATTTTTTTTTATTATTATTAAAGAAGAGTTTATATGTATATATACCTAGAGCATTATTACTCTTACACTCTGTCAGAATGTTTCTCCAAATCAGTCTGGGGCCCCCAAGTGGCTCAGTGGTAAAGAATCCGCCTGCCAATGCAGGAAACAAGGGTCTGATCCCTAGGTGAGGAAGATCCCTTGGAGAAGGAAATGGCAACCCACTCCAGTATTCTTGCCTGGCAAATCCCAAGGACAGAGGAGCTTAGTGGGCTACAAGTCCATGGGGTCACAAAGAGTTGGGCATGACTGAGCAACTGAGCACACACACACAGGTGTAATAAGGTAGCAAAGGAAGATATTAAGACTACTGCAGTCCTTAGTTTCATTTCCACTACTGGGAAAACTATTTTAAGTCTGTTTGGCATCTTTTTCCAAAATAAATCTTCAAAAACCTAATGTGTTTGGTGGTGCAAATGACATCAGGAAAGTGAAAGGCTACCCACAAGACTGGAGAAACTGTTTGCAAATTATATATCTAATAAGGTACTCATACCCAGAATATATAAAGAACTCTTAAAACTCGATTTTTAAATGCACAGAGGATTTGAATAGACATTTTTCCGAAGAAAGGAAACAAATGGCCAATAAGCACAGGAAAAGATGCTCAGCATTGGTAGTCATAAGGGAAATGCAAATTAAAGCCACTGTGAGACACCACATCACACCCACTAAAATGACTTCAATCAGACAAGAGCAAGTATTACTGAGGATATAGAGAAATTTGAACCTTATAGATTGCTGTTACGAACGAAAAACAGTAGAGCCACTGTTATTCAGCCATTAAAAGGACACGGATATATATTACAACATGGATGAGATTTAAAACATTGTGAAATTAACTTCCTTTGATTTCTGCAGGTGTTGTAATGAACTTATTAACTTCAGTAGCTCAGTACTCATATTGAAAATACTTATGATGACTTGATTTACATTAAAAATTTCATCATTGATGTTTTCTATAAACTTAGCTTTTTAAGTTCTCAAGACATCTTATATTCATCCCTGTCATACTGTTGCACATTTTGTTACCTCCCAGATTGCCTAAGATTACTTGATACACATATTGACCTTTAGAAGTATTCCTAGTCTGAAATGATTTCTCCCTTGAAGCAGTCATTTATTTCTTTCAGATTTTAAGATTATTGCTTTATTTTTTTTACTTGGACATGATGGGTTTTTAATTTTTTAAGTCTCAAAACATGCCCTAGCTGATAGATAAGCATCAAAATACTATGGATATCTGTTGGCAACAAATTGTTACACTTTTGCTTTGTGGCTTAACTTTGTCAAGGTGCATAATCAGAGTAGTTTTGTACTGAAATAAAATTTGAATACTTTTCCCTTAAAAACAGGGAAGTGTTCGCCAGCTACTACATGAAAAGATCAGAGATGCTTACACTCATCCACAGTTTGTGACTGATGTAATGAAGCCTCTGCAAATTGAAAACATCATCGATCAAGAGGTACTCTTAAAATAATTTTTGTTGTTTTATCATTTTAAATGTTGGGTATCTCTACATGGTTTATTGAACTTCTTCTGCAAATAGGTGCAGACATTATCTGGTGGTGAACTGCAGCGAGTAGCATTAGCTCTTTGTTTGGGCAAACCTGCTGATGTCTATTTAATTGATGAACCATCTGCATATTTGGATTCTGAGCAAAGATTGATGGCTGCTCGAGTTGTCAAACGGTAATATCCCGTTCATAAGAGTATTACATGTGATCATGTGTACTAGAAGACAAATGTGCTTAATATAGCACTTGAATATTTGATGATATAAAACTAAGATCTCAAAATCATGTGTTTTAGTTTCATACTCCATGCTAAGAAGACAGCCTTTGTTGTGGAACATGACTTCATCATGGCCACCTATCTAGCAGATCGAGTCATTGTTTTTGACGGTGTTCCATCCAAGAACACAGTTGCAAACAGGTAAACTATTTTCTAAACCATTCAACCTGATTATAAGTTCCATCACTTTTCCAATCAGCATATAAACATTACTCATACTATTTTAATTTTTAATAAGGAAAACTCTTGAAGTGATTAACTCCAAAGATTATTCGTATACCATATTGGATGACATTGGTTAGAATAGTGGGTTTTAGACTGTGGTATAACACTGACTCATGGGAATAAGGATGCAGAGCTTTGGGCCCCTCACCGTCTCTTTCTGGTTATGTTTTGTCTGCTTCTTTATTTGGGTGCGTGACTTGCCCAATTTACAAAGTTAGTGGTAAAGCTTACTATCCCCCAAATATCTGGTATAAATGTACAGCCAAGTTTAAAATGAATGATTTTACCTCTCCTCTTTTTTCTTTCATTTCTCCTTATTGGCTTGATAGAGAGCACTTGAAATATAAAGAAGCCTAACTTTCACAGTTTATGAGAAAGTTTTTTGTTTTTTGTTTTTTTTATTTTATTTTATTTTTAAACTTTACATAATTACATAATTGTATTAGTTTTGCCAGATATCAAAATGAATCCACCACGGGTATACATGTGTTCCCCATCCTGAATCCTCCTTCCCCCCTTCCATCCCTCTGGGTCGTCCCAGTGCACTAGCCCCAAGCATCCAGTATCGTGCATCAAACCTGGACTGGCATCTTGTTTCATACATGATATTTTACATGTTTCAGTGCCATTCTCCCAAATCTTCCCACCCTCTCCCTCTCCCATAGAGTCCATAAGACTGTTCTATACATCAGTGTCTCTTTTGCTGTCTCGTACACAGGGTTATTGTTACCATCTTTCTAAATTCCATATATATGCGTTATTATACTGTATTGGTGTTTTTCCTTCTGGCTTACTTCACTCTGTATAATAGGCTCCAGTTTCATCCACCTCATTAGAACTGATTCAAATGTTTTCTTTTTAATGGCTGAGTAATACTCCATTGTGTATATGTACCATAGCTTTCTTATCCATTCATCTGCTGATGGACATCTAGGTTGCTTCCATGTCCTGGCTATTATAAACAGTGCTGCAATGAACATTGGGGTACACGTGTCTCTTTCCCTTCTGGTTTCCTCAGTGTGTATGCCCAGCAGTGGGATTGCTGGATCATAAGGCAGTTCTATTTCCAGTTTTTTAAGGAATCTCCACACGGTTCTCCATAGTGGCTGTACTAGTTTGCATTCCCACCAACAGTGTAAGAGGGTTCCCTTTTCTCCACACCCTCTCCAGCATTTATTATTTGTAGACTTTTGGATCGCAGCCATTCTGACTGGTGTGAAATGGTACCTCATAATGGTTTTCATTTGCATTTCTCTGAGAAAGTTCTTTTTTTAATGAGAAATTTATTATGCTTTTAGTGCTTAAATCTTACTGGGTTGAACTATATGAAATTATGGATATTTAACCATTTAACCTATAAAAACAGTAAGTTCATGTGATTCCAACGCAATATTTCATGGTGGATTTGCTGTTTGAATAATGCATCCAAGAAATAAAAGTACTTAAGTAAACTTCTTAAAATTCTTTTTTTTATTTAAATTTGAATAATGCATCCAAGAAATAAAAGTACTTAAGTAAACTTCTTAAAATTCTTTTTATTTAAATTTGAATAATGCATCCAAGAAATAAAAGTACTTAAGTAAACTTCTTAAAATTCTTTTTTTATTTAAAAATTGTCAATTATTGAAAATAATGTACTTTGTTAGGGAAATTGCTTAGACTGTGTGAAAAAAAATGAAAGTGTTAGTTGTTCAGCTGTGTCCAACTCTGCGATCCCATGGAGTATAGCTTGCCGGTCTCCTTTGTCCATGGGATTCTCCAGACAGAATACTGGAGTGGGTAGCTATTCTTTCTCCAAGGATCTTCCCAACCCAGGTCTTCCCCACAGCAGGTGGATTCTTTACCGTTTGAGCCACCAGGGAAGCCTTCAAATAATGATCCACGCTTTGTATTTAAAAAATACTTAAATGTTCTACAAGTATGATATGATTTAGAATGGTTTTAGTAGTAGTTTAGGTGAGAAAAAATGATTAGTATAGAAATAGTATGGAAATTTTAAAAGGAATTATTACTAAAAACCATTATGTTGTACATAGTCTTTTCAGTGCCAAATTTCTAACATAATTGTACCTTCTCTGTTAAATTTTCTTCTGTCCTAAAAGTCTTAGATCTGAAAGTCTGCAATCACCTAATTTTTCTAAAGTAGTACTTCTGGCTAAATGTTTTTTTCCATATCATAAACATTTTAAACTGTGTTTGTTTTGCACAAAAATACAGCCAAACTAGCCAAGCAAAGACATTTTTTAATATAGATTTATATTGTGATTATACTATTATCGAGATGACTTATGATTGAGGAATTAGAGGAAACAGTTATTCTTAATGTTCTTAAAAAGTAATTAAATTGGGGGGAGGGTAAAAATCAATTGTAATTGATAGACTCTATTTTTCCCCCTAGTCCTCAAACCCTTTTGGCCGGCATGAATAAATTTTTGTCTCAGCTTGAAATTACATTCAGAAGAGACCCAAACAACTACAGGCCAAGAATAAACAAGCTCAATTCAATCAAGGTATGTAAAAATCTATCTCAAGTCACGGGTACTTTCTCAGTGTGGATAGTTGGAGAGTATGTTTTGAATTGAAGACTGTGTCATTAAAATTCTGTCATTTCCTTAGTTGTGAGATTCTGGTTTTTCACGTTTTAGTCCCTGATGGCACACATCAGTCTGGAGGCAGCACTTGTGATAGAGCTGCCACCGCTGCATTATCTGAGTCACACGCGTTGTACTACTTGTGTTGAGGGTACTTGCCATTTAAAGTGTTTTCAGGGAAACTACACTTGAAATAGAGAAGTTTTTAGTTTTTTTACGCATTTTTTGTGCTTGCATAAGAACAATACGATTAAAATGTATGTTTTAAGAGTCTTAAACACTTCTTCAATGAACATTAAATTCTAAATAATGAAACAAAAAATTTGGTTAAATCTGTAGTCTTTTAATCGGCAGTTTTTTCTCCTTTGTGGTATATAAAGTAATTGTGCACCCTATACTTGACGTTAAATATGGTTTTTAGAAAGCAGTCATTTCTTCATGCCCAAAAAAAATGCTAAAAAAGCGTTTCTGTGTTTCTAGTATGCCTGCAATGAATGCCTCCTTAAAGCACAGCTTCCGTTTCATGGCCCTCTCGCTATCGCCCTTTCATATTCTACTCCCCTAGCTTGGCTACTAAAACGTAAGCCCTTGGAAAGAAGAGACACAGTGCATATCACTTATTCTTAAGCACCTAACACAGACTCTGGATGCCTTTAGCCTTCACTATAATATTTTATGTTTACTCTCTAGCCAGGACAATGAAATGCAAGTTTTAAATTAAAACTGAATAGTTCCTCGGTTTTGAAAAGTGAATTAAGCAGAGAAAAGAACTAAATTTTAGAGCACTTTCATAAGAATCTCTTCTGAAGCCTTACCCTTTGTGCTGTAGTTTTCTTGAGTAGAGACTCAGTTCAGTCCCCAAGGACACTTATTCAGGATAGTCTCTGTATCAGTTCATCCTAGACAATCACACCTGAGATCTAATAAGGGAGGTGCTAGGCAGATAGGTAGATAGATCATTACTTGCCAATCTGCAAATGGTACTGGGAAAAACTATTTTTATATACATTTTGTATACTAGGCAGTTCCCAAACTGACATGGTTATATTTTTATCAGGAGCTTAAAGTTAAAAGGAAGAAAATGGAATTTTAATAGTTTTTTTGGAAACAGAATTTTATATAGCAAAATTTTGTTATGTAAAGGAATTTTGTGTGAGGTGTACCAAGGAAGGTGTCTTTGGTAGGTAGTGGAGGTGAGTAGCAGAATAGTAACCTTGCCTTTGAGCAGTGGGATGAGGAATTTCCAGAAGCAGCCAGTGAGTACAGAGGAGATTGTGGGACGCTGTTGTAAGCACTGGTACTACTGTGGGTAATCCAGCCCTGGCATACCGGAGAATGGTGTTGATTTCTGTTTGCTTCTCTTTGTTTTTTAGGATGTAGAACAAAAGAAGAGTGGAAACTACTTTTTCTTGGATGATTAAAGTGAATCGGAGAATATTGATAAGCCATTTATTAAGAGAAACATTTATTGGGATTTTTGTCATATAAAATTTAAATCAGGTTTTATACACCACATGCTCTAGAGCTTGAAGTATAATTTACTTACTGTAACATCAAAAGCCAGTTGTGTTATAAATTGTCTGAATACAGAAAATGCCACTTTTCTGATCTTGATGATAGAACCCTTTTTGTGCATAACATTCTAAAATGAAGACATTTCAAGCTATACAAATTACCTCCAGGTTTCCATAATGTATAGGAAGATTTTCAGTAGGTTTATTATATATTCATGTACCAAATGCTGAGCAGTGTTGCCCCCTTTTAAAAATCTTGAAAAAGGTTTCTGCACTTACATGGTTTGCCAAGTATGCAATTATAATGAAACTGCCCTTATTTTAAAATCCAATTGATTACTTCACTGATTAAATTTGATAAACAAACATCAGGATTATATTTGTTTTCAGTCTTTGCATTAAATTGTCAGTGTATTTAGACTTTGAAAGGAAGATGACTGCGGAACACCACTGCTGGAAACAATTACCAACTTGAGCATTGTTTACAGTGTTTTTGGTGCTTATAAATATCCTAAGCAAAAACAAATCATTTCAACACACGTTCCTCTTCCCCACCCCCCCAGAAAAACCTAAGTTGATTCTGAATTAGGTGTAGCATTCCATAAGATTCTATATTCTGTAGTTACTCTCAAGGTAATGTCATTCTTTAAATATACCTTTCTGTAATCACTGATCAAGATTTAGAAAAAAGTATTTTAAAGAATGTTTGTTTCCCTTAAAAGTACAGTACAGGTTCAAAATCTTTAGAGTTGGTCCCTAAGCATCTGTGTTTTTAAACTTCCACAGATTTCTGATGGGCAGCCAAGGACTGTGAGCCACTTTCCTAAAGGCAACAATACCGCCAAGGAATGCCCAGATAGCAATACAAAGTATCCCTTGGTACCAAATATATTTATTTCTAGGTTTTGAATATAGAGGATATTATCTAAATCTGTTTGACTTTTTTTTTTTTAAGTTTTAGATAGTATGTAGCAGGAGTTCTAAAAACTGATCCAGATTTCTTGAACAGTGGGATACCTGTAGTGTGAAACCACTTTCAAGTATACTTCTGCCTAATGCCCTGAACTGGGACTAACTCACACGACAAGTGGGAAAAGGAGTTTGCTGCTGCTAAGTCGCTTCAGTCGTGTCCGACTCTGTGCGACCCCATAGACAGCAGCCCAGCAGGCTCCCTCGTCCCTGGGATTCTCCAGGCAAGAACACTGGAGTGTGTTGCCATTTCCTTCTCCAATGCATTAAAGTGAAATGTGAAAGTGAAGTCGCTCGGTCGTGTCCGACTATTAGCGACCCCATGGACTGCAGCCTACCAAGCTCCTCCATGGGATTTTCCAGGCAAGAGTATTGGAGTGGGGTGCCATTGCCTTCTCCCGGAAAAGGAGTTTAGGACATAGAAAAACTTTTAGAGCTCCCTGAAACTACAGAAGCTTTAATTAATATGCAAACAGTTGGTGAAAAGTGGTTTAACTAAGACCCATTAGGCCTTTTAAAAAATTAATTTATGTGAGTATAATGTTTGTGAAAATTTCAAATATACAGAAATAAATGGAATAAAGAATTATGATTTCCCTTCATTTTACCCTCCCAGAGATTACCAGTGTTTAATAATATATATCCTTTCATGCTTTTTAATTAAGTGTGACTATGTAAAGGGTTTGCTTTGTACATAAATGGGATTATATTGAAATAAGTAGTGCCTATTTTTAAGGATAGGTTAAACTTGTGAATGATTATTTCAAATATATTGAATAAAATAAGACAAAAGCTATTTTTAATTACTTATTCTGTACTATGTCCTTAAAATATTTTTGATATAAGAACCGAGTTCTTTCTACTTATTGCTGATATAGAATATGTATCAATTGTATTTTTCATGTAAATGAAAATTTTAAAAAGGAATTCGATGTTACTTAAAATTTTGTACAATAGAAAAGGACTTAAAATATTAACACAAAGAAAAGTGTTTTATAAAATCTGTTAACCAACTCAAATACCTCAGTGCAGATGTTAACTCTCTTAAAAAGAATGAGACTGCTCATTATATCCTGATTAGAAAAAATTTCTAAGCAAAAAAGCATAGTGCAACGTAAGTTTATTATGACACCACTATTTATGAAAATGTGCAAAGTACTAAAATACATAAAAGGATACTCAGAAACAATGCTTTTGAGAAGGGTAACTTGATGGTTAGGAACAGAGAACAAAGGAAACACACACACCTATTGCCTTTTGAATTTTACATTTTGTACATATCAACTGTTTAACATAGCATTTAGCAGTCTAAAAGAGTAGTGTATATGCAACTTAAGTTAACCTAATTTTACACCATAGCATCTTGAAGTCCAGTACCTTCTCTTGCTTACCAATTCAATGTGTAGTTTGGTGTCTGACATGTAGTTTTGCCTACTACTGTGTTGAAGGAATCAATCTACTCATCAGAGGTTCTGTTTCTATAGGACTGGGTAACTACTTACTTGGTTGTGTACACTCCCTCATTAGTATTTCATGTACGTATATGTAAAGCCCTGAACCCCAGTGTCTGGTGAGTTACGAGTACCACGTGGTTCTGAAGAGAGAGTTCTGGGTTGGAGAGTCAGAAAGGGCTACAAAAGAGGCAGCTGCCACGGAAAAAGAACCTATAAAGATGGTATAATAATCCATGTGAACCAGAAGACAGGTCAGGTCAGATATATCAGCGTGGGCACCCAAGAGCTTGGTGAGAGGAATGGATGCAGGCAAGAGTGTGGTGAACTGTCAAGTGCCTCAAAGATTTAACGTGAAGTTTTTACATGGTTTGAGTAGGAATGAGGAAACAAAACCAGCTAGAGAAACAGAATTGTCAAATAATTGGTTCAGCAGCTTATAATTCTTTAATTTTCATTTTATTATTACTCACCAGTACCTCCTTCTTGCCTAATTGGTAGGATAAGCCGTGTGCTCAGCTGCAGCTGGTGTATCATAATTGGGCTAAGGCCATCATGACAGTTCTCTTCATAATATCCTAGTTGCTTGCAGCTCAGCATGGCATGTTGAGCAGTTATAGCCAGTAAGCTGAAGGAAGCCTCTTGGGAGTTTCTGGAAGCCCTTTTGCTTTCCTAATAAAAAGAGATATGTATCTGGTACACTCTTTTGAGGCGGTGTTGTGCCCACAAGGTGACAAAAAGGGAAATGCTGAGAAAGTCACAAGGATGCTAGCCCTGCCATTAGACACCACACAATGCCAGCAGCCACATTCCTTCCAGATTTCTTAGGAAAACAAATCCCTGTTTAAGCTGATAAACTCACGGATTTCTCTTGAGGTAAGAACCTTGGCTCTGACATCTCTTCAAAGGCTTCCCATTTACTAGTGCCAGGGGACTGGATGACCAGCTCAGAACCACTTTTCATCTTAGCTTGCAGATTCCTGGACATCAAACCTAACTAAACAAGTACGACTACAATCAGTGGATTTTTGTTTTTTCCTTAAGAATCTGGAAACCAGGCAAGGAGAGGCTTGTCTGTAGGAAATGTTTAGCTACCACTATTGTCCCTTTGACTGGGGTGCTCCTGGTGGCAGTGGTGTAGTCGCTTAGTCGTGTCTGACTCCCGCGACCCCGTGGATTGTAGTAACCTGCCAGGCTCTTCTGTCCATGGGATTCTGCAGGCAGGAATACTGGAGTGAGTGGCCATTTCCTTCTCCAGGGGTGCTCCTGATGTGAATGCTAATATAGGAGTTCAGCTCCCAAATGCACATACCTGAGTCTGCCTCCCTAATGAGACTGGTAACCATGTACATCTATCCCCTCGTGGAGCACAGCCTTGTGTCATTTCATGTCTGTACCTCTGGTTTCTAGTCTCCATTTTTGGCCCCCAATTTCTGAACATATAAAAATATAAAGGACTAAGTTACACTACTAGTAAGAGGCATATCCTAGGTGGGTACTAAAAACAGCATTACTTTCTTAGTCTAGCTGAAGGCATTTAATCCAAAGTTTTCATTTTTAAAAAAACTAGCTTACTACAAAGATTTTTGTTACTGAAATCAGTTAATAATCTCCTAGTTCAGTATTTATATAACATTCGAAGAGATACAAGGCCTCTTCCCACAGTTTACTATACTTAACATCCCTAAGACTTTTTCTAAATGTGAAAAATAAAACGTGATCATAGAAATGACATGTATTTTAAAAGTTGATTTTTTTAAAAATAAAAGTTGATTTTTAAGCTCCAGTTTCTCTAATGAACTCAAAGGATCAATCTAAAAAAACGGACATTCATACCAACATCTGTAGCTGGATGATTCTGAGGAGTGCATGATTCACTTTTGGTAGAGCTTATAGGGTCTGTGAAGGGAAATTGTACTTCCTCTTCTGCAGTTTATTCACATTCTTGTATCATTCCCTAGAGCTGCACTTAATTCAGTTAAGAGAAAGGCAGAAACTTGGGCTTAAAAGTATTTCAGTATACTGGCTACATTTTCAAATAAAACTTTCAAACAATGCTTTATCTAACTTAAAAATTCATTTAATCTGTAAATTATTTGCAAATATTCTATACATTCCCATTTCATTTAATGACTGCTGAGAAAGAGAACAGGACTAGCTCTCAAACCACTTGGGGCTAGGTTCAAACCTAAATTCTACCACTTACTAGTCACATGATCCCAGCTTTATTATATATGTAATGTACCCCCACAGATCATAAATCCCACGTGGTGTTTAAATGCACATACTATTTCCTGACTGGATAAAAGCCATGGAAACTCTTAACTTCAGAATTTCACTTAAATTCCTCCAAAGATTTATATCCTATATATTACTGGTTAAAACCCTAGAGCCAAAGAATCACAAGCAGAATCGAGAGACAAAATTTAATATATGCACACGGTTTTATATATAATGCAGCATCACACCATGTAGGGCATTTACTCTTATTTTATACATTCAGATATGTTTGAAACACTTCTTAAGGCTACAAAACAGAACATAGAAAAATAAACAGGAATATATTCAACACTTACAAAAAGTGATATGATAAAGAATATAAAGTACTATTTTCCTTTCAACACTTCAAAAGATGTATATATACTTTTTTTTTACAAGTAACATCACAAATAATCACATCTTCACATGCTTTAAGTATTATTTGTACTCAGTGTAAGGCTATTATCATTTTTCATACATAAATTTTTTTCTAGCTCTGTAACAATGCAATTTTTTATCCATTCAAGTAAATTCAACCCCAAAGTTGCTGTTTCCCAGCATTAAGACATGCACCCACCCCTCTTGTAGGATTTTCTAAAATTTGTATTTCAGGGGAGAAAAAACCTAAATTAGTGGGAATTCCCAGTCAGTGGGAGAATAAGTGGCTTACACTAACAGCAAAACCTTAGTTCTTTGAAACTGACATACTGGAACTGAGCCATTATTAAGATGTGAAACAACACAATAGCATTTAGACGTTAAATAGGAAGCAAAATACAGTAAACAGAAATAGTGTAGCCAAATATGCATTCTTTTCAGCTACACTAAAATGGACCTTGCTTAGTACCCATAAGTGAAAGACTAAGGTAAAATAAATGAGGCATAAATAAATATTGCTAGTTCTAGGATGGCTGAAAGTTTTCTAAACCAGAAATGGTTAGAAAGGAACTTTATTGCACCAAGTCAATTATAAGCAAGTTTGCAGTTCACAGGCATTATTCAACCTTGAGTCACAAAGGAAACACACTGCAAGAATATAGAGTTGGCATCAAATATGATGACATACCAGTAGGGAAAACCTACTCCGGCCAGGCCCCAGCAGGGTCTGAGCTTAGGTCAGCCGTGAAAACGCACACACAGGTTAACAGGGAAGAACAGGATGAGGACTACCCAGATGCTAGCATCCTGCCGCCAGTGGGTATGTGGAACAAGAACTGAATCTATATGAGAGGAAATGAAATATACACAATACTAAAAGGAAAGGGGCTGGAATCAAGTTTAGCAAAAGCCAACAAAAATGAGAAGAAGTGAGCTTTGGTCATGCTAAACGTTTGTTCTTCAAAATGTATATGATCGTTAAGAGAGTAAGTTTCATAATTTCCAACTCAAAATACAAATGATTCTCACTTCTAAGCTTTTGCTTTTCTCTGAAACATTTTTATCTCATGTCAACATACTATATAACTCAGTTAAAATGGAGGACAAAACTTTCTTGGCCCTAGTTTGACCTCAGCATAAGGCAAAACCCCTGGACTGATATACTGAAAACCTAAAGGAAAAACAAAACAGACCTTCCTGCAAAGACTGATAATTTTAAAACCTAATAATCAAAAGTCAGAGTTCTTTCTTCTTATTCCAGAGGTCACTGACTAAAGTACCAACTGCTCGAGTTCTCCTTCAGCAGTTTCCACCATGTCCTGGAGGTAAGTATGGGAAACAGGAAGCAACTCGGCATTTCCTTCGGGAACTATAGAGTATTCTGTTACTCAACTGAGGTAAGACAGAGGGACAGTGAAGAGACAAAACAGTATTCTTTCCTATCCAATTTTAAAACATTTCCAGAAGAAACAGAGATCAAATCCCAGTCAAGAAAACAAAGGACACAGGAAAAGAATGAATTTTTTTTTTTTTTGGACTCCTGAGATCAAACATACACTGCTGAACTTTTCAATCTTGTCACTATAACTAATGTAATTTTCCTTAAAATGATCAGGTAAGCTAATCTTAAAAGCATGAGCTGAAAGTGGAGGACCCTCTCATCTTCTCATTCTATAACAACTGTTGATGGTGACTAAGAAAAAAAATTCTTAAGCAGTACCTTCCCCAGTTATCTGGCTTAGGTGACAACAGAAATTCCTTTCAACAGGTTCTCTCAAGAATCTTTTTCTTTTCCACACAACAATCCCAGTCTACAAATTTCTACCTAGCACCATCATAATAAAATGTTATCTTTCAAAGTGCTCTCTAAAATCCTATGTTACAAAACATCTACACACTAATCACTACTCAAATCAGCAGTTACACAGACATCAGGTAATTAAAACAAAGAGGTAAATAACCATTATTACAGTACAGTGGAGATTCACTGAGCCGAGCTGGCATCCAAACATTCCCGTAGGTTAGCAGAGAACCCAGAAAACTCATCTGCTTCAGTCTGTCAAATTCAAGTGAATTGTATTTGCTTTTAAAGTAATTTGCTAAAAAAAAAAAATCTACTTTTGGCTAGGTGTACTACACATGGCATGCAGAGAGAAATTACTACATTATTTGCATAGCACTCAAACTTCCTGATCAAAGGAGAACATAAAAAAGCATAGATTTCACATTGATATGTACAAATAAGAAATACAAGCTACAGCAATTTTCTTCCACAGTAACACAGATGAATGAATACTGTGTTAATTCAGAGAATGGAATCTCCTCGAAATGGGAACAGAGTGCAACATGCAGAGGGAACTTCTAAATGAATACTGCAGAGACCAGAAGGAAGCAGGATCAGAGACACATTACCAAAAGGGCAACAAGCTACACGATGCAAAGCAAATCCATAGTCTAGCAGCATCCTCCAGAAAAAGAACTCAAAGTCACAATCATCCTTTTTTGTACAATAGTTCCAGCCGAGACAAATCGAACATGCAAGTGTCAAGTGGTACACATAAACTGATGGTGCAAAAAAGGAAAACGAAACACAGTAACTCTATAGAAACCTATCAGGCTAAAAATTTAACATTTCTTCTCACAAAATATTTAAATCTGTCAGTGCATTAGTGTTAAAGTGGCATTAAAAAACTTCTGCAGTTTTAACAGATGCAGATTATTTTCAAAATGCATAGCATCTACATTTCTTTCGAGTAGGCACCATGATATTTACACCAGTGCTAAGAATTCTTGGTGGGAACAGCCATTTCATTAGATTTCCTATGATTTCTTAAACATCTATTCTTGTATGCAATCTCAAGTTCAACAAATACTCACCAAAATTCAAAAATATACCCTATGAATATTAAAAGAACTATATACAACATTTCTAAGACACAGGTTAATAGGCTGCCTTATGTGTAATATTAAAGAGAAGACATCATTCAAGTTTGACAGATATTGAGATGAAAGGCCTTTGGGTTGGAAGCGTTTCAAAAGACAACAGTGTTTTAGGCTAAGACCTGTTTGAGCCCAGTTTATGACTAAGGCATTGCATAATAAAATATACGTTTCTATTTGGTGCGATGTTATGTTTTGGACTCTATAGTGTGTCAAATGGTGTATTTTGTCACTTTAGTAAACACTACAAAGCACACATTTCCAACATCTGAAATTAAACTTATATAAGGAAAAACAAAAACCAAACACTAAATCTATAATGGTTCATATTAAGCTGTTTATAAAAAATACTTTAACAAACTTATTTCCTACTTTTTATAGGGGCAGTCACCCGATAAATAGACAGGTTTTGTACGCAGAAAAATGGCAACACCAGGAATTCACCTGCCCCCGTGAACACATATCCAAAATCTCCTGTCCAGAATGAGAGTGAAGGTAAAGGGGGAGGGGTGGAGAGAGTTCCAATTTGGGTTTTTATTGGTTTTGTTTGTTTTAAAGCCTTCAGAAACATCCCGCCCAAGCAAGGGCTTCCGCTCTAAAACGGCAGCAGCGGCGTCAGGTGTGCTGCCCCCGATGGCCGTCCCCCATCCCCGACCTCCTCCTGTCCCCGCGGTAGGGCCGGCCGCGGGCGTTCCGGTGGTACTGGTAACCCTCGTCGCGGCTCCTGCTCGGCTGCCCCTTCCAGGACTCCTCGCCTCGAGCGTGCGGGTACCCGCCGCGGCCCGAAAAGCCCCAGTCGCTCTTGTACTTCCTACCCCCGAAAGTCTGGTTATAGAACTGCTTGGAGCGACCGCTCCTCAGAATGTGAGACACCTCGTTTTCATCCTCTGAGCTCTCTTCTTTTGGTCTCTGCACCCTGCTGTCCACAGAGTTGGCCCCGCTGACCACATCAGCAGCAGTCTTGGGCTCTTTCCCTTTTTCTGGTTTTTCTTTCAGGCTTGGAATGGTCCTTTTGGGCTCAAGTCCCGCGGGCCCAGCTTCCCTCTCTCTGTTTAGAAGCTGAGCAGGAACGTGCGCCTCGCCCTCGGCGGCAGGAGGGCCGGGAGCCGCGGCCGGCTCCGCCTTCGGCGTCTGCGAGGAGCGCTCAGCCCGGCCATCTGACTTGCTCGCGCCGGCTTCAGGGGGAGCATGGGGGTCCTCGCCCCCGGCCTCGGGAAACTCCTCTGCTGCTGACACGGAAGCACACTCTTTAGAGAGATCCAGGTTTTCCAGGGGCAGATCCAATTCTCCTTTCTCATCGGAGGGCAGAACGATATTCTGCCTCATGACTGGATTCTCGATGAATCCCTGAAAAGGGTACCCATACCAAACGTGAGGAAAGAAAGGCGGTGCGATGGGGACCGGGCCTAAGAATGGGTTCGGGCCAAAGGACGGCTGCGGGAACATGTTCTTGCCGCTCAGCGACTCCTCATAGTCGGCGTGAAGGAGCTGCCCCGCATTCTCCGATTCTAGGTCCGCCGGGTAGGACAGCTGTCCGTGACTGTCAGACACCTGAGACGGAGGCATGACCAGGGGAGAGGAAAACGCGGGCGGCCCCATCTCTGCCTGTGGCATCTGGCCGTTCACGCTGCCTTCGGGCTCCATGGGGAAGTGTGCATCTGGACACGTACAGTCACTCTCGTTCTGAGCAGAAGGAGCTTCTTGGAACCAGGGGTTTTGAGGATACATAGGGACAGGGACCTTTGGGTACATCCTGCAGGCCGCCAGGTAAGCCTGGTGCAGAGGGTACAGGTAAGAGTGTGGGGCCCACATAGGACAACTATATGCCTGAAAGAGACCAAAAAAACCAGTAAGATAAACTACATGGCAGGGGGTTTGCAGGGGGAGAAGTTTGAGTGGGCTCAAGATAAGTTTCTCACGTCTGCAAAGACCAAAGACGAGACCCCTCTGACACACAGCATGCAGAGGAATCACCAAAATAAGTCACTGCCAAAAGACTGCATTCCTTGTTCCTGGCCTGAAATCAACTCACAGCCCTGATACAGAGGTTTGACCGGAGACAGTAATGAGCCTACCCACAGACTACTGTGATCAATAATTCCACCCTGTAGACCTAACTGCACAGAAGGAATCTGGGGTGACAGAGATCTCAAAAACCACCAGCAGCAATCAAGCCTCCAATTTCCAACATCTTTGGAATGACCTCCACTCATGTTCTGGCCCTACCACTAACTCAGTATGTGACCCCATTAGCCAGCTAGCTACCTAGACTGGACAGGTTCTATCATTAAAAATGCTGGTACAGAAGTAGGTGATCCCCAACATTTGGACTCCATGGTTATAGAAGCCCCCAGAGCAATCCAACTGCAAGGACTAAATTTAGACCTCTAGTCAGGTAAGGCTAAATAATGAAATGAAATACTCCAAATTGTTGCCCGGCAAAAGGTTCAGCCTAAACAACAAAACAAAGAAAAACTTACCAGATTACTGGCTAATTAATCAATTAGCTGTACAGCCAACATTAACTAGAGAAATATAAACTAGGCAATGAATGTAGTAGATGGAGAAATTAATCAAGCCTGTTTTTATGAACTGGTCTGTAGGCCATGATAGCACTTCATGTTTTAACCGTCCAGAACCCACAGAAACGAATCCGGACAGGAGATAACACTACACTGACAAGAACAGAGCCCTCCAGCTCTTTCTAAGACGAGCCATCTCCAGGCTGACCACCTCCTGCAGGAACCTCTGCTCTGCCAGGGAGCCCTGCCTTCCACGGCTGGCTTCCTCTCAGCCTTTCAACGACTGAGGCAGGGAAAAAGAGCACCACCCCATTCCACAAATGCAAACAGGCAGGCTCCGACGCACTCCAGAACTCGCCCAGGGCCGGAAGTGCAGACCTCTCACCTAACTCAAGAAGCGCTTCCGCTAGGCTGGTTCCCAAACACACTCTCAGGGTTAAATCACTGTCAATCAAAAGGAAAAGCGGGCAAATGGCGGAGCCTCAATCACCACCAAAAACAAACTGTAAGGCACTGAAAATGCCAGTTCTTAAAATAATAAGATTAAGGAAGCCTTAGGTTATTGACCAACAGGTTAGAATTAGTAATTTAAAACAGTATTAAAAAAAAAAAAAGACAGTATTAACTTAAAATAACTTTAAAATGATAAAATGTAAATACCTTTACACCAAGATTGAAGAAGAATCGAAGAATGTTCTTATCTGAAAATAAGCAACATCAACACTAAAATTATACATTCACAAAAAGCTTTTTCTCATTATCTTCAAATGATACATAGTTCTAAGGACAATGGTGCCTACTTGAACTGTTTTCTCTCACCTGTAATACAAAACATGAATTAAAAATTATAACCAAAACCAGGCTCCATTACTGTAGGGTGATTCCGGGTTCAACACACTTTTTCTACTCTAACATGCAAGTCCCAAAATGGCTTAAACTGAGATTTTTATGACTAAAAACAAATCTGTACAAAGAAAACCCACATGTTCACTGCATTTTTTTTCAACTTCTCTGTGGGATTTAAAACATCATGAAATAAAAATGTTGGGGGATAAGAGTAAAAATCAACATAAAACTCATTAACAAGATTAGTAGGATAACACTAGCTCGGGTATTCATTTAACATTAGCCAGTTACCCACAGAGTCAAACATCAAATCGTTGACTAATAAAATTATCTACAACTATCCAGGCAAAGAGCAGTCACTGCATTACTCTCTCAGTTTTGCAGTTAGGAAAGTTCACAAACTAATCTCTTTAGAAAACAGAACAAATTTAAAAAGAATTCCTGTAAAATATATATACATATATATATATACATGATTGCATGCAGTACTATAATGACAGCTATTATGTGTTATACTCA
Organism: Bos mutus; assembly: GCF_027580195.1. Classification (NCBI taxonomy): domain Eukaryota; kingdom Metazoa; phylum Chordata; class Mammalia; order Artiodactyla; family Bovidae; genus Bos; species Bos mutus. The sequence goes on from NC_091633.1 coordinate 59,271,516, forward strand.
TTTCTTATAATTGTTTCATGGACATAAAAAGAATAGTTCCAAACACCAAACCACTGATATGAAAAACTCAGTAATGTTTAGTTGTCTAGTTAGTAACACTATTAAGGCTTAATTCAAAACGGATTCAGGCTTTTTGCAAACATGATGGGGGATGCTGCAGTTACTAAATGTATAAAAACATATCCCATCATAGAGAAGCTGAAACAAGAATGAGTGACGGACAGACAGCCGCACCTCTGCTGTCCTCCCCAAGCCAAATCCTCCAGCTTACTCGGCAACCTGACCTCTGTCCTCAGAATTCTCACTGAACTCACAGCAGTACTTGATAAATAAAATTAACCTGAACCTGGGAGGAGGCGCTCACCTTTAGGCAGGTCCTCCCCTGTGTGACACAGTGAATAAGGTGGTGCGATGGCTCGATCTCCCTTTTCGTTACAAGGAAACCCAGGATACAGTGGGTCCTGGTAAAGGCTCAATGTCTGAGGCAAAGGCATCAAGGGCTGGTTCACGGCCTGTATTGACACAGGAACTGGAGACGGTGTCAAATGAGCTTGGGACACAGCAGAATCAGGTCCGGTAGTCAGAGTCTGTGTCACTGACAAGACAGGAATTTGGGCAGGGACACCTACGAAAGAAAGGGAAAGGAATCAAAAGCTATGAAGAGGTAAAAGATAATTCTCCTCTGCAAATAAAAGGTAACGTTAGGCTAACAGGTAAGGAATGCCGTCTCATTACACAGCTGGGAAAACAGTATGCGCTTAAGCAATCTAAAGAAGTACTTATGTCAACCAAGCACCCTCCTGGCCATGCAGGAGGAAATGAGGACAAAAAACCGGCTCTGGGCCAGTAACAGCTCTTACACACACACGTAAGACACACAGCCTGTGTCTCGTGGGGCCATAAGGAGCTGAGGGGGTTGGAGGGGACTGAGAACTGCACTGCCAGCGCCAGCAACCACAGCTCACAGGCCTTGCTCCCGAGACCGTGAGGGCGGGTCTTCAATGAGCACCACATGAACCCCGCCCTCCACCACGGGAAGCAGAGCAGCACGGAGGACCACAGAAAGTTCTGAGGCTCTGTGCACCTGACCCTGCTCTGAGGTCAAGCTCACACACAAGAATGTCAAGACTTGGAGGACTTTTGCTGGTTGGTTCCATCAACTTTTAAAAATGTTATCTAACCTGTTGGTCCAAACGTTGTAGGTTCGCTCGGCCAGGCGGGCACAGTGGCTGGTAAGGAAGGCACCGCAGGAGTTAGATGTACCTCTGGAGAAACTAGAAGGGGAGCTGGATTTGACAGAGACACATGTTCTGCTGGCTTCTTCAAGAAGAAGGGGTGCAAAAAGACAAGAGTTCATTGTGCTTAACACTAATTCATCCACCGAATGCATCATGAGTTGCCTGCCTCTTACACAGCTGCAGTTTCTACATAAATGGTCTTTCTTCTGGTCTTCGAAATGAAAGGAAAAACACAGGCGCTAAAAATCCCATACTAACAAATTTGATCCAGTGACTGCCCACCAAAAGTCACAGAAGTCACCAGTGGGGTTAGAAACAAACTATAAAGCAACTTGAACCAAATGCTTTAAGGCAAAGACGCAAAGTCATTGAAATCACCCTGCAATTCATGAGTCTAGAACAGCTCCTCACACAAAGAGCTAACATAAAATCATACGCTTTCTACACAACATGAAGGATGTTAACTGAAAGACACAGAATAAGAACTTTCTCTACTCCTGTATTAGACCAAGAACCAAAACAATCTGTTAGAACTCAGGTTCTTTCACCATTAAATCTGTAAGCTGGCAGTACTGCCCTTTAGACATGTCCTTTCTAATTTCTTCAATCATTACATTCCTTCCCTTCTATGACATAATTGGTAAGCATGCAGAAATGTCTCTTTAAGTTCTGAAAGAAAACAAATTTCCCTTCAAAAATCTTATTTTCAAGCCAACTCATCACAAAGGCTCATCACAACATAAAGTACCAGATAAAAACTTATTCAAATTCAATTCAGAAGAATGGTTTCTATGTCCAGAAAACATTCCACTGAGACCACTCCAGACTAACCAAGAACACAATTAGAGAAAAATTGTAATTGGATTCCAATTATGATCTATTAATAAATTCTCCCATTTCCTATTATTTTCTATTTTTAAATAGCATTCAATGTCAAATGCAACAATGTACTTACTTGCTCTGTAGGAGGTGGGCACTCTAATGTCTTTGATTTTGATGGTGATGAAATTCTTGCACACTTATCATTGCTAATATTCTTTGGAAGCAAAAAAAAAAAAGGGGGGAGGGGGATCATTATCTATTTCAAACACCCACATTCTGGGATAACTGTGCTACCTTTATAGCTCACCTATCTGCACCTGACTGAATCCTCTAACAACTGAGTATTTTTTTCAATTGTATCTGGTCTTCAACAGGTAGCTAATTTTGCCTGAATGTCTTTATTACATCAAACTATATGGCAGTTTTTACCTTGGGCATGGTTCCAAAACAGCATTTTCCCCTCAAAAATCTGTAATACTATGGAGTAATGGAAAGTAAAGGTCATCATAATGTACCATAGAAGAAATGGTTATAATTTGTGAGTGCATCAATTTTCCTCAAGCATTGTAACTTTCTCCCAATTTTTTTTCTACTTCCATAATACTTTGTTACAGCTTCCCTGATGGCTCAGTAGTAGAGAATCTGCTTGCTGATGTCGAACCCCCTGGATTTGGAAGATCCCCCAGAGAAGGAAATGGCAACCCACTCCAGTATTCTTGCCTGGGAAATTCCATGGACGGAGGAGCCTGATGGGCTACAGTCCTTGGGGTCGCAAAAGAGCTGGACACGACTTAGTGACTAAACACCACTTGTTATAAAATGATGAAATCATCTCCATCTTTTTCTGCACTACCACAGTGTTAAGGAAGAAGAAAAAGACGCAATCAGTATTTAAAACATTTACCTCCAATGTGCCTGGCTCAGGTTTTTTATCCAAGGAAATATGTCCATGGACAGAGTCTATAACAGATCAAGATAAAAGAGACAGCATCAGCCACTAGTCAGGTGTGAAGACAGAACAACAAAACATGGAGACAGAGAAAGCTGGAAGTGCCAGGTTAACCATGATCAGTCAGTGAGTAATAGTTTCCACAATTATACACCATGCTTTACCTAGCTTGAGTCAAGGCTTCTCTGCAACAGTGAGATGCGACAGTACATTGCTCAATCATTAAAAACTAAGAGTTCTTTTCCCCATGCCTGACTTTAGGCCAGAAACAGATCTCCAGCATCTGCTTTCCAATGATGAAATAACATGCCTTTATCTTTCCGTTCTTCGGTGTCCATTCTCCGCCTGCTTCCTTTTCGATCGCTTCCATGGGACGATTTTCTCTGGACGCCTGGGTTGCTACTCTGAGAAGCTGACTGGCTGACTGATGAACTCTTAAACAAAACCCAACACTTTGTGTTAAAAGATTTACTCACAAGTATACAAACAGAAGTCTTGTAATTAATCTTACTGTTCACACATCTGACTAAAAATCTCAAAATTCACCACCTTATATCTGTAAACTTCCCAGCCCACAAAAAAAAAATACAACCTAGGGTTCATATTAAATACTCTACAGTAACTGGCTTATTAATAAGCCAAAGGCTGAGGCAGTCAGACGCTTGGCCTAGTAAAGACTTCTTCACATGCCCACATTTCAAGAAGCCACTGGGACCGAACCTTTACTATGCAACTTACATTTCCATTCTTTGCACAAAGAATAGCACCCTTCACACCAACCTTCAAAAGCAGCACTGCAGAGCCACAGTCCTTTGGGGAAGTTGGAGGGGGGCACCCCAAGGGCAAGGGGCAGATACAGTCACTAGGACTCTTCTCACTAAAATGCCACTGACTGTCAGCAAACCCCTCCAAGCCCTGCATGAGCTCCAGCTTCTAACTGGTGAAGCACAGGGACTGGAGTAAGTCTGGCTTTTCAGCTCAGTTACCACTGAAGGCCTCTGCTCCCCTAGGATCTCTGAGGAAATACCACACACAGCTGAGAAGAGATCTCAGCCTTCAGTGGCAGGCGTTTTCTAGAAGAAAACCTGAGTCACTATCAAGTCCAAGACAGGATCAAAAGACTGTTTAAACACAGTAAGTATAAAGACCTCATTTTAACAATCAAAACATTTCACCATCTATTCCCACATTATAGTAGTTCTCACCATTCACTAACTGAAAGACAAAAAGCTGTGAGTAGAAGCTTAAAAGATCGGTAGTTTTGTATTATCTAAATATTATGGAAAATAACATATCACAGAGATAAACTACACAGAATAGAGATGATGCCTAATTCAAATGTGAATTTGGGCACGTCTTCCAACGATTCCTAAACTCCAATCCCTGTGCCAGCCTGAACTATTCTACTCCAGGTGAGCTGGTCTCAGCTCAGCCTCTCCACCTCTTTAAGAATTCCAGAGGCCAGAAAACAATGTGTGGCGCTTTACTGTTTTATATTGCTATAAATATACATACCAAGAGATAATATACATACACATATACACATACATATATATCCTATAAGGTAGCTTCTATAACATTCCATTTTGCTTGTTTATTCCACTGTTAAGAAGTGTTCCAACCACAGCTCATGTGCCTCCCAGGTGCTCACAGCTGCGTCACAAGTCACTTAGTGCCACTCATCACTATGTCAGACCACAGGCTCAGGGAGCCCGGTGCCCCCACACTCAAGCAGCTACCCTGCCCCCGTGTGCCAATGACCTTCCTCACACAGCATTTACTGTTTCCCCTTCTGACTCCCTCAAAAGAATTAAGACACTTAAAGGCAGAGAACGTTTGTCTCTTGTCTCATCAAGAAGCACCCGTCACAGCTCAGCATCTGACACAGGAAGCAACGGCGAAGCCACAGGGTTGCACCCACCACCATCTCTAGCACTGACTGCTCTGAACCACAGCTCTCATCTGTATGTACCAGGTTTTTCTTAATAGGTCCTGGGTATGTTTAATAAGGAACACTGAAAAGAATGTCCCAAATTTACAGAAGTATCCTGTTGACTAAATCATACACCTCCACGGCTTAGGGTAAGTCACTGGCTTTGGCTAGCAAAAACAAACAAGCTTCAGTTCAAAACAAAATACTCAACTTGAAGTCAGATAAACAATCAACTCATCTCAACTCTGCCACCAACTAGAAATATCTTTAGACCTCATTTGCCTCATGAAGATGACAAGGAAGGGAGGCTACGTCATCTCCAAGGTAACCGTCAGTGTAAAAATGATTCATCTACCATTAGAAACTATGGCTGAGTACAAAAACTGGACTAAGGAGAGACTTCTGAAGGGTAACTTTTCCAATTCCTTTTTATATACATACAGAAAGGGCTGGGAAAGCCTGTTCATCTCTGTTCTGAATCTCATAGAGTAAGCGAGACTCTTCTATAGCTTGCTTCTCTCTGCGCTCTTCTGGAGAGAGGCCGAAATAGTTAGGTTCTCGAGTCGTGGCATCAAAATCCTCAGCTCTCTCACGATCAGGTTTTCTGTCAAATAAGACATTCTTGGATGAAAAAAAGACAATGTATTGTGTACCTAAAATAATCTAAAATAACATTTTTAGCAATACAAATATTTGCTATCTTAGCTACACTGTGACATTACAGAACTCTTAGCTGCCTGATTAAAAATGTTTAGCAAGAGGAAGCACCTGAATTATTCGGATTTCAGAGTCAAGATGACAAACTTACAATGCAGGAAAAGAAAAATATAACTCACTTCCAAATGATACACATTATCACAGATTTTTCTTCTCAATGGAACATAAATATAAGCATTGTATCTTTTCTTTATGCCATATTCCAATATTTTCATAAGACTTCTCTTTCCAAGGAAAGGGAAAGTTACTAGTTTAGACCTCAAAAGCATTCTCATTTTCTATTCTAAGTAAAGGACAATATTAAAAGAAACACCAGGACCACCTTCCTGCTTCTTAATGACACTATCCAGAGAAGATGAAAGCTGGGGGAAAAACGCACGAGGCGAGATACTAATTGTACTGCTGTCATTTCAACATAACTTTGGTCAAAGGGAGGAGATGACAAAGTTCATGAATAGAGTCGAGTAGCCCATAACATGACTCTAACATTTCACTATTACAGGCAATATGAGTACTATTTCTTCTACGTCTAACGGTTTCACAACAGTGGGAAATGAAAATCCAAAGCCTACAAGAAAAATCTGTGAAGAGATACCATCTCCCTAAAAAGAGTGGGAAGGATACAGCTGATAGCATCTGATTCTTTTCCTCTGAAAGAAAGAAAGGCCATTTCATGTCCTCAGTCCCACTTAAAACCACATCCTAACTCCAATGGAGCGGATGTCAACCCCAGGGTCCTAGGGGAAAAAACAGGAGCATCTTAGACCGGTCCTTCTCAAACCCCCGTGGTGAAAGACCCCGCAGACGGCTCAGCGACGGCCGGGAGCTTCCGCACAATCAACACGTGCTAACCGCTGTGCGCGCCTCCTCACCCGAGGCGCCAGCCGCCCCGCCCACCAGCCCACAGCACCAGCCCGCCCCAGGGCCGAGCTGGAGGGGAACGCCCAGCCCGCGTGTCGATCACGCTCAGCACCTGCGTACTGAAAGCCCACAAAGCAATCCCGCTGGTTTCTGTTAGACTCTGTTTTCTTCTCAAAAGGAAGAGAGAATATCAATGAGAAAGAAATTTTAAAAGAGTGAGAGGTCACAAGGTCTCATGTCCAACGTCACTCGTCTTTTATTCTATAATGAGAATTCCAAATTACTGTTAAATATTAGAAATAACGTCAAGATGAATTCTAATGAACATTAAATCGAGTATTTAGCTATAAAATTCTAAATTTTGACTATAATTTTTAAAATCTTACTTTATTCAATCATCTGCAGTCTCTAAATTTAATACATTAGCAAAATTCATTCTCACACCTACATCCGTGAAGGCTTACTCACTGCAAATACAAGTGGGTTCCTACACCATCAATCACAATGTCAAAAATTCTCCCGTTTCATATCTATGCACTATCCACTGCCTGCTGCCATCAAGTGTTTTTATACACCAAGTAATGTATGCCTGACATAAACAAGAAAAGGACAACACCTGTAGGATCACTCAAAGTCCTACCAGACTGGGTAAACCAGTAGAAAACACACTGGATAAAAATCCAGTTTGTGGTAAACAAAAGTGCATTTAAGCCAGCCATTCGGTAGTCTCCGTATTTACTCCTCTTAGGTATTCTGCCTGTAGTGAGGAAGACTTCAGATGCTAGTGGAGTCTGGTCAGTGTCCACATGTCAGACCTAAGCCACAACTAGGCAATTAAGGGCATCAGTTTCATCTTTTGGGGGAGGTAACCCACCACGGGCCCCCATTGCTCCTTCCCAGCATCACTGGATATGCCAAGAATGCAAGGCCCTGATTACTCTGTAATCAGGTCATTGCTCAGGGCTGTGTATGTACTGACCACCCTTGAGACATGAGGTAATTCTTTATGATTGATTTTTAATCATTTGTTCTCATTAGAATTTCTGGACAATTAGCTTATGAATACATACATATTTTTTACACATGTTAAAATATCCCTGCCCTTGGGATACACAAGAATCTGTTAACACTGCCTCTGCAGAAAGAGAAGGAGAAGACTCTTCAGAGTCCCTGCTGCTGCTGCTAAGTCACTTCATCGTGTCCGACTCTGTGCGACCCCATAGATGGCAGCCCACCAGGCTCCGCCATCCCTGGGATTCTCCAGGCAAGAACCCTGGAGTGGGTTGCCATTCCCTTCTCCAATGCATGAAAGTGAAAAGACAAAGTGAAGTCGCTCAGTCGTGTCCAACTCTTTGCGACCCCATGGAGTGCAGCCTACCAGGCTCCTCCATCCATGGGATTTTCCAGGCAAGAGTACTAGAGTGGGTTGCCATTGCCTTCTCCATGAGAGTCCCTAGGACAGCAAGAAGATCAAACCAGTCAATCCTAAAGGAAATCAACCCTGAATATTTATTGGAAGGACTGATGTTGAAGCTGAAACTCCAATACTATCGCCAGCTGATTCGAAGAACTGACTCACTGACAAAGACCCTGATGCTGGGCAAGAGTGAGGATAGGAGGAGCAGGGGACGACAGAGGATGAGATGGTTGGATGGCATCACCGACTCAACTGACATGAGTTTGAGCAAACTCTGGGAGCTGGTGAAGGACAGGCAAGCCTTGTGTCTCAGTCCGTGAGGTCACAAAGAGTTGGACACAACTTAGTGACTGAACAACAACTGCAGAAGGAAGGTAGACAGTTTGGATTAACAGGGATGGCAAGGAGAATACTCAGAACAAATTTCTGAGTGTTTTGGATTTTGAACGATATCAATTTTCTATCCTAAATAGTTTGTTCAAGTAAAAAGAAAAATGTAATGGATGTGAGGTATTGGTTTGAGTTATGAATTGGAACTGTGTCTCCCAAAAAGGTATGTTCAAGTCCTGCCCCTTGGGGTCTGTGCATGTGACTTTATAAACAGGGTCTCTGCAAGCAAGAGTAATCACATCAAAATGAAGTCACTATGGAGTAGGGTAGGCCCTAAACCCACTGTAAGTGGTTCCTCACTAGAAGAGACACCCAGGGAGAACATGCAATGATGGCGGCAGAGACTTACACCCACAAGCCAAGGATTGCCAAGGACTGTGGACAACACCAAAAGCAGGAGACCCCTGGGACAGATTCTCCCCTAGAACCTTCAGAGAGGGCAGGCAGGGCTCTACCACACCGTGACTTCAGACTTCCAGCCCCCAGAACTGTAACTCACTTCTGTTGTTTTAAGCCTGTCTGGGGTAGCAGGCTGCCACAGCCCCAGAAAACTACACAGTACTGGGCATCATGCCAGCCTAAATCCCACAACTCTGTCCTGGAGATGGTACATGAACCATCTTCAATGACAAAGTGTAAAGACTTTCCCAAGAAAGGGGAATGCCCAAAAGCCAAAAAATAAAGAAGCTGAAGACCAGAGCTTGGCAAGAACATAAGCCAGTGCTACAGCGGTTCAGGTAACCGGGGAAGTCAACTTTGGATGGGGAAGGTATCGGCCACAAGCACCCACCGGGGACACGGACAAGGCTGCAGGAAGAGGACGGCCTCTGCTTCAGACACACTTTCTCAAGCAAAGTCCCTCTGAAGGACATGAATCACTCTACAGCTCCATAAGCCACTTGGAAGAAAAGCAGATTAGGGAAAACTCAAAATCAACAACACAGGAAACCATGACCCGGAAGCATATTCAGGAGCACAAGCCTCTGCACATTCAGTCAGAATGCGGATCATGATCACAACAACCTGTTCAGTATTAGACATGTGACCGCAAACAGTCGTAACCTACAAGAACAAAGCAAGCTGGCCGTTTTGGCTGATTTAAGTTCACATATGAAAGAAAACTAACCTTACCCTGCAGGGAACTAGCAGTGCAAGCTGGAATTCAATATTTAGCACATTACAGACTACCCGAAAACTACACGGTGCCGGGAAAAGATCTGTCTCGGGTAAGATCTAAATCACTGAAAAAAGCCATTCAAAAATAAAGATGTCTAATTAGTAATCCAATCCTGAGAATATAAAGAAATACTATGTTGTTAAAAAAAAAAGTTAACGTGATACAGTATTATTAACTACAGATTTTGTTCAAATTTCACAAAGTTTTATGCTAGTGTCCATTATTTTGTTTTCATACTTGATTCCACACTGTGTTTAGCTGCACTGAGCAGCTTCAGCTGCATGCAAAAAATTCTGATAAATTCTTTTCATTTTTTTTCTGCTACAAATATTTTCTAATTTTCCTTCTTTTAGCTTCTTAGACACACCCATCACTTCAAAGTGGACATTTAGTTTCCGAATACATGGGGTTTTAAAAGTATCATTGAAAAAATAAATAAATAAATAAAAGTATCATTGAAATTAATTTCTCATTTTGATATTAATTTTTCATTTAAAATGCTTTCTTCTCTGCAATCACCCTCTGTTTTTCACTCTTGTAGCTTTTACTGAGGCTTCCAATGGCTAAGTCAAAGATCTTAGTAAATGTCACACTGCACTTGAAAGTATGTGCTGTTGTTCAGTCACTAAGTCGTGTCCGACTTTGCAACCCCATGGACTGCAGCACACCAGGCTTCCCTGTTCTTCACGGTCTCCCAGAGCTTGCTCAAATTCACGTCCACTGTGTCAATGATGCTATCCAACCATCTCATTCTCTAAAAATATGTGGGTTATTTTCAAACATCTTTTGATACTGATTTTCAGTAGAATTCCACCATGAAAAGCGAACAGACTCTGTATGATTGACTTCAATACCTTTAGGCCATGAAATTTCTGTACCTCACCGTATGTCCCTAGGTATGTTCCAGTGTCTCCTGGTTTAGAATCTATGGTAACTCAAATACAATTTGTATCCTGCTGTTGTGTGAAAAATAAAAAAATCAAAATGTCTTAAACTATAAAATTACTTTGATTTGTGTGATGAGAGTATACTATGAAGAACTGAAATCCTCACATTATTTTATCAACAATACTCTTACTATTAAGGCTTTAGACAAGTATATGAACAAAAAATTGTAACTTTCTAAATGCATGTAACACAGCAAATAAGAAATGCTGGCTCACTTAACTTCCAGCTCTCTTGCATTCAGTAAGGTTACCTTATGATCTGTGAGGGTGTTCTGCTAAGATTTTTGTGCTCGCTGGAGGTTTTCTGAGACTGTGGCGCAGCAGAATGACCGGAGGATGCATGCTGTCTCGCTCCTGAAGGGTGCTGCAGGCGAGGAGGTAGAGCTGACGGGGCTTTTATTGGCTTGCTTGAGTTCTTTGGCCCTCTGTAATCCATGTCTATGACACGAAGCCAAAAATACTTCATAACTCTCCTCCTATTGTCAACAACTCCAAGTACCATCCCCTCCCCCAAAGGAAGACTAAGTTGATGAGCTCCTACCAGAATGGAAATTCTGTCCCGAAGGGGGTTTTTTCATCTTCTTTCCTGACACTGTGTTCCAGCTTTCTGAGGGAGGCGGTTTGAGGTTCTTCGGTGAGTATCTTTAAAAAGAAGAAAAAGACTTGAAGTAACCTAAAGTACTCTACTGAGACTGTGCACTTAAGTATTCTACATAAATCTTTTATGTTCAATTTACCTAAGAATTTCCAGTCTTAGTTCTTATAGTAAAAACACACTATCAAATACAAAGCATTCAGCAATCCATATGTAATTATAATCAAATGACAAAGATCAAAAACCTATTTTCTAACCTAAAAGAACAGAAGATTGAGAGGTCTTAATCACAATCTAAGCAAAAGGTTAGATAAGGAAGGAAAGAAAACTATTCTGTGAGGTGTGATGACAGTACTGTAGCTAAGGATGGGGAATGGAGAAGCCCTTACTGTGTTAGAGACACACACAGACGCACAACATCTATGAGAAATGGTGAGACATCTGGGATTTACTTTCAAATATTCCAATTCTGCTCCTTTCTTCTGCTTTAAGGGGTTAGGGAGAAGAGATTAGAAAAGATGGCAAACCTGCTGTCAGCTATGAAACTAGGGTGACAGTTATCTTGACTACCCACCTCAGCTGCGCATGTTTGAAATTCTCCATGGTAAAGTCTAGGTGGATCTTACTACCTTTCCCTCAAATAAAGGCTGCAGCAGCTGAAACAAAAGCTGCTCTAAAGTAACACTGTATCATGGCAAGTATTTCACTCCACCAGATAATCATTTACTGAAAACTACATGCAAGGCAGCAATGAATGCAATCAGAAATGAATACTGCCCCTGTCCTCCAAAGCATCAGTTACAATAGGTTAATTTTCTAAACTGCCTTAGTGAAGAATGGCACATTTTAAACAGTAAGCAATGAAGTAAGTACCTTTTATTTAAAATACCTTAACACATAAACACTAAATTTGAACTCAAACTATTTTTCAGAGATCTAAAAAAGTATATTTCTGTATACACCCACAACACATTTAACTGAATTCACAAATACACAGGGACATTTAGAAATGCTCGTGATTACATCAGGCTAAGTGGAAGAGAAGGTGAATTAACACCTTAGCTGCAAACAGTACGTACTTCTTTCCAAGTTCTGCGACCAAAACTGGCCCATTCTCAGCGTGAACCCCTTGAAAGTCTGCATTAGAAAATTTTCCATCGTGATCCAACCTAACCTGTTGAACAAATTCGCAAAGAAAAATCAGTCACCTGATGCTTTAGCATCAATGATTCGTTTTTAAACTGCCATTTCATTTTCAACTAAAGTGTAGAGGAACATATGTAGTTAAAAACAAAACTAAGTTCAAAAGAGTACACCATAATGCCTCTGATCTTCCAGACCTGTGTATCTCTTTCCAAAATACTTTCCTTTGCTTACTTTTCCATGTTTTTTCTAAACTGTCTGGGTTCTGAAGGCAGGGCTGTGGCACCACACACCAGGCTTCCAGGTCCCGCTTTTCTACTCAAGCAGCAATATGACCTCGGGCCAGTAGCTTATCCGGTGCTTCACTGAGCTCATACGCAATACGGGGCTGATTAGAGTCTCTACATCACGGGCACCAGAGGCATGATAAGGCACACATGAGGCATATAGAGGACACCAGCCTGCACACAGCAACCGCTCAACAAAGGCGAGCACCTGCTATGAAAATTATATTATCTTCTCACTTTTCCAATATTTCAAACATTGTAATATGTAAATGTGACCTTTCTGCTCCCTAAAAATAGATGCATCGTCTCCTCTCTAACACACAGCTGGTTATTACACAACGGCACATCAGGACAGGAGAGTCAGCCTTTTGCTTTCCTTCTGGCAAAGGGCACCCCTAACTCTGCTCTAGCAGCCAGATGGACACAGCCTTGCTCAAAGCCATCTCCCGTTATCAGTACCGCCAGCCCTCAGCATCCACAGGGGGACTGGGTCCAGAACTCGAGAACACCAGAACTCCGGGACGGGTACTAATATGGCACCAGCAGTCACCCTCACCAGCCAGAGGCGGAGGGATGCACCGCCCATTCCAAGCCCTCAAGCTGAGATTCCATTCTTTGGTCACAGCAGGACACTGCTTCCCTCTCCTCAAGAGCTGAACAATAAAAAAGATTTTCTGAAGCTAATGTTTATTTAAAATTGAAACTGCATTTACATGCTTACTCAGATACGCACAAGACACCACCCTTATGGCAGAAAGTGAAGAAGAACTAAAGAGCCTCTTGATGAAAATGAACAACGAGAGTGAAAAAGTTGGCTTAAAGCTCAACATTCAGAAAACTACGGTCATGGCATCTGGTCCCATCACTTCATGGGAAATAGATGGGGAAACAGTGACAGACTATCTTGGGGGCTCCAAAATCACTGCAATGGTGACTGTAGCCATGAAATTACAGATGCTTACTCCTTGGAAGGAAAGTTATGATCAACCTAGATAGTATATTCAAAAGCAGAGACATTACTTTGTCAAGAAAGGTTTTTCTACTCAAGGCTCTGGTTTTTCCAGTGGTCATGTATGGATGTGAGAGTTGGACTGTGAAGCAAGCTGAGTGCTTTAGAATTGATGTTTTTGTACTGTGGTGTTGGGGAAGACTTTAGAGTCCCATGGACTGCAAGGAGATCCAACCAGTCCATCCTAAAGGAAGTCAGTCCTGGGTGTTCATTGGAAGGACTAATGTTGAAGCTGAAACTCCAATACTTTGGCCACCTGATGAGAAGAGCTGAATCATCTGAAAAGACCCTGATGCTGGGAAAGATTGAGGGCAGGAGCAGAAGGGGACAACAGAGGATGAGATGGCTGGATGGTATCATCGACTCAGTGGAAATGGGTTTGGGTGAACTCCAGGAGTTGGTGATGGACAGGGAGGCCTGGCGTGCTGTGATTCATGGGGTCGCAAAGAGCTGGACACAACTGAGAGACTGAACTGAACTGAGTAAATAAAAGTCATCTTTGAGTCAGAGACTCTGTAGACAGGATAGAATAAAGACGGTAGAGAATCTACCTGCCAATGCAGGAGAACTGGGTTTGATCCCTGGGTCGGAAAGATCCCCTGGAGGAGGAAATGGCAACCCACTCCAGTACTATTGCCTGGGGAATCCCATGGATAGAGGAGCCTGGCAGGCTACAGTCAGTCCATGGGGTTGCAAAGAGTCAGACATAACTGAATGACTAACACTTTCACCTTCACACTTTCCATAATAAAATTTCAATTAAATTTTATCCAAGTGAAATAGTCAAGTAGAAGAAAAGGAAAATACTCTAAAAAAGAAAAAATTAAAACAAGTACCTGCTTTACCTTCTGCTTTATCAAGAACTGAAAGCTCAAATGAAATATGCTCAGTTTACAACAATGAATAAAACAATTTTAGCGATACAGTATAAAAAGTACTTTCTTTTCTCTACTAAGAAGGGTGGGGAAGGAGGGCCCTCTTCTGTTTTGTTCTCTGCCAAGTTCCCCAAATCACTACAGTAAAAGATTCCCAGATTCGGTTCTATGCTTAGAGCACATTTCTGACAACCCTGAAAGAATCACATCCTCTTCTTCCTCTACTTTCAAAATACCCTCGAATCACAACACTACTCAAAGTTCTTAAGGTAAAGTCTGTCACTGATACCCAGAAACAATCCTGGTCCCCAGACACTTTTCACAAACCACTTTATCATGAAGGAATGACTATTTCCTCCACAAGTCAAGAAGAAATGTCTGTCAATGGCTATTTCAAAATAGTTTTTAAAAGGTAACACTTTTTGATGAGAACCATTCTTGATGACAATTATCTTCCAAATAACAATATTTTTGGTGTATGGGGGTTGCTTTTGTTTTAGAAAGAGTCATATTTTTTCATAGAAGTTTCTCCAGTCTTGGCATTAGTAATACTTTGGACCAGACGACTCCTTGCTGTGTGTGTGTTGGGGGTGGGGGAGTGGGGGTGGGGGGTGTCCTGTGCGTTCTAGGATGTCTGGCACCATGCCTGGCCTCTACCCACTAGGTATCAGTAGTACCTTCCCAGGTGTAATGACCAAAAATGTCTGCAGACATTGCTAGAGGGGAGGCAGGGGTGCAGATCACTCCATGTAAGAAACGCTGACATAACTCAATTTTCCCCTTTACCGGTCAGCTGAGTAAGCCCAGAGCAGCAGCTTATTCAAGGTAAAAGGCAAAACTTCTCCAACTGTTCCCTTTCTTTTACTCAATCCAACAAAAGAACTACGTGTTATATCAAAATTTTCCAGGATGACTTTCATAAACCAAACTGACCTGTAGTGTCAAGTCTGAATCAATGTCAGTATATTACCTGTCAGCTATAATGAAAATATCTAAAAATCTAAAAGGTTACTGCTACATCTTTGAAGCAAGTACTATCAAAGACTGAACTGCTTTAAAGAGCATGTGAAGGGTCACACAGTTTTAGATATACATGATTTTGGTAATGTATTCAAAAGCTAAATATTTTTAACTGTTAAAATGTATACATGATAAAATATATTCTGAAATCGCAAATTAACAACACATCCAAACTTAAGCTGTTTTTTAGTTCCTATTAGAATAAATAAGATTTCAAGTAAAATCTTTTCTTCCTCTACATAATCACTTACCTGGCATTTATCTCCAACTTCATACTGTAAGCCAGCAGCAATGGAATAATCATGTTTTTGTTGAGCTGTAAAGAATATCAGCATAATATCAAGTTGATGTAATCATTTTCAAGGACCTCAAAGTAAATTTCTGGAAAATACAGATTTTTTTTAACTCACCTTGTTTAGACTTTAGCCAAATTTCATATTCCACATTTCTATAGACTGCTGGACTGAGTGACTTAAGAACCTTTCTAGACAAAGGAAGGCTAGGAGAGTTTCCATTGCTTTTCGGATGCTAAGTAAACAAAGTCAAGAAGCCCAATCAACAAAGAAACGCTTTTAAAATGTGTTTGAGATACGTATAAGAGAAAAATCAAAAGAATAAAGCTTTAAAAAATAGGAAGTCACCGAAAAAATGTCTTACGAGATGATCCTGACTCTATTGAAAATGTACCAGAAAAGAGAAAAAAAATTAAGGCTATAAACTTGTATGCTTTCTTATATTGAAGAGATAGTTAAAAACCATTAAATAAAAATACCTGGTCACTTGACAAAGTTTTAAATCCATTCACATCATTAATAGTGGTAGGTTTACTCCTACAAAGGAAGAAATACAGGTATCATTAGGAGTACAAAAATGTTCACACACATTTTTCACTTACTCTAACTTCAGAGAAAAATCTCAGAGTTACAGTCCAAAGTCAAAACTGTATCCCAAGGAGCTCAAACAGACGGAAGTGTGGATATGTATATGTAAGCACATACAGAGTATACATGTGGGTATGTGTATATGCATATAAGGCAAAGTTTTTTTTCCTTTAAGTTTACCAGTTTATTGCTACCAACCCACCTCCTCCACCCTCCTCATGCATGCGTGCTCAGTCATATAACCCCAAGGACTGCAGCCCACCAGACTCCTCTGCCCATGGACTTTTCCAGGCAGAAAGACTGGAGTGGGTTGCCATTTCCTTCTCCAGTCAAACATTTTTATCGTTAATTTGTACTGACTTAATCAACAAGAAGAGAGGAACAGAAATAAACTATGAAATGTGGGATGATACAGTAACTGAGTTTATAAAAACACTTAATGTAAAAACTTCCTTTCAGAAATACATCAGTAGATATGTGTGTATGTATGTGTGTGCACTCAGCCGTGTCCGACTCTTTGTGATCCCAGGGACTGTAGCCCGCCAGACTACTCTCTGTCCATGGGATTTTCCAGGTAAGAATACAGGGGTGGGTTGCCATTTCCTTCTCCAGAGGATCTTTCAGACCCGGGGATCAAACCTGCATCTCTTGTGTCCCCTGCATTGGCAGGTGGGTTCTTTACCTAATGAGCCACCAGCAAAGTCCATCAATAGATGAGGCTCCATCAAACAAAATACTCCACTACAAGATATACAATCTGGTGAAAGTAGATACAAGCTAAATAAGTTATCAGTCATCATTAATGCTGCTAAGTGCTTTGGGGGGAAAAAGGTAGAAAAACTACAGTGTTGAGGCCTAGCTCAAATAATAAAAAATGGGATAAAGAATGATATGTTTTTGAATAAAGAATTAAAGGTGACAAGAGAGCAAACCATATGGCTGTTTAGTACTGCAAGCAGATGGGAAGCAAGTGCAAAGACCCTGGGGCAGCCAAGAGGTTGGTGAGGCTGGACAGTGATGGCAGGTGACTGGGTGAGAAGGTACCTGTATTCTTCTGTCATATAATTCCTCCTCCTTCATAAACCAATCTCTAGTCTTTAGGTGTCACACCCCTAAATGCAGCAATATTTAAGAGACTCTATTAGAGTCTAGACAACTATCTAGAGTCTGGATTAAAAAAGCACCCTAATTGCTGATGCTTCCAGATTCATCAATACGAATGTGAAAAGAATCCAGGCACAGAAGTACAGCGGCATCCTTGCTTTCTCCTCATTACCATACCGCGCCTATCTGTCTTGCCATGATTATGGAGCAGTCTCCCCTAAATGAAGCTTTGTCTTCCCTAAGCCAGACATGACACTAGTAAAGGAAACCCTAATAATGCAACAAAAAATTCATCAGAAAGGCTTCCATGCTCCCAGGGCTATAGTAATGCAGTATAAAAATGAAAACTGATCACGACAATGTACACACCATCCCTGGCAAACTTCTACAAGCTTACTAGCCTCTACTCCATACTTCACCTACTTCACCTGCCAGCTGCCATCCCAGACCCAGTTTTGCTAAAGCCATCAGCAGCACCAACCACAGGGTATGTGCTCAAGTCCCCCCACATCAACTCATGGTGATAAGTTAAACAAGCGAATCATCATTCTCCATCCCAACTTCTTGTATGCTCCATAACATGCCTTAATCACACTGGGCACCTGGAGAAAACCATGTAGCACAATTCCCATCTGTGCAAAGCCCCTTAATCAATTCTAGGATTAATTTACAATGGGAGACCCAGATTTTAATCTGACTCATTTCTTTCTTATGTAGAAACAATGGTCAATCAAACTTTCAATCAGGATCAACCATTTAATTCAAGAAATGCCTGGAATTACAGATACAAGGGGATATATTTTATAAGTCTTTAATAAAGAATTAGATATCCTGAGGCTTTAATTTCATCTTCCTCTAGTTTCACAGTACGTATCATAGGATACTTTCATACTCTCATACAAAAGGAATAATATACTTTTAGCTTCACTGAGGATGAAACCGATTGGTTCTTAGAACATACAAAGTACATTTCTTAGTATCATTGATAAAAATTCATACACATTGGACACTATACCTAGAACTGGGCTGTGCATTGCACATGTACATCTCATTTCATTCTTATAAATTATCTACTTTAAAGAAATACTGACATATCCTCATTTATATCTATAGGACTGAGGCTTTAAGCAACTTGCCCTAAGTTCAGTTAGTTGGCAGGAACCCAGGAATGAAACCAGGTCAGAATGTCCACAGCCCAAGCTCTTAGCCACTACCCTGTATGTCTTAAGTGGAAAAGAAAAATAAGTTTCAGACTCTAAGTTAAAAGGTGTTTATTCACATCATGCTGCTGCTACTGCTAAGTCGCTTCAGTTGTGTCCGACTCTGTGCGACCCCACAGACGGCAGCCCACCAGGCTCCGCCGTCCCTGGGATTCTCCAGGCAAGAACACTGGAGTGGGTTGCCATTTTCTTCTCCAATGCATGAAAGTGAAAGTGAAGTCACTCAGCAAGTGTCTCACTCTTCTCGACCCCATGGACTACAGCCTACCAGGCTCCTCCGTCCATGGGATTTTCCAGGCAAGAGTACTGGAGTGGGTTGCCATTGCCTTCTCCGTAATCACACCATAAACAAACATAAATAAATAACATTATTATCCAGAGCTGTTTACATATACTTATATTCCAACTTTGGATTTGTATTATATAAAAAGGGGAGGCATTATCTAAGAAAGAGAACAATAAAAGAAAGTCAAGGAAATCAAAATGGCCATTTTTCATCACTGGTTATGTAAGCAATTGACAGCCTAACCTGAAAACTTTAGGATATACACACATATGAAGTGAAAGTCGCTCAGTCGTTTCCAACTCTTTGCGACCATGGAAATCTCCAGGCCAGAATACTGGAGTGGGTAGCCTTTCCCTTCTCCAGGGATCGAACCCAGGTCTCCCACATTGCAGGTGGATTCTTTATCAACTGAGCTATGAGAGAAGCCCCCCGCCCTCCACACACACACACAGGTAGAACCAAATCTATTTCAGAGATATATGCATGATTACATAGAAATAAAAATAGATGCTTAACAAAAACAAACAAAAAACCAAATTCCGAAAGAAACAGTCCCATAATAGAAATGAAGTAATAGCAGTGGCAGGAAAAAAGAAACTTCTGCTGCACGTTGCTGTACTTTAGAAATACCATAATACCTCACTAAGTGAGGCAACGCCGTACAAAAACGTTTACGGAACTGTTTCCTCGTATGGCACTACAAAGGTACTTTAGGACAAAGCCACTCTTACTTGCAACTGTCATCCTCTGAATCTGATATTTCACTGTTGTCTTCATCCGCTACTTCAGAGCTATCTAGGCCCATCAAGATTTTACTGACGTCAGTTTTAAATACCTTCTCATACAGCAATTCATAAAGCAGAGCTGAAGTTAACAAGAAAGAGATGTTACACAGCATGAATTTTACGTCTAACATAAAACGGAGGCGCCCAGGCTCCTAAAACCTTAACTGAATACCTTCTAACACCTTATGACCAATAACACAATTCAATCAGAAAATTACCTAGAGACCAACTAGACTCCCGTCTTTGCAGTTAGTTAGTTCAAAATTATCACTGCCTGTTGTCTGGATGATACTGAGGCAGATACAAGATGGTGAGAAAGGGGGTCTCTTGGGGACTCGTTTGAGGGGTAGACACCACTGTGATGGATTCTTGGTGTACTTGTTTTGGTAAGGTTTGCTGTAATTAAAGCAAATGAGAGTCCTGAACTCCATGCAGAGGTTTTGAGCATTTGGTAAGATATTTCTGTTTTCTGGAGTGTGGGTTTGTTTTTGTTTTCCTCTTTCTGTAAAGCAGAAACATTGTCTCAATATGCTTCAGTGGTTGCTGAGAATACATTTTACAATGGTTTCTTTTTAGTCCATTATGAAAAGGTATCTTCTTTCTAGCAAACTTGGTGTTCCTTAAGTTTTCCATCTGAGCTTCTTCAGGTTGGGTAGGCTGTGCGGTCTCTCTGGTTCTCAGTTCCTTGATGTGAACAGCTGGAATGAGAGCACTTCACCGTGCTAGGATTAACTATGAAAGCAGATGCAGAGGCTTAGCACAGTGTGTACAACCACACTTAAGTCACTGCTCACTGGGCGTGTTGAATTTCATCACCCCTGGCTCACAGCTGTGATACCTTTTTGTATTACTGTTAGCTTTAAATACATCAATACATTAAATACAAGTAATATAAAATTGTAAATTGATCTGTTTTGAGATCCTGGGCTATGTTCTCTGCCTCTCCCAGTCAATCAAAAGCTGGACATTCCAGCTTTGAAAAGGCAGGCGTCATGTGCTGTCTTTACTGGTCCTCCTTAGCTAAAGAACAGGGGAGAAGAGGCTGTCATATGCCCGGCACTGTGCTTCGTATGGGTCATGTGCACCTTGTCAGAACAGATGATAAAGGAAATAAAGAGGGGAGGAAGGCACTGCCACAGCAGTAATTCTCAACTGGGAGAGGTGGAGAGGCTTTTATCCTCCCAGGAAATACCTGGCAAAGTCTGGAGACATCTGTGGTTGTCACACGGGAGAGAGCGCTCTACTGGCATGTCAGAAGGTCAGTCACTTAGCTGTGTCCAACTCTGCAACTTCGCAGACTCCCCTTCCACAGAATTCTCCAGGAAGACTACGGAGTGCATTGCCATTCCCTTCTCTAGGGGATCTCCCGGACCCAGGGACCAAACTTGGGTCTCTGGCATCGCAGGCAGATTCTTTACCATCTGAGCCACCAGGGAAGCCCCACTATTGGCATAATAGATGCTAAACATTCTACAAGGCACACAACAACCCCCAAAACAAAAAATTATGTGCCCTATATTTTAATAGTAAAAGGTCAAGAAACCCTGGTCAAGTGACAAATACAATCAAATACTGATTTCCTGAATCATTGAGATTTTCAAGCTATGCACTAAAAGCTTTATAAACATTCAAATCTTTATTAATGATATTAATTACCACAGGAAAATATAACTTCACATTTACAAGCCAAACTCTAATCTCTTAGCACCTTTTTCCTATTGAAACAAGTTTTTACTAGAGTATTAAAATTTTTGGTAACCTAAAGTTCTCAGAAATATATTTTTACACAACAAAACAGTGTATCTGCCCTGAGTTGTTTGCGTAAGACAATAAAGCTTAGGAAGAAAATTTCTATACCAACGCAAGGGTGATACTTACACTGACACATAGCCGAGCTCTCTTTATACTTTATGGGATAGACAATATCATAATGATTTCCATTTGAAAAACACAGTAATACCTGAAAGGGAAAAACAGAATACACCTTTCAGCCCTTCACATACAACACTTACACAGCTACTTCCATCTCTAATATCTCTGAGTTACTAGTAAACAAATTTCCAGGTAGAATGTTTTAGAAGTAACCTAAAGCTGTAATGTGGTCATGGTACATCCGTATGTTGAAATGTTACAAAGCCAAGGAATCAGAAATTCCTAATGACTTGGGGAAACGCTTACTGCATCACAAAAATCACACACAATCTGTAAGAACAAATGATTTCAACTATTGCAAGAGAAGGGTTAGAAGACTGTAAGAAAATATTCTAAAACTTTAATGATGCTTACCTCTAAGAAGCAGAATCAAAAGTACATTTTTTTTCTGCTTTACAGCTTTATGTACCTTCTAAATAATCGATCACTTACGCAAAGAGCAACACACATTGACTTTGCTTAGACTACGTTATGTTCCAAAAATTACACTGTAAAGGCCAGATCCAGAGCCAGGCACCTTGGACACCCACGAGTCCTTACAAAGGCGTATTTACCTCGGCTCCCTGCCCCCTGCCACCATAAACATGGTGACGAGACACTTCAACTTGGGCTGGATAACCCAATGCAGATCATGAAAACAAAATTCTCTAGTAATGAATCATGGTGTTCCCCCCGCCACCCCTTTCTAGGCTTCACATCATTTTTCAGTTGTTTCTGCTTTGTGACTAGGTAACAACACTGTAGCCAGTGAACTATCCCTGTAATGGGAAATATATCACAGTTAAGTGTTTCTGGATGCAGTAGAACCTATTTTCACAAGTTATTTTTCTATCTAATGTATATACTGATGTAAAACAGTACAGTCTAGTTAATCACATACACTGGCATCTCAATTATTTTTCTCTAATAAAATGTCACAACAGAGTTCAACATTTGTACGGAAAAACAAATACAAAATAACAAAACTTGTGAATGATTAATAATAACTTAAAAAAAAAAAGTCACTTAAAAATTATAGCTCAGGCAGTCAAGATGGCAAGTGAGTGGTTCCTTTACTTAAATCCTTTAGAAAAACTTGGAACAATTCTTACCTTTTCAGGAAAATTATTTTCAGTTACTTGTGAAGGAGAAACATTTGGTTTCTGGTAAATTATAAAATCTTTCCTGAAAAAAACATTTAGAAATTATTTCTGATGAAATACACTTCATAAATTGAGATTCAGTCATTCATTCATTCACTCACTCAAGAGTCAAGTGCACCAAGCAACATTCTAGGCACCTAGAAACAGCAGTAAACAAAAGGCAGTAATGGGTAACCAAGCTGCAACATACTTAAGCAAAAAGTATCCTTTTAAACAAGTAAAATTTTAAATATAATTTTATATATAACTTCAGATATAATTCTAAAAGTAGACCTCAAAACCACAGAAAGCGTGGAGATGAAATTTATAAAGACATTTTGAAAAGAAAAAATACAGCATTCACCTGATCTGCTAACAGACAAAAAGCTGTAAAACTGACAATACGGTGCTCTGCCTTTGCCATTCAATTTGCTTTGCCATTCAGTGCTACCAGCCTTGAGAAAGCAGGAAACCATTTCTCTAGAAGGTCTGTTAAGTGATTCTGCTATTTAACAACTCCATTACAATGGAACATGTTAATTTCCCACTGGCTTTATTTTTGTTTACCTATGTGATTACAGGGCTTACCTGTACATAAGAGAAAGGGCACTTATTTCCACTTGTCCAACCCATTCCTGTATTGAAGAAAAAACATTGGCCCATAAGTGTCTACTTTTTATAGCACCTTAATACACATCTTTATATGATACACCTAATTAGCTAGAGGAGCTCATTCATATTTTTTTAATTTATTTAATTTCAGGATAATTGCTTTACAATATTGTGTTGCTTTCTGCTGTGTGTCAACATGACTCAATCACAGGTGTATTTATGTCCCCTCCCTCTTGAAACTCCCTCCCACCTCACACCTCAGCCCACCCTTCTAAGTTGTCACAGAGCACCAGTGTGAGCTCCCGGCATCACACAGCAAATTCCCACTGGCTATCTATTTTACATACAGTAATAAATATATCCTTCCAGTCTACTCTCAACTCTCCCCACCCCTCCTTTCCCCACTGTGTCCACAAATCTTGCGTCTGTCTGCATCTCCACTGCTGCCCTGCAAACAGGTTCACCTGTACCATTTTTCTGGACTGCACATATATGTGTTCATATATGCTGTTTGTTTCTCTCTAACTTACTTGGCTCTAGGTTCATCCTGGAACTGACTCAAATGCATTCTCTTTAATGGCCCGAAGAGCTCATTAGTAGTAGTACTGAGAATACTATAAAAATATTTTCAAAAAAAGGGCTATAATATACACTAAAAAGCAGCCCAAGTCTTGGTAACAAATATCCTTAGTAACAGGGCTGGAGTGAGAATTCCTATTGATGTGACAGGACAACAGAGTAGTGTCTCTAAGTTGAGAACCTGCAGAAGGCAAAGACTGCAGCTGAGCACTCAGGACAGAGCCCAGCACAGAGTGTGTGCCCAGGAGACAGGACACTGCCCAGAAGCAGAGCTCAAGGGTCAGAAAGGGTGAAAAAGGGCAGGTCTGCTCTCTCCAGAATAATCGAAGGCACAAAGAAAGCAGTGTGCCAGGAATCATTTTAACGTGTGGCAGGAGCTTTAGTACTAAAGGAGTCACTTTAAGTCCTTAAGCTTTTCAGAAGGAAATGGCCAGCATATATCAAAAAGTTAAATACTCTTTAATTTAACCTAGCAATTCAACTTCTATAAAACTATCCTAAAGAAATATTTCATATGTCCACAAAAATGTATATAAACAAAGGTGGCCACTACAGTTATCTGTAATAATTAAAAAAAAATTTTTTTTAAGATAGCCCCAAGATTCCACTAATAGATAAGGAAGAATTAAATAATTTATCATTCACCCAAACTATGTATGGAAATACCATGCAATCACCAAAAAGAATGAGCTATATTCCTATGAAATGACCTCAAAAGATCACTCCAGGCTATTAAGTGGAAAAAGTAAGTCAGTAAAATAATCCTATTGTGTACAACAAAATAAATATATATAGACACATACACACAGAAAGAGAACTAGAGACAGTGGAGACAGGAATTTAAAGATGACTGGAAAAGTAAGGATTTTCACTCTTCATTCTGTAGTAAATCTTTGACCATGAGAACGTATTCCTAAACCACCTGTGAAATTAGTAAAGACTTAATATCAAGAGTTACTAAAAATAAGAACTATAGTAAGTGAACGCTGGCACTTTCACCTTCAAAGAAGAGAGATTTGAGATAAGAAAAGGATTTGGGATGATGGTTTGAAATCCTCTCAGAAGAGGATCATCTTTCCCCACAGACTTTGCACTTCAATAAATCTTTAAAGTTGGCTTTGTTTTCCAAAATGAAATAGGTGCCATACATTACAACAGATTTATTAAAATAGCCTCTGCCTAACAATCACAGCCTCTCATAAACTCCACAAGCAATACCTTCTGGTACAGAGGAGATCCTTCCCTGAAACCATCTGCTGAGATCATAAACCCAAGCTGTTCCATTCTGTGCGGAATGCATTGCATCACTTCTGGTGTCAACAAGACACTACATCTCAAATAAGGCACAATTTTGTAACTACTTAATCTTCAGAATAAATTCTGTTGTAGTCTGGTTAAGTAGACAATGGCCATTATAGCTTGCCTTCTCTAACAATTTTGAATTTTTTTTTAAATTTATGTTCTGTCTTCTACCTAAACGCTATAATTTTACTTATACAACACTCTATGGTTAGTCTACTTTGTCATTGTGGGTAAGAGCACAGCATTTCTACAAAATCTATTTTTAATGTTGTAAAGAACCATACTGTATCAAAAACACTAATTAAATGTTCTTAGATAGTCATCAAAAGCAAACTTTTGTTCCTCAAAAGACACTATTAAGAACACTAAAGACAAGATACAAATAGGAAGAAAGTACTGGAAAATATATATCCAGTACAGAATTTATTATACTCGGTATAAAATACTCTTATAATTCAACAAAAACAAAATAATAAAGGACAGAATCTATGAGCAAGACATTTCACCAACAAAGACATACGGATGGCAAATAAGCACATGAAAAGTTTCTCAACATTACTAGAGAAATGCAAGTTAAGATCACGAGATACCACCACACAGCCACTAACTGCGTAGCCACAGCTCAATTTTAAAAGGCTGACGATACTGAGTGTTGATGAAGATGCAGAGCAGCTGGAATTCTCACTTATTGCTAATGACAAAGCAAAGCGGCACAGCCACTTTGGAAAACAGATTAGCAATTTCTCATTAAGTTAAACATGCATTTACCATATGACCCAGGGATTCCACTCTCAATAATATTAACAATATTAATTAAGAGAAAAGAAAACATATGCCCATAGAAAGACTTGCAACCAAATAGTCTTAGCAGCTTTAATAACAGCAGCAAACTGGGAAGAAATCATGTATCCATCAACTTGTAAATTGCTAAAACAAGTTGCAGTACATCCATCCAATGAATGGCCACTCAGCAATAAAAATGAACTATCACACAAAGTACAACACAGATGAATCTCAAAATGCGTCCATTACGTCAGTCAAAGAAGCCAGACACCTAAGACTACAAACTATACCATTCTATTTGTTCGAGGCTCGAAAAGGCAAAACTTCGCACATGGGTGGGTGGAAGGGGTCTCTACTCCAAAAGGTATGAGAGACTTCTGGAGTGACGGAACCGCCCTGTGCGGTGTCTGTGGTGGAGATCACGTAGCTGTATGCATCTGTCAGAGTTCATCAAATCATAAACTTAAAACACCTATTACATGTCCATTTTACCTCTGTAAAGCTGACAAAAATATATTCTTTTTGAGGCATTTTTCAAAATGCTCCATTGATACTTTTAAGAAAAAAGGAGGAAGTTCTCTTTCTCTGAGAACTGGGTGAGGCAATGGAGCTTATCAGTTGACTACGTTTCTCTTTTCCTTTCATACATTCCATGTATCGGGGAGAAAGAGAAACGGACAGAAATATTTATCACTAATAAGAACAAACACTTGTTCTGTTTGGAAGATACCTGCAACATCTGGAGAAGGCCTGCCCAGCGTGGGGAGGGGGGTGTCCTGGGAGTAACACACCTGGCCGGCTAGCACCCTGGGAAGGAGACAGCTGTTCCCAGGCGCTCAACACGCAGCACCTGCCACCCCCTCCCCTGCAGGGCCCCGAATCAGTCTCCAGTCCCCTTCCACCGCCTCACTCCCCTCCCTGTCCCCTTCTCTCTGGGATGTCTCTTCTACCCTTTCTCAGCCCAAGAGCCAGAACTGCTCACAAAGATCACCGTAAAATGATATTGTGGGCTTTTTTCTGACTAAAAATTAATAAATGTTCTTTGTCCTTCCCTTCATCTTCTACAAAGGAAATAAAAATCACCAGGTACAGCCGGC
Organism: Bos mutus; assembly: GCF_027580195.1. NCBI lineage: Eukaryota > Metazoa > Chordata > Mammalia > Artiodactyla > Bovidae > Bos > Bos mutus. Next base: position 59,298,598 of record NC_091633.1, read on the forward strand.
GAGAACTGTTAACATTCCAGTGTTTAATCTTTTCTATCTGTGACACAGGCTTCCCAGGTGGCAGAGTGGTAAAGAATCCACCTGCCAATGCAGGAGACTCAGGTTCAATCCCTGGGTCAAGAAGATCCCCTGGAGAGGAGAATGGCACCCCACTCCAGTGTTCCTGACTGGGAAATCCCATGGACAGAGGAGACTAGCGGGCTTACAGTCCACAGGGTCACACAAAGCCAGATGATGACTGAAGTGACGGAACAGCAGCAACTGCAGCATCATGCCTATACTTCTCAGGACACACGCGCCTTCTCACTGGTACTAGACACCCTTCCCTACTGCAGGGACACGCCTGAGAACAGCACCCAAAGCCCAGTGACTTCTGCATCCCCGGGGCCTGGCCCTTCCTAGCCCACAACAAGCACTCAAATTAGAGTCGGGGAATGGGAGAGACCCCACACAATGATCAAACACCTTACCCCTGTTAGTATACCCTTTCCTCCCTATTTGACTCCTCTTGGCCTCTTCTTTGTTGTCATTTTAAATCTAACAGTGATTATCGCTGGGGATGAGGGAACATTCTACATAGCCTTCTGTTAACATTTGGATTTTTACACAAAGAGCATGAGGAGAAAATAGCAAACAGAAAAATTCTCTTAATTTCCAAGTGACTGAGAAAGTGCTGGCCGGGGGAGTCGGTGGGGGGCGCTGTCCTTCAACCCTCAACAGCCTCTTCCTACGTCTCATGTGACCACGTTAAGGGGAATGGATGCAACCTGTCTCGTCAGCTGCCTAATAAGGAAGCAATCAAACACCGCCCTGTCCACCAAGCCCGACACACACACCAGCACCACACTCTGGAAATCCTCGGCAGTGTCATTTCAGGTCTTTTATACTACATTCGCGGGCCACCACGAAAGAAAGATCAAGATCAAGAAAGCATGACTGTGCCGACTGAGGCAACGCTCACGACAAGGTGCACAGCACCCGCTGTCTTCCAATTACACAGGCACCTAAAGCAGGAACTCCTCCATACACTGTAATGCTAATCTCACACTGTAATGAATTTGGAATACATTATTTAATATATTTAAAAAAAAACAGAAATATATTACAAGATTACTACATACCTGTGGATTTTCCAAACGTTTTAAATATTCTTCAAATGACCCTTCTATAAACTGCAAAAAGGGAAAAAGGCCTATTAGAAATCCACCAAAAGTTAATTTCTTCACTGTGAATTACTGAATTTTTACAAAAACCTTGGCTACAATAGTAATATATATATACACACACACACACAGAAAAAAATCTAAATATGAAAATATGTACAAAATATTAAGAAATCATAAAGATACAGCAGAATTTAAAGGAGGAAACACTGCCGGGAACCACTTCCTGGACAGGGTCTGGAGGGTGGGCGGCACCCTGGGAGGCGGCGGCAGTGGGGAGGAATCGCCTGCACAGCAAGAGCGGGCCGCGCTGTGGGGTGAGCACTCCTGCCTGTGCCAGAGCAGAGGCAGGCCCCTCAGACGGAGGGAGGGGGGTGCAAGGTCACGCCCGTGACATCAACAGAGAACTTACATGATCACAGCAGCACTCAAAGACTAACTGGGCAATAGCCAATGCTTAGAAGAGAGCTAAAGACAGATGCAGGAGCTAAGAGATATTAGTTTCCTAACAGATGTGAATAATCATTGTCTCTTAGATCAATTATACTAAAAACAAAGATAAGAACTAATAATGCTAAAGATACTTTGAGGAATCAACAATATTTTTCTAATCCAGCTTGTCTCATTGTTATTTTAACAAAAACACACAAAAAAAATCTGATTTGATTCAAGCTATATGATTACATTTTTTGCTTTTCTCATAGCAGTTGCACTAATTTAATTGAGAAAGCTCTAAAAGACATTCATCTGAAACACCAATTTCAGTTTTATTTCAATTAAAGTCTTGGTTAATTTAGCAAAGTGATATACTTAAAAACATTAAAATATACTGCTTGGTCTATAAAAATCTTTTAAATGCCCTTTTTTTAAGACAGAGATTAATTATTTTATAGATGATATACTCTAATTTCCAAAAGTATCCTAAGTTTAAATACATACTTGCACTAAAACAGCCACATATTTGAAATTTTCCACCAATCAGAGGCTACTGTTCTCTATTAGTTTATTATTTATAGAATTTTAAAAAAATAAAACAACCCCACAGAACCATTTAAAGCTGCAAGAGACTGAAGTAAGCTGTGGTCTGACACAAGCCTGCATCCAACTGATTCTTCTTAATAATCAGAAAGTACTTACCTAGGCCCTGACTAAACATTTTCAACAAAAAGGCACACCCCTCGACCCTAGACAGTCTTTTCCACTTCTGGTCAATAGAAACTGGTAGAGGCATTCACTGTAAAGAAAGTGAAACTTTCCCCCTCAGAACTTTCCCGCTCTGATCGTACCGCCTAAGACTGTAAGAGCTGAATAAATATATGCAAAGCACTCAATGCCTGCTGACACAAATGCTGGCCATTTCCACTACTGTCAACAGAGCTTTCCCCTCTGGAGCCAATGTTAACTAGTTCACTTGTAGTTTCTTCAAATAGTTGAAGACCACCTCTCTACCCTATTCGTCTCCACCGTATCTATCAATACTGTCTTACCTAGCCTCCACATCACCAGCCTTTTAAAATAAGACAAGTTTTCAAATCTTCTGATCAAGCAGGTAACTCTCCTTCCTGGAATATATTACCGTTCATCTTACAACACGGCATCCAGAAAAATGTCACCAGTAATAAAATTTTGCTTACAAATAGGAATTCCAACCCAAGAGCACCTTTAAACACTATTTATCTATTAAGTCTTAGAATTGAGTTACGTGCCAAGTGTCAATGTTCTTTTGGCAGTCAACGGGGAGAAAATACCACTAAAGATTGTCAGATGATAATTCTACGTCATAAAATCAATAACCAGTAAATCTTACAAGGCTTTCAATGTAAAGTGAAAATAGGTCACCGTGGCATCTATTTAAAACACAGCCTACTACATACTACTAAGAAAATCACAGTCAGTTGATAAGATATTCTGTTAAGTACTAATTAACTATACTACATTCTATTAACTACTAATCATTATTTATGTAATTACAATGTTCTGATATGTGGTTCATAATGATGAACCCTGTAAATTAAAAATCTATAAATACCTCCTGATAAAATCAGAGGCTCAACATTAGCTATGCTCAGTATATTTCTTATACTCCAAGGTCTGCAATTTTTTACAGTTCACAGGGGATCACCAATCATGGAAACCTGTTAGCCTCCCTGATCATGTCAGACAAGGCTCACTAGTAATACGCTCAGGTCCCGCCCAAGTCACCCTTCCAGCCTCCACAGCTCTGTGATCCATCTGTCACAGAAGCTTTCTAAATGTCTGAATAAATGAACACCACACGATGGCCTTTAAAAAAAAAAGAATCACAGCTGACTATGGATTTGAATTTGAATTCAAAAAAGCAATTCGTTTTTATAAGGTTTATCTTCATAACCTACAATCAGATCCAACCTGTGAAATTCCCACTAGACCACTAGAACGGCTATCATGTACCTATAAGTCAAGGCACCATTACACGTTTAAAATTATAAATCACCTCTTCAAATTTCTCCCGGTTCTCCCGAAGGTAATGAATGCAGGCCATCCTGACTTCAACGTGGCGAGACTGGGAGTGCAGCACCTGTGGAGCAAAGAGCAGCACGTTCTCAAGCCCTCCGTTAGAAGACGCTATGAAGCTATGACCCAGCACCTTCCTTCACACCCAACGTGACCTCACCACCAACACGTCAGTCTCCATTTCCCTTTCTGTCATTTCTAACTCTGCATTCACTCTCACCTCTTCCACTAACCTGAGAGCTGACATACCACATACCAACTACAGTACTTCTTAAGCCAGAGGTCACTCGATGGAGAGCTTGTTACCATTTCTCCTTTAGGTCACTGAGACCATGCCTTTGGGGAAATTTTTGTAAACTTACACTTTCCTCTCCTGGCCACCCCTCTACTATTACTTTGCTCGTCACAAAGCAGAGCTGACAGAATCCCCGCTACACAGTGCTCCGCTTCATCCTCGGCTTGTTGGAAAAGAGAATGAAGAGGTGACTTCAACAAAAAAAATAAGTCTTTGAGGCTTTCTGCCCGTAATAGGGAAATTACTTTTTCCCAGTAACTTTGAATTACTTGCCTTATGTATAAATGTAAGTCCACCGTGGTTTGAGAAAAATTAAGGCACTCATTCTTAAATCCTCACCCGTCAGGCTTACACGATTCTGGAAAGAACATCCAGGGAGCAGCACAGAGGAGGCAATCGTGTTTCTGTGTGTTATCATCTCAATGGCTTTTAAACGCACTCTTCTGCCCCAAATCTTAAAAGCACCAACGGAAATAAGCCATACTACGAAGATGAACCACACCCTCTCACTTTGCAGCCTCTGTTGTCTTCTGTTAAACAACTAGTTCAACCAAAGAATAACTTACTGGCATTTTGCCTCTTAATAAAAGTCTAAAGCTTTGGTTTGAAACCCTTTAAGTTAGTGAGTGAGTGAGTGAAGTCTCTCAGTCGTGTCCGACTCTCTGCGACCCCACAGACTGTAGCCTACCAGGCTCCTCTGTCCATGGGATTTTCCAGGCAATAGTCCTGGAGTGGATTGCCATTTCCTTCTCCAGGGGATCTTCCCAACCCAGGGATCGAACCCGGGTCTCCTGCATTGTAGACAGACACTTTACCATCTGAGCCCCCAGGGAAGTCTTTGGCCAGTCTCTAATACTTTTCCATGCTAAAAAAAGGAGATTAAGATTGTTTTCTACTACTAGGTGTCCCAAACGAAGGTGTTCCTGCTACCCTACAAGGTCAAAGTAGGAGGGGAAAAAAACTGACATTTAAAATAACATCTCAAAACTACTATCCAGGGCTCTTGAGAATTTCTATTATTATAAAGTAGCTTTAAGAGTTACAGTTTCAACTGAGTGAGTGTCCCTTATGTTCACGGTGAGCACAGAATTCAGGAAAAGGGAAGCTCCGGTTGCACCTGTTACAGGTCTCTCTGGATAACAGCCAAGGCTCATTTATATCCACGGAACCAAGAGGCGCAACTGCCTGGAGAGCTAGCAGGTCCCTTTACATTCAATTCAGATACTCAGACAATGCACTAACTTAGGTTAGCAGTGCATTGGTTTTCAGCATACTAGCTGGCTTTCAGCTTAACAAGTATGCGAACACTGATGTCTTTAGGAACTACAAAAAAGCATCCATCCTTATATACTCTAAGCCTCCAGTACTGGAAGGACTATCCACCCAAATGCAAAAATCACCACCACACAATTTTTTTGCCCATTCAACAAATGATATTTAGTAACATTTCCTTCACAGAAGCTACGCTAGATGCTATTATTAATCAACATATTAGTCTGAGTAAACCAGTGTCATCCAATAGGGCATTTCTGCCATTTGCAGAGTGAAGCTAGTCTTATAGCCATTTACCTAGCAACAGGTGGCAGACATTAGTGAATAAAGCTTATGACTTCACATCAAACACAATGACAGGCATGTTTTTTCTCTTTTAACAAACATTTCATTAGCACATGAAATCTGAACCCGTTACTCAGAAGCAAAATTCTCAGTGCGAGGTGCCCAGGGTGCTGGGGCTTTATAGAGCAAAGCAATGTCAAGAGAAAGGAGGCTAAATCACAACTGTTGAAAAGCAAGTTCAAGGGCACTCAGGAAGAGTTCAAATGGTATGACAAATATCTTTGGAAATTATTATATACATGAAAATAACCTAGAAATAGGAGGCTTTCCAATCTTAGGGCAGACAGAGATAATAAACACAGAGAAAGGCTGAGACACTCTGCTTCACCAAGCCTTCTAAGAGGGCCCTATTTTTAGCTCCAGGGCCACTGAGCTGATTCAGGTCAGGCCTCCTGCAGGCCCTAGGCCAGAAGCGTAAAAAGGGAAGGGGTTATTTAAATCAGGTAATTTGGAGGGGAAGACTCTGGCTAAATCAAGTCTTTCTCCCTACATTTCTCCCGCCAAAGGCTGCCATTTAGATCACTTACTGCGACTCCCTGGTAGAAATGGTAGTTATTCTAATATTACTGGAGAAATTGTTGGCAAAAAGTAAATCCTTTGTGCACACCGTTAAAGAGTAGCCTGAGGATGCCGTTACTTCCCTCCGCACCACCAACACACACGCCACCTTTGGCCATGAAGACTACACCTGTGGTCCATACCCACCGAAGAACAGAGTTTGCGCCAAGAGTCACCGTGGCAAACTTTCTCTAAGCTCAGTATACTAAAAGGCAGCCTCCCGAAAGGACATTCCCTCATGCCTAATTTAAATCTCATCACAGTGAGATATAATAAAATGCATGAACTACTGTTAGCAATGAGCTCTTAGTGTAACCAGCTAGCTATTATTGTTCATTTCTACTTAAAAAGAGAGTCTATACAATCAAGTTTGCCAATTATCTATGGTATGTAGTTCTGAAACCAGCCACACCTTTCTGCTTCAATATAAACTATGATGTGGATAATCCAACTCCAAACAAGCACTACACTTCTCGTATTTCTATTTGCTTCCACCTCTTTCCTTACCAAACTCTTGCTAGAGCCAATAATATGTTTCAATAGGGATTGAATTCACTTCCACATCTTCCCTCTGCTTCTGGAGGTGATGAGGAGACTCAGGAGGCTGAGGCGGACAAAGCAGGACAGATGGTGATCCGGAAAACTCACGAATGGGATAGACTGTTTACCTACTAATAGTAAAGACTGGGATCTGTTTGTATGAACATCTCCCAAAGCAACATTAGAACATCTTTAAAAATTCTAAAAATAAGAGAAATCGATTGAACTGGAAAAGACACAGCTCAGTTTGGAGAGCTTTGCGAAGAATGTTTGAATGACAATGCCAGCCACATAATGCAAAGGTTTGGATCAGCTACACCAATTTCTTGTTTCCAAAAAAAAAAAAAGATCTTATGCTGCTGATGTGAAAACTAGGGCCTTTGGAAAATAAGTGGCTGGTCTCTGGACTTTGAAAAAAAACAAGAATAGACTGGTCTATAGATGTTTAGGAAAACATTTACTCACAATAAGAAATTTCAAAAGCTACTTAGCATTAAAAAAGGTGAGAGAAAGACAAACAGAAAAACTCCAAAGGCGGGCAGGAGAGGGAAGGGGTAGATCTTAGGCCAAAGGGAAGCAGACTGGGAACGGTAGGAAATACCCACCAGGTTGGTAATGTGAAACGTATGTCCAACTAATTCAACAGCTATTTTTCAATACAGGATGGATCTGGGTGGCTGCACACCTACCGACTACAGTGTTACATAATAGGGAATAAGCTCTCTTACCAAAAAAATAAATCAGAAACATCCTCCCAAGAACTGTATTACAAAGTGCTTTTAATCAGTAAGGGGGAAGAATTCGGCCAAGGACCTAAAGGACCCCAGATACAGTCTTCCTTCCCACTACCAACTTTAAAACACTTTCTCTAAGTCAATTATTTTTTTTTAGCTCACCTACAGTGCCTTGCAGGGCATTAAAATAAGGTGAAATCTACTCAAAGACAATTCTGTGCAAACATTCTACATTTTCTAAAGTCTGGTTTTCCCAAACTGCACATTTCCCCCACTCCTGACTCAGACGGACATCCGCGGGCTTGGCTTCCCCACGCTCCAAAGTCCAGTAACAGGGGGGGGAAAAAAAATCATGATCCCACGAGTCGAGTCTGGTGCACCACCTCCTCTAGTCAACATTCTGCGTACTGGTGTGAACGCTATGCTTGTAAAGCCAAAAGGGGAGGCGAAAAACAGCATTTCGCCAAGTTCCCACCCCTCCAGCAAGGGTGCAGACTCTCCGGCAGGCCTCACGGGCTAGCTTCAACTCATTACCTCTTCGCCAGGAAGGACGACACCCAGATCATTTACAGGTTTTTAAGTTTCGATTCGGAGCTCCCAGTCCCAGGGCAGCGTCCGGTTCCGGGGCGACAATGGGCCGCTGTGACGCCTGCGGGGCCACGCGCAGCCCGGGTTGGGGGGGGAAGAGGGACAGCCCGCCCGCCGCTTCCCACCCGGGCCCCCGCCGATCGTCCCCTCCGGCCCCCGCCCCGTTACCTGCTCCGCCACGGCTCGGAACAAGCACGACCCGTCCTTGGCGACCAGTTTCCGATACAAGCCCAAGGTCCGCAGATAGGCGTCCATGGGCGTCGCGTCCTCGCGGGGCGCCGCGCCGCCCCGGTCGCCGCCGTCGGGGGTGCCGACGGCCGCCTCCATGTTGCCGGTCGCGCAGCAGGCCCGGCGCGGAGCGGGCTAGCCCCACATGGCCGCGCCGCCGGCTCCTGGACGCCCCGGCCGGGGGCGGGCAGCGGCTGGGGCTCGGGCTCGGGCTCGGGCTCGCGCTGGGCGGGCGGCGGCAGGCGGCGGCGGCCCGAGGCGGCGGTCCGCGAGCATAGGGAGCCCTGCCTAGTGCATGGCCGGGCGCACGCGGCCGCCTCCCGCGGGGCCACGCGCCCGGGGGAAACGAGGCGGGGAATTCACCAAAACCCGCAAGCGAGCAGTCACTTGACGCGGGCCTCGCCGCCCGGCTCAGCCACTGGGGCCCCGGGGTCCCGCCCCCCACACACACACAAGTTTCCTCGCCAGACCCGGCGGAAGCGAGGAAACCCCCGCAACCCGAACGCGCCGGCCGAGACTCTTGGTGAAAGCGAGGCCTGCGGGCCCCACACCGGGAGCCGAAGAAGCCGAGAGAGAAAGGCGCGGCCTGATCGTCTCCCCACCTCGCAGGAGGCCGCCGGAGGGGCGGGGAGGGGGCGGGGGCGCCCGGCGGGAGGGCAGCACCCTCGCTGCCCAGAATGTGTTTTCGCTTTCGGCCCCGACCGCGGAGAGGACGGCGGGAGGTGTAGTTTGGGCAGCGGCAGGAAGTCGGCCTGCGGCGGGCGGGGACGCGCGGCCGGCCTACGCGGTGGGGGGAGGCGCCCGGGAGGCGCGCGGACTACAAGTCCCTACAGCGCGGCCGCCGCCGCCGCCACCCGGAGCCGGCTTCACGCTTCCCGGGCACCGCGCGTCCTCCAGCAGGCCGAGGGTCTCCGCCTGCAGACGCGCGGAGACCTGCGCGCGCCGCCCCGCCCGGCCGGCCGCCCGCCTTCTGCGCCGCGGGCCTGCGGGATGTGCGCGCGCCCTGCATGCGTGGAGTTGCCAGGGACACGGAGGCCGCTGGGTCGGCCCTTTGTGTATTTCCAAACAGAGGGCGCACCTGTCTGCTCCCCTCCCCCACCCCCCCACCCCCTCCCCGGCCTCTTCCCCTGACGTTTCCATGGAGGTGGCTTTAACGGCTTAAGCAGAAAATAGACCTAATTGGCGAAGGCTCCTGGAACTCGCATCGTGCGGGGCGATACAGGCTGTCCATAAATCAGCCGTGGACTGCTGATTCCTATTCAAGACTAGAAGTACAGCTCTGGCGGTATATAGCAAGATGATGTCTTTGCCACAGACATTTTGGTTCACCCTGCCACTATAGCTGCCCACCCCAGCACAAAGGGGTGTCACTAGTCGGAAAAACTTAAGATTTTTTTTTTTTTCCCTTTTTAAAAAACCATCTTGTAATTGTTTGATAGCGTGCTGGACGTGCCCTGGGTTCCAGCGGTGTTTGCTGGAGGATTCCTGTTCAACTTCCCACCCTGCGAAGTTGAATGACATTGTATGCCTTTACAACCTAGAATTTATCCAGCTTGTTTTTGTGACACCAGAATTTTATTTTTATTCAAGTACAACAGCATCTGGTATCCCAGTCTTTTAAATACACGGTTAATCATAAAATCTACTCTTGAAGCCATGGTGCAGCAGGGTGGGGCTGGGGAGACTGACGAGTTAGTTACTGTAGATTTAGACATGTGGTCAAACAGACTCTTTGGAATAGGGGGGCAAGGCAGGCCAGATGGTGAGAGTCCAGTGCAAATTACTGAAAATTCTATTTGAGAAATCTGTTTTCAGTACTTGGTGCAAACAATGACTCGTGTGTTCACTCTCCTTGGAACGTTTAGATTTGATTTCTTAAGGTTTAAAGATTCAAATATCCAATGGTGCTGTTTTTAGAGAAAGCAAAAAAAGGATTCTGACCTAAATGAATTTTCTTGTCCCACTATTGAATTTTGTACATTTTGTAGAGAAATACACTTCAGAATCCCTTTTAGAAAAATCTAGTTTCAAATCAAACCTGTTGCTTTTCCTTCTTCAAAAATATATAATTTAAAATATATGATTGCACTCATTCCACTCAAAAAGAACTGCCCAGTTTTGCCACTACTTACAATATGGCATTTTCTTTTTATAAATATGACTTGCCTTTTAAACCCACAGAGGAATGGAAAGTAAAGTAATATCTAAACAATAGCTTAAATATCGAATTCTTAAAATGAGTAGATTCTGTAGTATTAATAAGCAACAGACTTTCATATATGCCAAAAGAAAACCATGCCTTTCCTAACATTTATGTAATTTAGAATTAAGAGTTCTGAAGCTAATCTCCAAATCAATAGGTATTTGGAAAATCTACTGTGTCTAGCATGCTAGACAACTGCATTGCTAATTATCTTGAGAACATATTAGAAACATATTTCCAGGGGCCTCACGTTTGAAAATTTATCAAGCCTTATTTTGTAATTGAAATGTTTATGACTACATTGTTCGTGATTACATTAATTTTTAGAAGTCATTAAAAAGCTTTGCTCACCTTTTATATGTGCAATAATTCCATTTTGAGTGGCTAATACTGTTTCAAGCATATTTTCTATCTTAAGCTTTATCTATATTTTAATCTTATTTGAATGTGCTTACATACATACATTTTTTTAATGGAATATCACTATTTTTTAAAGCCTCCAGATTCCTTTGAAACACTTTGAAGAGGAAACCAAATACATCATTAACACTACCATGTCTTTATTTTCCATTTACAAAAATGTAATTCACTCACAATTGTACAAATAAATGAATACAATCATTTAAATAAGTACTCTAGTTGACACTACAGTTGACTTAGAGTATTTTTTAAACGAATCATTAAATACTAAGAAAACAGAGGCTCTAATCAGAATTCATCACCATTCTATGTAATCTTATAAAAATGTGGTTTGTTATCAGAGTACTAGAAGAATAACACATTTCCAGTCATCTCTACACTTGATGTCCTGACAAAATTACTTATTATCCTCATTCCTGCTAAATGAGTGCAGATCAGCCTCACTCTAAACTGCCTGCTTCTGCTTCCAAAATTAGAAGTAAAACACCTGTTGTATCTGACCAGGGGCCTGTTTAAGGAAATCCTTTAGGTATTTTGAGACCTGATCCAAGACAGACCCTCTGTATGCCAAATCCCCAAATATAGCTCCCTGTTTAGACAACATTAAAGGATCCTGTGACTTTAAACTGAACCAATGCTTATAGAAATTCACTTGCTAACCTTAACCTCTGAAAGTTTTCCAAAAACTACATCTGACTGACCATGTTCGCTCTGAGGAAGCCGTTTCTGATCAGCAAAAGTGAAGAGCAGACATTTTAATCAAATATAATCTGAAGGATTCAACGCTCCTGAGAAGTTAACGAAATTAGTCATCCCAGGCAAATGTGTCAACTGTTTTTCTTGTACACAGTTAAATACCTCAAGTCTGCTTGCTCTGACAAACTTTGGAGCTAATAATCATTTTTGTTTTAAAAATGATAGATTTTGTGCAGCTTTTTTTCCAATAAAAAGTTAGGTGTTATGGTGGTGGTGTTTGGTCACTCAGTTGTGTCCAATTCTGTGACCCCATAGACTATAGCCCACCAGGCTCCTTTGTCCATGGTATTTCCCAGGTAAGAATGCTTCAGTGGGTTGACGTTTCCTTCTCCAAGTAGGCATTCTCCAGTATTCATTTACCGTAGGCATTCTCAAAGATGGCCCCCAGTGATCCCTGCCTCCTGTATTCACTCTCCTGTGTAGTTGCCTCCACTTTATAGCAGGATTGGTCTCTGTGATCAATAGAATAGAGCAAATTGTACAAATTTAATATATTGCTGCTGAGATCAGGTTATAAGAGATGTTTTTGGTTGTTCTCTTATATTTCCTCTTTTGTGGGTGACTCACTCTAGCGAAAGCTGGTTGCTATGGGGAAAACTTAGACGTCTCCTGGTGGGGAAATGGAGCCTCAGCCAACAGCCACATAAGTCAGCTTTGAAGTGAGTCCTGCAACCAAATCAAGCTTTCAGATTACTGCAACTCCATGAGAAACCCCTCATCCAGCCAAGGTCTGAGATTATTTTTTTCTTTGAATTCAACCCCCGCGCCCCCCCCCCAACCCCTACCAAGGATGCAACCCAAGCCCTGCCAGTGAAAGGCACAGAGCCCTAACCACTGGGCCACCGGGGAATTCCCCAGGGCTAAGCTGCTTAATTCTAAGATTCTTGATCTCACAAGCTACGTGAGTTGATGCTTTTTTCTTGTGTTAAGCTCCTAAACGTTGGAATAAGGTTCCAAAAGTAAATAAGACAAACATAACACTCCACTGTTTCTCTTTCCTAGGTGTGTATGTCACTTCAGTTGTGACCCCATGGACTGTAGCTCGCCGGGCTCCTCTGTTCATTGGACTTCCCAGCAAGAATCCTGGAATGGGTTGCCATTCCCTTCTCCAGGAGATCTTCCCAACCCAGGGGTCAAACACATTGCAGGTAGATTCTTTACCCACTGAGCCACCTTGGGAAGCCCCTTTACTAGGTAGACATAGAATATATGTCAATAATTCATGAAAATAATCACTAATTTAATATCTTTTGTGCTAAGCAAAGTTGCCAGTAAACAGATTTTTTTTTCCTAATTCATAAAATCCTTTACAAAATTACAAAATCCTAAGAACGTCTGAGCTTTATTGCCACATAACATTTTGGTTTGTTTTCTATAAAAAATCAAGTAATTAAATCCTACAAAAAACCTGTTTTCAAAGAAAGAACTATTTCTCTCAGACTCTATATGCTAGACTACTAACTGTCCTCCAGTTTATACTTTATTGCTCCTGAATATTACCTGCATGGTCATGCACATATTTCCTATCTTGGAATTAAATGTGACCATGTCACTAATGTAGGCCAGTGAGATGCGAACAGAATAGATGAGTTTAACATTCAGTCTATTTGTGTTAGTTGCTCAGTCATGTCTGAGCATGTTTGTGACCCCATGTATTTGTAGCCCGCCAGGCTCCTCTGTCCATGGGATTCTCTAGACAAGAATACCAGAGTGGGTAGCCATTCGCTTCTCCGGGGTTATCTTCCTGACCCAGGGACTGAACTCTGGTCTTCTGCATTGCAGGCAGATTCTTTACCATCTGAGCCACCAGCGAAGCCCTTAACTTCTAGTTCATTTCCTTAAAGATGAAGCCTCCTGCCCTCGACAGTCTTTCCTGCTTTCCTTCTGCTCATTTGAAAACATGGTTGAAACAAAGCCAATACTAACTACAAAGACAATACTCTTAAGAGAACAGATGAAGAAGTTGAAAGAAAACAGAGTCCCTCAATGCTTCAAGGCCGGAAGGCGTGGACTGTTTTATGAGAGAAAAATAAACTTACTTAACCAAGCATTTTTTGTTGTTGTTCTTGTTACAACTACTTAGTCTATGTATCCTGGCATATTTTTCTTTCAATATTAAATAATGGTGAGTGAAAGTTGCTTAGTCGTGTCCAACTCTTTGTGACCCCATGGACTATACAGTTCATGGAATTCTCCAGGCCAGAATACGGGAGTGGGTAGCCTTTTCTTCTCCAGGGGATCTTCCCAACCCAGGGATCAAACCCAGGTTTCCCATATTGCAGGCGATTCTTTACCAGCTGAACCACCAGGGAAGCCCAAGAATACTGGAGTGGGTAGCCTATCCCTTCTCCAGTGAATCTTCCTGACCCAGGAATTGAACCCAAGGTCTCCTGCATTGCAGGCAGATTCTTTACCAGCTGAGCTATTTGGGGCCAAATAGAATTTAATTTACAAGAGTTACTTTCTTAGTTGCACAGAACATTTTTTTTTTCCTAGAAAGCTCGAAATTTTTTCTTTTTCTGAAAATTTGGGAATCCCAAATGTTAAAGGACTTCCAAAAAGGTTTTCTGATGTTATTTCTTCATCACCAACCCACATTCGCCTTCAGCTGCCGCGTTGCCACTGTTGGCTACCTCCTCATTGTGAAACAGAATGAACTGAGTCAGTTCTAAACCCCAGAGCTCAGACTGTAGTCCTGACACCCTATTCCCAGTGTGATTGGAGGAGTCAAACTATGGTTTAGTTTCTCTCAGCAGCTGTCACTTCCTTATGAGGTCAGCACATTGCTATGCTCAAGTTGGAAAGACAAAAAACCTCACAATAGACTGAGGCTCTTGTATAAACAGCTAGTCAGAATCCATCATCTCTGTAAATAAACCCCACCTATTTTCAGGCTTTTACCTCTAACTCATCTCATAGCACGCGAGCTTAGTCGTGTCTGACTCTCTCTGACTCCACGGACAGTAGCTGCCAGGCTCCTCTGTCCATGGGATTCTCTAGGCAAGGATACTGGAATGGGTTGCCATGCCCTCCTCCAGGGGATCTTCCCCACCCAGGGATCGTACTTGAGTCTCTTGTGTCTCCTGAATTGGCAGGTGGATTCTTCACCACTGTACCACCTGGGAAGGCCCTCCTTTCACTACCACTTCTCAATTCTCACTCTGACCCAAGCAAATTTACAAAGTCACCTTACAAGGAATTTACGATATCTCCCCAGTGTGGGATTGTAAAGTCTTTGTAGGCTTGCAGAATTTATGATTATTTTGTATTTCCCACGTGTCTAAGAGTGTATTTGCTTTTATATATTCAGATCAGCAGTTTAAGGAATAGTCATTAAATATTTTCCTGTGTTTCCAATAAATCTCTCAATGAGAAAAACATTTCAAATGAAAGTGTAGGGATTTCTCTGGTGGTCCAGTGGTTCCATGCTCCCAATGCAGAGGGCTTGGGTCCAATCCCTGGTCAGGGAACTAGATCTCACATGCCACAACTAAAAATCACACATGCTGCAATAAAGATCAAAGATCCCGAGTACCTCAATTAAGGTGGGTACAGCCAAATAAATAAATTTTTTTAAAGAAAAGAAAATGTGTAATTCTTGAACCTGTAGTTGAGACCTAAGTATTTTGCCAAGACTGTGTGTCTAGTTGTACATATTTTTCTTTATAAACAAAGAATTGAAGATAATCTAAATGTTAATAGAAAATTGACTACATTTTAATATGCACAATTAGAATACTATCGAGCCTCTTAACTATGTGTGTGGGTCTATGTGTTGATCACAATCACCCAGAAAAATTCTGAAAAACAACAGATCAATGGTATTAAAGGGAGAGTTAGTTAGTTAGTTCAGTCGCTCAGTCGTGTCCGACTCTTTGCAACCCCATGAATCGCAGCACGCCAGGCCTCCCTGTCCATCACTAACTCCCAGAGTTCACTCCGACTCACGTCCATCGAGTCAGTGATGCCATCCAGCCATCTCATCCTCTGTCGTCCCCTTCTCCTCCTGCCCCCAATCCCTCCCAGCATCAGAGTCTTTTCCAACGAATCAACTTGTCGCAAGAGGTGGCCAAAGTACTGGAGTTTCAGCTTTAGTTAGCATCATTCCTTCCAAGGAAATCCCAGGGCTGATCTCCTTCAGAATGGACTGGTTGGATCTCCTTGCAGTCCAAGGGACTCTCAAGAATCTTCTCCAACATCACGGTTCAAAAGCATCAATTCTTCGGTGCTCAGCTTCCTTCACAGTCCAACTCTCACATCCATACATGACCACAGGAAAAACCATAGCCTTGACTAGACGGACCTTTGTTGGCAAAGTAATGTCTCTGCTTTGAATATGCTATTTAGGTTGGTTGACCTAAGTATTTTGCCAAGACTGTGTGTCTAGTTGTACATATTTTTCTTTATAAACAAAGAATTGAAGATAATCTAAATGTTAATAGAAAACTGACTACATTTTAATATGCACAATTAGAATACTATCGAGCCTCTTAACTATGTGTGTGGGTCTATGTGTTGATCACAATCACCCAGAAAAATTCTGAAAAACAACAGATCAATGGTATTAAAGGGAGAGTTAGTTAGTTCAGTCGCTCAGTCGTGTCCGACTCTTTGTGACCCCATGAATCGCAGCATGCTAGGCCTCCCTATCCATCACCAACTCCCAGAGTTCACCCAGACTCACATCCATCGAGTCAGTGATGCCATCCAGCCATCTCATCCTCTGTCGTCCCCTTCTCCTCCTGCCCCCAATCCCTCCCAGCATCAGAGTCTTTTCCAACAAGTCAACTCTTTGCATGAGGTGCCCAAAGTACTGGAGTTTCAGCTTCAACATCAGTCCTTCCAAAGAAATCCCAGGGTTGATCTCCTTCAGAATGGACTGGTTGGATCTCCTTGCAGTCCAAAGGACTCTCAGGAGTCTTCTCCAACACCACGGTTCAAAAGCATCAATTCCTCGGCGCTCAGCTTTCTTTATAGTCCAACTCTCACATCCATACATGACCACTGGAAAAACCATAGCCTTGACTAGACGGACCTTTGTTGGCAAAGTAATGTCTCTGCTTTTGAATATGCTATCTAGGTTGGTCATAACTTTCCTTCCAAGGAGTAAGCGTCTTTTAATTTCATGACTGCAGTCAACATTCAGAAAATGAAGATCATGGCATCTGGTTCCATCACTTCATGGGAAATAGATGGGGAAACAGTGGAAACAGTGTCAGACTTTATTAAAGGGAGAAGATGGGGATAAAGACTGGGTTGTGGAGATAATTATTGTTGAAATTAAGACGTGTGTATGGGTGTTCATTATACTATTCCTTCCACTCTGTATGTGTTTGAAATGTTCTATAATAAAAAATGGTTAGGGGCTTTCCTAGTGATCCAGTAGCTAAGACTCCCACTCGCAGTGCAGGGGGCCTGGGTTCAATCCCTGGTCGGGAAACAAGATCCCACGTGCTACAATGAAGATTGAAGATCCTGCACGCCACAACTAGAACTAGCCCAGCCAAATAAGTACATTTTTTAAAAGGTTAATTTTGTGAATCCTACTCCAGGTTTCTTGAATCAGAATAGCAACAGATAGGACAGAGGAATCTATGTTTTATGAATTTCCCCAGGTGATTCTGAAGATCATCCAGCATATCTGGGAACATCTGAAAATTCGGATGGCAGTGCCTACTACACATGAAAAAGGAAATTATACAGACAACTGACCTGTATTCAAGCCCATAATCCCTGTTCTAAATCACCACAAAAAAATTCTTAAAGATTCCAATCTTTAGGTTGTACTGCCTATTTATGTAGATAAGTACACCTCAGAGATATTGCTGGTTTGCTTCCAGACCTTTACCATAAAGTAAGTCACATGAATTTTTTGGCCTGGAAAATCCCATGGATGGAGAAGGCTGGTAGGCTGCAGTCCATGGGATCGTGACTGAGCGACTTCACTTTCATTTTCCACTTTCATGCATTAGAGAAGGAAATGGCAACCCACTCCAGTATTCTTGCCTGGAGAATCCCAGGGACAGGGGAGCCTGGTGGGCTGCCGTCTATGGGGTCACACAGAGTCGGACACGACTGAAGCGACTTAGCAGCAGCAGCAGGGCATATAAAAGTTATGCTTATATGATACAGTAGTTTATCACATGTGCAATAGCATTATGTCTAAAAAAATTCAATGTATGTACCTTAGTTTAAAAATACTTTATTGCTAAAAACTGTTAACCATCATCTGAGCCTTCGGTCAGTTGTAATCTTTTTTGCTGGAGGGCCATGTCTCAAAAATGTTTGCAATATTGTGAGAATTGTGAAAATGTGACCTGGAGACATGAAGTAAGCAATCATTCTTGGAAAAATGATGCCAAAAAACTTGTTCAACATAGGATTGCCATGAATTTTCGATTTGTAAGAAACACAGTATCTGTAAAATGCAATAAAGGAAAAAACAATAAAATGAGGTATGCCTATCACACCATGAGACAAAGACACAGAAAAATAAAATTGTATTGCTTAAGATTATTACAACATAAAAATACCAATATTTTAAAATTAAAGTTATAATAAGGAATTATTAATAAAAATACAAAAGTGTACCATCATAATTAAAACTAACAAAGATATGGAACATACTACTGCAAAAAGCAGTGTAAAAGTTAACTCAAATCATTTTAATAGCTTTCTTGAGAATTCAGATCACACAATAAAATATATATATATTTAAAGTATACAATTTAAGAAACCTTGATATATGTCTCTGTCTATGAAATCATCACCAAAATCCAGATAATGAACATACCCATGACCCCACTGAGTTTCCTGTCCCTCTATGTAATCGGTTTGACCCAGCCTTCCCCCGTCCTCAGCTCTCCATACTCTGTTTTCTGTCACTGCCTTAGTTTGCTGAAAGTGAAAAGTTAAAGTGTTAGCCACTCAGGCCTTTCAGACTCTTGGCGATCCCATTAGCCCACCAAACAGAGAACTCTGTTCATGGAATTCTCCAGGCAAGAATGCTGGAGTAGCCATTCCCTTCTCCAAGGGATCTTCCCAACCCAGGGATTGAACCCCAGTTTCCTGCTTTGCAAGCAGATTTTCTAGGACTGTATAATAAAATACCACAGACTGGGTGACTTAATACAGGGTTTCCCAGGTGGTGCTAGTGGTAAAGAACCCACCTACCAATACAAGTTAGACACAAGAGATGCAGGTTCAATCCCTGGGTGGGAAAGATCCCCTGGAGCAGGGCATGGCAACCCACTCCAGTATTCCTGCTTGGAGAATCCCATGCACAGAGGAGCCTGGCAGGCTGCACTCCACAGGGTCTCACAGAGTCAGACATGACTGAAGCAACTTAGCACACACACAGCTGACTTAACAGAAATTTATTTCAGCACAATTCTGAAGGGTAGAAGTTTGAGATCAAAGTGTTCTCAGAGTTGATTTGAGTACTGTTTCCTCAGCTTGTAGATGGAAATTTTTTCCAAGAGACTTCACATGATTTTTTTCTTTGCATCCATCTGACTAAAAATGTCCTCTTAAAAGGATGCCAGGTAGATTGGATTAGAACTAATTCAAATGGTCTCATTTTAACTGGGGTCGCAAAGAGTTGACTCGCCTGAGAGACTGAACAACAACAACCCCTTTAAAGTACTGAAAGTGTTAGTCTCTCAGGCATGTCTGACTTTTTGCAACTGCACAGACTATGGTGACCCCACAGACTGCAGCCCAGCAGGCTCCCCTGTCTGTGGGGTTCTCCAGGCAAGAATACTGGAGTGAGTTGCCATTTCCTTCTCCAGGGGATCT
This sequence comes from Bos mutus, assembly GCF_027580195.1. Classification (NCBI taxonomy): domain Eukaryota; kingdom Metazoa; phylum Chordata; class Mammalia; order Artiodactyla; family Bovidae; genus Bos; species Bos mutus. Next base: position 59,317,990 of record NC_091633.1, read on the forward strand.
TCCCAACCCAAGGATCAAACCTGGGTCTCCTGCATTGCAGGCAGACTATCTGAGCCACCAGGGAAAATCAAAATACTATCTCCTTAAATAGTTATATCCTGAGGTACTGAGTGTTAGAACTTCAACACGTAAGTTTTGGGGAGTTTCTACAATTTTACACGAATTAAACTCTTTCAAAATGAACCCTCTTTTTGCCTGACTTCATTTGTGGGGCAAATTCATCATGAGATTGATCCATTCATGTATCAGTAGTTCATTTCTTTTCATTATTGAGTAATATTCCATTCTCTGGACACACTACACATTGTTTATCCATTCACCTGTTGATGGGCATTTGGGTTATTTCCAATTTGAAGCTATTAAAAATAAAGCTGCTGTGAACTCTTTATTTCTCTTGGGCAAATTACCTAGGAATGTAATGGCTAAGTCATTTGTTAGGCATGCATATAACCTCATAAGAAACTGCCAGTGAAATTGAGACTTATAATAAGAAATATATATATGGTCTTTCTTCCTCTCAGTTGCTGAACAGAGCTCCTAAACTCTTGGAATTTCCTAAATGAAGAGATTGATAGAGGCGCCTTTGTTAATAGGCAGCTTTTGGAAAATCCCTAAGTAACCTAAGGATGGGCTGGTTGCCTGGGGAACCAATAATGAATAAAGGGTTGGGACTTTTAGTCCTACCCCAACTTCCTGGGAGGAGAGAAGAGATAAAGGTTGAGTTCAATCACAGATGGCCAGTGATTTAATCAACTGTGCCTATGTACTGAAGCCTCCATAAAATTCCACAAGGACAAGATCTGGAGAGCTTCTGGGTTGATTAACACTGGGAGATTCAGGTGGAGCACTCAGAGGAGGTCGGAACTCCATGCTCCACTCCCCATATCTTGGCTTTTGCAAGACTTTGCCTGGGTTCTCTCTGTGCATGCAAGCGTACTCAGTCACGTCTGACTCCTGGTGACCCCATGGACTGTATCCCACCTGGCTCCTCTGTCCATGGCATTTCCCAGGCAAGAATACTGGAGCAGATTGCCATTTCTTCCTCCAGGGGATCTTCCTGACCCAGGGATCAAACCTGAGTCTCCTATGTTGGCAAGCGAATTCTTTACCACTGAGTTACCTGGGAAGCAATCACGGCCTAAAGCCTCTCTCCAGACATTAAGCTGGGATGAGCGTAGAACTCACAACATCTGTTTCTCACCTTCAGTCATCACTGTCCTTTGTTTGCTAACATCCATTGTCTTGAAAACCATTGTTTCATATATTTCGCCTGGACTTTTGGTTATTTCAGGAAAGAAGGTAAATAAACTCCCTGTTATTCCCTCTTGAGTGGAATAACAGAAGTCTGAAGTAATGCTTTAAAAATAAATTCAGAACAACATAATGATTGTTTTCACAGGTTTTTTTCAATTAGGGATCACAAAATAAGTCTGAATTTCTCTGATTTTGCCTCCAGGGCTGCTGTACTATCTTGACTCCTACTGAAGATTCTTTGATCCAGTCAACTCTGTATCTTTATCTCTCCTGTCTGACTGAGATGTTGTTGCTCGGTCGCTAAGTCATGTCCGACTCTTTACAACCCCATGGGCAGCACACCAGGCTTCCCTGTCCTTCACTACATCCCAGAGTTTGCTCAAACTCATGTCCATTGGGTCGGTGAGGTCATCCATTCATCTCATCCTCTGCTGCCCCCTTCTCCTCCTGCCCTCCATCTTTCCCAGCATCGGGGGCTTTTCCAATCACTTGGCTCTTCCCATCAGATGGCCAAAGTATTGGAGCTTCAGCTTCAGCATCAGTCCTTCCAATGAATATTCAAGGTAATTTCCTTTAGGATTGACTGGTTTGATCTCCTTGCTGTCCAAGGGACTCTCAAGAGTCTTCTCCAGCACCACGATTCAAAATTATCAATTATACAGCGCTAACCCTTCTTTATGGACCAATCTCACATCCATACATGACTACTGGAAAAACCATAGCTTTGACTAGATGGATCTTTGTCTTTGACTAGATGGATCTTTGTCAACAAAGTAGTAATGTCTCTGCTTTTCACTACTCTATCTACGTTTTTCATAGCTTTTCTTCCAAGGAGCAAGATCTTTTAATTTCATGGCTGCAGTCACCATCCAGCCTGATTTTGGAGCCCAAGAAAATAGTCTCTCACTGTTTCCACTTTTTCCCATTCTATTTGCCATGAAGTGATAGGACTGAATGCCACAGTATTGGTTTTTTGAATGTTGAGTTTTAAGCCAGCTTTTTCACTCTCCTCTTTCACTCTCATCAAGAGGCTCTTCAGTTCCTCTTTGCTGTCTGTCATTAGAGTGGTATCATCTGCATATCTGAGGCTATTGATGTTTCTTCTGGCAATCTTGATTCCAGCTTGTGATTCATCTAGTCCAACATTTCACATGATGTATCGTGCATGTAAATTAAATAAGCAGCGTGACAATATATAGCCTTGACATACTCCTTTCCCAATTTTGAACAAGTCTGTTGTTCCGTGTCTGGTTCTAATTGTGATCTATCTTTTAGAAGATGCCCTGTGCCTTCTTCCCACCATGCGGCAAAGGACAACCACAAACCGATATACACCAAGATCATTCTTCATAAACAGCATAACTTTAAGAAATTGTTTATCTCATCACTTTTACATACTGATCTATGTTTGTTAATCTGCTTGTGTGGATATACTTTTATTTGAAGATTTGTTCAGCAAATCTGTGCAGTGGCTGAATTTACAGGCTACACAAATGCAGCAGTACTATCAGAGGAGCAAGAGTTTAAACAAAAGTTGACAATATAATTGTAAGTGAGGAGAAAGTTTTTCTAAACGTAAAAGAAGTGTATATATGTGACACATACCAGAGATACATTTTCACTCTGAAAAAATACAACAGGATCCACCAGAAAACTTTAAGAATTAAGAAACAATTCAGCAAGTTTGCAGGATACAAGATCAATAAAAAAAAATCAATTGTATTTCTACACATTAGCAATGGACAATCTAAAAATGACATTAAGTAAACAACTCTATTTAAACTACATCAAAAAGTAAAATCTTAGTAATAAATTAACAAAAGAAGCTCAAGAACTTGTGCAAAACTATATTGTTTGTTGAAAGAAATTAAATACATAAATTCACAGGAAAACATCACATATTTATGGATCAGAAAACTTAATATTGTTAAGATGGCAATTCTCCTCAAATTGATCTACACATTCAACGTACCTTATTTGTTTTTCCAAAAAGATATACAAATGGCCAATAGGCACATGAAAAAAATGTTCTTCATTAATCATGGGTATGTAAATCATACCCATGCAATCATGTCCTGACTCAATGGACATGAACTTGAGCAAACTCCTAAAGATAGTGGAGAACAGGGAAGCCTGGCGTGCTGCAGTCCTTTGGGTCACAAAGAGTTGGACACAACTTGGTGACTGAACCACAATATAAATCAGAAGAACAACGAGATGCTCCGTACAAACCAGACGGGATGGTTACAATTAAAGAGACAGACAACAAATTTTGGTGAGGATATAAATAAAGTGAGACCCTCACACACTGCTGAAGGGGCTGTAAAATAGTGCAGCCACTTTAGAAAAACAGTTTGCCAGTTTCTCAAAATGTTAAGCTTAGAGTTACCACATTATCTAGCAATTCAATTCTACTCTAAAGGTATATGTTCAAGAAAATTAAAAACACATGCCCACACAAAATCTTGTATAACTAATGTTCAAAAACAAGACAAAAGGTGGAAATAACTCAAATGATGGATGGGTAAGTAATATGCTAGAGTCCTTTAATGGAATATCATTCAGCAATAAAAATGAAAAAAATACTGATACACACTACAAAATAAATGAACCTTGAAAACGCGCTAAATGAAAAGAGTCTGTCACAAAATGCACATGTGTAATTCCATTCATATGAAATGTTCAGAATAAGCAAATCCATAGAGACAGAGAGCAGATTTATTGGTGCCACAGGCTGCAGTGGTGGGGAAAAAATGGGAGTAAAAATAGTACAGTTCTTGAGGAGAGATGGAGGTGTCTAAAATTAGATCATGGTAATGGTTTCAGAGATCTCTGACTATACTAAAAATCATGAAATTGTGCGCTTTAAAAGGGTGAATTTTATGGCGTGTGAATTATACTTCAATGCAACTCAACCTTGTAGCTGATGTGAAGGCAAAGAGTAAAATGCATTTGTTTGGGGGTTTTTAAGTTTATTTCAGCTATTGCACTCCATTTTATTTAAATAAAAACAAATGCATTTTACTCTTTGCCTTCACATCAGCTACAAGGTTCAATTCTACAAACGGAGGAACGTTTTCTTGGGCCAAAATCTACTATGCGTTCGGTCAATTCAATTAGTGTCGGTTTCCTTTTCCTCAATTAGCAAAAGCAGTTGAAATACTTAGACTGAAAAGTTAGGTCATATAATAAGCTTATTGGGTATTATTCCTCTCAGAAAAATATTTGTAACTTTACTAATAACACGTTCAGTCTTCTAATTAGCCATTTTAAAGAAAATCTTATCCACAGTTAATCTAAGACGCAGAACAGGAAAATAGAGTGCCAAGAAAAATTAAAAACGTAATGCTAATAGAATGAGAAAAATGTAACAGTGTATGAACTTCCTACTTGTTTTAATATCTTTTCTTTCTTTGCAACAAACACATTCCAGAAAGAAGGTACTTTCACTGCCACTGCTGAGAACAAATGAACACGGTATTTCCCTAATCTGTGAAAAAACTCACTAGAGACCCATGGGCTATTGATCTAAGCATGGGGCTTTTTGTTGTTGTTGTTAAATATTTTATTTATTTATATGGCTGTGCCGGATCCATCCTGTGGCAGGCAGAATCTTAGTTGTGGCACATGGGATCGAATCTAGTTCCTTGACCAGGGGTTGAACCCTGGCACCCTGCCTTGGCAGTGAGGAATCCTAGCTGCTGGACCACCAGAGAAGTCCTTAAGCTTGGGTTTTAACAGGGCATCAAGGTCTATGTTGAAAGAAATTTAAGAATAGGACATTTGATTTGTGTGACTATATAAATAAATATATGTGGGCTTCCCGGATGGCTCAGCGGGTAAAGACCCCACCTGCCAATGCAGGAGACACAGGAGATGTGGGTTCAATCCCTGGGTCAGGAAGATCCCCTGGAGTAGGAAATGACAATCCTTTCTAGTATACTCACCTGGAGAATCCCATGGACAGAGGAGCCTGGTGGGCTACAGTCTATAGGGTTGAAAAGAATCAGACACGACTGAGTGTCTAAGCACATGTAAATAAAAGCTGAAAACATGTGGGGAGAGGTGAGATAGGGGCTGATTCTTGGGATACAAACATAGAAAAAAATGTCATAGAAAGTAGGATTCTCGTGCCCACAAAATGCCAGATAAATGGACTAAGGATTACTGGGAGGCCCTATGGCCATCCAGCTCCCCAAGCCTTCAAAGAGGTAAACTTCAGGCCCCTACACACACAGATTCCCTTGGCGGGCATGCTGGCAGTGCCCCAGCTTGACAGCTGACTACGAACTGAATGCAGAGGTTTCACTCCACGGCATAAGCTTTGTCAAGGTCCCAGTAGGGCCTTTGGCCACCACCCAGAGTAATGAGGGTGCTAGCTTAAGAAAAAGCCACATTCCGTGCTCTACTCTGACATGTAGTGATGGCTACCCTTTCCTTTCCCAACACCTGAAAAGACAAAATAAAAAAGAAGAAAAAAAAATTCTTAAATGATGCATTTTAGCTACCTTACTGGATTGATTATTTACCCATAGTCTCTCAATCCCAAAGTGACCCTTTCATAGCTTCTGTAATGATGCCAGAACTAGAACTTTGTGAATTCCCAGACTCCTTTGCCAGCCGGCTGCTAAATTCTGCCAGTAGGAGGCGCTAGAATGAGACTAGAAGGTGGGAGAAAGAAAAGGAGACTGCTTTCCTGACTTCTTTTTTTCCTGTTCTTGGCTGTGCTAACCTAGCTTCTTTCAGCACCCTCAGCTTTCCGGTCCCCTCAGAGGTAGCCAGGCTTCCCAGATGGCTCAGTGGTAAAGAAGCTGCCTGCCAACACAGGAGACACAAGAGATGTGGGTTCAGTCCCTGAGTTGGGAAGAGAAGGAAATGGCAACCTACTCCAGTGTTCTTGCCTGGAGAATCCCATGGACAGAGGAGCTTGGCGGGCTACAGTCCATGGGGTCCCAGAGAGCTGGACACATGAGAGACTGAGTGCGTGCACACACACACACACATATACAGAGCTAGCCAGGCAGCATGCACTTCTCAGATGCTGGATCCCCAGTTCTAGAGGGACCCTTTCTCCTGGGAGGTGAATGGTAATCCCAATAGCCTCCCTTCTGTCTCCCCTGACCCATAGGCAATTGCTGCCTCTACTGTCAGCTCTGGGTATCTCCATCTGTGAAATTTCCTAGTGTTTTTCTTTTATCTTTCTTTCCCTAACTGGACTCCGACTGATACAATACCAAGCGCTGCTAGCTGTAACATGAAGAGCCACCCAACTCTTCCTTTACAAAGATATGGAAAGACTGAACTGAAAAAGAAAAGGAAAACTGGCAAGTTTCGTTCCTTCAGTTGCTCAACCTACATCATTTTCCTCCTTCAGTTTTGAATTCATCTCAGTTTGAACATGCCCTATATGTTTTTTCAACATGTATACCACCTAAACAGCTTCCACTGCTAGTGAATGAATTCCCATATAAACATTTGAGCTTCTTTTCCTTAGAGTATGTCACACATTTTTATAAAACTAAAATTTATTTTAGCAGTACATCATTTCCATTGCATCTGTAGAGCTAAAGGTCACTTAGTAATATATTTCCATGCGATTCCCCAGATCAAAGTAAGAGACTACCAAATTCTCATCATCAGTCATCTCTTCTAAATCAAAACAGCTTTTCTCATGGCAAGACTTTCAACCCTTCCTGTTACACTTTTAAGTAGTAACAGGAAGTCTCCTTTCACCTGGAGACTTGGTAGAATTTCCTTGAGGCATTATCTGCCCTCCTCCTTCTCTGACTAAGGTCTACTGGAGAAGAGCAGAATAAAGCTAATGGATAGTATTTCTTCAAAAATGGGTACTTCAGAAAATTCCATAGATACTTTGTGCCTGTGACCGATTCACTGCCTCTCAGCTCCAAATTCACATTTCGTTGCCTGTGCTGGTGCTCAGTCCTGTCCAACTCTTTGTGACCCCACCAGGCTCCTCTGTTCATGTGATTAACAGAGGCAAGGATACTGGAGTGGGTTGCCATATGCGCCTCTATGATAATGAAGCTGGACTTCCTCGTTTGTCAGTAGTGGGGGCTGGAAGAACACTGGAGCAGAAAAGAGTTTCTCTTGCTGGTTGCAGCATAGTCTTGTCCTCAGGCTCCCCGAGTGGTCATCAGCACCCAGGAACATTAGCATTTGGCACCTCCCTAGGAGCGGCTTCTCATGGTACCTGTTGGGTGACCTTGCAGCAGAGTGCTGAAGGCAAGGTGTTTCCCCATGAACAAGTTCTCCTGGAAATTCCAGGGGTAGGTTTCCAACAAGTTTCACCAGTATGGCACTTTTTTTAACTTTGTCATCTGATGAGCGAAGGTCATGCTATTTCCAAAGAAGTCGATGTCAGTGGCTTCCCTGGTGGCTCAGCAGTGAAAAATCGCCTGCCAATACAGGAGATGTTGGTTCCATCTCTGGATCAGGAAGATCCCCTGGAGAAGAAAATGGCAAACCACTCTCATATTCTTGCCTGGGGAGTCCCATGGACAGAGGAGCCTGGTGGGCTACAGTCCATGCAAAGAGACAGACACAACTGAAGTGACTGAGTATGCACACACACACATATATTAGAAGGGGGAGTGAAATTTTTAAAAGACTTGATTCATGTTAGTGTAGATTTTTAGCCATTGTCCTATCCCATTCCTGCTTCAACCTGACACAGACTTAGCTAGTTTTTTTTTTTTTTTAATTTTTTTAATTTAAAAAAATCCCTGACCAGGGACCAGGCCCATATCCCCTGCATTGGAAGATGGAGTCTTAATCACTGGACCGCTAGGGAGGTCCCTTTAGCTAGCATTTAAACACCAGCTTTTGTGTTGCACATTGCAGTTTTCTGTCTGTCCTGCAACTGCTGCTGTCTCATTTTGGAAAATTATTTCTCTGGTGGGTCTGCTCCCTCCCATTTCTATCCACTGTTCTAAATGTATGATTCTAAGGAGGCAGGCAGTATACACCCTGTTAGAGGATTGGGTACAGAACACAAACCAGAGACTTTGCTTGGTATTTTCCTGAATTAGAAGTTAAGGAAAAGGGACTTCCCTGGTGGTCCAGTGGTTGAGAATCTGCCTTCCAATGCAGCAGATGCAGGATTGATTCCTAGTTGGGGAACTCAGATTCCCACGTGTCCTGAGGCAACTAAGCCCTTTTACCACAACTATTGAGCCTGTATGCCACAACTGCTGCTAAGTCGCTTCAGTCGTGTCCGACTCTGTGCGACCCCATAGACGGCAGCCCACCAGGCCCCGCCGTCCCTGGGATTCTCCAGGCAAGAACACTGGAGTGGGTTGCCATTTCCTTCTCCAGTGCATGAAAGTGAAAAGTGAAAGTGAAGTCGCTCAGTCGTGTCTGACTCTAGCGACCCCATGGACTGCAGCCCACCAGGCTTCTCCGTCCATGGGATTTTCCAGGCAAAAGTACTGGAGTGGGGTGCCATTGCCTTCTCCGTAACTACTGAGCCCAAATTCTGAAACTAGAGAAGCCCATGTGCTGCAATGAAGACCAGAAACAGCCAAATAAATATTTAGAAAAGAAGAAGCAGTTAAAGAATAAAGTCATTTTCTCTTTGGTCAAGGTGGGAAGATGTAAACTGGGAGATAGCAATAACTATGGGGCCAGCCTTATGGAAAAAGTCAATCTAAGAAAATGAAGTTGATATACAGAAAAAATATATATAAAGAAAAAAAATTTTATTGGCCTTTAAGCACTTGGTTTTTGTATTATCAGAGGCACAAATGTGCCCGTGTCCTTCCCACAATTCAGTTAGTTTTTCCTAAGCTACTTTGAGTTAGGTTTTTATCACTTATAATTGAGTTCTAAAGTATTATCTTTTCTTAAGACCTCTGGTTACATTCTTACGTCCATTCCTTAATTCCTTCAGCGCACTTTATCTGTACTATTTACTGTACTACTTTATACTGTGCTTTTCCCCTAACTGCCCATATGGTGCAACTTAATATTTAGCTTTAGTACATGAGACCATATTTGTGTATATATATTCTGCTCTCACCAGTTAGATGGTAATCTTCATATGTTTTACAGTGCCATGCCAATGGGTTTGCTAATTAGCTGATGGATGGGAATTCCCTGGAGCTATACATGCAGTTATCTGTCTCTCATTTGGGATCTTGTTTAACTGCATATGTAACTGTGTATGTACCATATGTAAACAGTCCCTGGTGGCTCAGATAGTAAAGAATCTGCCATCAATGCAGGAGACCTGGGTTCGATCCCTGGGTCAGGAAGATCCCCTGGAGAAGGGAATGGCAACCCACTCCAGTATTCTTGCCTGGAGAATTCCATGGGCAGAGGAGTCTGGTGGGCTACAGTCAATAGGGTTGCAAAGAGTCAGACATGAATGAACGACCAACACTTTCAACTTTTCATGGTAAATGGTGCCTAGGATATATTCAGATAGCATACTGTGATAACAATAATCTCATTTATGTATTTTTTAAATTTACATGTTTTATTTATATATATATTTTGAGATATAGTTTATTTATGATATTAGTTTCAGGTGTGCAATTTATTGATTCAAAATTTTTATAGCTTCTATTCCATTTACAGTTACAGTAAAATATTGGCTATATTCTTTGTCTTATACAATATATGCTTTTAGGTTATCTATTTTATATATAGTAGTTTTTACCTCTTAATCCTCTAGTGCGTGCACGCATGCATGCTAAGTCACTTCAGTCATTTCCGACTCTTTACGATGCTATGGACTGTGGCCCACCAGGTTCCTCTGTCCATGGGATTCTCCAGGCAAATATACTGCAGTGGGTTGCATGCACTCCTCCAAGGAATCTTCCCAAACCAGAGATCAAACCCTGGTCTCTTATATCTCCTACACTGGCAGGCAGGTTCTTTACCACTAGAGCCACCTGGGAAGCCCTAATCCCTTCTGTACAGGATCTTCTAAAAGATGATCCTAAAAGATGATGCTGTGAAAGTGCTGTACTCAATATGCCAGCAAATTTGGAAAACTCAGCAGTGGTCACAGGACTGGAAATGGTCAGTTTTCATTCCAATCCCTAAGAAAGGCAATGCCAAAGAACGCTCAAACTACTGCACAATTGCACTCATCTCACACGCTAGTAAAGTAATGCTCAAAATTCTCCAAGCCAGGCTTCAGCAATTTGTGAACCATGAACTTCCAGATGTTCAAACTGGGCAGAGGAACCAGAGATCAAATTGCTAATGTCCTCTGGATCATTGAAAAAGCAAGAGAGTTCCAGAAAAACATCTATTTCTGCTTTATTGACTATGCCAAAGCCTTTGACTGCGTGCATCACAATAAACTGTGGAAAATTCTGAAACAGATGGGAATACCAGAGCACCTGATCTGCCTCTTGAGAAATCTGTATGCAGGTCAGGAAGCAATATTTAGAACTGGACATGGAACAACAGACTGGTTCCAAATAGGAAAAGGAGTACGTCAAGGCTGTATATTGTCACCCTGCTTATTTAACTTCTATGCAAAGTACATCATGAGAAATGCTGGGCTGGAAGAAGCACAAGCTGGAATCAAGATTACTGGGAGAAATATCAATAATCTCAGATATGCAGATGACACCACCTTTATGGCAGAAAGTGAAGAGGAACTAAAAAGCCTCTTGATGAAAGAGGAGAGTGAAAAAGTTGGCTTAAAGCTCACAGGGAAATAGATGGGGAAACAGTGGAAACAGTATCAGACTTTATTTTTGGGGGCTCCAAAATCACTGCAGATGGTGATTGCAGCCATGAAATTAAAAGACGCTTACTCCTTGGGAGGAAAGTTATGACCAACCTAGATAGCATATTCAAAAGCAGAGACATTACTTTGCCAACGAAGGTCCATCTAATCAAGGCTACGGTTTTTCCAGTGGTCATGTATGGATGTGAGAGTTGGACTGTGAAGAAAGCTGAGCGCTGAAGAATTGATGCTTTTGAACTGTGGTGTTGGAGAAGACTCTTGAGAGTCCCTTGGACTGCAAGGAGATCCAACCAGTCCATTCTAAAGGAAATCAGTCCAGGGTATTCTTTGGAAGGACTGATGCTAAAGCTGAAACTCCAATACTTTGGCCACCTCATGTGAAGAGTTGACTCATTGGAAGACTCTGATGCTGGGAAGGATTGGGGGCAGGAGGAGAAGAGGATGACAGAGGATGAGGTGGCTGGATGGCATTACTGACTCGTTAGATGTGAGTTTGAGTGAACTCCGGGAGCTAATGATGGACAGGGAGGCCTGGCGTGGTGCGATTCATGGGGTCGCAGAGAGTCAGACACGACTGAGCGACTGAACTGAACTGAACTGATGGTAACCCTGTTTTAGTATTTAACAGAATCTCCATACTGTTCTCCTAGCAGCTGCACCAACTTGCATTCCCACCAACAGTGTAGGAGGGTTCTCTTTCTTTATACACTCTCCAGCATTTATTGCTTATAGATTTTTTTTAATGATGGCCATTCTAACTAGTGTGAGGTGGTACCTCACTGCCACTTTGATTTGCATTTCTCTAATTATTAAGGATGTTGAGGATCTTTTCATGGGCCTCTTGCCCACCCGTATGTCTTCTTCAGAGAAATATCTCTTTAGATTTTCCATCTATATTGTGATTGCGTTCTTTTTGAGCTACATGAGTTACTTGCATATTTTAGAGATTAATCCTTTATCCATTGCTTCATTTGCAAATATTTTCTCCCATTCTGGGGGTTTTCTTTTTGTTTTTTTTGATGGTTTCCTTTGCTATGCAAAAGCTTTTAAGTTTAATTAGGTCCTCGGTTTGTTTGTTTTTGTTTTTATTTTTACTACTCTTGAAAGTGCATCAAAAGATCTTGCTGTGATTTATATCAGAGAGTGTTCTGCCCATGTTTTTTTCATTTTATTTACTCATTTCTTCTCTGTTTGCTGTGGTAGGACTTCCAAACCTATGTTGGTTAAAATTGGAGAGAGTGGAATGATCTTAGAAGAAACGCTTTCTGTGTTACACTATATTTTAAAAGAAAGATCTTTAGCTATATATTTTTACCTTTAGCTATAGGAAATGGTTTAGGAAGAATAATCGTTTAGGTGGAGTGCAATGTACCAAATAATCATTACTAAACATTGGACAACATAAAGACAACTTTTATTTTTTCCTTTAAAATTCCAAATCTACTCAAGATAGGGATTCTCTTTATTGGCCTATTTAATGACATATACATAATGAGATGGGGGCATTGTTAGGAATGTGGTCTTATCTGCCTGATTTGCCCTGAATGTTGCTCTGTTTTGCAGTAAAGAGAAGCCCTGATTACAGTCTTCAAATGACACTAGTGACCATTTAAAGCTAATTTTTTTCTTCTGAGAAATATAAAACAGATACACACAAATAGGCCTGTAGTTGTCTAATGTCTAATATCCACTGAACGAATTGCCTTCTCTTATTTTTGTTGAAATTTTTCTTCATATATAGAAGGAGATAACTTCAAGTATAGAAAATTTATATGCTTCAAATTTTATATCAAATTAAGTTTATACATTGATTAAGATATTCAGAGCAGCATTTTCTCAAGTAATTAGCACTTTTTTGGGGTGTGGGGTTATTAAAGTTTAAGTCATAAGTCAAAATTACTTTCAGTTTCAAGGATTTTTTTTTTGGTGAGTTGACTCAGCTAATTCCCTTTTTTCCTAAGCTACTTTGAGTGATTATTCACAATAATGTAGTAATACTTGCTGGAGTTTTTATTGCTAGTATTTTTTTAAGAGGACTATTGTTGATATAAATAAAGTAATCGCTAATTGCAATTCATTGCTGTAGTTCACATTTCAGCTTTACATCTGTTCCCGGGGAGAAGCCTGAAAAGATTGGAGGAGCGGTATTGACTATTTGCAGTCAGAAAATGTTTCAGTAGCTCTATTTACCATGTCAAAACAGAAGAAAAGCAACACATTTGTTACATCAGTCGCTTTTGTTCTCAAGTGTGGCTGGCAAATAACAACTTTGTGTTATTATCACACAATAGACTAGGGTTCTGCTTTTATTTTTCTCTTTTTTAACTGAAATTACAAGTCATCCAGAGTTCAGAGGCTAATTTTGTACCAATTACCAAGCAGCAAGGATAAAAGTTTCCCTCTGAAAGGCATCATAAAGCTGCAGTGGGTTAAATCAGGCCTCACTTAATACTGAATCTGACTTTACAAACAACACTGTTAAAGGCAATTCTAATGAGAGCGTAAAGCCTTAGAAGCTTTTCAGATACAATCCTATGGTTTGGCCTGTATGCAGAAGACGGTTAATCTACAGACAGGCACACATTCGTGATGGACTGCTCAGGGTTGCAAACACACACATTCAATCAAAACCTTTCTGCAAATGGGCAGATTTTCACATGTGAACTCCAAGTGACAGGAACACACACTTAACACGCCTCTCTGATGCTTCTGAAAGGATATCTTAAAGGAACTTTTCCCCTGTGACTAATAACACTAAGGAATTGTACACGGATTTACTTCTGCTCTGTGAGATTTTCCAATAGCTCAGTTGAATTTTTTTTTTTCCCGATCACTGCTGAAATTAAAAAGAAATTCAGACAAGCAGACAGACTTTTGTCCTTGAAAAACACTCTTTATTATAATCTTAACTCTTGAAAAGTATTTAAGTCATGAGGGCCACACCAGAAAACAGAGAACTTTTCTGCTCAGAGGGCCTGAAAATTAAGGTCAAATCTCTAAGTTCCCCACTCCCACCTTCCATGTTCTGCCAATAAAGAAAACAAACCAGTCTCTTTCTCAAAAGCTGGAGGGCAGCACTGCAGAGAGCCTCAGAGACCAGAAAAACACCTGCCAAAAGACACCAAGAAAAGGTCTAAACTCAACAAATCCCCGGGCCCGTGAAGCAGTGTGTGCTCCACTGTTTCCCTATGTGGAGGTTTCTTATCTCTTTCCTATTTAAAACATGGAGTGGGAAGAATGTTTTAATCCAGAGTTTTTACTGTTGTAACCTAGGAACAATAATTTGAGGTTTCTAAGTATGTAAGTGTCACCATGGAGACAAAAAGAAACCTCTCTGAGATACACTCTGCCTGGAGCTTATCTCTTAAAAAAAAAAAAAGAAAGGACATCAAATTCAAAGTATATGTAGACTTATGGACTGTTGAGCTAGGTGAATCTTTGGTCTTTTACTAGCCCTGAAAATGGATTTTAAAATTTTTATTTATTGAAGTAACAGTGGTTTATGGGCTTCCCAGATGGCGCTAGTGGTAAAGAAGCTGCCTGCCAATGCAGGAGATGTAAGAGACACGGGTTCAGTCCCTGGGTGGGGAAGATCCCCCGGAGGAGGGCACTGCAACCCACTGCAGTATTCTTGCCTGGAGAATCCCATGGACAGAGGAGCCCATAGCCCATAAGTGACTGAAGTGACTTAGCACACACACAGCACATAATACTAGCTTATAATGAAAACAGATTTTTTTAAATGTCCAGATAATTGTTAGTTGGTTACAAAGTGCTATAACCGCTATTGGGAACAATTTACAAATCATCCTCAAAATTACAATTACACATACTCTTTGACCTAGCAGGACTTCTTTTAGGAATTTATCCTACAGATATATTATAGTATATATTATAGTGTATATATATATATATATATATATAGTATACTACATATATTATAGGATGACATTCCTATTAATAGGGCACTGGTTAAAATAAAGTATGGAGTACTATGCAGACATACTGATATGGGATCATATATAAGCTATACTGTGAAAGGTTGAAAGCAAAAGGAGAAGGGGACAGCAGAGGATGAGATGGTTAGATAGCATCACTAACTCAATGGACATGAATTTGAGCAAACTCCTGGAGAGAGTGAAGGACAAGGAAGCCTAGTGTGCTGCAGTCCCCAGGGCTGCAAAGTTCGGGACACAACTTAGCAACTGAACAACTACAGCAACCTACTATAAAGCAAAACTAGCAGGTTTTCCCTGGTGGCTAAGACTATGCTCCCAGTGTAGGAGGCTTGGGTTCGATCCCTGGTCAGGGACTTGGAATCCACATGCTGCAACTAAGTTCACAAGCTGCAACTGAATTCGAATGCCACAATTAAGACCCAGCACAGTCAAATAAACAAATATTCTAAAATAAACAAAAATAGCAAGTACAGTGTACAGTACACTACTATTTATGCGTGAGGGATGACTTTGTTATTTGTTTGTATATGTGTAATATACCTTTGTACAGATTCACCAGAGAGTGCTAATATTGGTTTCCTCATGACACATGGAGCTTAGTAATTGGGGGGAGGGGGGTGGGGGGTGCGGGTACAGGGAATGGGAGGGAGTCCCTTCACTCTATACCTTTTGCTGCTGCTGCTGCTAAGTCGCTTCAATCGTGTCTGACTCTGTGCAACCCCAGAGACGGCAGCCCACCAGGCTCCCCTGTCCCTGGGATTCTCCAGGCAAGAACACTGGAGTGGGTTGCCATTTCCTTCTCCAATGCATGAAAGTGAAAAGTGAAAGTGCAGTCGCGCAGTCGTGTCCGACTCTTGGCGACCCCATGGACTGCAGCCTACCAGGCTCCTCCGTCCATGGGATTTTCCAGGCAGGAGTACTGGAGTGGGGTGCCACTGCCTTCTCTGTACCTTTTAGTACCTTTTAAATTTGAACCATGAAAAATGTACTATTTGAAAAAAAAAGTAAATGTAAACTATGTGTGTGCACGCATGTGTGTGTAATTTTTACTTTATATAAAACAGTAAATTTAAACAATGCGTGTGTGCTAAGTCTCTTCAGTCATGTCCGACTCTTGGCAACCTATGGACTGTAGCCTACCGGCTCCTCTGTCCATGGGATTCTCCAGGCAAGAGCACCGGAGTGAACTGCCGTGCCCTCCTCCCGGGTCTCCTGACCCAGGGATCGAACCTGAGTCAGGTGAGACAGAACTGTTCACTGACCTATAGAAGTTTCATTAGTTCTACCCACATTCAGGAATGTCTTAACATTTCTGTTTTTCATCTTGTATAAAAAGATTTTCTCTCGTGGAAAAAGTGTATCTGGAAAATGTATCAAAATAGTCATAGCTAATTGAACATATGCTATGCGCCAGGCAGGGTACGCATCGCCTCACATATGTGTTCTCAGTTAATCTCAACTCCATGAGATGGCCACTCTTCTTCCCTTCACGTTACAGAAGATGACACTGATACATCACAGCTACAATTCACACCCAATTCTTACTCACTCAAAAGCTTGTGTTTAGTCATTCTGCCATGCTATCGGTCTTAACTTCTTTCAATATACTTAAATTCGTCAAGGAATTTTGGCTGTATATCAACTCAATAAAATTGGATAAGTAGAAAAAAATGTCTAGGTATTATCTGGCAACTGGTTATCTCATTTGATCAGTATAAAAAAGAAAAAAATTGTTCCAGAATAAGGCCAAATATGTTGGCTGCGTTCTTGCATGCCGATGTGGTGTAATCTTGAGGCCATCTGGTCAAAATCTTAAGTCATTAAATATAATTTGTGATTAAATAGGAACTTTCAACAAGGATAGAACGAACCATTAGGAAAAACAAAACAAAACAACCCACTCTTCTTTGGTGGCTTGGTATCAAGAGCCAGATGTGAAAACATCAGTTAGCTTTGGGTTGGTGCAGATTTAAAATTTCTTAGGTTCATTGGACTTTAGTCTTGTGTGGTTCAAGTTTCACTTAGCATTGGAAGTATGAAATTTTGGTCTTCAAAGGATAAAGATATTTGAAAAGCATCACAGGACTTCAAAAGTTTTATACCAAACAATGCTGATTACTTAAATATAAACAAATCAGTACCATCTGGATTATCTGCAAGTTCACATAGAATCTTAAAGGGAAAAAATTTAATGCCTGGAAGAATACACTGAGGGCTTGGTCAAATGTAAAAGTTGGAAAATAGATTTCTCTGGGTAGGTTTGTGGACTCTCCTCCACTCAAAAAATTATCTATATTCATTGTGTAAATCAGAAGACTAAAATTTAAAGGGTCATTTCTTTGCCATATTACCAAAAAAATTCAACAACATTCAAATATTCATGTAAAAAAATAACACCACCTACCTTTAAGAGCTTTGTTGTTTACAAAAGGACAAAGCTTTTTTCTTTTACATGGATACCTGTGACTTTTGAAAGAGATCATTGTGATACATCTTCAAGTACTTAGATGGCACTAATATCTTTTTTTAAACTCTTATTTACATCCCCCAAAGCTTGAGATAGTTTCTAATGAAATACATATATTGTTTCTATCAGAGTCCAGGCAAGAAAACAGAAACCACTCAAAGTCTTTCACAGAGGGAATTTTAATTCAGTGAATGACATGGTCACAAAAAAGTGATGGAAAAGCTGAGAAGGTAAGCATACGACACTGAGGCAACCCAGGAATGAGCAACACAGGACCTATAACCAGCCTAGATGAGGCAACCAGAGGAGGCAGAGTGATCAAATCTAGAAAACAGGCTAGAGTGGGCAGCCCGTTCCACTGAGCTGTCATTAGCCAGTGTCTGCCAGCCAGGAGGTGCTGCCCGGCAGAAACTGAAACCAAAAATGTGATGCAACCACTCCTGTAGGAGCTGCCTGGGACAGAGTTACAAATAACTTGCCTTCTCCCATCCTCTACTGCAGTCTTCTGCCAGTGCCTCTCATCAGCTAAACCTACCTGGAAGCCAGGGAAAGAAGGAACTGGGACAATAATTCCCTTTGATGTACAGAAGCGCATAGCAAGAGCAGAGAATGGATCCCAGAGTGTAGCCTTTTTGCTGGTGGCTCAGAGGTTAACGCGTCTGCCTGGAATGCGGGAGACCTGGGTTCGATCCCTGGGTTGGGAAGATTCCCTGGAGAAGGAAATGGCAATCCATTCCAGTACTCTTGCCTGGAGAATCCCATGGAGGGAGGAGCCTGGTGGGCTACAATCCATGGGGTTGCAAAGAGTCAGACACGACTGAGTGACTTTCACTTCACTAGACCAACTCAAGAGAGACTTCTACCTAATGTGAGTGCACTATCCCTCACGCAAGCAAGGATGCTGACGTCTTCAGGAGACACAAAGTCCTAGCAGCCATTGTGTCCATCTCAAGGTTCTCCGAGTGGTACATAATCCTTCCTCCCTCGGTGTGGCTCCCTGTGGTCCTGGTGACCTATGAACTCAATTGCAAAATTAAGCACTACCAACTCTCATTTGGGCTTCCCAGGTGGTACCAGTAGTAAAGAATTCGCTGGCCAAGGCAGGAGAAATAAGGCTTGAGTCTGATCCCTGGGTCCCCCTGGAGGAGGGCATGACAACCCACTCTAGTATTCTCACCCAGAGAACCCCATGGACAGAGGAGCTTGGCGGGCTACCGTCCATGAGGTCGAAAAAACTAGAGCAACTTAGCACGAAACTCTTATTCAATGTAATGGGGAAGAGAAAAGGGAAAAAATCTGAAAGATAGAGAAAAAATATGGTGTATGTATATACGAATTTTATATACATAAATATAACTTAGGTGTGTGTCTGTGTATTTTTTAAAGGCACAGTTGCTACAGTCACTGTTTCTGTTAACTATTACAAGGTCAAGGGTGGTATTTATTACTTCCTTCACCACCCATTTTATAATCCTCTCGTTCGCATCCCTCACCTTGACTGGTTGGGATTCCTTACTTGATTGGAGGACTAAAACCTTATCCCACGATAGTCCATCCTTTATTGGGTTGTTTTGGCTTAGAGCTGTCTCCTCCTGGATCACACCTTGCTATTTCCTCCCTTGGGCATGATGGCATCTGCTTCCAGTTATGGACCAGGAAGCAAAGCTAGATGAACGACAGGAAAGGATTGGTAATTAAGCCATGCAGCATGGCTGTTCCTTCTCCAGCTAACAGTTCCTCTCTCTGTTGCTGGAAGACTTGAGAGCAAGGTCCTAGGTCTTGTTTGGCCTTTTCCTCTACCCCTCAACTGCAGCCACAAGTGCTGGCCTTATTTTATATTCCACACCAGGCAATCCTAAAGGAAATCAACCCTCAATATTCATTGGAAGGACTGATACTGAAGCTGATGCTTCAATACTTTGGGCACTTGATGTGAAGAGCCGACTCACTGGAAAAGACCCTGATGCTGGGTAAGACTGAAGGCAGGAGGAGAAGGGGATGACAGAGGATAAGATGGTTGGATGGCATCATCAACTTAATGGACATGAGTTTGAGCAAACTCCAGGAGATAGTGAAGGACCGGGAAGCCTGGTGTGCTGCAGTCCATGGGGCTGCAAAGAGTCGGACACGACTCAGCAACTGGAAAACAACAACTGAACAACTGGATCAGGTAGGCCTCTCAGGCTATTCTCACACATGGCCTCTTTCTACTTTGAGAACATATCATCTGTACACTGAGGTTCACACTGGGACGTTCTAGTTACCTCAAGTGTCTCCTACAAAGTCAATGACCAGCCTTACTACATGTGTGGTTGAAACAGAAATGGAACACAGAAATCAAATTTGGGAATCATAACTGTTGGGGATAGGCACAAAGAGGAAAGGGTTAACCTGCAGAAGAAGACTTGCAGAACAGTCTTCCAGAAAGAGTTGGCTTTCTGCAAAGTTCCACTGAAACTGATTACAGTTTTGTCATAAAGACACCGGCTAATGACAAGTGTTGGACCCAGACTCCCTCATCCTGATCATAGCAAGGAAGGGAATGGTGCTTCTTCAGCTGTGGCTGTAAAGGAGCTGAGTCATGCAACCGACTCACCACATTCAAGGCTTGACCTTTACTCCCCATTTCACGGCAGGAGATAAGGGAACCATGCTGAACTAGCAGGATAGAGCCAGAACCAAGTTTCATTTTGCTGTGTTATCCCAGGCTCTGATCATGCCCAGTGGTTGAGTAAGAAGGCTGACACGTTTCTAATAATGCAGCTTGAAAGCTTCATAACCCAAGGATGGGGGTCCATCTCCCATAGGCTAATTCAACTGGAAGTCTCTGCGCTGCCCTAGAACAGATGGGCTATGAGAGAATCTGTAGTCCTGAGACTTCTGGGGTCTGGGTTCTTCTCTTATAAATGTAACTATTTGTGTGTGCTGTGTGGTCAATTTCCTTGTTGGCTCTACACCCATCTTGAGGCCTCTGTTCTGATTTGCATATTGTTTCATTAGGGTTATTTCTCAAGTACTTTTCTCAGATTCAATACAGGAGTGATATATTCCTGGAATCTTGGATTATAACTTTCTTTCTCAGTCAGTTTTTAAAAAATCTATGTAAAGTATTGCAGAGTTTCAGTTCTTTTTATAATAATACGTAGATGTTATTCTACTAATTTCTAGCTTCTGATATTATAGATTTGAAGTCAGATAGCAGTTTGTCTTTCTTTGTCAGTAAAATCTTTCTTCTGGGCTTTTCTGGTGGCTCAGCAGTAAAGAATCTGCCTGCGATCCAGAAAAGGCAGGAGAGATGTGGTTTTGATCCCCGGGTCAGGAAGATCCCCTAGAGAAGACCACAGCAACCTACTCCAGTATTCTTGCTTGGAGAATCCCATGGACAGGAGCCTGGTGGGCTACAGTCCACAGTGTCGCAAAGAGTCAGACGCGACTGAGCATGCAGGCACATAAAATCTTTTTTCTACCTGGAAGCTTTTATGATTTTCTTAAAATCTTTGGAGTTTTTAGTTTACCACAATATGCCTAGTAATGTATCTTTCCTTATTAAGACCATCTGAAATTCAACAAGCCAGTTCAGTTTGCCACTTTTTAGCTCAAGGAAATTGTTCTTGTTAGGTTTAATTATTCCCTTTTTTCTATTTATTCTATTATTTCTTTTTATTCCACTAAGGAATGCCTATTATTCATATATTGGGTCTTCTGGACCTAACTTTCAAATCTCTTATCATTTCCCTAATGATTTGCATCTCTTTCATTTTTGTTTTATGTTTTGAGATCTTTTACTTGAACTTTAGACCAGTAATTACTGCCGTTCATTTGCTCAGTTGTGTCTGACTCTTTGTGACGCCATGGACTGCAGCACACAGGGTTTCCCTGTCCTTCGCCATCTCTCCGAGTTTGCCCAAGTTTATTTCCATTGAATCAGTGATGCCTTCCAACCACCTCATCCTCTGTTGCCCTCTTCGCCTTCTGCCTTCAATCTTTCCCAGGATCAGGGTCTGCTCAAGTGAGTTGGCTATAGACCAGTAATTTGGGTCTTAACTTCAAACACCTTCTCTTTGTAATAGTATGTTGATTCCCAGTTATTTTGTGCAGTTCATGAAACTCTTTTAATGAGTTTTCATTATACTTTTAATTCTCTCCTGGTTCTCTTTGAATAAGGAATTATTCTGAGTATCCTGTTTATGCATCTTCTCTCTGGCTGCTGGACCTAGTTATATTGACCTTCTCCCCTTTAAGAATTGGAACTACAGATTTCAGATGCTAGCATCAGTATTTTCTAGTGTTGGTCTAGAGAGATTAATGAGAGATTAATCTCTCATCTGGCTCAGAAACGAGAAGGGCCTGCAGCCACTCCCTCCCAACCAGAGGTTATGTTCACTATTGGCTCCACACCTCCACTCCTCCCTATATGACCCTGTAACATGGAGGTTGGAGAAGGAAATGGCAACCCACTCCAGTATTCTTGCCTAGAGAATCCTATGAACAGAGGAGCCTGGTGAGCTGCTGTCCATAGGGTCACAGAGTTGGACACGACTGAAGCAACTTAGCAGCAGCAGCAGCAACATGGCAGTACCTTTCCATACTGGATGGGATTTTCTACCTAAGTCATGTGACTTGATGTGACCAATGGGACACTTGTAAGCAGAGGCTTGAAAAAGTATGAGCACATTTCCATTTGCTATGTGTTTCCTTTGCCTTCACCCCAGGAATGCCTCTGGGCTAACGTGTAGAAGGATAAGACACATGGAACAGAATTATATCATCCAGTTGACCCTCCAAACACCACCTCATCTCATTCTGGTCTGCTTATAAAGCTAATAACATAGGCTAATATAGATAATGCTATCAAAGATATCTTTAAATTGTAAAAAATAAAATAATATAAATAGTTATTTATGTTTCCAGGCTTCACAGGCATTTTTGTCCATTAGAAGTCAAAGTTCTTATAATGATCTCCAAGGAGGCCTTAGACTAGCATCTACTTTCTCCACCTCCCTGACCTCTGAAAATCTCTGATTTTCCTTCTTGTTCCCTCTGTTCCAGGCACACTGGCCTCCTCGCTTTTCTTCCTTGGGCGAGGGTGAGGGGTAGGGGTGCTCTCCTGCCTCAGGGCCTTGGCATGTGTCTGGAATGCCCTCCACCTTTTTACCCAAATAGCCAAATACATGGCTTACTCCCTCGACCTTCCTATCTCCTCTGAGGTCACCTTCCCTCATTGCCCATTGATTACCTCCCACACTCTATTTTTTTTCTGTTTATTTTTCTCCATAGCACTTGTCATAATCTAACATACACTACATTTTACTTATTTTGCTAGTGTGCTCCCTTCCTCACTAGATTGAGGGCAAGGATTTTTGTTTTGTTTTGTTCTCTGCTACATCTAATATCTAGGCAATGCTTAGTAAATACTCATTGAATTGAGTAAAGCAATCAATACTTTAAAACATTATCTTTGGGAACTTCCATGGTGGTCCAGTGGCTAAGACCCCACGCTCCCAATACAGGGATCCTGGTCAGGGAACTAGATTCACACGCCACAGCCAAAGATCCCACACGCTGCAACATCGAAGACCGAAGATTCTGCATGTCACAACTAAAATCTGCTGCATCCAAATACAAATGAATAAAAACCATTTTTTAAAAGAAAAGAAAAAGAAGAGGGTAAAATTAACACAAATAAATAAAACATTATCTTTGGCCTAGAGTCAAATGCTTATTTTTATTGTAACAGAACAAGCATTCTGTTAGTCGCAAAGTGGCATCATGTCATTTAAGTTCAAGCAAAATCTAATGGTGGCTGAAGAGAGATGGTCATTTTAGATACAGTTTATTTAATCTATTAAGGGCCTATCACTGTTCTCATTGTGGTAGATATGATGTGAATTCTTAATAAATTTGAATGTCCAGATAATTTTTTTCTCCGAAATAAAGGGCTAATTATGTCTCCACAAAAGCCTTAAAAATTCTTAAACACTCTCAACAGATTTCTCATCAAGTTAAAACAGAATATAGCTTTGGTCATTAGTGAGATGTGACATGAGTTATGCAGAAGCTTGGCTTAGATAAGTGAAAGTCGCTCTGCTGCTGCTGCTGCTGCTGCTGCTGCTAAGTCGCTTCAGTCGTGTCCGACTCTGTGCGACTCCATAGATGGCAGCCCCCCAGGCTCCCCCGTCCCTGGGATTCTCCAGGCAAGAATACTGGAGTGGGTTGCCATTTCCTTCTCCAATGCATGAGTCATGTCCAATTCTTTGCAACCCCATGGACTATATAGTCCATGGGATTCTCCAGGCCAGAATACTGGAGTGGGTCGCTGTTCCCTTCTCCAGGGGATCTTTGCAGTCCAGGGATCAAATCCAGGTCTCCCGCTTTGCAGGCGGATTCTTTACCAGCTGAACCACCAGGGAAGCTTAGATAAAATAACCTCATAATGTATTTCAAATAGAGAATTAATTCAGCTTTTCCATGTTCACAAATTGTTGACACACAGGCTTTTTCCCCCAATTAATAGTGAGAAATGCTTATAATAGAATACTTATAAAATACACAAAAATAAACAAGAATCTCCCTTTTTCCATTTAATTCTGCATATTATTATGTATTCTTCATAAATGTGTTTATAATTGCAACAACCCAATCTATACGCTGCTGCTGCTGCTAAGTCACTTCAGTCGTGTCCAACTCTGTGTGACCCCATAGATGGCAGCCCACCAGGCTCCCCTGTCCCTGGGATTCTCCAGGTAAGAACACTGGAGTGGGCTGCCATTTCCTTCTCCAGTGCATCAAAGTGAAAAGTGAAAGTGAAGTTGCTCAGTCGTGTCCAACTCTTAGCGACCCCATGGACTGCAGCCTACCAGGCTCCTCGGTCCATGGGATTTTCCAGGCAAGAGTACTGGAGTAGGTTGCCATTGCCTTTTCTGTATCTGTATGGGTCCTCCATAATTTATCTATTACCCTGTTATAGAATTTGTAAGCTGTTTTCTATTTTTCTTTATTATAAATAAAGCCTTGATGATCATCCTTGTACATAATTCTTTGAATGTATCTGTTATATGTATTTTGGATAAAGTCACAGATATAGAACTAATAAATCAACATTTAAAAATTTGTTGCTACATATTGTCTTACTATTTTCCAGAAATACTACATCACTTTTTACTTCCATCAGCAGTGAGTTAATGCATCTCATCCCTCTCCCACCAGCACTGAATTTTTTTCTATTGTGGTAAAATATATATAACATAAAATTGACCATTCCAACCATTTTTAAAGTGTACAGTTCTGTGGCAATCAGTATTCTTACATTGCTATGCAACCATCACCACATTCCTTTTCAAAACTTTCATCTTCCCAAAATGAATTCTGTACCAAATAAACAATAATTTCCTCTCTCCCCTCTCCTCAGCCTCCAGCAACCACCATTCCATTTTCTATATCTCTGAATTTAACTACTCTAGGTACATCATGTAAGTAGAATCACACAATGTTGTCCTAATGTGACTGGCTTGTTTTGCTTAACATAATGTCCTCAAAGGTCATCCATGTTGTAGCATGCATCAGAATTTCCTTCATTTTTAAAGCTGAATAATATCCCATCGCAAAGCTGACCATGGATAAACATTATCCATTCATCTGTCAATGGATACTTGGTTTCCTTCCATCTTTTGGCTATACAGCATTATATTTTAAAGACTTCTCCCTATATAGTTTTAATTATATTTATTTACTTTATTGTGATGCTAAATGTCATAGTCTGTGTGCGAGTCAGAAAAGAATTTCCAGACATGAGGCAGAATAGAGTTTATTAGAGTGGGAGATGCTGTTAGCACAGCAGGCCACCTAGTTGCCAATTTTGAGAAAAGTAAAACAGAAGAGTGAAAAAGCTGGCTTAAAACTCAGCATTCAAAAAACTAAGATCATGGCTCTGGTCCCATCACTTAAAGGCAAATAGATGGGGAAACAATGGAAACAGTGACAAACTTTATTTTCTTGGGCTACAAAAGAAATTTTGTGGCTGTCCAGGAAATTAAAAGATGCTCGCTCTTTGGAAGTAAAGCTATGACACACCTAGACAGTGTATTAAAAAGCAGAGGCATCCTTTTGCCAACAATGATCCATGTAGTCGAAGATAATGGTTTTTCTGGTAGTCATGTATGGATGTGAGAGTTGTACCATAAAGAAGGCTGAGCTCCAAAGAATTTAGGCTTTTGAACTGTGGTGCTGGAGAAGATTCTTGAGAGTTCCTTGGACAGCAAGGAGATCAAACCAGTCAATCCTAAAGGAAATCAATCCTGAATATTGACTGGAAGAACTGATGTTGAAGCTCAAGCTCCAATACTTTGGTCACCTGATGAGAAGAGCCAACTTATTGGAAAAGACCCTGATGCTGAGAAAGACTGAGGGCAGGAAAAGAAGGGGACGACAGAGAATAAGATGGTTGGATTGCATCGCCAATGCAATGGACGAGAGTTTGAGCAAACTCTGGGAGATGGTGAAGGACAGGGAAGCCTGTATGCTGTAGTCCATGGGGTCGCAAAGGGTCAGATATGGCTTAGTGACAGAACAACAGCAGCCAATTTTTATAACCTCAAGAGAGAGAAAATTCCTACTGGAAGGGTGGCATTAGGTGATTGGTTAGGATGCTAAAGAGTGGGTAACAGTGTGGGTATTTTACCTAGTATGGGGCCAGGGAACTGGCCAATTTAGATTCAGAGACTCACATCAACAGTTGCTATGGGGCTTGATTTGTTCCAGAGATTTTTGTCCTGTGACCTTGGTACAGTACTCCACACTGAACACATAGACATTTTTTTCCCCTCTTGATTAGTTTCCTGGATTTTAAATTTGCTTATGCTGGATTTTGGGAGAAGAGCTTCACGTACTTTAATAAGTATTACAAAAAATCAACACAGGAATATGTTAAGCTAAGAACATCTCATGTACGTTTGTATCCAGAGTCAAAAGTTCTAATATTTAATCATGTGGGTTTTTTTTTTTTTTTTTTGCAATTTGCCATAGCTGCCTTTAGATGGCATTAGATCCTTGGGGATGTGTTGTGGAGGTTTTTGGATACTGTATGGAAATGGGTATGTTTTGACAAGCATGGTGGATTTTAAATCTGGCCCAAATATTATTTGGGACCTAGAATACAGGAGAAATCAATATAGAAGCTGCACACCTGGAGGTCATATTCTGGCTATATTCTAAACAAGTCCTGGCCTTTCGCTTTTTCCTAACAGCAGATTTGTCCAGGTCTTCACCTTGGATTGCAATGTGGGAGACCTGGGTTTGATCCCTGGGTCAGGAAGATCCCCTGGAGAAGGAAATGGCAACCCACTCCAGTATTCTTGCCAACCTGCTCCAGTATTCTTGCCTGGAGAATCCCATGGATGGAGGAGCCTGGTGGGCTACAGTCCATGGGGTCTCAATGAGTCGGACACGACTGAGCGACTTCACTTTCTTTCTTTCACTTTCACCTTGGATTAGTTTTAGAACAAAAATCTTAAAAATGTTTTGAGTTTTTTTCAATGTGAGTTCCTAAGCAAAGCAGAGACTATCCTCTCTCCCCACACATGGTACAAGTTTGGGCAGAAAGGGATTTTTTTTTTCATACACGTAAGTGTCAGGGGAAGCACACTGATTGAAACCACGCCGTCCAGGCACCATAGTAACTATTTGCATACGTTTACAACAGGAGGTCCTGGTGAGGAACATGGAACTAATAAGCCTCCACCAACTGGAAGAGTTTGGGAAAGGTCAAAAGGAGATACCACCTGTTCGATCACCTCCCAGAATCCTTCTCTCTGGCATCCATCTTGGCTGAACAAGGCATGCACCACCAGGAAGGACTCTGAGTCAGAATGATTGGCTAAAGACAATCCGGAAACTAATCCCATTTTGGTAAAACCCAAGAGTGTGAGCCACGTGGCAGAGCAGTTCTCCTGGGTTCCCTTACCCTACTGCTCTCTGCCCTGGTGCCCTTACCCAATAAAATCTCTTGCTTTGTCAGCACATGTGTCTCCTCAGAAAATTCATTTCTGAACTCTGTTAGAATTCAGATTCAATTCTGTTAGACAAGAGCCTGCTTTCGGTCCATGGAAGGGGTCCCCCTTCCTGCAACAAAAGGAATCCCTAACGTTCATTTTTCTGAATCAGCACTTCAGACAGCAGAGGTTCTCCTTGGTAGAATAGGAGCTTAAACCAAATACCTTGCAATGAAGGATGAAGGGAGCTGCTGTCTCCATGATTGTGATGTTTGGATTTTGATATTAAATAATGATGTTTGTATTCCTACTTTCTGCTACTACTTTCAGAGCTTGTTTTGCTGAAAGAGACTTTTTATTCTAATTTTCAAGTTGCTATAGTTTCCTGAAAAGATGCTTTACTCTCAGCAAAAGGGAACCTGACTGTAACACATTTCCCTTTTTTGGCATGGATGTGAAGGGCTAGTGGTAAAGAACTGACCTGCAAATGCAGGAGACTAAGAGATGTGGGTTTGATCCCTAGGTCTGGAAGATCCCCTGGAGGAGGGCCTGGCAACTCACTCCAGTATTCTTGCCTGGAGAAAGAATCCCATGAACAGAGGAGCCTGGCGGGCTACACTTCATGGTGCTTCACAGAGCTGGACACGACTGACTGAATGAGCATGCATTCACGCACACATGCAGGAGATCAAGGGACTCTCCCAGGGCTTCAGGTTGGTGGCTTTGTGGCCAGCCTTTCCTCCAGTGTGGGAACTGGCTGGCTCCAAGATCTTGGTTAAGTGGAGCCCCTAGACCATACTGTCTTCCAAATGAAACCAAAGTGCTGCTGAAAGCTGGAAGGAAACCTTTCAAACACACTAGATTGTTTGCACAAAGACTTCTTTTAAGGCAAGGGGGGTTGGGTGGAGACAATAAGAACAAGCAACAATATGTTGCTTTTTCATAAGCAAGTGCCTTGGCTCATCTCTACCTCTTAAACCATTAGCTGTTTCTTTAGTAAATTATTGCTAATAACACAGGGCCTGTTTGTGTTATTAGCAACAACCTACATCACATATGTGATAGTACTTTGAACCCTTTTAAAGAAAAAAGGGTATTTCCATTATAACTCTGGTGGAGAGCTAACAAATTTTGAAAACCTATTATGTACCAAGTGCCTCATATTTCCTAGTTAAAATATTATGTACAACAACCCACAATAACTTCACAATAAGTATGACTGTCTCCATTTTATTAACAAAGAACTGAAAGTTGGAGAGCTTAAAGAAAAAATATGCTCACAGCCACTATGGAAAACAGCATAGAGGTTCCTCAAAAAACTGAAAATAGATTTGACGTATGATCCAGAAATTTTCCTGCTGGGTATACACTCAGACAAGGCTATAAAGCAAAAAAAGACATGCACTCAATCTTCATAGCAGTACTGTTTACAATAGCCAGGGCATGAAATTGACTTAAATGTTCAATGAATGGATAAAGAAGATGTAGTACATATATACAATGGAATATTACTGAGCTATAAAAAGAATGGGATAATGCTATTTGCCACAACATAGACTAGAGATTATCATGTTAAGTGAAGTCAGAAGGAGAAAGACAAATGTCATTTGATATCACTTATTTGTGGAATCTAAAATATGACACAAATGAAATTATCTATGGAACCATAAACAGACTCACAAAGAGAAGAGATAAATGGTTGCCAAGTGGGAGGAGAGGTAGGGAAGGGAAGGATTGGGAGTTTGAGATTCAGTTCAGTCGCTCAGTCGTGTCTGACTCTTTGCAACCCCATGGATTGCAGCACGCCAGGCTTCCTGCGCATCACCAACTCCCGGAGCTTACTCAAATTCATGTTCATTGAGTCGGTAATGCCATCCAACAATCTCATTCTCTGTGGTCCCCTTCTCCCGCCTTCAATCTTTCCCAGCATCAGGATCTTTTCCAATGAGTCAGCTCTTCATATCAGGTGGCCAAAGTATTGGAATTTCAGCTTCAGCATCAGTCCTTTCAATGAATATTCAGGACTGATTTCCTTTAGGATGGACTGGTTGGATCTCCTTGCAGTCCAAGGGACTCTCAAGAGTCTTCTCCAACACCACAGTTCAAAAGCATCAATTCTTTGGCACTCAACTTTCTTTATAGTCCAACTCTCACAGCCATGCATGACTACTAGAAAAACCATAGCTTTGACTAGATGGACCTTTGTTGGCAAAGTAATATCTCTTCTTTTTAATATGCTGTCTAGTTTGGTCATAGCTTTTCTTCCAAGGAGCAAGCATCTTTTAATTTCATGGCTTCAGTCACCATCTGCAGTGATTTTGGAGCCCAAGAAAATAAAGTCTCTCACTGTTTCCATTGTTTCCCCATCTATTTCCCATGAAGTGATGGGACCAGATGCCATGATCTCAGTGTTTTGAATGTTGAGTTTTAACCCAACTTTTTCACTTTCCTCTTTCACTTTCATCAAGAGGCTCAACTATACATCAGTAAAATTTTAAAAAAATCTTGCTCAAGTTCATATAATTATCAGTGACAAAACCAAGATCATGGTTCATCAGACTGAATATATGGTGGATACAGAAACAATTTATTTAAACTTGAAACATAATTGGCTGTGTCGACTGAAAAAAAATGCACAGCTTAAAAGTTGGGAATTATGTTTTATTCAGCAGACTTCCTGAGGACTATAGCCCAGGATGGCAGCCTTTCAGATAGCTCTGAGGGACTGTTTCAGAGAGGTAAGGTAGGAGTCACAATGTATAGCAAGTTTTTGCAACAAAGACCAGACAGTTGGAACTTCAAAGAGTATTGTTAAATAAAGAGAACTAGACATCTGCTGGGAGGGATTGGGCAGGAGGAGAAGGGGGCGACAGGGGATGAGATGGCTGGATGGCATCACCGACTTGATGGACGTGCTTTTGAGTGAACTCCAGGAGTTGATGATGGACAGGGAGGTGTGCTGCAATTCATGGGATCGCAGAGTCAGACACGACTGAGTGACTGAACTGAACTGAACTGAGACATCTCAAGTTAAGTAACTTAGTGCTTTTCTATCTATTGGAAGGTGCAAGAGTCTGGGCTTATTGAAATTATCCCTTTGATAAGCATCTTAACTCTCTAGCCAGTATCCTGGTTTTCTTTTTTCCCATCCTTAATTCCCCTCAGGGTGTACCGACAGGGTCCAGTGCAGTGGCTGATGGCTTTATGGTCACAATATCCTTTGTTTACTGAAGCAGCCGTCGACATTTTTTGTCCACACCTGCTTAGCCCAAATTGACATCTTTTGAATCTTTGTAAAATTTTCATACCTTTTCTCTCTTTAATAATCTCTGATCATGATAAACTGTAGATATATTTCACAATTCTTCTTTCTGTAGTTATATCTTAACCATAATTGACAGCATTTTACCTTTTATTCATTGAATTTGTAGTTAGTCTAGTCGAGGTTTGATCAATGGAAAGGATGACCAAGACAGACAGCAACACACACGTTTTACTGAGTAGTGCTTGAATGAGGATACAAGAGAGGTGACATCTGTCGAAGCAGGTGACCATCCAGAGGCTGACCACAGCGGCTATCGGCTGGAAGATGAAGGGTAGTTAGGCACCAGCTATCGGCTGGAAGAGGAAGGGTAGTTAGGCAAGGGAACTCCCAGGGGAGGGAGGGATGAAAGAAGGAGCTTACATGGAGCCTCTGGTGAGGCAGCTCCAAGGGCAGCATCAGCTTCGGGTCTTTTTATTGCAAGGCTGTCTTATCAATAGGTAACAACAGTTGGGCGATGTTTTAGAGGTATATGCAAAGCAAGTAGGCACTGAGTTGCTAACATTTGAATTGTTTAGGCTATTTTAAAAATAACTGGGGACTTGCCTGGTAGTACAATGGGTAAGAATCCACCTGCTAATGTAGGAGACACGGGTTTGGTCCCTGGTCTGGAAGATTCCACATGCCGCAGAGAAACTAAGTTTGTGTGCCACACTACTGAAATCTGTGCTCTGCAACAAGATAAGTCACCACAATGAGAAACCCACACGCCACAACAGAGAGTAGCCCCCACTTGCCGCAACTAGAGAAAGCCCATGCACAGCAAACGAAGACCTAGTGCAACTAAGAAGAAGTAAACAATTTTTTTGATAATTGGAAGTGTAAGAACTTGAGTTTGGTGCCAATGGGCTTTTTTTTTTTTAAGACATTTAATTAATTAATTTATTTGACTGGGCCAGGCCTTAGTCGCGGCGTGCAGTATCTTTAGTTGCAGCATGCGAACTCCTAGTTGCCACCTGTGGGGTCTAGTTCCCTCACCAGGGATGGAACCCAGGTCCCCTGCGTTGGGAGCCCGGAGTCCTGCCAATGGGCTTTTGAGCTAATGGAGCTCAGCCTGCGGGGAAGAAATAAAGAACCTGGGGGCCAGTATGCAGAGGCCATCTTTGCTTTGTTTATGTAACAATCTATCTCAAGGCACCAGATGCGCTTACTTGTTCTGGGAACACAGAATAGCTTCTTTTGATCATAGAAAGTATCTAATCCAAGTAAACTAACAGTTTATGAGTTCAATGATATTACCTATGCCTTTATTTACCTATACTTGTATAGAGAAAAAACATTATTTGTGCTAAGTAAAAGTAGGTGACTCTAGCTTCAGATATAGTTGCATTTTGAATTTGAATTTCTTATGATTACAAAGGACTTCCCTGGTGGCTCAAATGGTAAAGAATCTGCCTGCAATGCAGGAGACCCAGGTTCGATCCCTGGGGGAAGATCCTCTGGAGAAGCGAATGGCTACCCACTCCAGTATTCTTGCCTGGAGAATTCCATGGACAGAGGAGCCTGGTGGGCTACAATCCATAGAGTTGCAAAGAGTTGGGCACTACTGGGCTTTCTTTCACTTTCTTTCATGATTACAAATTTTGGTATCACTTTGGAACATTCAAATATTTCTGCCTCCAGCTAGAACCACCTAAGGATTTATGTTTAATTGCTTCTTATCCATATATATAAACTACATACACATGGATGAGAAGTCCAATGAAACTCTAAACTCCCCTTCCACCTTGTAGATGCGTATATATCTATCTTTAGTTTGTAAGGCAGTTCTTATTCTGATATGTTACTAGCTTTATTGTAACTCAGAATATTTACAACTGGAGTATACGTTGACTGCAGGTTTTCTCCTCTTGGCCTTGGCATTGCTGGCAGCTCCAGCCAGCCTCCTCTGCTCAAGTTCATTGAGGCACCAGCACCATTCTTTGCCCTCAAACTCCAGGGGACATATGACAAGCCTTCCTAAGAATTCTTAGTCTCTATACGTTGTATTGCAGCCTTGGGTCTACACAGCTGCCGTGCTATCTGCTCTCAAGATTTCCATGAAGGGAAATCTCGACGGAATCCCTAGGCTCTTAGTGGATGCTGGATGTTGGATGAGTTTAGTGATGTTGAACTAGACAGTTCCTTATTAGTGGTGAGCATCTTGTTTAGTACAACAGACCTTAATTGCACCCTTCTCTGGGCTTCCCTGGTGGCTCAGTGGTCAAGAGTTAACTTGCCAGTGCAGGAGATATGAATTCAATCCCCGACCGGGGAAGATCCCACATGCCTCGGAGCAACTAAGCCCGTGTCACACAACTAGTGAGCCTGTACTCTAGAGCCCACGTGCCGCAACTACTGAAGCCCAAACTCCTAGAGCCTGTGCTCCACAAGAGAAGTCACGGCAACGAGAAGTTTGCACATCCAGAGAGCAGCCCCTGCTCACCACCGCAACGGGAGGAAAGCCCACCCAGCAACACAGACTCTGCACAGCCAAAAAACAAATATAAATAAACTAGAAGAAACTGTGACTTCACTTCCTGTATATAACCATACACATATGTTCAGTGAAAGCCATAAATCGCAAAGTTGTTTGTCTTGCATTGTCTACATTTTTAAGCTGCTTTATTCAGATATAATTGACCTATGATAAATTGCATATTTTAAGGTATATACATTGGTAAATTAAAAAAAATTTTTATTTTATTTTGAAGTATAGTTGATTTACAATGTTGTATTAGTTTCAGATGCACAGCAAAGTGATTCAGTTATCCATATACATGAATCTATTCTTTTTCAAATTTTTTTCCCATTTAGGTTTTACAGAATATTGACCTGAATTCCCTGTGCTATACAGTAGGTCCTTGTTGGTCATACGCTTTGATAAATTTTATACCTATGAACTCATCGCCACAATCAAGACAATGAAAATCTCCATCACCCTCAAACATTTCCCTGTATACCTTGATAATATTTCTCGCGCCTCTCTCTCCCACTCAATAATCGACTTTATGTCACTAGAGATTAGTTTATATTTTCTAGAGCTTTAAGAAAATCAAAACTTTTAATATAGTCTCTTTTTGTCTGGCTTCTTTCACTCAGCATTTTGTTCATCTGTGTTGTTGACTGTATCAGTAAATCATTCCTTTCTATTATTGACTAGTATCATTGTAGAGATACAGTACATTTTGTTTATCCATTCACTTCTTGATGGACATTTGGATTGCTTCCAGTTTTAGGTTATTAAAAAAATCTTCTATGAACATCTGTCTTTGTTTGAACATATGTTTTCATTTCTTTTGGGTAAACACTCAAGGTTGGAATGATTGGATCACAGGGCAGGTATATGTTTAACTTTTTAAGGAACTGTCAAATTATTTTCCAAAGTGACTGTACCATTTTACATGCTATCAGAGGTCTATGAGAGTTTCAATTTTTGAATGAATTTTGGCCCACACTTTGCATGGTCAGTCTTTTTAATTTTAATCATTCTAGTAGGTGTGCGGCAGTATCTCCTTAGTAGTTTTAATTTCCTTTTCCCTAATGACTAATGCTGTTGAGCGTCTTTTCGTATGCTTATTTTCCATCCATATCTGTTCAAATCTTTGGCTCATTTTAAAAAATTTAGTCCTTATTTTTCAAAAATAAAAAGAAATAAAATAATATTGGTTAGAAGATCATTTCCTGAAGCAAAAAAGTAGATATCTGTGGATATCAGAATCAAAGGAAAATTTTAAATTTTAAAGTTATGCATTTCTGAATTTTTTTGCAGTGAGCATGTATTACTTATTAGGAAAAAATGATTTATCTTTCTTTCTTTTGCAAATGTACATTTAAGCCAATCTTTATAGATTTGATCATTTGGTGAAGAGGATCCAGAGAATCACCTTGGAATAATGAGAACTGAATTATATATAGCTGCTGTTACCGCCTCTCAGATAGCATTATAATGAACAGTACATCTGGGAACAGCTGGCGGAAGAAGGGTATCGCTAGAGACAGTGCTAGAAAGGAAGTTCTTTGATTAGTCTTTGTTTTGCTCTGCAAGCATGGGGGATTGGGAAAGAGGCTGAGCTACGCCTCTAGAAAGACAGGTGAGTCCTCTACAAAGATGTGTGCTCAGATGCTCTGCCGTGTCTGACTCTTTGGGAGGATGAGCAGTCTGCCCTCAGGGAAGAACTTTGGGAAGAGATGTCAAAGAAGGAGTATTTAGGCAAAATTGTCCTGTGCAAGGGTGATATAACCTTCTTCTTCATCTGTCCAGGAAAATATCTTTAAAACCAACATTATTCATTAATGCTTTCTGGAGCTCGACTTACATTTTCTGGGGAATCTCCAGGTTGATACGGAAAGAGGGCAGGGTGTGGACCAAGGAGTAACTTTATGACCTTCAGCTCACAAAACAGATTGAGAGGAGAAAGTGGTCCAAGAAAAGAGTGTTGAACAAGGACAAATTGAGTCTTTTTTTCTTTTAAGATTTATTTATTTTGTTTTTGGCTGCACTGGATCTTCACGGCTGTGCATGGGCTTTCTCTAGTTGCAGCAAGTGGGGCCTGCTCTTCGTTGTGGGGCACAGGCTTCTCTTTGTAGGTGGCTTCTCTCGTTGCAGAGCATGGGTTCTGGGGCACAAGGGCTTCAGTAGTTACTGATCCTGAGCTCTAGAGCACAGGCTCAAGAGTTGTGGCGCACAGGCTTAGTTGCTCTGAGGCAGCTGGGATCTTCCCAGGCCAGGGATCAAAACCATGTCACCCGAATTGGCAGGTGGACTCTCAACCACTAGACTACCAGGAAAGCACCACACATTTAGTCTTAAATCACTTAAAATAAATTTAAAAATTGTAAAGATAATTTTTAAGAGCAATTTTTGGTAGCTCTCAACAAAATTGAGAGGGAGGTACAGAGGTTTTCCACACACCGCTTTTCTCACACATGCACAGCTTTCCCCTTTATCAACTACAGTCTCCAGAATGGTATAGATTCTTACCAAAGATGAGCTTACACTGACACATCACTGTTACCCAAAGGTTATCATTTACTTTAGGGTTCACTCTTGGTATTGTCCTTTCTATGCTGCTGCTGCTGCTAAGTCACTTCAGTTGTGTCCAACTCTGTGTGACCCCATAGACGGCAGCCCACCAGGCTCCCCTGTCCCTGGGATTCTCCAGGCAAGAACACTGGAGTGTGTTGCCATTTCCTTCTCCAATGCATGAAAGTGAAAAGTGAAAGTGAAGTCGCTCAGTCGTGCCCGACTCTTAGCGACCCCATGGACTGCAGCCCATCAGGCTCCTCCGTCCATGGGATTTTCCAGGCAAGAGTACTGGAGTGGGGTGCCATTGCCTTCTCCTGTCCTTTCTATGAGTTTGGACAAATGTATAATGAAACGTATCTATCATTATAACACCATATACAGAATTTCACTGCCTTAAAAACAGCTCTGCTCTGCCTATTCATCTCTTTCCTCTCTCTACCCTGGCAACCACTAATAATTTCAATTGTCTCCAGAGCTTTGTCTTTTCCAGAGTGTCCTGTACTTGTAATCATGCAGTATGTAGCCTTTTAGGACTGGCTTCTTTCCCTGAGGAATATGCATTTAAGGTCCTCATGTTGCTTCATGGCTTGATAGCTAATTTCTTTTTAGCACTGAAAAATATTCCATTTCCTGGACGTACCTCAGTTTGTTTATCCATTTACCTGTTGAAGGACATCTTGGTTGTTTTTATGTTTTGGCAATTATAAATAAAGCTGCTATAAACATCCATACACAAGTGTTTTACAGAATCAAGTTTCAGCTCCTTTGAGTAAATACTGGGGAACATGACTGCTGGATCCTATAAGAAGAGTATGTGTAGTTTTGTATGAAGTTGCTAAACTGTGTTCCTAAATAACTCTACCATTGTACTTTCCCACCAGCACTGTATGAATGTCTCAATTGGTCCATATTCTTGCCAGCATTCGGTGCTGTCAATATTCTGAATTTTGGCTGTTCTAATGAGCTTGTAGTGGTATTTCATTGTTGTTTTAAATTGCATTTCCCTGGTGATATATAATGTAGAGCATCTTTTCATATGCTTATTTACCATCTGTTTATCTTCGTTGGTGAAGTGTCTGTGAAAATCTTTGGGTCATTTTTAAATTGGGTTCTCTTAAAAGAGATGGGAATACCAGACCACCTGACCTGCCTCTTGAGAAACCTGTATGCAGGTCAGGAAGCAACAGTTAGAACTGGACATGGAACAACAGACTGGTTCCAAATAGGAAAAGGAGTACATCAAGGCTGTAATATTGTCACCTGCTTATTTAACTTATATGCAGAGTACATCATGAGAAACGCTGGGCTGGAAGAAGCACAAGCTGGAATCAAGATTGCCAGGAGAAATATCAATAACCTTAGATATGCAGATGACACCACCCTTATGGCAGAAAGTGAAGAGGAACTCAAAAGCCTGTTGATGAAAGTGAAAGAGGAGAGTGAAAAAGTTGGCTTAAAGCTCAACGTTCAGAAAACGAAGATCATGGCATCTGGTCCCATCACTTCATGGGAAATAGATGGGGAAACAGTGGAAACAGTGTCAGACTTTCTTTTTCTGGGCTCCAAAATCACTGCAGATGGTGACTGCAGCCATGAAATTAAAAGAAGCTTACTCCTTTGAAGGAAAGTTATGACCAACCTAGATAGCATATTCAAAAGCAAAGACATTACTTTGCCAACAAAGGTCCGTCTAGTCAAGGCAATGGTTTTTCCTGTGGTCATGTATGGATGTGAGAGTTGGACTGTGAAGGAAGCTGAGCACCGAAGAATTGATGCTTTTGAACTGTGGTGTTGGAGAAGACTCCTGAGAGTCCCTTGGACTGCAAGGAGATCCAACCAGTCCATCCTAAAGGAGATCAGTCCTGGGTGTTCTTTGGGAGGACTGGTGCTAAAGCTGAAACTCCAGTACTTTGGCCACCTGATGAGAAGAGTTGACTCATTGGAAAAGATTCTGATGCTGGGAGGGATTGGGGGCAGGAGGAGAAGGGGACGACAGAGGATGAGATGGCTGGATGGCATCACCAACTCGATGGACATGAGTTTGAGTGAACTCCAGGAGTTGGTGATGAACAGGGAGGCCTGGCGTGCTGTGATTCATGGGGTCGCAAAGAGTCGGACACGACTGAGCGACTGAACTGACTGACTGACTGACTGCTACTATTGAGTTTTAAGAATTCTTCGTATGTTTTAGTGGCCCAGTGATTAAGAAGCACTCCAGCACTCCCAACGCAGGGAGCACAGGTTCAATCCCTGGTTGGGGAACTAAGATCCTGCAAGCTGTCTGGTGCGGCCAAAAAAAAAAAGGAATTCTTTGTGTATTTTGGATGTGTGTGTGTTAGTCACTATGTCGTGTCTGACTCTTTGTGACCCCATGGACTATGGCCCACCAGGCTTCTCTACCCATGGAATTCGTCAGGCAAGAATACTGGACTGGGTAGCTATTCCCTTCTCCAGGGGATCTTCCCAACCCAAGGATCGAACTTGGGTCTCCCACACCGCAGGTGGATTCTTTCCCATCTGAGCCATGATGGAAGCCCATATTTTGGATAACAGTCCTTTATCAGATGCCTTGCAAATATTTCCTTCCATTCTGTGACTTGTGTTCTCATTTTCTTGACATTGTCTTTTGCAGAGCAAAAGTTTTAAATTTTAATGAAGTTCAATTTATTAATTATTTCCTTCATAAATCAGGTCTTCAGTGGCAAATCTCACTTAAAAAAAAAAAAAACCATTTAGAAATTCACGCTTCCAAGACAGGGCACCAGGGTTTGATCCCTGGTCAGGGAACTAGACCCCACACACTGAAACCAAGACCAGGCACAGCCAAATAAATAAATAATTTAAAGAAATAAAGTCCTCTTGATCAGGCAAAGTGAAAGAAGAGAGGCAGCATGCATCCATCAGAGTCCTAACAGAAAACACAGTCATAAAGTCACTGAGAAGATTATAATGAAGATACTACTTACCGAGATGTGGTCAGGGTTACGGGAAATATAAGATGATGACTGAGTTTCTGGAAGCAGTTGCCAGTCATAGACCCAAAGGGGCCATGGGAAGGGGCAGCTCCTAGATGCTAACGGAGAGGGGCTGCTGGACAGGAGTGTGGTCCTAAGTAGAG
This sequence comes from Bos mutus, assembly GCF_027580195.1. Classification (NCBI taxonomy): domain Eukaryota; kingdom Metazoa; phylum Chordata; class Mammalia; order Artiodactyla; family Bovidae; genus Bos; species Bos mutus. The sequence goes on from NC_091633.1 coordinate 59,356,831, forward strand.
GAACCATCAGGGAGCCAGAAAGCAGGGAAGCCGTGATGTATTCTGCACAGATCAGTGGCCAGAGGTTCAAAGAAGAGCTGGGATGGACAGTGAAACTGGACGTGCCCATCCTCACACAGAGTCCCAGTGAAACCCCACTCTGTCCATCCATTCACTCCTTACCCCAGTCACTTCCAGCTAGAAAGTAAGAAGAATGGTTTCAACCTAGAGACTGGTGATTCCTAGTTTCTTTTGGCTCACAGACTCCAAAAAGCACATTAAAGCACCTTCATAAATTTACATATTATACAATACTTTTTCTCCTTACAGACAGGGAGCCTTTATTAAACAAGTAGATTTTCCCTACTGATATTCTTGAATGAAAAAAAAAATGTGGCCAATATCTGAAAATCTTTTTGAAATAAATCCAGGTTGAATATTTAAAATTAGAATTCAATAGGAAATTTTTGCTCAAAAGGAAATTTCAAAAGTATGTGGCTTTTTTTTTTCTTTGCTTCAATAAGAATAATTTCCTTTGGAATGGTCAGTGGCATGCTGAAATGTCATCTTTGACATGTTCACATGTCAATTCTGACAGGTCTAAGTTATGAAATCCCTGATAACAAAGGTAGGTACTGCAGATGGAATGACAATTCCCATTTCTTGCTTTGAAAGAGAAAAAAGTCAGAATTCTCAAACAAGCTGTGAGTTGGATTCCTTTTGTACCATTTCTTTGTCCTCCAGTCTCAGAGGTCATTTTTGCTTTTGTTTTTTTGGCCAATGCAGCACAGCATTTGGGATCTTAGTTCCCCGACCAGAGAATGAACCCTTGCCCCCTGAGTGGAAGCACTGAGTCTTACCACGGGACTGCCAGGGCAATCCCCAGGTCATCTTTTCCAAGATCTGCTCCACTGATACTACTTAGTATTTTGAACAGAGGTAACATCCAGAACTCTGCAATGCTTCCCCGTTCTAGAGGTTTCTTCCTGAGGAGAACTTGCCACCCTGGATTCCAGCTGGCAGAAAAAACTTTCCCAGATCTATACTTTCCTTAGCTGTCTACCTCCAGTCTTCACTTCCAGAGAGTAGTCTCATCCAGAGAGTAGGTAGTCTTCTAGAAACTTCCCTCATAATAAGGGACTTTGATCAAGTGTGTGTGTCCCAAATTTAGACTGTTTGAAGCTGGAACCACCCTTTAAAACCTTGGGGACTTAGCCAAGTGACTTGTTTCTGTATGCCTCAATTTCCTCATCAGCAGATAATAACCACCTATTTGATAAGACTGTTGTGAGGATTAGATTAATTTAGATAAAACTTTACAATAGGGGCAGCCACCATTTTGGTATTATTCTAATATCCACATACCTTTGGAGAGTGAGTGTTAGTCACTTAGTCGTGTCTGACTCTTTACGACCCTACGGACTATAGCCCGCCAGGCTCCTCTGTCCATGAAATTCTCCAGGCAAGAATCCTGGAGTGAGGTGCCATGCTCTCTTCCAGGGGATTTTCTTAACCCAGGGTCAAACCCTAGTCTCCTGCATCACAGGCAGATTCTTTACCACCTGAGCCCTACCTCTGGAAGGCTGTGGAAAGGCTCTTCCCTGTACTCACTCTTCATTCATTCATTCATGTGTTTCTGAATATTTACTGAGATCAGCACTGTGCTCTGTGCTAGAGACATGATGATCAACTAAAACAGAATCAATCTCTGACCTCCTCGAACCCACAGTCTAGTAAGGAATGACTTATATGAATCAAAGAATCATAACTGCAAATATAAAATTACTATAGAAGAAAGGTAGTTTTATGAGAACCAATAATGGAGAGATATGACCCTAAAGAAGTGTGGTTTAATCTGAGATCTTAAGGCCAAGAAGGCGTTCTCTACCTTGAATTCAGTTAAGTGCTGTGAGATTTGCTTTTCAGACAGCTGAGATTTTCTGTATAGCAGAGGAGAACTTCATTCTGGTTTCCTAGCAAAACTTCAGAAAAGACAGAAGTTCAAGGTTCTGACATTGGATAGGTCGATGACTTTTGGGGTAGTAAACAATTTTAACCAGAGTTTGTCTTTGACATGAATGCAAAACAGTCTACAGTGGAATGAGTCTCGGTGATGTGTGGAATTTCTTTTTTCACCAAGCTAGAAAGCTCAGAGGTGCTGCCCAGTATGGCTGGGTCTCCAACCGTGCAGTGTCTGAGCTGAAGCTTTGTTCGGCAGATAAAGTTTTTACAATTTCAAAACCACAGGAAATCTCTGAACTTTCCAAAAGGATTCCCAACATAGGAATCCTCCTTTGATACTGACTTTGTACAAACAACATGCAAAATAGGACTTGGCTATGCTAAGAGGTGTCAATACTTTCATGAAGAGAAATGGTCCCCAGTGTTCACAGTGGCTCTATTCACAATAGACATGATGTCAAAATATCCATTGACAGAGGAATAGATGAAGATATGATAAATACATATATGTATACATGTATTAAGAAAGTTGAGCGCTGAAGAATTGATGCTTTTGAACTGTGGTATTGGAGAAGACTCTAGAGAGTCCCTTGGACTGCAAGGAGATCCAACCAGTCCATTCTAAAGGAAATCAGTCCTGAATATTCATTGGAAGGACTGATGCTGAAGCTGAAAATCCAATACTTTGGCCACTTGATGCGAAGAACTGACTCATTGGAAAAGACCCTGATGCCGGGAAAGATTGAAGGCAGAAGGAGAATGGGACGACAGAGGATGAGATGGTTGGATGGCATCACCGACTCAATGGACATGAGTTTGAGTAAGCTCCAGGAATTGGTGATGGACAGGGAAACCTGGCGTGCTGGAGTCCATGGGGTCGCAAAGAGTCAGACATGACTGAGCAACTGAACTGAACTGAACTGAAACACATCTACACACACATATGTATATTCATACATACATAAAATGAAATACTACTTCATCCATGAAAAGACTGAAATAATGCCATTTGCAGTAACAGGAATGGATCTAGAGATTATCATACTAAGTGAACTAAGTCAGAGGGAGAAAGATAAATAGCATAAGTTATCACTTATGTGTGAAATCTTAAAAATCATGCAAATGAACTTATTTACAAAATAGAAACAGATACACAGATACAGAAAACCAAACAATACAAATACAGAAAACAAAACAGAAACACAGATACAGAGTTACCAAAGGGGTAAGATTGGGGGGGGAGGGCAATGAATTAGTAGGAGTATGGGATTAACAGATACACACTACTAGGTAAAAAATTGATAAACAACAAGCACCTACTGTCTAGCACAGGGAACTATATTCAATATCTTTTAATAACCTTTAATGGAAAAGAATCTGAAAAGATGTAGATAATACATATATATATTTAAGTGATATATAAAAAGAGAGGGAGAGAGAAAGGCAATTCCTCAATGATCTGCTCAAAATAGATTTTAGTGATTCTGCAATGGATGAGAATATTTGACACAGCATTGCCTGAGTTTAAATTTTCCTCCAAGGCATAAATAAGCTTAACCATTTCCAAGACATATTGCTTCATCAAAGTCCTTTGTCTGGTAACAGATAAAACTACAGTAAGCAGTTTTCTAGGATGACTGAAGACAACATTCTTTGGGTTGAAGCAAATCCAATTTTGGTGAAATTTTAATGTTTTTCAACTGAGCCTGTCCCTTGGGCAAAAAAGCAGACTGGGTGATAAATTCTCAGGATGGATGGACCACTTCGGCTCTGTGTTTTCCTACTTCCATAGGTAAGCATCTTGCCACACAAGACGCCTTCTGACTTTTGTTTTGTGTGCAAGCTCAGTCATTTCAGTCGTGTCTGACTCTTTGCAACCCTCTGGACGATAGCCTGACAGTCTCTTCTCTCCATGGGATTCTCCAGGCAAGAATACTAGAGTGGGTTGCCGTGCTCTCCTCCAGCGGATCTTCCCATCCCAGGGATTGAATTGGCATTTTCTGCTTTGTAGGAGGATTCTTTACCACTGAGCCACTGGGGGAGCCCCAACTTTCGTGTTCCATTGATACAAACAAACTAAACTATATATATGGTGATATTTCCTAGCCTAAGTTGGTTTCAAGGTATAGATAGATAGATAATAGATATTCATAGTCAATGACATGAAACGTTTGCAATTCATATTAAAGGAAGGCCTGATAAATATTATCACTGGTCAATGATGACAGTTATAAACGACCAAACAGTACTTTGCTTTACAGGTTTTCTTTTTACTTTAGTGTGAAATAAATGTTTTAGTTTAAAAAAAAAGCTATGCAAAAAGTTTTGCTCCCATAACTATAACTTTAAATATTGGAGAAGACATAAAAGAAAAATATATTTTCCCATAGGTTGGATCTTCGGTCAGAAAGCTCAGACTAACCTGGACTTTAAACCCCACCTGGGTAGTGTTTAATCTTACAGTACTAACCTCTCTCTGGTTTCTTTTCCTCTCTGTTTAATTTCAATTTCACCTTTACAGTACTTTATATATTAGACATAACTGTCTGAAGTGAGATACAGCATCATCTTAATAATTCAGAGCAGCAATTTATAAACTATGGTACAAATGCCACTGAAGCCCAGTGAGAAACCGCCTCACTTTCCCACCCTGGCCCAGCCTTTGCACTGTCAGTCCTTCTGCACCTCCTCCCCTCTCCTCAGACTTCTTTTAACCCCAATAAGTTTCTCAAGAGTTGTGTTTGTGAGTTTTTTTTTTTTTTAATATCAGGACTGATCATGTGTGTGCATGTCTCAGAGAATATTCTCTTCTCCTGGCAAGGTTTTTCGATCTATGTAGGATCTGAGAAGTCTTAGGGGATTCAGAGATGTCCTTTAAAGGAAGGGGTCTGGAGCCAAAACCTCCACATTCATTACTCTATTTGGAGTTGCATGTATCACAATTCTTTTCTTCCTATGACTATTTTTTCCTAACCTCACTCTTATTTTTCCAGAAGACTCGTTACTTTGGACCATCCACTCATCATCACTTTTTCTTGTATTCTTTTTCTTTCCTCATTCTATATCCTTATCCACTTAAGTTTCTGAGTTTGCAGCCTCCCAGTTAATGGCACCCCACTCCAGTACTCTTGCCTGGAAAATCCCATGGATGGAGGAGCCTGGTAGGCTGCAGTCCATGGGGTCGCTAAGAGTCGGACATGACTGAGCGACTTCACTTTCACTTTTCACTTTCATGCATTTGAGAAGGAAATGGCAACCCACTCCAGTGTTCTTGCCTGGAGAATCCCAGGGACGGGGGAGCCTGGTGGGCTGCAGTCCATGGGGTCGCACAGAGTCAGACACGACTGAAGTGACTTAGCAGCAGCAGCAGCAGTTACCCTAAATGTGGCCTTGTATGGAGCGTCCTTCACTTCATGTCCCCAGCAGGGGTCAGCCTAGTTCCTTCCCAGAGAGCCATATAGTTCAATTACCCATGATCAAGTTCAAAAGTTCCAGTTTCCACATAACATTATAAATACCTAAGAGTCAATATTCACATTGTACTCTTCTCTATTCTTATTTAATACTGGCTAGTGCTTTAAGCCTTTTTTGAAGCTAGTACTTTTATTTCAGAATTGTATTTATTTTTGCTATAATTCCTACAGGAAAGGCCAAATCATGCCTTAAGTATATTACAGAGTAAAATTACTGCACTTTTCTCTTTTTCTTCAATTCACGCTTTATCCTAATAAACTGGGAATTTTTTTTTCTATGAATGAATGAATTAATTAGCTGTGTTGAGTCTTAGTTGCAGCACACGGGATCTTCAATTTTGTTGTGGCATGCAAACTCTTAGTTCCAGCACGTGGGATCTAGTTCCCTGACCAGAGATTGAACCATTGGGAGCATGGAGTCTTAGTCACTGACCACCAGCGAAGTCCCACTGGAGAATTTTGTATGTATGTAATTGAAGCACTTAGCATCTAAACAATATAACAAAAATATAATTGAATTAGGATATATTTTGTTTAATCAAGCATTCTCTTTAAAATTCTTTTCTTTAAAATTATTCACTTTCTTTAAAATTATTTATGCCATTAAAAATGCATTGAGTTTATTATCTAAATAAAAAAGAATCAGGAAAAATTAGCAACATAATAGCTAGTTATGAAAACATAATAAAGTACCAATTAAAGTAATTATTAGAGTTGAGCTCAGGGAACAACTTGATTTAAACAGAAATATCACACCGATGATTCTATCAATACCTTTTCATTCTTGCTTCATTAAATTAGATCATTCCCTCAAGCATCAAACATGCTGTTGTTTTTCTCCTCTTAAAACATAAGCTTTTTTTGAGCCTTCTTCTCCAGCCATTATCCTGATTTTCTGCTCTTTGAAACAAAACTATGACTGAGTTGGTTGTATTTTCCGTCGTTCTCTCCTTTCATTCTGCCTTAAGTCCATTCAAGTCAGGCTTTCCCCAACACTCCTCTGAACTTGGCTTGTCCAGGTCACCAGTGACCTTGATGTTGCTAACTTCAATGGTCAAGTCCTGGTTCTTATCCTGTTTGACCTAGGAGCAGCATTTGACAATCACGCTTCTTACTTCAAACGTTTTCTTCACTGGCTCCCAGGATGCCACAAGACCTGATGTTCCTGCTACCTTGCTGATCCTTCACTGTCAGTCTCTCTTCCTAGACTCCCTGCCTCCTTCTCTGGATGCTGCAGTCCCATAGCTCTGTCTGTTGCATAATCTTCTGGCCTATAACTTCATTCATTTCCTAGATTATCTCTTCCAGATCTATGGCTTTAAATTCCATCTGTTCCCTAACGAATCAAGTTCCCCTGCTGATGACTGAGATTAATGACGATAGCTTACACCCAGAAGAGTTAGTTCACTCTCTCACCTACCAGGAGTCAGAAGGAGCCAGAAGGACCCAGTCCACAGCTGATGTGGCAGATCCACGAAGTCATCAGGGACTCAGGCTACTGTTAATTTTCTGCTCCGTCATCCTAGCATGGGACTTATATTCTCAGGTCCACCTCGTGATTTGAGATGGCTAAGTTAGCTCTAGACATCATCTACACACATCAGGAGGAAGGAAAAGAGAAAGGGGAGCTACCCAGCAGACCAGTTCTTCTAAAGAAGACTCTTTTCTGGAAGCCCCACCCCCCAACACATATATACATTTGCAAGTTTGTCTCAGTTCAATGGCTAGATTCAGTCATGTGCTTACCTCTCGCTACAAGGGAAACTGGTAGTTGTGGCCTTTATCCCAGGTAGCAATATGCTCAGCTAAAATTGAAGTTCTGTACTAAGGAGGAAGAGAAGAAAGAATATTTGATAAGCACCTAGTAATCTCTGCTGGGCTTCCTAGGTGGCTCGGTGGTAAAGAATCTGCCAACAATTCAGGAGACACAGGAGATGTGGGTTTGATCCCTGGGTCGGGAAGATCCCCTGGAGGAGGAAATGGCAACACTCCAGTGTTCTTGCCTGGAGAATCCCATGGACAGAGGAGCCTAGGGGGCCACAAAGAGCTGGACATGATTGAGCATGCAACAACAATCTCTGCTATAATATCAATATGTTGAAGGATCCCATGTAAATATCTCCCACCCTATACTCTTCTCTGAGCCTCAAGACTTACTTGTTAGCTCTGCTTTAATTTCTATGTAGCAACTCAACATGAGCAAAGTATTCCCTTTACAATGTAGTCTCAGGCATGAATGCCTGGTTGGGATGAGTTGAGGAAAGGAGGAATGAGAAAGAAAAGAGCATGAATATGGAGAATCCTTTCAAGGAATTTTGGTATTAAAAGGAGCAGAGGGGAAATAATTGCAGTAATGAAGTCCTCAAGAAGATAAAAGTGGGAATTCTCTGATGGTCCTGTGATTAGGACTCTGAACTCTCACTGCTGAGGGCTCGGGTTTGATCCCTGATGGGAGAACTGCCACATAGAATGGCCAAAAAAATAAAATAAAATAAAATAAAGAAGGCAGGGTGGATGAAATGCAGCGTGTAAGTGAGGAGTCTGGCTTTTGATGGAAACAAGAGTTTACAGGTCCAGCTTTTAGTCAAGACAGCTCAATAAATTGAAGCTTTGATAACCTACCCTGCACCAAATAAATGGCAATAATATGTCAAACCTAAAGACAGAAAACAATCAGTATAAATCCTGGTTAAAAAAAAAAACAAGACAAACATTTCCTAGGTGGAAATAGAGCAAGTACGTCAAAGCAAGTAGGCTGAAGCCACAGACTTTATAGGAAATCCAGAAAGCGCAGAGCTCTGGCCAGAGGCATAGCGGACACTAAAACTGCTCCATGAGAAATCAGATTCAACTTTATAGCTTAAAAACTCCCTTCTCAGAAGTGAGAAAATATAAAAAAATGTTATATATTTATATTAAGTAAAAATACTGAAAAAGATCAAAACTCTAGATAACTTAAACTTGGAAAGGTGGCTTTTATAAAGCTACAGAACTAGGGAGATGGGGGTACCCAGATACAATTAAAAAATTGAGCCAAGCTGCCTAATTGCCCTGTGACCAGATCTGCAGAATCTACAATATTACCTTGGGTCAGGAATTCCAAGTTACTACTATAAGACTTGGCTTTTGATCAAGGGTCTGCTGACAGAGAGGGGTGAGCTCATGGTTGAAGGCATGGGGAAGGATAGAAAAATGTTAAAAGCTTTCAAATGCTTCAGCATGCGACTGTAACCTCAAATTCCAAAACATGTGGATGAGTTTAACACTGAGAAAGAAGGCCAACAAAATCAACAATTAGAATGTGAGTTGACTACAGATAAAATCAGTTTCATCTCTGGAGTAGTTTGATAAGATTTTAATATAAATATGATTGAAATGATCAAAGATTTAAAGGCATAGCTTTTACCAAAAAGAACAAGAGATTGTGGAATAAAAATGAACAAAGATGAAACATGAAGGAGATGATCAAAAATTTGTACATAAAAAATACAGTTGTTGAATCCAAAAGGGAGGGGGTATATGTATAGATCTAGCTGATTCATTTTGCTGTGCTGTACCAGCTAACACAACATCGTAAAGCAACTGTACTCCAATGAAAATTAATAAAAAATACAGTCATTGGAGTACCAATGTATTCGATTCGAATTCCAATACAGTCAAAGGGAAAATTAGTGACTTGCAAGACTGTCAAAAGGAATAGCCCAGAACTCAGAAAAGGGAGCAAAGAGAGAGGACAAGGTTATGGACAGAGGTAAGACGGTGTATTTGGTGGTGGGAGACCAGGCCAATCTTTTTGTATGACTTTATTTTCTCAGTAAAATTAGAGGTGAGGTATTCAGCCCTGGAGAAGGAAATGGCAACCCACTCCGGTACTCTTGCCTGGAAAATCCCATGGACAGAGAAGCCTGGCAGGCTACAGTCCCTGGGGTCGCAAAGAGTCAGACACGACTGAGCGACTTCACTTTCCCTTTCACTTTCATTCAGCTGAGGCGGAGGAGGATGTGCTGAATGTCAGAAGAGAAAGTGTAGCAAGTGACACTCCTTGTAGAGATTGGGGAGTAAATTAAGGAAATATGGAAGGATTGCCAGGAAGTACTGGTGGTCCTCTCCAGCCTGTGAGGAGTTTTAGGAGACCCCCTAAAAAGATCTGTTGCCAATGGGACAAATTCTGGGCAAAGGGCAAGAAGTAAATCAAGTGGAAAGACAAATGTTAGGAATATACTGAATTCATTCTGATTATTTACTTTCATACTTTTCATTGAGTGAAAAGGTTGATTCTGTCTATAAAAAGCCAGATTTTCAAATGAAAGTATAGAGAAAAGTGGAAATAGGTGACCTAAGAGGAAAGAAGAGCAAAGAGAGGGGAAAAAGAAGAAAGCAATAGAGATAAGTTACAGTCACGTGTAGCAGAAGCAGGTATAGTGACACGCTGCTGCTGCTGCTAAGTCACTTCAGTCATGTCCGACTCTGTGCGACCCCGTAGACAGCAGCCCACCAGGCTCTCCTGTCCCTGGGATTCTCCAGGCAAGAACACTGGAGTGGGTTGCCATTTCCTTCTCCAGTGCATGAAAGTGAAAAGTCAAAGTGAAGTCGCTCAGTCTTGTCCGACTCTTAGTGACCCCATGGACTGCAGCCCACCAGGCTCCTCCGTCCATGGGATTTTCCAGACAAGAGTACTGGAGTGGGGTGCCATTGCCTTCTCCAAGTGACACGCTATTATATATGAAATAGACAACCAACAAAGATAACCAACAGGGACCTACTGTATAGCACCAGGAACCAGCCTCAACATTTTGTAATCATTTATAAGGGAAAATAATCTGAAAAAGAATGTATGTGTATATACATACATGTATATACATACACATCTATATATGAATTGGGCTTCCCTGGTGGCTCAGACAGTAAAAAAAATCTGCCTGCAATGTGTGAGACCTGGATTTGATCCCTGGGTCAGGAAGATCCCCTGGAAAAAGGGATCACTACCCATTCCAGTATCCTTGCCTGGAGAATTCCAGCGACCGAGGAACCTGGCAGGCTACGGTCCATGGGGTCACAAAGAGTTGGACACGACTGAGTGGCTAACACTTTCGTTCCATGGTATGCATAGATGTACTACTACATACACAAATCTCTGTGCTTACACCTGAAATTCCAACACTTACACATCACTTGTTACCCACGGTTGTTAACAAGCATCATAGAGATTGAAAGAAGTAATTCATGGACTTGTTGGCTATCTTAATAATGACACTAATCATTTCCTTGTTTTGATAATCATTTTCTTTTACTTGCTGGTTATTAATATACCTAAGGATATCCACAAAGCACAAAGTAACTTCATTAGTTCATATTTGTATGAAGCATAGTTTTTTTTTACACATTGAAAGTGGAAGCTATTTCATTCTTTAATAGAAGACACATTTCTTTTGGTCAGGAGTTTAAAATTCACATTTCTAGCAGTCCCTTTGCAGTGAAAATCTAAGTACTATTCTTGCTTCATATCATTTTAGTCATTGTCTTCCTCATCCTTTCTCTCTTCTGTTTCACATTGAAGATCTGTGAAATTTGTGATGTTTATTCTTTTGCCATATGGTGTCATATGAAAATAAATTCTTAATATGTTTTTTTCTCAAATACTTGTATTATTTACGTTAAAGGTGGGAAGTTGCTGGCACTTTCTATGAAGTTACATTAAGCACTTGCCTAGAGTTTGGCGTTGCTGTGGTTTGGCCATTGTCAGCCTCCCTATACGTTTGTCTAAGAAGGAAGGTCCTGGAACCTCCTTGGTGGTCCAGTGGATAGGACTCCGAGCTCCCAGAGCAGGGAGCCCAGGTTTGATACCTGGTCGGGGAACTAGATCCCATATGCTGCCACTAAGTGTTCTCATGTGGCAACTTAAAGACCCCACATGTCACAGCCAAGACCCACTGCAGCCAAATAAATAAAATAAACATGAAAAAAAGAAGGAAGGTCCTTTTCTGTTCAGGAAGATGGATGGGACCTTTGATGTACTGGTGGAGACGTGTATCAAACTTCAGACCTACAGGAGCCTGGAAAGGTGGTGAATGAATCTACATACGGATATAAGATGTCTCTGCTGAACAGGCAGGAGAGAGGGGAAGAAAATTGTGGGGACAGGAGCTGCCGTGTGATGTGGGGCTGAGGAAACACCGAGGTATGTTATGTACAGTAAATTCTCTTAGCTGCTCCTTGAGAACACCTGTGAAGATCTACATTTTTCTTCAAGGCTCTTAGAGTTGAATTTGTACATATTTCAGATCTGTCACTGTGGGTCCTAGGAGCACAGCAATCTGACATTTGTATTATGCTGCTGCTGTTGCTGTTAAGTCGCTTCAGTTGTGTCTGACTCTGTGCAACCCCAGAGATGGCAGCCCACCAGGCTCCCCAGTCCCTGGGATTCTCCAGGCAAGAATACTGGAGTGGGTTGCCATTTCCTTCTCCAAAATTTAATTAAACACATATTTATATACGGCCCTCTTCTAGGTGCTTACGTAAGAAAAAAAATTGTATTTTGATGACAATGCAGAAACGTTCAGAACCTGCACGCTAAGGGGTTCCTTTTAAAGACCGACTGAATAGAATATGGACCAATTTTTAAAGATTATCTAGAAACTGCTAAAATGTTGTTAGTAGTCTTGAAAACTAGACGAATGAGCTTCTCTGGAAAAGTAATCAGTATCATAAATGTCACAGACTATGGGCTTTAGTTTAGAAATTTATTCACAAAGGTTCTTAGTTTTTCTGGAAATGAGATAGTAGCATTGTTTCAGCAGTTTTCCTGAAGTGTCTATGTGGTTGGCTTTACCACCCTGTTCGCTAGGAAGAGTTGGCCTGTAGTTCTCCCAAGTTAGCAGAATCGGTGAAATTTAGTACAAAGCTGTCATTTTTTCCAGTTAACCAATTTTGCTGTCAAGTGAGTGACTCTTTGCTGATTGGCTCCACCACAGACTTATGATTTCCAGCCTCAATTGGGTCTTCAGTGCTGTTAGGCAGTCATTCCTGTGGCAGAGACCATGGATGAGTTCTGCAAAATAATCCCTTATCTTCATCTATAACTGGAGCTAGAAAACAAGAGTCCTCTATTTCCCAGAGTCCTTTGCTGCTAAGAGGTGGCCACATAACATCGTTCTGGCCAATGAAGTAAAGGGCTTCCCTCTGCAAACAGAAAGGAAATGCTCTCGGGGACAATTTTTTTCCTTTAGACCATCTTTTCCTCCTTTATTTTTTCAGCATTGAACTTGTATGGGATGCCTGGAAGTGCAGCAGCCATCTTTTGGCCATGAGGTAATAATCATGAGAAAGGAATCCAAGTTCCAGTCAGTGAGCCACTACACCAACATTTGATGGACTCATTGTGTTTCATTGAATGAAATAAATACCACCACTTCCCTTCCCCCCAACTGCTGTCCATTTGCTCCATGTTAGGCTCTTGTTGATCAATAACAGTTTGGACTAAACCATTCCTTAGACTCAGTTGGCATCTCTCTTTTTTCACAGTGGCAGTTCTTAGTGGCCCCTCCAAACATCCCACAAAATTCTAATTTTTTTTTTTCCAGAATATATGTGGTTTATAGGAAGCCATTCCCTTCCTGTATCTAGTGATGAAGCACTCAACCTAAGCTAAGCCAATTGATACATTGCATATTCCAGCCATAATGTTTGGCTCATTATTGATTATATGACCTAAGATAGTCCAATCCAATCGAGTTTCAGGGCTTTTACTGGAAACTCTGAAACATCGTCCCTCCCTTTCTCCAGCAAACATGGCGCGCAGAGGCAATGCCAGGAACTGTGGCAGTCATTTTGCCACCATGTGGCAAGGCAGCCTGAGCACACAACTGTCACACTGAGAAGGACAAATCTTACACCCTCACAGCCAGCCTTCTGATTGGACCTGAAGCCTGTCCCATAAATCCTCTTCATTGTTTAATCATCTCAGGTGAGCTGAAGTCTTACTGATGCGCAGTTCTAGTGTGGCCGCTAACTCTTGGCAAGAAACGTCATGTCCAGGCTATCTTCCACTTTCGCCTCCAGATTCACTCTGCCCACTTTCCTGTTCTGTGCCTCATGAAGCCGAACTGTTTTGACCACATCAGTTGGTATCCTTACCTCCGACTTCTAGTTGGATTTGACCAACAGGAAGTACCAGCAGGTGATCAGAGGTAAGCGGGGGGTGGATTAAAATCAAGGTATCTAATTTCCTGGACCCCTCCTTGTGGGGTCACTGCAGACTGGCTGGGCCCCTTGGCTGAAGGCCAGGGCTCTGGTCAACCGGTCTCTCTGCACAGAGTATTCTCTCTTCCTGTTTAATAACCACATCCTCCTCTTGCCTTTCAGTCTTATGTGGGTATGGGTCCTCAGCGATGCAAACTAGAGGACTGCCCCATGTCTGCGGTTTCCCTGCACTCTGAGCAATTGAACCATGTCATCTGCTTCCTGCTGAGGCCCTGACTGACACATCTTATTCTCTACTCCACCAACAAAAAAGAGGTCACACCTCCCCACATCTTCAGTCATCACCTGGAGTCCCCACACATACTTCAGCTCTGTGCTTCCGAGATTGCTAGGGAAGATGCAACAGGTTCATGTCTCTGTTCTTTCTCATGGGCATAGCAATAACCATGCTTTTCCTGCATGTCTTACCAGGAGTATTCTAAGAATCAGATGGATGTAAATGTACTTAGAAGAGCTGAAAGTGAAAGTGAAGTAGCTCAGTCGTGTCCGACTCTTTGCGACCCCATGGACTGTAGCCTACCAGGCTCCTCCCTCCATGGGATTCTCCAGGCAAGAGTACTGGAGTGGGTTGCCATTTCCTTCTCCAGGGGATCTTCCCGACGCAGGGATTGAACCTGGGTCTCCCACATTCCAGGCAGACGCTTTAAGCTCTGAGCCACCAGGGAAGCCTAGAGGAGCTGAGTACTGTACATACATGAAGCATTGTTACCATTACTGTTGCTAGTACAGAGATAGATCAACCCAAGTTCTAACTGTGGTTCTAGTGAAAGATGTTTGCGTGCTCTCTCTTTTTCTTTCTCTCAGTTTAGCTACTACCTAAGCACATACAGGCTTCTCTGGTGACTCAGCGGTAAAGAATCCACCTGCAAAGTAGGAGATGCAAGAGATAATGGGTTCGATCCCTGGGTCAGGAAGATCCACTGGAGGAAGGCATGGCAACCCATTCTGGTATTCTTGCCTGGAGAATCTCATGGACAGAGAAGCCTAGTGGGCTACAGTCCATGGAGTTGCAAAAAGAGTCGGACACGACTGAGTGACTAAACCACGTCAACAAATACATAAGTGTGTTTTAGCAACAGCTGCAGATCTCTCTAATTCCTGGCCATGTACTCCAATCAACCACCATTTTCGTACAAATCATACTCGTCCTTCATGTCCTTTCTTCCATGGCTGGTTGTGCGATGGGATGAGCATGAACTTTGGAGCCTTCCGGATTTAGCTTCAGGTTCTGTTCTATCATTTACTCATTCTTGGTTAGCAGGGAAATCACCTAGTCTCTCTGAACCTTAGTTTTTTGTCAATGAAATGACGATGATGGAAAGCTTGGATTATTAAAATAATGTCTATAGAGGGCCTGCACTGATGTTCTTCCCTCTTCCTTACCTGGCTCCAGGAAAAGATGTTGAGCAATGGTGCAGCTCATGTTTCTTGGACCCGAACCAGCAGGCCGTGGCTTATCTTATGTATGAGGGACAGGAAACTAGAATGCCAAGAGATGGACTTTGCGCTGATTGTGGCAAAAGGCCTGGGAGATGACAGCATGTTCAGGTCAGGGAGGGGACACTCCCTTTGACTGAAGCTTACTGGAAATCACACACTGTGGGTGGGACTAACTGCCTATGGGAACCCTTCCCAGAAGTAATCCATGTGATCTGAGGATACTTTACTGATGAGATTAAGATGCCATCATGAAGCAGCCAACCTAAAGCACAATTAATGTCTAACCGGCTATAAACTTGGAAATTGTAATATTCTGTGGGTGTCGATGGAAGTGATGATATTGGGATGATGGAAATACTAGAATTTTCAGAACATCTACATTGGGCCTGGTCCTTTATATATGTTATCACATACATTATCACACTGAAGTCTCATATTAAGCCCATACAATGGACATTAAGATGTTTATTCCACTTGACTGATGGGAAATTTGGCATTCCAATAGCACATAGTGTGTAAGTATGGACCAACTTCTCAAACTCACAGGAGGCTGAAGTATGTAATATGTATGGTGGGTGTGACTCTTGCTGTTGTTCAGCCACCGAGTGCTGGACTGGAGCATGCCAGGCCTCCCTGTCCCTCACCGTCTCCCAGAGTTTGCCCAAGTTCATGTCCATTGAATCAGTGATGCCATCTAACTGTCTCATCCCCTGTTGCCTCTTCTACTTCTGCCTTCAGTCTTTCCCAGCATCAGGGTCTTTTCCAATTAAAAAAAGGGGTATGACTCTAAGGCCAAAAATTTAGGTGAACAAGATACATACCAACTTTATTCTTAAGTAACTTAGTTAAATTTCTATTCTGAGTCACCATTCCATAAGGATGGCAGACTCTTAATCTCTGCCAGTTTGGACTCTTGCCTCCTCCCTTATACATGGCATTTCCCCTGAGTACTGACTTGATCTGGCTTATGTAATTTTATTGGTTATATGGATTATATGGTTCCAAAGCATTGGTGGCAGCAGTTACGGTTGAAAGAAATCCAGTCTTCATTGAGGTGGGAGTCAGGGAGGAGTCTCTTCCTCCCTGAACGGTCCATGCAGGTTGTCATGGAGAGACAACTTTTGTTTTCATCTCTTCAACCCTTCAAATCTAGTGAGTTCCTCTCAACTATTCCTTTGCCTCCTTTGGATGCATGAGACTCAGTCTGTTACTGCCCCATCACGATAGCTTAGACACGGAGGCTATCTGCCTGCATAGATCACAGAGCTATTTAACCTCTGATATTATGGTACCTCCCAGGATTCTGCCCAGTTTCTTGGCCTCAGGTCTCTTCTGCTATTGGATTCCATCATCCCAGCTGGGGTTTGGCCCTGGCTCATGTCCCGGTGCCCAACCTGGAGGGCAAGGCACAGACAACCACCTATCTTGGGTCATACTGCTGTCAAAACTCATAATTTCCCCTTCAGTTCTGTTCTTTCGCCAGATGTAGTGAATCCTTTTTTGTGGGGGGTGGGGGGGGCAGGATTCCCAGGAGGTGCTAGTGGTAAAGAACCCACCTGCCAATGCAGGAGATGTAAGAGACACAGGTTCCCTGAGTCGGGAAGATCCCCTGGAAGAGGAAATGGCAACCTACTCCAGTAGTCTTGCTAGAGAATCCCATTGACAGAGGAGCCTAGCGGGCTACAGTCCGTAGGGTCGCAAAGAGTCAGAAATGACTGAAGTGACTGAGCACACACACACAGTGAATCCTTTTTTAATTGCTAAGAAAGGTGGTCAGAGAAGGCCTGTTCTTCACTGCTCTCAAACCTTGCCATCATTGTTTTTTTATTCTAAGGAGCTAGTTTTTGAAACACAAACCTAAAAGACTTTCCATCTTTTTCCTATTTTCTGCTAGCACGTGTCTTCCCTGAGCTGATGAATTTCTAATGGTTCAGCTGCTTTCTGTGTTTTTTGTTTTTCTGTCTGTGCTGCTTGGCTTGCAGGATCCCCGCTCCGGGATTGAACCTGGGCCCCCAGCAGTGAAAGCACAGAATCTTAACCACTGAACCACCAGAGAATTCTCTAGCTGCCTTAATAGAAGGAAATGCTAGGAGTTTCAAAACTATTATCTTGTCTCTGTACAAATGACTTCATGTTTTAATTTAAATACAAGAAGAAATAGAACTGCAGAGTGGATCAGAATCACACCTTAGTCAGTTTTCCCTCTGCTGACTGAGACATGTTTCTCTGTGGGCAAGCCAAATGATCATTAGATTTGCTGTCAGAGTAATTAGAGACAAGTGGAGAATGGGCTGAAATGCCTCCTTGCTGCTGCTGCTGCTGCTGCTAAGTTGCTTCAGTCGTGTCCAACTCTGTGCGACCCCATAGACGGCAGCCCACCAGGCTCCCCCATCCCTGGGATTCTCCAGGCAAGAACACTGGAGTGGGTTGCCATTTCCTTCTCCAATGCATGAAAGCGAAAAGTGAAAGTGAAGTCGCTCAGTCGTGTCCGACTCTTCGAGACCCCATGGACCGAAGCCTACCAGGCTCTTCCGTCCATGGGAGTTTCCAGGCAAGAGTACTGGAGTGGGGTGCCATTGCCTTTTCTGAATGCCTCCTTGAGAAAGATCTAAATGGGACAGAGACTTATATACTGACCTTGGGAGCTGGCCCTCAGGTGGGGCTAAATTCTTGATTTCCAAACCACACTTCCCTTGGCTCCACCATGCCCATCTCTCTCTCAGTTTTCCCATCACTCTTTCCTTGCCTCTCATTTTGGCCCTCAAGTCTCTCTAGGCAGGGCATGGTAGAGCTGTGTAGACCTTAATTTTCTGAAAGTTGTACATCTATTTCCTGCCTGCTAAAGAGAGACTGCATACAAGATAGCCTAGCTGAGCTTGGGTGTGCCCCAGACGCCTGAGTCTTGCAATTCTGGGCAACCTTGTGTATTCTCGGTGTGTTTTGAAATGAAAATACGTGCACATGGTTAAAACACACACACACACACACACACAGGCAGAAAGAGAAGAGAGCATAGCATCAAAGTCTGTTCTTCACCTTTGATCTCCCCACTGAACTTCAACTTAGTGCTTCCAATTTCTCGGAAGCAATCATTCTTGTTTGTTTTTATTTGGGTTTCTTGTTTGTTTGTTTTAATTTTTTAAACTGAAGTATAGTTGATTTAAATATTGTCTTAGTCTCTGCTGTACAGCAAAGTGACTCAATTAGACACATACATTCTTTTTTAGCATTCTTTTATAGTTTATCATAGGATATTCAAGATAGTTCCCTGTGCTATACATCAGGACATTGCTGTTTATCCATCCTAAATGTCATACGTTTGCATCTATCAACTCCAAACTCCCCCTCTGCCCCTCTCCCTCTCCCCTTCCCTTGGCAGCCACAAGCCTGATAGGGTCATTTGTGCCAGATTTTATTTTTATTTTTTGTGCCGTATTTTAGATTCCACATATAAGTGATACGATTTTTTTTCTTTCTGTCTTACTTCACTTAGTATGATCATCTTTAGCTGATCCATGTTGCTGCAAATGGCATTATTTCATTCTTTTTATGGCTGAGTAGTATTCCGTTGTATATAAGATTCCTCAAGAAAGAACTGAATCCCATATAAAACGGAACACTAGGTTTGTAAAGAATCTGCCTGCAACGCAGGAGACTTGGATTCGATCCCTGGCTCAGGAAGATTCCCTGGAGAATGGAATGGCAACCTACTCCAGGGTTCTTGCCTGGGAAACTCCATGGCCAGAGGAGCCTGGCAGGCTACAGTCCATATGGCCGCAAAGAGTCGGACATGACTGGGTGACTAGCCCTTTCATATACCAACCACATCTCCTTTACCCATTCATCTGCCGATGGACATTTAGGTTGTTCTCATATTCAGGCTATTGGGAATAGTACTCTATAAACATAGGGGCGCATGTACTTTTTTGAATTAGAGTTTTGACCAGGTACAATCCAGGAGTGGGTTTGCTGAATCACATGGTAATTCTGTTTTCAGTTTCCTGAGGAACCTCCACACTGTTCTCCATAGTGGCTGCAGCAATTTACATTCCCATCAACATGCAGGAGGGTTCTCTTTTCTCCACATCCTCTTCAGCATTTATTTGTAGATGATATTTGTTATTTTAATAATGGCCATTCTGACTGTTTTAGGTAGTACATCATTACAGCTTTGATATACATTTAATAATCAGTGATGTTGAGCATCATTTTATGTGTCTACTGGCCATTTGTATGTTTTCTTTGGAGAAATGTCTATTAAGGCCTTCTGCTCAATTTCAATTATGTTATTTTGTTTTTTTGTTGAGTTGTATCTATATTTTGGAGATGGAGCCCTTGTCTATTGCATCATTTACAAATATTTTCTCCCATTTCATAGGCTGTCTTCTCAATTTGGGGTGGTTTCCTTTGCTGTGCAGAACTTGTAAGTTTGTGTAGGTCCCATTTGTTTATTTTTGTTTTTATTTCTATTGACTTGGGAGACTGGCTGAAGAAAACATTGCTATGATTTATATCAGCGAATGTTTTTCTTATACACAGAGGCAATCATTCTTCCTAGTTTCTTGTGAGTCTTTCTAGAGACATTTATATCACACATGGGCTTCCCAGGAGGCACTAGTGGTAAAGAACTTGCTTGCCAATGCAGAAGACACAAGAGTTGTGGGTTCGATCCTTGGGTTAGGAAGATCCCTTGGAGAAGGACATGGCAAACCATTTCAGTATTCTTGCTTGGAGAGTCCTGTGAACAGAGAAGCCTGGAGGGCTACAAAGGGTAGCCTTAGGGTCACAAAGAGTCGGACGTGACTGAAGTGACTTAGCAGCAGCAGCAAATCTTATACGCTCCACAAATTGTAATATATTCTGTTCCCTGCTCTGCTCCCTGCCTTTTTCACGTCATAGCATATCTACCTACTATGTTTTGAGTGTCTCACTCTCAGTCCTACTGTTTGAAACTACTCCACAATCGCTACATATCTAATTGTCGCTCCTAACCTTCTCTTTACCCTCCATTCATCATTATATCCTTCTTCAGAGGAAGTTATCTTCCTTCCTATTTGAAGTCACCATTGTTTGAGGACAAACCACTTGATACAGGCCATTAACAAATCACTTGAAAAAGCTCCCATAAAACTTAACAGTACCACAAACATGCGGCTATTTACAAAGTATCTTCTTAATGATGAACAGAGCATAAAGGCACTCATATCTCTTGAAAAGATAGAGACCTATCTTTGTCTCGTGTTTTTATTCCTGTGAAAAGTGAAAGTTGCTCAGTCATGTCCGACTCTTTGCAACCCCATGGACTATACAGTCCATGGAATTCTCCAGCCAGAATACTGGAGTGGGCAGCCTTTCCCTTCTTCAGGGTATCTTCCCAACCCAGGGATCGAACCCAGGTCTCCTGCATTGCAGGCGGATTCTTTTCCAGCTGAGCCACCAAGAAAGGCCAAGAATACTGGAATGGGTAGCCTATCCCTTCTCCAGAGGATCTTCCCTACCCAGGAATTGAACCAGGGTCTCCTGCATTGCAGATGGATTCTTTACCAGCTGAGCTACCAGGGAAGCTCTTTTATTCCTCTACCTATAATCTATGACCATGTCTAAGACCAAAATAATGTCCTTTAATGTGCTATGACTAGAAAATTTGACAGTCCCAAGTTCTGAAAATGGATGCTGAAGTGGCTTACTCTTTATATTTAAACTATTTCTACTCTAATAATATGAATTGTTTGTAAACCTACGCATCAAGATGGAAGACTCTGCTTAAAAAGAGACATTTCTTTTTAAGAAATATCATGGACTGTGCTTTATGGCATAGAAAGAAAGAGATCTAATTGTCTGGAAAGAACCTTTGAATTCCTGATTTCTCATGCTAGAGACACTATGGGACAGGGTGGTCCTCGGGGAGGGTTGTCTGGAATAATTGCCATATCTCCTTGCTGGACAAGAGAACCAACTGCTCTGTGGGCCCTTGGTACCTCCTTAGCTATTGGTGAAAAAGCCAGGCTTGAAAGATTCTGCTGTGCTTCTGCAAATCTACGCACACTTTACATGAGAAAACCTTGTTCTTGAGAACTTTATGTGAAGATTGATTACTTCCTCCTTCATGTCCTGCTCTATTTCACTCTAAACTTGGCCTTTGGGGTCCAGACAGACCTGAATTTGGATATCAGTTTTGCCACCAATAACTGTAAAACTGTATAAATTTGGACATGTTACTCAACCTTTCTTAGGCTTGGTCTGAACATCCATGATAATGGCATTAATGATATCGACCTCCCAGGAAATTTGTAGCACTGAATGAGATAATATACATACAGTTATTAACAGATAGCCTCAATACCTACTCAGTGTTTAGTAGTTCTTCTCAACACATATTCGTTGAGAGGATAGTATATGTCAGAAACATATTTCAGGAGGAAGCTGAACTTTGCATTATAAATAAAGACTAGGCACTGAAGGTGGATGGCAGGGCCCCGGAAGCAGGGTGAGAAGTGTTCTTCCAAACAGAGGGAACAGTGAGTGCAGATTACAGAACACCAGTGAGGTTTGCATTCTAGGAGTGGAAAGGGGACGGAGATGATTGACCAAGAAATGCAAGATAGGAGAAGGCCAGGGTGAAGCTGGAGATCTTCACAGAGGATTTATAGGTCAGGCTAAGATAGTTCTATTTTATATATGTAATATAAAATATTTATAATATATTTAATATACTGTCTTTGGCTGGGCTGGGTCTTCATTGCAGTGTACGGGTTCTTTGTGGTGGTGTGTAGGCTTCTCTCATTATGGCATGTGGGCTGGGCCTCCCTGTGGCATGTGGCATCTTATTTCCCCAACTAGGGATCAAAGACATGGCCCCTGCACTGGAAAAAGAGATTCTTAACCACTGGACTACCAGAGAAGTCCCTGTGTTGTCTACTAAAAGCTGTAGCTAACCCTTATTAAGCCTATTCTTCAAGTGGAGAAAGAGATCCAAAGGAAAATATTTGCCTACAGCAAAATAATAAGTGCGTGGCAGAGCACCGAAGTGTTTTAAGTAAAAAGTGACGTGATCAGATTCTGCTTTAGGAGTAGCATGAAGGCAGCAGAGTGGAGTCTGCGTGTGTGGAGGGCCGTGGCGGTGGGTAGGAAGGCTGAGAGGCAGGGAGGCTGTGGAAGTAACAGACATGAAACACAATGAGATGAGACCCTAGGAATCAGAGAATGGGGGCGAGCCTGAAGTGTGCCTTCTTCCCCATGGGGCATGGCGATCCTGGATCCCTCACTGGTGACACATCCCTCAGCGTCCCAGGCTTCAGGGACTTGGGTGTGGACTGATGGATTCAAAGCAAGGGCAAGGCATGGGAATGACAAGGTGAGGAGAGGGAAAGACGAAGCCAGATACACCCTGTGGCAGGTCAAGCAGGAGGTGGGAAACAAGGGAAGGAAAACATCAAACTCCAAACACGTAACCATCTCCCTCGGGGGATGGGAAGCTGTTTTCAGGTGTGTGTGTACTTGTTTAACATAAAGCCACCGAAAAGGAAAGTCAACTCTACTTGTCCATGCAGAGGCTAAGGAGAGGCCACTTAGGCTAGCTGCCTTGAGTCAGGGACTTGGGAGGTTGCATTTTTGTTTGTATTTGATCTCGGCCGGTCCCCTTATTTCACTGCTCTCAATTTTCTTATCTCCACAATAAGTCTACTGAGTGCCTGTGTGTGCCAGATATTTTACATGTGTCTATGCATTTGCACAAATGAATCTCCTGTAAGGTAGATATATCATCTCCATTTTACAGAAAAAGGAAACTGTAAAATGTTTGTGGAGAGAGTAGATGGTTTTGATATGTATAATTATACCAGGAGAAATTCTATTACTTTATTGCATTGGAGAAGACTTTCCTAAGCAAAATTAAAACCCACAAGCTTATGGATAACCAACAAGGACCTACTGTATAGCAAAGGGAACTCTGCTTAATATCTATGTAACAATCTAAACAGAAAATGTATCCATTACAGCACAATGAATCACTCTGCTATGTACCTGAAACTATCACAACATTGTTAATAAACTCCAATACAAAATAAAAAGTTAAAACCCCACACACTTTTAAGAAAATAATTACAAAGTATTCTCTATACAAATTTTAATTGCTGACATTTGAAAGACACATTCAGAAAACGAAGATCATGGCATCCAGTCCCATCACTTCATGGGAAGTAGATGGGAAAACAGTGGAAACAGTGTCAGACTTTATTTTTGGGGGCTCCAAAATCACTGCAGATGGTGACTGCAGCCATGAAATGAAAAGATGCTTACTCCTTGGAAGGAAAGTTATGACCAGCCTAGATAGCATATTCAAAAGCAGAGACATTACTTTGCCAACAAAGGTCCATCTAGTCAAGGCTATGGTTTCTCCTGTGGTCATGTATGGATGTGAGAGTTGGACTGTGAAGAAGGTTGAGCGCTGAAGAATTGATGCTTTTGAACTGTGGTGTTGGAGAAGACTCTTGAGAGTCCCTTGGACTGCAAGGAGATCCAACCAGTCTATTCTGAAGGAGATCAGCCCTGGGATTTCTTTGGAAGGAATGATGCTAAAGCTGAAACTCCAGTACTTTGGCCACCTCATGCAAAGAGTTGACTCATTGGAAAAGACTCTGATGCTGGGAGGGATTGGGGGCAGGAGGAGAAGGGGACGCCAGAGGATGAGATGGCTGGATGGCATCACTGACTCGATGGACGTGAGTCTGGGTGAACTCCGCGAGTTGGTGATGGACAGGGAGGCCTGGCGTGCTGCGATTCATGGGGTTTCAAAGTCGGACACGACTGAGCGACTGAACTGAAGACAAGTTAAATGTCAAGTGACAGGCTGAGAGAAATCATCTGCTCATATATAACAAGCAAAGTGTCAGTATACAAAGAGCACTCACAAATAAATAAGAAAAATCACAAATGACTCAAGAGGAAAAAGTGAGCAAAAAATATAAACAGGCAGTTCAAAGAAAGAGTTATAAATAGTAAAAAACAAACAAACAAACAAACAAACCATGAAAAGGTGTTCGACATAACTAAAAATCAAGGGAAAAATCTTATTTTTAATATTAAAATAGCTGTAATACTTTAAATTTAGATAGTCACATTTTAAATTTCCAAGAACAGTAACTGATTCTTTTTCACAGCCACCTATTCTAATAGGTGCAATATCTAGAACATTTCTCTTCTTCTAAATTAAACCAAGCTTCAAACTTAGGCCCACCTTTGAAAATGTATCTCTAGGGAAGGCTTTTCCCTAAACCCTCTAGATTACGTTAGGTTTCTTCAATGTATACCTTTGTCTTATGATTCAATGATTTGTCAAGTTTGCGTTCATAGTTGGGAATTGTTTTAAGGTTTATTTTATGTATATTTATTTATTTGCCTATTTACTTAGCTGCATAAGGTGTTGGTTGCAGCAGGAGGGATCTAGTTCCCCAGAGATGGAACCCAGGACCCCTGCATTGGGAGCACAGAGTCTTAGCCACTCGACCACCAGGGAAGTACCAAGAAGTTTTTTAAATGAGGTAATAGTGGAAGAAAATAATAAATTCCTTTTCAAAACAAGGAGACTCAAAACTCTGAAACTGCAATGGGCTGAGCTCAGCGTTTGAGCCGGCGCCTCTGTCATCACCTCATCGGACTTGCTCAGTTAGGCCTAAGTGAGCTTCTCCAAGAGGCAGCAGTCTTCCCGGAGACTGGAGGGGTTATCATGGGCACCTTCTTGTGGAGAGGGAAGGCTCATGTCTTGCCTCAGCGATTACTATTTGCTTTACTTAACTCTTCAATTTCATGGGGGGGTGGTGGGCAAGTAGGAAAAGCCTTTAGAGAAATGGTTAATACAAAATACAAAAAAAAAAACCCCAAAATTACAAAAAACTGAACTGATCTTTCCTTTATGGAATTTTGAGTAAAATTGATGTTGCCTTTTAAATTATTTTTTAACTTAACTTTTTACAATTGAAGTATAATTTATTTACAATGCGTTCATTTCTGCTGTACAATAATGTGAGTCAGCTCTATGTATACATATATCCCCTCCCTCTTGAGCCTTCCTCGCACCCCTACCCCGTCCCACCCCTCTAGGTCATCACAGAGGACTGAGCTGAGATCCCTGTGCTATAGCCATCTATTTTACACATGGTAGTGTATGACTTTTTAATTATAATTGGTAATTATTTTACTATCACGATCATACCTTGAACAGCAGCATTAGGATTGAAACTATTATTACTCGTATAATGTTACTATTAAGATAAACCAATGTCTATATTACAGTGGGACCAAAGAAAGGATGCTTTCTCTCACATCAATTAGGTTTGAGTTTTAGAAACTTGAACTTGAAAGGTTTTCTCTAGCATGTAGAAACTTGAACAAATTATCTGAGTCACTAAGTTAAAATTGCTGAGAGTCATTTAATGATACCTCACTTACCTGATGAAGAATCTCCAAGTATGAGCATAAAACGTCAGAAAGTTTACTTGAAATGCATTGAAAGCATAGGTTTTGTGGTCCTCTGGATCAAATTGTACTTCCTGAGGTGGGGGGAGGGTGAAATTAGCAGTTTGGGATTAACAGATACACACTGCTCTGAATAAGCACAAGACCTACTATACAGCAGAGGCACCTATACTCAATATTTTGTAATAACTATAAGGGAAAATAATCTGGAAAAGGGGGTGTGTGTGTGTGTGCATACATATATATACACGTGTGTATATACGTGTATACATATATACACACACACACATATATATAAACTGAATCATTTTGTGGTATGCCTAAAACTAACACAACACTGCATATCAACTATATTTCAATAAAAATTCTACCTCCTGTGTACATAGCAATATTGACCAAAATACTAAAATTACAGCCATTTATCACATAACGAGTCATGAGCTGACTGCTATTTAGCTTTTACCAACACTTGAGTTGAAAAGCTTGTTATCTGAGAGTAACAATCAAAGGGGGGATGTACTAGCTTCTATTTCTCTTGCTCTCCATGCTCTATCCCTGAGGAAAATTATATTCCCCAGGAAGCAATATAACTAGACTATATAATCTTACGGAGAAGGCAGTGGCACCCCACTCCAGTACCTCTTGCTTGGAAAACCCCATGGACGGAGGAGCCTGTTAGGCTGCAGTCCATGAGGTCGCTAAGAGTCGGATATGACTGACCGACTTCACTTTCACTTTTCACTTTCATGCACTGGAGAAAGAAATGGCAGCCCACTCCAGTGTTCTTGCCTGGAGAATCCCAGGGACGGGGGAGCCTGGTGGGCTGCCGTCTATGGGGTCGCACAGAGTCGGAAACGACTGAAGTGATTTAGCATATAATCTTAGCTTCCCATGGAAATAGCTTTCTGAGATACAATAATTTTACTCTCTCAACTTTTATAGAAGTTTGCTATACAAAGAACTTTTTTTTCCTTTTTTTAACTTTATTTTTTTAATTTAAATTTATTTATTTTAATTAGAGGCTAATTACTTTACAATATTGTATTGGTTTTGCCATACATCAACATGAATCTGCCACGGGTGTACACATGTTCCCAATCCTGAACCCCCCTCCCACCTCCCTCCCCGTACCATCCCTGTGGGTCATCCCAGTGCACCAGCCCCAAGCGTCCTGTATCCTGCATCGAACCTGGACTGGTGATTCATTTCTTATATTATACATGTTTCAATGCCATTCTCCCAAATCATCCCCCCCGCCTCTTAATAAGACCCTAATGTTAAAATATAGTCTAGATTGTACCTAATGTCCTTTATGAAAAATTTTTTATATTTAGTGAAAGGAAATTTCTGTCTTTAATACACTTTTTTTGGTATATGAAAGTTTATTACTACCATGTTTGAATCATCAAAACTTTTCATCTTAGTCTTTTCTTCTAGCTTTTGCATAAGGCCAAGAGAGACACTGGCTACTTTGACAACTTTAAAGTGGACTCTAGGAACGTCACCAAGAGCATGCTATTTTGCAATCAAATCCAGCAGTGGAAACGTCACTGTTTTTTGCAGTAAAGTTCAAGCAATCATCATTGGGTAAGAAACTGTTGAGTTTCTTGCTCTTATTGATCAGTTGGCCCCTGAAATACTTCCCAAAGCTAGAATTTACCTGTTTGGCTTCAACTCTGACATTTTCTAGCAAAATTCCCTTTGCATGTGAAGTGCCTCCAAAGGGGCTGATCTTCAGGGCTGGCCCAAACGGGCTTTCTTGTATCATTTATCATGCCACTTCTGGTCCTGATGGTGGCTGCAGAGTTTCCTGGCAATATGAAGATCTTGACACTTGCCCATCCCATTGATGCTGCAGGCCTAAGGAGAAAATCTAATATACATTTTTTTCCCCAATTGTGGTAAAAGATCAGATCAGATCAGTCGCTCAGTCGTGTCCGACTCTTTGCGACCCCTTGAATTCCAGCACGCCAGGCCTCCCTGTCCATCACCAACTTCCCGGAGTTCACTCAGACTCACGTCCATCGAGTCAGTGATGCCATCCAGCCATCTCATCCTCGGTCATCCCCTTCTCCTCTTGCCCCCAATCCCTCCCAGCATCAGAGTCTTTTCCAAGGAGTCAACTCTTCGCATGAGGTGGCCAAAGTACTGGAGTTTCAGCTTTAGCATCATTCCTTCCAAAGAAATCCCAGGGCTGATCTCCTTCAGAATGGACTGGTTGGATCTCCTTGCAGTCCAGGGGACTCTCAAGAGTCTTCTCCAACACCACAGTTCAAAAGCATCAATTCTTCAGCGCTCAGCTTTCTTCACAGTGCAATTCTCACATCCATACGTGACCACTGGAAAAACCATAGCCTTGACTAGACGGACCTTTGTTGGCAAAGTAATGTCTCTGCTTTTGAATATGCCATCTAGGTTGGTCATAACTTTCCTTCCAAGGAGTAAGCATCTTTTCATTTCATGGCTGCAGTCACCATCTGCAGTGATTTTGGAGTCCAGAAAAATAAAGTCTGACAATTGACCATCTTAACCATCTTACAGTTCAGTAGTGGCAAGTGTATTCACACTGATATGCAATCAAGCTCCAGAATCTTTCATGCTACAGTCCCAGAATTCCATACACATTGTACTGGTATAGTATGGTATTTTATGCACCAATTTTTATGTGATGGTATTTTATGTGTCAACTTGAGCAAGCACAGAGCCTAACTATGTGATAAAACATTCTGGATGTTTCTTTGAGGGTGTTTTTGGATGAGACTTACATTTAAATTTGTAGACTGTGCCCAAGCAGACTGCTCTCCATAATGTGGGTGGGCCTCATCTAAGCAGTTGAAGGGCTACATGCAACAAAACATCGACCTCCCTCAAGAAAGAAGGAATACCTTCAGAAGACAGTCTTCAGATTTAAACTGAAATACTGGCTTTTCCCTGGGTCTCCAGCCTGATGGCCTACCCTGCAGATTTTGGACTTCCCAGCCTCCATAATCTCATGAGCCAGTTCCTTCAAATAGATCTCTGTTATAAACATCATATTGGTTCTGTTTCTATGGAGAACATAATACTCCCATTGAACAATAACTACCCTTTTCTGCCTCCTCCTAGCTCCTGGCAACACCATTCTACTTTCTGTAACTATGAATCTGACTACTCCAGATACCTTATATGAGTGGAATCATACAATATTTTCCTTTTTGCGACTGGCTTATTTCATTTAGCATTATGCCCCCAAAGTTCATGCTTTTGCCATGTGCCAGAATTTGCTTCCTTTTTAATGCTGAATATCATTCCACTGTGTGTATATACCTCATTTTATCCATCTGTCAATGGACACCTTGACTACTTCCATCTTTTGGCTGTTGTGAATAACACTGCTACGAACATGGGTGTATAAATATCTCCTAGAGACTCTGCTTTCCATTCTTCTGGGTATATATATATTCAGAAGTGGAATTGCTGGATCATATGATATTTCTATTTTTAATTTTTTGAGGAATCATCATACTGTTTGCATAGCGGCTGCATCATTTTACATTCCCACCAACAGTGTTCGAGGATTCCAATTTCTCCACATCCTTGCCAACCACTTGTTATTTCCAGCAATAATAATCCTGCAGGAACCCAAAATAACCCTCAGTAGGGGTCATTTTTGTTACAGGATGGTATTTTGTATGTGGGTGGTGGGGGGAATACTGATATAGATTTGATCTTAGAAACTATGATGTTAAGACTTGATTCCTACATAATTTAGGCAGAATCTACATGATACGAAAAGAAGTATTTAAACGTGAAAGATTGTGTCAACAAGTTACTTTGCCCTGTGGTACTAAATGATCAAAATGGCAGGTTTTCTTGTTTGGGATTTGCATTCAAGCAGCCTTACTCAAGGTTTTTCTTTAGAAAAGGTACATAGATAATTATAAATGTCACTGAGTCATTCTGAGTGGTAAGCATTTTTAAACTCAGGGAGAGTTTCTAATGTAAAGCAAAAAGGTGAGCCAAATCAGGCCTGCAGACTTATTTGACTTGGCCTGCACATTTGTTGGCCCACACATTGTTTTTAAAAATTTTGAATTAGTTGACAACTTTTTAAATGGAGCGAGTTAAGGCAAAAAATCTTGATTCCTCGCTTCTTGGGAAAAAACGAGCTGACCTGGCAAGATGGGGCCCTTCATTCCCACATGGCAACAGTTGGCTGAGGTTTCGCAGCAGCTGCCCTTCCGCCTGAGCCTCTACTCTCCAGTTCTGCACAGTCCCCACCCACCCTGAGACAGGAGAGTGTGTGGACACCCGGCCGCAGACTGTCAGTTCTGTCAGGAAGCGCTCATAACCTCCTGTAACGTCTAGTGGGACATGAGACCCCCGGTGGGTGCTCAGTGGTTATTCACTAGCTTATTCACTGAATCGGTTTCTTCATGTGCTAAAATTATTTAGGACCTTTTGCTTTCTATCTTGGTGGACAAAGAGACAGTAAGATGATGGCTTTAAATAAAGGGAATACAAAAGGAAAGGGACTTAGATAATGAGAGACAGAGAAACATGTGGAAAGAAAATAATCACGCGAATGTAACTTTTTTACTAAGGAATTCGTCTTTGAATTCTTTTTCCCATGAAGGAAACGGCACCCAGGAAATGATTCAGGCGAAGCCCTCTGTTTAATACAAGACAGAAGCAAGGGGCAGAAGTTTACTCAGCTGCCTTACAGTGGCAGAATTCCGGAGTTAACATAAATAGCAAGAGATACAGAAAACGAGGACCATATGGTTGGCTAGATCAGCTACGCTCAAGGCCACCCACGGAGAAAAATATTCAACTCATTGTGTCTTAGCACATTAACTCCTCCTTTTTAATTACTGAGGCACTTGGAGAAGTTCTTTTACACTTTCAGGTGATAGCAAATGAAAAAGGTGTTAAAGAAAAATGCAAGCAGCACTTCTCTGTCTTTGGTGATTGTGTGGACTGGGAGAAAATGAAAGTCTTATGGAAGATGTGCCCTAATCTCCAACTCCAAATATTGACCCAAGAAAACCGTCATTTGGAGACTTTCCTGGCGGTTCAGTGGGTAGGACTTCATCTTCCAATGCAAGGGGGTGTGGGTTTGATCCCTGGTCGGGGAGCTGAGATCCCACATGTTGCTGTTGGTGATTAGTTGCTAAGTCATGTCTGACTGTTTTGCAACCCCATGGACTGTGGCCCACCAGGCTCCCCTGTCCATGGTATTTCCCGGGCAACAATACTGGAGTGGGTTGCCATTTCCTCCTTCAAGGGATCTTCCTGACCAGGGGATTGAACCGTGTCTCCTGCACTGGCAGGCAGATTCTTTACCACTGAGCCACCAGGGAAATCCAGATCCCATATGCCTTGTGGCCAAAACCCCAAACATAAAATGGAAGCAATATTGTAATGAATTCAACAAAGACTTTAAAAAATGATCCACATTAAAAAAAAAATCTTAAAAAAATAAATTAATTATTTAAATTTCCTCTTGCTATTATTCCACGGGCCAGAATAAGTCATACAGCCAACTCAGAGTTAGCCTGGAAAGGGACTATCTCAGGGTGTGGATCTAGCAGGGTGTGCTTTCAAGACAAAGGACCTGTTCTAGAATGGAAAAATAGAAGCTGGGTCAGCTCCCAGTCTGAAGAAACATAGTAGTTGACCCTTATTAAAATTAAGTTTTAATATTTTTATTCTTTCTGTTAAAGATAATGTTCACTTAAAACATTCAAGAAATATAGAAACTACCAAGAGGAAAGATAAAAACCACCCAAAGCCCACAATCTAATTAAAGTTATTCTTAAAAGGTGGTGTACGTGACTCCCGGAACCTCTCTGCCTATCTACCTCTCCACCTAGAAGTGGTTCTGACTCACTCACAAGCACCTCCAGAGACAGTAGAGAATAGTAGCCTGGACTGAACTTAAATCATCTTTTATTCTCCTAGAACAATTATTTTTAAAAAAATTTATTGATTTATTAGATAATAACTATTGGGCTTCCCTGGAGGCTCAGATGGTAAAGAATCTGCCTGCAATTCAGGAGACCCAGGTTCAATCCCTGGGTCAGAAAGATCCCCTAGAGAAGGGAATAGCTACCCGCCTCCAGAATTCCATGGACAGAGGGGCCTGATGGGCTATGGTCCATGGGGCTGCAAAAGAATCAGACACGACCAAGCAACTCAGCACGCAAACTGTATTGGTTATTTCCTATAAGCCAGGAACTGGGCTAAGAGCTTTCTGAATAGCAGCAGTTCACTAAACCCTGACAGTAACCACATTAGTCCATGTTTCTGTTAAGGGAATTGGAACTTAGAGAGGTTAAGAAGGTTGCCAGAGGTCACACAGCTAGAGAGTGGCAGAGTCAGAATTTGCTGAACTCAAACAGCCAGACTCTAGATGTTGCACTGTGTTGTACTGCCAGAGAGGAAACCAAATTTTTAATTTTAATTTTCAAAGAAATCCTTCCCTCCGTCCACTCTGGGTTTCAGCCACAGAGGCATTCCCTTAGTAGAACAGTGTTTTTTTTAATAAAAAAATTTTAATTGTCATACAGTTGATTTATATTATATTAATTTAATGTGTATAGCATAATGATTCAGTATTTCTACAGATTATACTCCATTAAAAGTTATTACAAGAATAGCTGTAATTCCCTGTGCTGTACAATATGTCATTGTTGCTTGTCTACTCAGTTCTTGAACTCTGTCAGTTAGTACGCCTTGGCTCGCCAGAGTTGGGAACCTATGGAGAGAAGGGAAAGAGACGACCTGTACCCGTTGAAAATATTAGCAATAAAGAAAAAGAGAGAAGAAAGGAACAACAAAAGCAGTCAAGGATGGAGAAGTCTGATACATCAGTGGAGATTTTTCGATGTAAGCAGGGCTAACTTATCAAACAGGCACAGTTACTGAGGGCTCTTCGCTACTTTTAGAGCCCATGAAAATCTTTTCATTCCTTTAACGTCAGGAGAAAAATAAACTCTTAGGTCAAGGAAAATAGTTCAACTTAAAATGTTAATGTATTTATCATTATATCAATGCAATCATAAAATATATCTTATAAATGTCTTTTTATAAAGGAAGGGCCACGAAGGCAAATGTGCCTAGGGTCCACACAAAAGTCACACACAGCCCTGGATCCAGTGGCATGTCCTAACCTATTCAAATTTACTCAACATGTGTGTGCCATGCATTCTAGGATTTTTTTTTGCCACTAATGATATTATTATTCCAATTATAGAAATGAAGATTTCAAAACCTGGGAAGAAGTCAGGACACAGAAAGTGATGGAGTTGGGAACTGCTCCAGAAATCCTGATTTTCAGTTCAGGTCTCTGCACAAATGTCTCATAGGAAGGGACAGATGTGGGGTGGAGATCAATACAGGAAAGAATGCAATAAAAATTAAAAATATAAGAGGTTTTATCATTGGCCAAGTATTTCCTCAGGCATCAAACTTCCTTTCTGATGTGACATTTAGGTGCCAAAAAGAAGATTAGGCAGCTCAAGAGGGCGTGCGGGAAAGTGAGTGGACACTGCTGGGTGCCCAACCAAAACCAGTTTCATTGACAACCTATTAAAACGAGAGGAAATATTTGCAACTCATATATATGACAACATCCAAAATATATAAAGACCTCATAAAACTCAATAGCAAAACAAACAATCCTATTAAAAATGGGCAGAGGATCCGGACAGACATTTTCCCAAAGAAGATATACAGATGGCCAGTAGGAACATGAAAAGATGCTCAGCATCACTGATAATCAGGGAAATGCAAATCAAAACCACAGTGCGATATCACTTCACGCCTGTAAGAACGGCTTTAATCCAAATGAAAGGAGACAACAGATGCTGACAAGGATGTAGAGAAAAGGGAACCTTTGTGCTCTGTGGAGGGGAATGTAAATTGGTATAGCCACTATGGAAAACAGTACGGAGGTTCCTCAAAATATTAAAAGTAGAACTGCCACCACATGATCCAGCAATTCCACTACCAGATATTTATCAGAGAAAATGAAAACACTAACTCAAAAAGATATATGCTGCTGCTAAGTTACTTCAGTCGTGTCCGACTCTATACGACCCCATAGACGGCAGCCCACCAGGCTCCCCCATCTCTGGGATTCTCCAGGCAGGAACACTGGAGTGGGTTGCCATTTCCTTCTCCAAGGCGTGAAAAGTGAAAGTGAAGCCGCTCAGTCATGTCCGACTCTTAGCGACCCCATGGACTGCAGCCTACCAGGCTCCTCCCATGGGATTTTCCAGGCAAGAGTACTGGAGTGGGTTGCCATTGCCTTCTCCTCAAAAAGATATATGCATCCTCCATATTCATAGTAGTCTTATTCACAACAGCCAAACATGGAAAGGACCTAAGTGTCTGCTGACAGATGAATGGATACAGAAGATATGGTATGTACACACACACACACACACACACAATGGAGCATGATTTAGCCACAAAGAGAATGAAGTCTTGCCATTTGTGATAATACAGATACACCTGGAGGGCACAATGCTGAACGACTTAAGTCAGACAGAGAAAGACAAATACCATATGATCTTATGATACGTGGAATTTAAAAACAACAGTAACAACAAAACACCAGGTTCACAGATACAGAGAACAGATTGATGGTTGCCAGAGTTGGGGTGGGGATAAGTGAAATCAGTGAAAAGAGTCAAAAGGTACAAACTTCCAGTTATAAGATAAACAAGTCCTAGGGATGTAATGTACAGTATGGTGACTGGAGGTAACAACACTGTATTGATTGCACATTTGGAAGTTGAGAACAGATCTTAAAAGTTCTCAAGAAAAGGAATTCTGCAACTATGCATGAAGACAGGTTAATTATACAGAGTGAAGTAAGCCAGAAGGAAAAACATAAATACAGTATACTAACGCATATATATGGAATTTAGAAAGATGGTAACAATAACCCGGTGTACGAGACAGCAAAAGAGACACTGATGTATAGAACAGTCTTATGGACTCTGTGGGAGAGGGAGAGGGTGGGAAGATTTGGGAGAATGGCAATGAAACATGTAAAATATCATGTAGGAAACGAGTTGCCAGTCCAGGTTCGATGCATGATGCTGGATGCTTGGGGCTGGTGCACTGGGACGGCCCAGAGGGATGGTATGGGGGGAGGAGGAGGAGGAGGGTTCGGGATGGGGAACACATGTATACCTGTGGCGGATTCATTTTGATATTTGGCAAAACTAATACAATTATGTAAAGTTTAAAAATAAAATAAAATTAGAGAAAAAAAAAAAAAAAAGACAGGTTAATTAGACTTACTGTCTAACATGTATCTCAAGATAATGATTTGATACTTGTATATATTGTCAAATGATTTGCAATACATATGAATATATACCTGAAACTGATATAATGATTTATGTCAATTATACTTCAATAAAAAAATAATTGAAAAAAAATTTTAAAAAAGGGAAAGAAACTTTGCCAAGTGGTTTACTATTAGACGTTTCACTTTCCTTTGGAATCATGTTCTCTAAAGATAAATAAGACACTAGAAAAACAGGATTGGTTTAGGCCTTTTGCAGAAGTTAAAGCTTTCTCATGAAATTTACTAATATTGCGTGCTGCTATTACCATATTTAAAGAAAGGTTGCAATAAAATGTAGTAATGGGTTAAGGTTCTTCACTGATAAATGTGTGGTTTCTAAAAATAGCTTCCCCATAAAGATTGCTTTTGTTTTTTATAAAACATATATACACAAATATCTGTATGTCTGCTATATACGTATAAATATGTATATACACATATACCCTTTTGCTGTTTATAAGTTAATTTTACCCTGAACCTGGACTTGTGATTAGATAGGTAGCACCACATGAGTCATGCAAACAAAAAAAGACATGATCTCATAAGCATTATTTAAAAGTTTACCCTATTATTCTAAAGTCTTCATGATTCTAGAAGCAGCAGTCTCTGCCTCCCAAACGGCCAACTAAGGGAAATGAGATAACTACCCTTGCAAAAGCGTAAGGAGAGGATAGTACCCCTGGGAGTCAAGATCTGATAATCACACCCCCAAAGTCATGATGGTCGAATCTGAGACAAAGCCCATACCCAAATCTAACCCTCCAATGTCAATGATCAGGTCCATATTAATTCAGACTGGGGTTTGCCTGAGGTTCACTTTATGTAGATCTGAGAAAGCTGTAACAGGACTTAGAAGAGACACAGAAGCATATTTTCCTTGTTAGCTGCAGGGGAGAATAATGTACAGGAAAAGGTGACGTAGTGATTGTCTCCCTTATTCTCTCCCAAATGAATAGCCTTGCACACCAAGGATGAGCTCACTCACTGTTAGTGGAACAACATCTGGTGAGCAAGAGCCCCCAGCCGAACATGCTGTTGGTTTGGGACTATATTTAACAGACAGAAACCTAACTATTGTTGCATGTATCACATATGCAGTCCAATTATACTGTGAAAAAAAAAATCTCAAGTGGTAAGGAAATACTCCTGAAAGTATTTTAACATACAAGATTTTTCCTTATGAAGCAAGGCATTAACCTGTTCCAAAAGAGATCCTAGGCTATTATTAGAGGAGAATATCTTAGACATGTGACAGGGGCCTTCTCCTCTTTGGCTGAGGCATGGATGCCTGCCA
This sequence comes from Bos mutus, assembly GCF_027580195.1. Classification (NCBI taxonomy): domain Eukaryota; kingdom Metazoa; phylum Chordata; class Mammalia; order Artiodactyla; family Bovidae; genus Bos; species Bos mutus. Next base: position 59,393,057 of record NC_091633.1, read on the forward strand.
TAGCTATCTAAGTTTAAATTTCAAATCATGGATAGGAATCTCTCTCCTTCAATTTCCCTTCCCATTCTTAATTTCCAGGCAGGCCTGCCACACTGACGATGGTGAATTCTGCAATGTAATTTATCTAATAGATTTACTGTAAATGATGAATCACCCTAGTATTTAAATCTAATGAGTAATGCTGTAAGTCAATTTTGGTTTTTTAAAAATGCAACATAGCTAAGGTCATCAGTTAAATGTGCAAATACAGAGTAATGTGTTCGGAACACGCACAGTTGGTCCTAACAGTCATAAGGCTGGAATACTCTGAAATCTGCTGTATGCCAAAGCTTTTAGGGGAGATTGCTCATTTAAAATCATGACATTTGGAATAAGAGATAACAATTTTATTCCATCAGGACTTGGGAAACTCCCTCAAGTTTAGGCATCTCTCATAGTTTTGCCCTGTGAGATGTAGTAACATTTTGCTGTGAAGAGGCTACTAATAAGCTATTATTATTTGCATATAAAAGACTGATTATAAAAAGAAGGTCTATTTACTGAAGAAAATGTGAGAAATTCACAAAAGCACAAAGAAAATACAATTCATTCTGATTCCAATCACCCAGCCCTTTTTGTGTACGTCAGTCTTTTTCATTTGAGTATATGTAAGCGTTTTCTTATGTTATTAACAATTTTTCTACAATCTCATTCTAAATAGCCATGTTAATATTACATCATATGGCTATACCATAATTTATCAAATCAGTTCCCTATTGGACACTTGGCACACTTCTAATTCCTGTTGTTATACTAGAATGGGTTGCCATGTCCTCCTCCAGGGGATCTTCCCAACCCAGGGACTGGGAAGTTTCCCGCACTGCAGGCAGATTCTTTACCCACTGAGCCACCAGGAAAGCCCCAAAACGCTATTATAAAGAAGACTGTGGTAAAGATCTATGCCACTAAATCTGTGCACACAGAGGTGATCATTTCCTTAGGATAAATCTGCAGAGATTAAACTGCTGAGTCAAAGTGAATGTTTTTAAGGGTTTTGATTCCTGTTGAGAAAGGCTTTATGAGAGAATAAGAGATTTGTTTCCTTCTTTGCACAGGGTATCCCCAAGACCGGATGCTCAGATCTTCTTCTTCAGTCTGCCTCTGGTTCCTCAACTACAATACAAAAAGGAAAACAATGATGCTTATTCCACTTAAGGACTTATATTTAGTTCCTTATTTAATCTGCGCAAGCATCCTGTGAGATGGGTCCAGAGAAGCCAGAACTTGAACCTGAATTTCCTGTCTCAGAAGTCCATGCTCTAAAACCACTAAGCTACAGAGTTTCTTCCACGTGTATCACTTATCCATTCGTATTTTGTTTAATTCAACAGACTGCACAAGACCTCCTGTTCTGGTATAGGAGATACGGTGGTGAACTGAATGAAGTCTTTGACCTCAGGGACTTTCTAAGCGAGGAGACAGATGTTAAGTTATAATATCAGGTAAATTCTATAAAGAAAGATAAGGCAGGGAAGAGGGATAAAGCATGACAGGAAAGCTGTTTTAGATAAGGTGATCAGAGAAAGCCTTTTGGAGTGGATAAATGATGAAGGGAGGTCATGGGGGTATAAGGAGGACAAGCTCTCCAGAGAAGCAGCAGTACCAAGACTCATGCCTTGGGTGTGTGGGGGAACCACACAGAGACTGTTGGGGCTGGAGCACAGTAAGATGCTGGGGAGACTGTTTATACTGAATCTATGAGTTCAGGCTCAGCAGATTAGGGGCTGGGAGGTGTTAGAGATCAGAGACGCAGCTGAGAGACACAGTCGAGCTCCCAAGGCTAGGGGAGTTGACTGACATTGCCTCAACGGTTCTGAGGGAAAAACAGCCAACTACACATTATTCTTTTATTCTTGAATTGCTTTAGGTAGCTGGGTGTTTAGGCCACAGTATTAAAACTCTAGCCCTCTATGCATAAGAGCAACCCATGTGATCATATTCCTGGACTCAAAGGAAAATTTTAAACCTACGAATCATTCTGCCATATTTATTACCCCTCCTCTCCAGGCAAGGGTGATGCCTGCTCTCTATACCACTGCCTATAGAAAAGAAACAATCATTTTGACTTGAATGACCTTGCAGAATTAGGAAAACAGCCATTCTGACATTCCAAATGATGTGGTTATTAATCACTTTAGAGGATAAACACATCTATCTGGAGACCAGCTGTTTCCTGATGTCATTTAGCTTCTTCAGTTCCCCCTGTTCTGCTGCAGGAAGGAATCTAACTTCCTTTCCATTCTCGGGAATGTGTCTTTTGAAAATTAATTTGGGATTCAATTAATGTATTATGCATTATTAAAAATCCAAGTGTTCTTACAGACAAATTTCTAAGTGTATAGTGACAATATTATTGGTTAGCGGGACTTACCTGCAGCAAAGGAACTGGGTAACACAAGGCTCTCAGACGCAAGAGACGGGGAGTAAGTTGAGAGCTTTCATGGTTCCAATGTAAAAACCCAAGAGACGTAGTGCATGAAAAGAGCTAGAGTCCCTTAGAATCATCCAGCTTCAAAATTTAATTCATTCTGTGTATGCTATAGGGAAAAACCTTAACAGTGGGGTGAGAATCTGCTTTAGGGAAACACTCCATAAGTTACTTGGGTGGCAGGTGCATCCTGAGAGCCCAGGTACCTGGAGACAAAGAAAGAACAGTCCTAGCTATAGTTCTGTACAATAAACACCTACAGGTGGAGAAAACTGAACAGATAGGGAAAATGGGAGAGCGAAGGTGGAGAAATACAGGGATGTATCTTAAAATCTCTTAAGATGCAGACTATGCAGTGTTCTGTTTTATGACCTTTTTATTTCTGTGATGTAGATCCTACCTTTACCATCCAATCTTTAGTGAGTTCTGTTCTATACATAAATGCCTTGTGAGAATGCAGTGTATGTGTGAGACTGTGTTTTGTGGGAATATACGGACTGAGCTCCCCATTAGGGTTGATGTGGTGCAGAATAGGCAAAGTGTGTGCCACATGGCAAGATAATCTGTCAATTACACTAATCAGCAGAGGCAGGATTCAGAGCTAGAAACAACAATGAGAGTGACAGTCCCCCAGGAGTTTTCAGAAATTTGGGGTTGGGCACTGGGCTTTGGAAAAAATATGAAATGGGAGTTTGAATCGTCTTAAGAGGCAAAGGGACTCATCTAACATCTGGGTTACAAGGTAAGAAGTCATTTTGCTTTTGAAGTCTATGGCTGTAGTTAAGATATAAAATTTAGACACTGAAGTTTCTCATTTAACAACTTGGGTCTTGGGCTGAGTCTCTAGAAGTTACACAGCTCTGTTTTCAGTTCAGTTCAGTTGCTCAGTTGTGTCCGACTCTTTGCAACCCCATGGACTGCAGCATGCCAGGCTTCCCTGTCCATCACCAACTCCCAGAGCTTACTCACACTCAAGTCCATTGAGTTGGTGATACCATCCAACCATCTCATCCTCTGTCATCCCTTTCTCCTCCTACTTTCAATCTTTTCTAGCATCAGGGTCTTTTCCAATGAGTCAGGTAGCCAAAGTATTAAGAGTTTCAGCTTCAGATCAGTCCTTCCAATGAATATTCAGGACTGATCTCCTTTAGGATGGACTGGTTGGATCTCCTTGCAGTCCCGGGGACTCTCAAGAGTCTTCTCCAATACCACGGTTCAAAAGCATCAATTCTTCGGCACTCAGCTTTCTTTATAGTCCAATTCTCACATCCATAATGACTACTGGAAAAACGATAGCCTTGACTAGATGGACCTTTCTTGGCAAAGTAATGTCTCTGTTTTTTAATATGCTATCTAGGTTTGTCATAGCTTTTCTTCCAAGGAGCAAGTGTCTTTTAATTGCATGGCTGCAGTCACCATCTGCAGTGATTTTGGAGCCCAAGAAAATAGTCTGTCACTGTTTCCATTGTTTCCCCATCTATTTGTCATAAAGTGATGGGACTGGATGCCATGATCTTAGTTTTCTGATGTTGAGTTTTAAGCCAACTTTTTCACTCTCCTCTTTCACTTTCATCAAGAGGATCTTTAGTTATTCTTTGCTTTCTGCCATAATGGTGGTGTCATCTGCATATCTGAGGTTATTGATATTTCTCCCAGCAATCTTGATTCCAGCTTGTGCTCTGCTTTAGCTATTGGTAAAAACTGCACCAAATTCTACATTTCCCAGTATTTCCTGATTTCTGTGACCTTAAAGTAGTTCTTCATAGGGTCAGAGACTTTGTCAATTGACACATGAATCTTACAGAAGTTACACGCAGTTGTAATATTCCTCCCCGCTCCACAAAAAAAAAAAAAAAAAAACCTACAGCAAAGCCTCAGGAAGTATCAGGCTGGGAGATTTGTGGAATGCGGTTCCTTGAATCTCCCCAGTTCTTCACAGGAGACCGGCCTAGTGTAGTGGCAATGACATGCTACATGACCATGGCCGTCCTCTCAGATAACAGGAAGCCCCAACTAGAGACCTACACAACTTCTCATCAAGCACCCAACTCTAAAACTTGATCCTAGGGTCTTTCTTGGTGGTCAAGACTCTGTGCTTCCCCCTGCTGGGGGCATGGGTTTAATCCTTGGTTGCGGGACTAAAATCCCACATGCTGTGTGATGCAGCCAAAATAACAAACAGAAAAACCCTCTATCCTACTTTTCATAAAGTTATAAGAAGATCTTTCTGGTGGTGATGATCTCCCAACAAGAACATGCCTCTCACAAAGGTTGTCCTTCATCCCTCTCCAGAGGAGAAGAGGAAACACAAGAAGAGGCGCCTGGCACAGAGCCCCAGTTCCTATTTCATGAGTGTGAAAGGCCCAGGATAGTGCACAATCACCACCATCTCCAGCCACACACAAATAGTAGTTTTGTGTATTGGCTGTTCTACTGTCCTCTGCCAGCCTACAGGAGGCAAAGCTTACAGAAGGATGCTCCTTCAGGCCGGAAGCCGCACTAAAAGTATCCTGTATCAAGATGGGTGGGAAACTATCCCCATAAACACAGTTTGGACACACACACAAAAAAACAGTTATAAGAAGAGAAAAAGCCTTCAGCAAGCTCTATCACTCGGCTAAAATAGATTCCAAGCACAGTTCTCAGTACGCCACATCACCTTTGCCCCACTGAGCAAAGGTTGCTGAATAATTACTAGACACCACATGTGTGGTTGCTTCGCAGTTACATCCTGAAGACAAGCACAAATTAAATCGCTTCAGTACTTGGGAGGGGATGAGCCCAGCAGGACTGGTCAGGGCCTCCCACAGAGCTCTAGTTAACAACCGGTTGATTGGGATATACAGGACCTGTGATACTATGCTAGCATGGTCAGACATCCTTTACCAAAGGGTTGCACTGGGCTCTCTGTAGAATAATGCTGTGAGCCAGAGAAGGACTTTCTGATTTCATATGTAGGATTTTCTTATGTTCACTGAAAGAGTAACTTTTCCTATCTTAACTCCTACCTTTAGAGAAATCAATTTGGTCTGGACAGGGTACAATCTCAGGAACATTTTGCTTGCAATTTGAACTCAATTCAATCCAATTTAAGTAAAATCGGAACAAAATTAAAAGAACTTTGAACACTTAAAAAAAAAAAAGAATACTGAAATATCTCAGAGAGTTGAGGCATGATTCTTAGGATTTATAGCAGTTCTGAAGACCTCAGTGACTGGAACCAGGCACTTAAACACTCAACACTGTCTGCGGTTCTTCTGGATCTCATTCTGCTACCTTGAGCATATTGATTTTATTCTGTTTTACTATAGAAAGTAGGCTCTTTCTTTGTGGTGGGAAACAAAGTTTTAGCCAGTCCTGGGCTTTCATCACGCCTGAAGGAAAAGGGGCTTCTCTTATCCACTACAAGGTTAAAAAAAATCCTGGGGCAGGACTCTGATGGGTTGGGTTTAAATCATGTTTCCAATCCTTGGATGAATTCTTGCAGCTGAAAATAAGAACCATGATTGGCTCAGACTGGTTGCAGGTCCACCCCTGAGGTTAAGGGGGTAGATTCCGTTACCCTAAAGAAGGGTGTGGGGTCACTGTGCTCCAGGCAGCTACAGTCCAGTGTGTGCTAAGTACTGTCTGACTCTTTGTGACCCTATGGACTGTAGCCTGCCAGATTTCTTTGTCCATGGGATTCTCCAGGCAAGAATACTGGAGTGGCTTGCCATGCCCTCCTCCAGGGGATCTTCTGTACTCAGGGACCAAACCCACACGTCTTACATGTCCTGCATCGGCAGGCAGGTTCTGTACCACCAGTGCCACCTGGGCTTCCCGGGCACCTATACCAGTTTGTACCATTCCCCCCATTCCATTGTCTCCTTTACTCTAACATAATTCCTTTAGCGGGAAAGGACTACCCATGAAGTCAACCTGGCCCAAAGAAAGAACTCTGAAAGCTTCCTCTTCATCTTGCTGTAGCTAATGTTGGCCATCAGGATGGATGGTCTTGTTGCTTTGTGAGGTACTATGGTAGGTTTTATGTCTGAAGCATAGGTAGGCTTCTGGAAATTACCTGAAGGTAAGAAAAAGAAATCAAAACTTCTTGGAAAACTGTAAAGTGCTATTTCCATTGTGATCAGGGGAATACATATAGGCAGACAGCCTCACATTTAGAAAAAGCTTGTCATCTTTAACATAAATTTAGAGGGCACTATCTTTGAAAAGTATTGTTTCTACCAGAAAAGGAACATGGGACATGTTTAATCCCACAGTTATCCACTGGGAAACTGCAAGAATGATGAGGGTGCAGAGGTTCACATTAGCCTGGCATGGAGACTTCAAATGAGTGATTGGACCTGTAGTGCAAAGCTCATCTTGGCTGCCCTTGAAGTCTCCCAATTAAAAGAGTGGATTGCCATAGCTATTGTGTCCTTGAGTTATCCATGCAGGGTTCAAGGACAAAGGATGGGGTGAGGTAGCAGTAAGGATTTGGCTTTGAAAGACTAAAGAACTAAGCCATTCTTAGAAGTGGCAAGAGGAGACTGAAGTTCAAGCAATGGAGCAAAGTTAGGAACTAAGATATTTTCACAAGAGGACACTTACAGAGGACTTACAATGTTTTCCCTTGGGCTGTGGGAAAATGATAATTTGTCTTCCCATTTTTCCTCTCCTCCTGTATTATAAACCTCCCTAGTTTTCACTGGATGCTTCCCAGGTGGCACAGAGGTAAAGAATCTGCTTGCCAATGCAGGAGACGCAAGAGACATGGGTTTGATCCCAGGGTGGGGAAGATCCCCTGGAGAAGGAAATGGCAACCCATTCCAGTATTCTTGCCTGGAGAATCCCATGGACAAAGGAGCCTGGCAGGCTGCGGTCCATGGGGTTGCAAAGAGTCAGACACAACTTCGTGACTGAGCATGCTAGTTTTCACCAGCCATTTAATTAAGCATATGAGATACACACAAGTTCTGCATTGGTGTTATGGGGAATCAAAAAGAAGAGCCACAGAAGGAAGTGTGATTTTATATCCTTCCATGGAAACCATCGTCATTTCATGAGAAAAGGAATCCTAGATCATTCAGGTGGGAACCAGGATGAGAATCAAAGCAGAGCTGGGGGCCATGGGAAGCAGCAAGTGACTCACAGAAGCAGCTGCAGAGGGTGACTCAGGAGCAAATGCGAGGCAAACATCCTTTCTCTGAAAGAGTCTAGGGGAAGGTGACTCGGGTTGAGAAATGGGAATGGCGGGGGTGGGGAGGGAAATACTGATTTTATTCTCTGCTATTATATTAATAGATCCTTTCCTCCTCTTCCATACCTCCCACTCTCTTCCTCAACAGTTATTGAATTAATTCCTCCTCCAAAGATGGCCCAAATGCACTTTGCTTATACAAGTATTATAGAATTTGTTTTCTTATACCATGGATTTTTATTACTTATATCTGTTGTTCCCATTAGATTGCAATGGCAGAGACAATGATCTGTTCATGAGGGAGGAAAGTATCTGAGACAGTGCTCTGCATACTGTAGGTGCTTAATAAATGCTTCTAACTTGATTTGAAAGTGGTTTGCTGAGTTGATTTCCTTTTCTGCAAGAACCAATCAACTTCAGGTCTAATCCTATCTGCAAACTTAAGTTTCCATTTTATCTATAATATTTTAACAATTTCTGCTATTTTGAAATAATATTAACTTGAATGAATCTCTTGGTTAGCTTCTCAAGGAAGCAAAATCACAAATTTTTCAGGTGTCAGAAAATCAGAGGTACACATTGTTCTTCCATGAAGGGAAAAATAACACCAGGGTGTTTGCACTTCAGCAAAATTCCTGATGGTTTTAAAATGATCTCAACTTCCCCTTAGGAAGTTCGGCTGCTTAGGAAAAGAGTAATTGTTGGGTCAAAGGGGAGCCAGGTTTTCTAGTGATCCAAGCAGAAGGGTCAAATACTGAACAATTGATACTTTAAAAATTTCTGCTCGACAAATAGTCTGCAACTCCAGCCTTTTGTTTATGAAATTTTTTCAGTTTATTAAGATATACCTGATATATGACATCATGGGATTTTAAGTTATAAAATGTGGTGATCTGATATGTGTATATGTTGAAAATATACCACAATAAGTTTAATTAACACATCTATCATCTCATGTAGTTATGATTTGTGTATGTGTTAAGAATTTCTATGATCTACTGTCTCAGCAACTTTCATACACATGGTACAGTGTTATCAAATATACATAAAATACATTACATCCCCAGAAATTATTTATCTTATAACTGGAAATTTATGTATCCTTTAATCACTTTTAATTGGGGTATAGGTAGCTCAGCTGGTAAAGAATCTGCCAGCCTGCAATGCAAGAGATCCCAGTTTGATCCCTGGGTCGGGAAGATCTGCTGGAGAAGGGATAGGCTACCCACTCCAGTATTCTTGGACTTCTCTTGTGGCTCACATGGTAAAGAATCCACCTGCAATGCAGGACACCTGAGTTCAATCACTGGGTTAGGAAGATCCCCTGCAGAAGGGAATGGCTACCTAATCTAGTATTCTGGCTGGCAGAATTCTATGGACAGAGGAGCCTAGCAGGCCACAGTCCATGGAGTCTCAAAGAGTCAGACACACCTCAGTTACTTTCACTTTTTCATAATTGACAAAACACTGTATTAATTTTAAGTGTACAACATAATGATCTTATATTTGTATTTATTGAAAAGTAATCACAAGTTTAGTTAGCATCTGTTGCCTACATGTTTACAAAATTTTTTTTCTTCTGATGAGAAATTTTAAGATTACTCTGTTAGTAATGTTTAAGTATGCAAGGCAGTATGATCAACTACAGCCACCATGCTAAACATTATATCCCCGTGACTTATAACTGGAAGTTTGTACCTTTTGATTTCCTTCACCTACCCCCTATCCACTCCCACCTCTACCTATCAGTTCAGTTCAGTCGCTCAGTCGTGTCCGACTCTATGCGACCCCACGAATCGCAGCACACCAGGCCTCCCTGTCCATCATCAGCTCCCCGAGTTCACTCAAACTCATGTCCATCGAGCCGGTGATGCCATTCAGCCATCTCATCCTCTGTCGTCCCCTTCTCCTCCTGCCCTCAATCCCTCCCAGCATAAGGGTCTTTTCCAATGAGCCAACTCTTCACATAAGGTGGCCAAAGTATTGGAGTTTTAACTTCAGCATCAGTCCTTCCGATGAACACCCAGGACTAATCTCCTTTAGAATGGACTGGTTGGATCTCCTTGCAGTCCAAGGGACTCTCAAGAGTCTTCTCCAACACCACAGTTCAAAAGCATCAATTCTTCGGCGCTCAGCTTTCTTCACAGTCCAACTCTCACAGATACATGACCACTGGAAAAACCATTGCCTTGACTAGACGGACCTTTGTTGGCAAAGTAACGTCTCTGCTTTTGAATATGCTATCTAGGTTGGTCATAACTTTCCTTCCAAGGAGTAAGCGTCTCTTAATTTCATGGCTGCAATCACCATCTGCAGTGATTTTGGAGCCCCCAAAAATAAAGTCTGACACTGTTTCCACTGTTTCCCCATCTATTTCCCATGAAGTGATGGGACTGGATGCCATGATCTTCGTTTTCTAAATGTTGAGCTTTAAGCCAACTTTTTCACTCTGCTCTTTCACTTTCATCAAGAGGCTTTTGAGTTCCTCTTCACTTTCTGTCATAAGGGTGGTGTCATCTGCATATCTGAGGTTATTGATGTTTCTCCCGGCAATCTTGATTCCAGCTTGTGCTTCCTCCAGCCCAGCGTTTCTCATGATGTACTCTGCATATAAGTTAAATAAGCAGGGTGACAATATACAGCCTTGACGTACTCCTTTTCTTATTTGGAACCCGTCTGTTGTTCCAGGTCCAGGTCTAACTGTTGCTTCCTGATCTGCATATAGGTTTCTCAAGAGGCAGGTCAGGTGGTCTGGTATTCTCATCTCTTTCAGAATTTTCCAGAGTTTATTGTGTTCCACACAGTCAAAGGCTTTGACATAGTCAATAAAGCAGAAATAGATGTTTTTCTGAAACTCTCTTGCCTTTTCAATGATCCAGAGGACATTAGCAATTTGATGTCTGGTTCCTCTGCCTTTTCTAAAACCAGCTTGAACATCAGGAAGTTCACAGTTCACATATTGCTGAAGCCTGGCTTGGAGAATTTTGAGCATTACTTTACTAGCATGTGAGATGAGTGCAATTGTGCAGTAGTTTGAGCATTCTTTGGCATTGCCTTTCTTTGGGATTGGAATGAAAACTGACCTTTTCCAGTCCTGTGGCCACTGCTGAGTTTTCCAAATTTGCTGGCATATTGAGTGCAGCACTTTCACAGCATCATCTTTCAGGATTTGGAATAGCTCAACTGGAATTCCATCACCTCCACTAGCTTTGTTCATAGTGATGCTTTCTAAGGCCCACTGACTTCACGTTCCAGGATGTCTGGCTCTAGGTCAGTGATCACACCATCGTGATTATCTTGGTCATGAAGATCTTTTTTGTACAGTTCTTCTGTGTATTCTTGCCATCTCTTCTTAATATCTTCTGCTTCCGTTAGGGCCATTCCATTTCTGTCTTTTATCGAGCCCATCTTTGCATGAAATGTTCCCTTGGTATCTCTAATTTTCTTGAAGAGATCTCTAGTGTTTCCCCTTCTGTTGTTTTCCTCTATTTCTTTGCATTGATCGCTGAGGAAGGCTTTCTTATCTCTCCTTGCTATTCTTTGGAACTCTGCATTCAGATGCTTATATCTTTCCTTTCCTCCTTTGCTTTTCGCTTCTCTTCTTTTCACAGCTATTTGTAGGGCTCCTCTAGCAACCTCCACCTCTAGCAACCACCAATCTGTTCTCTGAATCTATGAGCTTGGTTTTTTTTTTTTTGTTTTCCACACGTAACTGAGATAGTACAGTATTTGTCTTTGTCTCACTTACTTCACTTAGCATAATGTCCTCAAGGTCCATCCACGTTGTTGCAAATGGCACAGTTTCATTCTTTTTATAGCTGAATAATATTCCATTGTGTGTGTGTATATACACAGACACACAATGAAATATGTAAGCCACATTTTCTTTATCCATCCATCCATCAATATATACTTGTTTCCATACCTTGACTATTGTAAATAATATTGAAATGAACATGGAGATGCATGTGTCACTTTGAGTTAGTGTTTTTGTTTTCTTTGGGTAGACAACCAGAAGTGGAGTTGCTGGATCATATGATGCTAAAGCTGAAACTCCAGTACTTTGGCCACCTGATGAGAAGAGTTGACTCCTTGGAAAAGACTCTGATGCTGGGAGGGCTTGGGGGCAGGAGGAGAAGGGGACGACAGAGGATGAGATGGCTGGATGGCATTACTAACTCGATGGACGTTGAGTCTCAGTGAACTCCGGAAGTTGGTGATGGACAGGGAGGCCTGGCGTGCTGCAATTCATGGGGTCGCAAAGAGTCGGACATGACTGAGCGACTGATCTGATCTGATCTGATCTGATGGTAGCTCTATTTTTAATAGTTTGAGGAACCTCCATAATGTTCTCCATAGTGGCTGTACCAATTTACATTCCCCCAACAGTGTACAAGCGTTCCCTTTTTTTCCGCACCTTCAACAACAAATGTTATCTCTTGTCATTTGGATAACAGACATTCTAACAGGTATGAGGTGATATCTCATTGTGGTTTTGATTTGCATTTCCCTGATAATTAGTAACAGTAAAATATTTTCATGTACCTGCTGGCCACCTGTATGTATTCTTTAGAAAAATATCTGGTCAGATCATCTGTCCATTTTTTAATCTATTGAATTGTGAATTCTTTATGTATTTTGGATATTAATCCCTCATCAAATATATGATTTGCAAATATTTTCTCCCATCCAGTAGGCTACCTTTTCATTTTGTTGATTATTTCTTTTTTTGCAGAAGCTCTTTAGTTTGATATAGTTCTACCTATTTAATTTTGTTTTTGTTGCCAGTACTTTTGATGTTATATCCAAAAAATCAAGCCAAAGCTAGTGTGAAGGAGCTTTTCTTCTAGAAGTTTTATGGTTTCAGATCTTACATTTAAGTCTTTAATACATTTTGAGTTAATTTTTATGAATGATGTAAGGTAGAGCCCAGTTTTATTCTTTTGTGTGTAACATCCAATTTTCCCAGCACCATTTACTGAAGAGACTATCTTTTACCTATTGAGTATTTAGGCTCTCTTGCCAAATATTGGGCTTCCCTGGTGGCTCAACTGATAAAGAATCTGCTTGCAATGCAGGAGACCTGGGTTCAATCCCTAGGTTGGGAAGATCCCCTGGAGAAGGGAAAGGCTACCCACTCCAGTATCCTGGCCTGGAGAATTCTATGGACTGTATAGTCCATGGGTCTCAAAGAGTCAGACGTAACTGAGTGACTTTCACTTTTACTTTGGGGCTTCCCTGGTAGCTCAGCTGGTAAAGAATGTAGGAGACCTCGGTTTGAGTATTGAGTATTTTTGGCTCCCCTGTCAAATATTAGCTGACCATAGATGTATGGTTTTTTGGTGGTGGGGAGGGGAGCCAAATAGCCACATTTGAAGGAATGACACTAAAGAAAGAACTGAAGGATCGTGGTATATGAACCTTTTAATGAAGAGAAGCAAAAAGCAAAGGAGAAAAGGAAAGATATAAACATCTGAATACAGAGTTCCAAAGAATAGCAAGAAGAGATAAGAAAGCCTTCTTCAGCGATCAGTGCAAAGAAATAGAGGAAAACAACAGAAGGGGAAAGACTAGGGATCTCTTCAAGAAAATCAGAGATACCAAAGGAACATTTCATGCAAAGATGGGCTCAATAAAGGACAGAAATGGAATGGACCTAACAGAAGTAGAAGATATTAAGAAGAGATGGCAAGAATACACAGAAGAACTGTACAAAAAAGATCTTCACGACCAAGATAATCACAATGGTGTGATCACTGACCTAGAGCCAGACATCCTGGAATGTGAAGTCAAGTGGGCCTTAGAAAGCATCACTACGAACAAAGCTAGTGGAGGTGATGGAATTCCAGTTGAGCTCTTTCAAATCCTGAAAGATGATGCTGTGAAAGTGCTGCACTCAATATGCCAGCAAATTTGGAAAACTCAGCAGTGGCCACAGGACTGGAAAAGGTCAGTTTTCATTCCAATCCCAAAGAAAGGCAATGCCAAAGAATGTTCAAACTACTGCACAATTGCACTCATCTCACATGCTAGTAAAGTAATGCTCAAAATTCTCCAAGCCAGGCTTCAGCAATACATGAACCGTGAATTTCCTGATGTTCAAGCTGGTTTTAGAAAAGGCAGAGGAACCAGACATCAAATTGCCAATATCCGCTGGATCATTGAAAAGGCAAGAGAGTTTCAGAAAAACATCTATTTCTGCTTTATTGACTATGTCAAAGCCTTTGACTGTGTGGAACACAATAAACTGTGGAAAATTCTGAAAGAGATGAGAATACCAGCCCACCTGACCTGCCTCTTGAGAAATTTGTATGCAGGTCAGGAAGCAACAGTTAGAACTGGACCTGGAACAACAGACTGGTTCCAAATAAGAAAAGGAGTACGTCAAGGCTGTATATTGTCACCCTGTTTATTTAACTTATATGCAGAGTACATCATGAGAAACGCTGGGCTGGAAGAAACACAAGCTGGAATCAAGATTGCCGGGAGAAATATCAATAACCTCAGATATGCAGATGACACCACCCTTATGGCAGAAAGTGAAGAGGAACTCAAAAGCCTCTTGATGAATGTGAAAGAGCAGAGTGAAAAAGTTGGCTTAAAGCTCAACATCAGAAAACGAAGATCATGGCATCCGGTCCCATCACTTCATGGGAAATAGATGGGGAAACAGTGGAAACAGTGTCAGACTTTATTTTTGGGGGCTCCAAAATCACTGCAGATGGTGATTGCAGCCATGAAATGAAAAGACGCTTACTCCTTGGAAGGAAAGTTATGACCAAGCTAGACAGCATATTCAAAAGCAGAGACATTATTTTGCCAACAAAGGTTCCTCTAGTCAAGGCTATGGTTTTTCCTGTGGTCATGTATGGATGTGAGAGTTGGACTGTGAAGAAGGCTGAGCACCGAAGAATTGATGCTTTTGAACTGTGGTGTTGGAGAAGACTCTTGAGAGTCCCTTGGACTGCAAGGAGATCCAACCAGTCCATTCTGAAGGAGATCAGCCCTGGGATTTCTTTGGAAGGAATGATGCTAAAGCTGAAACTGCAATACTTTGGCCACCTTATGTGAAGAGTTGACTCATTGGAAAAGACTCTGATGCTGGGAGGGATTGGGGGCAGGAAGAGAAGGGGACGACAGAGGATGAGATGGCTGGATGGCATCACTGACTCGATGGACGTGAGTCTGAGTGAACTCCGGGAGTTGGTGATGGACAGGGAGGCCTGGTGTGCTGCGATTCATGGGGTCGCAAAGAGTCGGACACAACTGAGCGACTTATCTGATCTGATCTGAATGTGTTGTTGAATTCAATTTTCTAGGATATGTTGAGAATTTTCACATCTCTAGTCATTAGAGTTATTGGCCTATAGTTCTCCTTTCTTGTTGTGTCCTTATCTGGCTTTGGCATCAGAGTAATGCTGGCTTTGTAAAAGAAGTTTGGGAGTGTTCCCTTTCTCTTCAGTTTTGGGGAACAGTTTAAGGAATTTAAATCTTCTTCTTTAAACATTTGGTAGAATTCACCTGTGAAGCCACTGGGTCCTGTGCTTTCTTCATTGGGAGGTGTTCGATTACTGATTCAATCTCCTTACTTGTCATGGGCCTGTTAAAATTTTTATATTTCTTTATCACTCACAATTGGTAGGTTACTGCTGTCATTTTGTTAGTTGTTTTCTATATATAACATGTAGCATTTTTGTCTCATTTACTGCATTACTGTCTTCTGTTTTGTTTAGTGGATTTTTTTTTATAGTGAAATGTTTAAATTACTACAGCAGGGCTAGGCAGGCTCTGCAGCTCAGTGGTACTGTGGATTGCCCAGGGTCACTGTGTAGCCTCCCGGGTTATGGGGAGTCAGATGCATGCTCAATAATGTCGCCAGTGTGCTGGCTT
Source organism: Bos mutus (assembly GCF_027580195.1). Classification (NCBI taxonomy): domain Eukaryota; kingdom Metazoa; phylum Chordata; class Mammalia; order Artiodactyla; family Bovidae; genus Bos; species Bos mutus. The sequence continues at coordinate 59,408,593 of NC_091633.1, forward strand.
GGCCCCTGCTCTACTGGGGCTGTAGGCTGGGCTCCGTGACTGCCCAGGTTCTCTGACCAGGCATCCTGGACTGGCGGGGACTGCAGGCTTTGCTCAGCAGTTGAGCAGGACTGCACATTTGCTTCAATGTCTGGGCTGGGTGGCATGACAGGCTCCAAGGCCAGTACAACTCCTTGACTGGAAACCCTAATCAAATGAGCTCCCTGACCAGATACAGCTACCAGCTCAGCCCTGCAGATGGGCAGATCCTCTGTCTGGAATCTCTGTTGAGGAGCCACTGCAAGCAGGATGGTGGTTTGTCAAGATCTGAGCAGTGGCTGCTGTAAGCTCCACCCTTTCTATATCTCTATTTGATCCCCAAGGGGTCGAGCCTGCAGATTCCCTCAGTGATCTCTGAGATCTGAAGCTTGAGTCAGCTTCCTGGGAAGCATCCTGCAATTGCTGGGGAAGCTGGATGTTCACTTTGGGCTCTCTTTACTGACTGGAGAAACCAGAGGCCAAAGGGGAATGTTTCCATGCATCACTGGGCTGACCTGGGAGAGAAGTGATGCAGTTGGTATATAGCAACTTCCTCTTACTTTATAAGTGGCCCTTCCCTGACTCTGTGGTCCAGGGTGCTTCAGCCTTACCCCTGGGCTCTGGGATGCTCACAGTGGTGTCCTGTCTATGGATAGTTGCTAGTTTGGTCTTCTTGTGAGGGGAATAAAGTTGGGAGTGACCCATGTCACTATCATGACAGCGTCACTACCTTCAATCTTCTGTAATCACTATATACTGTGGATACAATAGTCACATAAAAAGAGAATCTCAAAAAAAAATTTTTTTTTTGCCTTGTACATCCTGAGTGATTTTATTTTCTGTTTTAAAATAAATAACTGAAGATAATTTCATTCTGGATAATGGTTGTGATATGGGAAATGAAAATAACAGAGTGCAAAGTAACACCTTCACTGTGATTGCAGCTATCAAAAATATTGATACCCATGGAAGACAATATTATAGAAATGAAAGAGTTGTGCTGGGAAAGAACAAGAAAAAGAGAGAAGCTGTATTATCTGGGATAGACAAACCTGCTGTAAGAGAGACCCCTGGCAATACAGTGGTTTAGTTTTCTTCACATCAGTCCAGGGCAGCAAGGCAGACACCTCTGCTCTACGTGGCCATGTGGGGACCCAGGCCCCTTTGCCTTATTCCCGTACCATTCCCATGCCCTCACTGGCTGGGTTGCCCTCATGCCTCTGTTCAGCTCAAAGAAAAGAGGCAGCATGGAGGCATTTCTGCAGTGTCATTGGGTCCAGGCTTAGAAACAGCCCTCATTATTTCTGCTCTTGTTCCTCTGGTGAATATTGCTATGTGGCTAGACCTAACTGCAAAGAAGGTTGGGAAATGGAATCAAGGAGGGCAGCCTCATACCGTGAGCAAGGTAGAGAATGGATTTTGGTTGATAATCTTTTGCTATTGTAGTTATCAGTCAATGAGAACTGTGCTTGATGATTTACAAATACTGCCTCATTTAATCCACACAAGCCTCAGGCCCCCTCACCTGTAACAGTCATCAACCGTGTCTCCTCGCGTTGCACCTACTGTCATTAAAATATTTTAATGCTGTTATACAACAATTCCAGCCTAAAGAATCCATATGTCATTATCTCTGAAGCTCCTTTTGGCTTCAAAGTATCCCTTTTTCATTTCCGACAAAAAAGAAATATGACAGTACCTTATATTATCCATATGACAATTATATGGATCACTCACTGCAGTTGAATTACAAAAGAGGAGTAAAGACTCTGAAAGAAATTATGAGATGAAAATAACTAAGAGTGACTGATTCATGCCTTACGACTTTTATACTCTACATATTTTTATTTCATCCCCATCAATATCTACAGTAAATTTGCTTTTCACATACAAAAAATTCAGTAAGTTCCTATAACAGAAATGTGATTAGGGTCAGAACTCATATTTATTAAATAAGAGTATGGATTTGGAACATCAGAGAATCCACAATTTTTATCACGTTTCCTAGTGTTTAACCTATAAGAACACCTTCTCACATCACACACCAGCTAAGCAAAGTGTAAGTTTTAGAGTCATCCGTGGGTGACTGCTAAATCTGGTAATTCATCAGGTGCTGTCAATTTGACTCCTAAGTGTGTCTTTTTGTTCCTTTTCCTCTACTTCTCCCTCCCATAGCATATGACGATAGACTTCTGCTTTCTTCATGTCTGGTCCTGCTTTGTTCTAATGCATTCTGCCACAGTGATATTTTCTTTTTTTAAAAATATATACACGTGTTTATTCGCTGTGCTGGGTCTTAGTTGCAGCACGTAAGATCTTCAGTCTTCACTGCGGCACGCAGACTTTAGTTTCAGTGTGCAAATTCTTATTAACAGTTGCAGCATGTGGGATCTAGTTCTCTGACCACGGGTTGAGCCTGGGCCCCTGGCACTGGGAGCTCAGACACAGTCTTAGCTACTAGACCACCAGGAAAGTCTCTAGAAAGATAGTTTCTAAAGCACAGACCTGATCAAGTAACTGCCTGGTGCTTCCAGTGGCTCCCCAATGTGTTCAGTGTGTAGACCACATTTTGTTTGTACTGACATTCCTCTACCTCACACTCCACCTTTACAAACTCTGTGCAGCTCTCAAAATACGTTTTGCATGCTTCTGCTTTGGGGCCTTTGTATATGCTGTTCTGTCTCACCTGGCTAACTCCCAGTGCACCCTCAGGTCTAAATTTTGATAACCAGTTTAATCAGAACTTCACCTTGATTGCCCCAAAAGAGTCTGTTGCCTTTTGTGCTTCCCTGGCAGTCTGTGCTTAAACCTCTCAGCATTTATCAATATTTTGGGTATCTTGTGGTTACCAGTTGACTTCTCGATCTTTCTACCTAAACTGTGCATGCCTTCTAAGTTGCTCCAGTTGTGTGTCTGACTCTTTGTGATGTTGTGGGTTGTAGCCCACCAGGCTCCTCTGTCCATGGGATTCTCCAGGCAAGAATACTGGAGTGGGTTGCCATGCCCTCCTCCAGGGGATCTTCCAAGCCCAGGGATCGAAGCTGAGTCTCTAACATCTCCTGCATCGATAGGCAAGTTCTTTACCAACTGGGCACCACACGGGAAGCCCAACTGTAGGCTCCTTGAACGTAGGGGCTACATCTGATTTGTCTAATCTTCAGTGCCTGGCATCAGTCTGACACCAGATAGGCACTCAATCAATATTGTTTGGAGAAAGGATGGAAGGATGACAAGCCCTGACATCAACTTTGCCCTTCTAGAAGTGATGAGGACTCTCTGTTTACTCTGACATCAGCCTTTACTAGGCCCGCTGAGTAATAAAGTGAACGATTCAGGGCTCTCTGACTAACAGAGATGATGGGAGTAATTGCTTGCCCCCACTGCAGGAGCCCATAAATAAATTGAATGAATCATGGCTAGGTTCCAGGTATGGATGCCACAAAAATGGCCTGAGAACGCGTGGCAAGACTCTCAAAACGAAGACAAATTTCAGAGTTGGCTGCTCAAAGTGCTTTCTGGCGTTTATGTTTCCGAGCAGCACACCTGGCAGAAAGACGGTCCCATAAAAGTGACCCTGACGGTGTTGGACAAGTCAGCTGTGCTTCTGGTAATTTAAGCATAGAAGCTGCCTTTCCAGGCTCTTCCTTTGAGGTATGTAGTGGTGACTAACGAAGACATATCTGAGATGGGTGTGAGTCGAGGGTAAGGTTAGAGCCTAAATTTGGCTGCTGAATACATGGCCAGTGACCTTTTCAATATCTGGCAAACTCTATTTTGAAAACAGATTCGATCTTTAAATTATGACTAGAAAAATCTTAGCCAGGCACAGGTTCCCACCCATTGCTCCACTCCCAAATAAGACAATAATGGTCTCTGTCTTTAAAAAAATTACAAACTATGCTCTGAATAGGTAGGCTCCACATGACAGATACTTTTTTAATTGCCAGAGCCTTCACTTAGAAATAATTGTGTAAGTTAGGGAATGAGTTCTGTTGTGAATACAAAAATCTCTGAATACACAGAGGCTTAGACCCATGGGGGCTTTATTTTCCTCATGAGTTCAGAGGGAGAAAATCCAGAGCCGGTGAAACAGCTCCAGAATGCCATTGGGACTGGTGTGGGTTGAATTATGTCTCCCCAAAGATGCTGAAGTCCTAATTTGTGACGGTGACCTTATTTGGAAAAAGAGTCTTTGCAGATGTTGTCAAGCTGAGGTCATTAAGATGGACCCTATCCAATGTGACTGGTGCTCTTACAAGAAGGATACGTAGGTAGAGGCACAGAGGAAGATGGTCATATGAAGATGAAGGCCCAGAGGGAATTGATGCTGTCATAAGCTAAGGAACACCTGGGGCCACCAGAAGCTAAAAGAGGTAAGGAAGGCTCCCCTAGGGGCTCTGAAGGGAGCATGGCCTCTTGAAATCTTGATTTCAGACCTCTAATTTACAGAGCAGTGAGAGAATAAGTTTCCATTGTTTTAAGCCACTTAGTCTGAGATTCTTTGTTATGGGAGCCCTAGGAAACCAACAGAGGGGCCCAGGCTTCTTACACTTTTCTGCTCAGCGGTGCTTATTGCCTTGTTTTCACATGATGGCTGCTCCACACCTAATATCCTGCTCCAGTTGCAGGCGGGAAGAAAAGAAAAGGCCAGTGAATGAAAGAAACCACTGGGGAAGTCTACCCATTTTGAAAGAGCTTTGCTGGAAGCCTCGCCGAGCAACTTCTGCTTCCGTTTTGTCCTCTCCCCATCAACAATGACATCTGAAAACCCAGTATTTTAGCTGGATGCAATGTTGTCATACATTCAATCCGACTTCTTTTGGTGAGGAAGAGGGAAAACGGACGTCCACTGGACAGTAATGTTGCAAACTCTCCTTTACTAAATTAGAGGTTTATAAATAAATTGAAGATGGGGTAAAACTAAGAGATCCGAAATTAATAGACTCTGCTGTGCTTCCGTTAAAAAAATTAAAAATTACAGACTCTAAGAGCTAGAAGTGCATTTAAAGGCTGTCTAATCAACCCCCCTCGTTTTATGTATGAAGAAGAAGTGTCTGAGATATGTAAGAAGCACAGCCAGAGTTTACAAAGATAGTGGTAGCAGAGTCCTTGATCTTCATATGAGCTTTGGCCATTATACTTGCTTTAATAATTAACACAGTCACGCAGTTAGTTCTTCGGTAGGAGGTAAGACCCTAATAATCTCTTTACCAGGCTAAATGCTAATATTCTACCAGGCACACACACAGACACACACACACTGACCCTAATAGCTAAGTATGGCATCGACTCATTTTGCTTTTTAGGTCTTATTTCGTCGAAGCAGAAAATGACAGGTTTTCAGCTCTAAAACCACAGGGGCAGCAACCTTGATGCTGACCAACATTTGTGTAAAAAATCCAAAAACCAACAATAGTTTTCATGTGAATCAGTCTACTCAACTTTGTCTAATCCATGGTTTGATTTCTAGACCAAGAAATGTAAGATGTAAACGTTCAGCTTTTTTCAGACCCTGCAGAAGGGTGTGGAGAGTAATTTAGTTGCATCTTTCCAGGAAAACTGTTTGTTAAAATTCAGTCATTTGGAGAACCCCACAGAAGGCCTTTGGATTGCTATACTTAGTGGCTCAGATGGTGAAGAATCTGCCTGCAGTGTGGGAAACCTGGGTTCAGTCCCTGAGTTGGCAAGATCACCTGGAAAAGGAGATAGCTACCCACTCCAGTATTCTCACCTGGAGAATTACATGGACAATACAGTCCATGGGGTCATAAAGAATCAGACACGATTGAGCCACTAACACTCTACATCCTTGAACTTGGTGTCTGAGTATTAGAAGTTCAGACGACTTTCTGATTACTGTATAGGAAGTACACTGCAAAGTTAATGGAGCTAGGCTGAAATGGCATGAAATTTTAGGTAAAATGTTTGTCATTCAGGTAAGATAAGATATGCTCATTTCATTAATGAAAGTTACTCCCACAATATACATGGTGGTCACATGATGAAATCTAACCTTCTCACTCAGTACCAGGATATAAACCTATCAGTTAGGTTAGGAAAACAGGCCACGATCCTAAATCAGACGTTAATAGCAGTTTGCAGACCCAGTGAAACTTGCATGGAAAAACTTGCTTCAGAATGATATATGCACTAATGCTCAGGGGTACTATTCTCTGAGTCATTCTAATATTGGCTTATATTTTGCTGAATTAAGCATTGCCTCAGAATGAGCGGTCATGAGACAATCTGAGACCAGCAGGAGATCAGAACAGGCAGACTCCAGGAGAAAATAATCAGTAGCTTGTCTTCGGCGCAAGTCACTTCCTCTGCACATCTGCCAGGGCAGTTTAATAACTTTTGTTCTAGTTATGAATAGACAACACATTTCAAAAAAATGTGTTGTCTATTAATAACATGTATCTTTCTTGACGCTGAAAGATACAAAAGAGGAAGAAGCAGGGCAGAATCCCCTGGTATTCCTGTTCACAACCACCCTCTTTCTTAAGACAACTGATATCATCAATTTTAATGTATCGTCATTAGATCGCATTGATATACTTGTATATTTATTTCTGTATGTGCTTGTTCTTTATTATGCAAAACTTCTAACACATTAGAGTCAAGAGAACAGTAAAATGAATAGTCATCCTCCATTTATGATCACTTCTTATTCCTCCACTGGATTACAGTGAAGTGAATCTCAGACATCATATTTCATCGATAAATATTTTGCTATATATCCATCGAAATAAGAACTCTTTCTTTAAAAGCTAACTGTAATACCAATTTTGTACCCCCCCAATTCACAATAATTCCTTAATGCTGCTGCTGCTAAGTCGCTTCAGTCATGTCTGACTCTGTGTGACCCCATAGACAGCAGCCCACCAGGCTCCCCCATCCCTGGGATTCTCCAGGCAAGAACACTGGAGTGGGTTGCCATTTCCTTCTCCAAAGCATGAAAGTGAAAAGTGAAAGTGAAGTCGCTCAGTCGTCTCCGACTCTTAGTGACCCCATGGACTGCAGCCTACCAGGCTCCTCTGTCCATGGGATTTTCCAGGCAAGAGTACTGGAGTGGGGTGCCAGTGCCTTCTCCAATTCCTTAGTAATTCCTCGCAATAGTTATCAAATGACTACTTATCAAAGAAAGCAACGTTTCCATTGCTCTGTCTCATATATTTTTTCTGTTTTACAGTTGGATCCAAACAGGGTCTACACATTGCATATGACTGATATGTCTCTTAAGTATCTTTTAATCTATGGGTTAACCAGCACCGTTTGTTCTTCTTCTTATTTATTTATTGAAGAACTTGGATTTTTCATCCTGTGGTATTGCTCACATTTTGGATTTAGCTGATTGCATCTTTCTAGAGAATCTTTTATATTTCAAAATCAAAGCAACTTATTACCTGAATTTTTCACTTCTGGATTTAAGTATTCACTATGTTTTGTCTTGTCTAGATAAAAATAATTAATTGGTAACAATAAAGGCAAGAATACCAATACTTCCAAATTGGTGATAAAAGAATATCTTTAAGTGAAAGACAAAGGGATGTTGCGGGGGGGAAAAGTGAGTATAAAATTGAAGTAGAGTTTTCACTGGTGATTTCCAAAATGAAAAGTTCATATAACAAGGCTTTCCAAAGGCTTCTTTTGTTGTCAGGATAAATATTCATAAGCCTCGTCTTCCTTCTGGCCCTCATCTAGAATAGTGGCAGCGGAACCAAACTAATAGCATTTGTCCCCTGTGAGCATGCTTCAATTAAGGCAAATGGAAGGACTTCACAGGTGGCACAGCGGTAAAGAATCTGCCTACGATGGAGGAGACACGGGTTCAGTACCTGGGTTGGGAAGATCCCCTCGAGTAGGAAATGGCAACCCACTCCAGTATTCTTGCCTGGAATATTCCATGGACAGAGGAGCCTTGTAGGCTACAGTCCATGGGGTCTCAGAGAGTCAGACTTGACTGAGAGACTGAGTGTTCGTGCACACAGATCACATTAGTCCTCTGCTCAGGACCTTCCAAGATGTCTTCCTTTACTTAGAGAAAAGCTGAAGTCCTTACAAGACCTGCAAATCCTTTTATGATTGGCTGACTATGTCTCTTTTACCTTATTCACCAGCTCTGCTTTCACTGTCTCTCACTCTGCAGCCACACTGGCCTCTGTTTCCTTAAATGCATCAGCCGCACTCCTAGCCCACTAGTTCTTCCCTTTGCCTGCAACCCTCCTTCACCAGATCCCCCTATGTCTTGCCCTCTTGTGGCCTTCAACTCCTTGTTTAACTGTTACTTTCTAAGTGTAGCCTCCCTGACCACCCCATTAAAAATTTCAGCCCCTGCTCCAACCCCATTCCCCATTCATCTTACCCTGTCTTGTTTTTCTTCATAATGCTTGACACCTACTAAATTACTATATGACTTGTCTATTTCAAATTTTTCCTGTCTCCCTCCAATAGAATATACTCTTCATGAGTTCAGAGATTTGTGTCCATCTTGTTCAGTTTGGCTCTATCCTCAGTGATCAAAACCAAAACATTTGTTAAATGGATAAATTTCAGACACTCAAGGAAACCTTCCTACTTTCTTCTGCATACAAAGTTTCTCCTAAATTATCCCGGTTCAGAACATGTTCAGACCAAAGCTTTTAGTTCTTGAGAGCTGGCTTACATTTATAATCACTCTGTCTATTCTTACTGTCATTCTTTAGACAGAAGTTGCTGAAGTGTCCCTTGACAGATGGATGGATAAAAACAATATGGTACATATACACGATGGAATATTACTAAGCCATAAAAAAGAATAAAACAATGTCATTTGCAGCATGGATGCACCTAGAAAGCATCATACTAAGTGAAGTAAGTCAATAGAGAAAAATAAATATCATACGATACCACTCACCTGTGGAATCTAAAACAAGATATAAACGAGCATATTTATAAAACAGAAATAGACTCGGAGACATAGAAAACAAATTTATGGTTACCAACAGGAAGGACTGGGGATAAATGAGGAGTTTGGGATTAACGTATACATACCATTATATATAAAGCAGATAATGAGCAAGGACCTACTGTGTATCACAAGGAGCTATGTTCAATATCCTGCAATAGTCTATAATGGAAAAGAGTCTGAAAAAGAAGACATATATATGTACATATGTACGCCTATATACGAAGAATATGTATATGTATAACAGAATCACTTTGCTGTACACCAGAAACAAACGCAGTACTTCAAATTAACTGTCTATTAAAAATGATTTAAAGATAATAAAATTTCAAAAAGAAGTAAAGTTGTTCTATTTTTGGGGCAAAGTGAACTGTTCTGGAAATATGACCACTAAGGACCTGTTGTAGATTGAACTGTGCGTCCTCAAAATTCACACATTGAGGTTCTAACCTGCAGCACCTCATGTGGCAATAGGATTGTTGTAGAGGTAATTATCGATAGTTAAGACCAGGTCAAACAGAAGTAGGGTGCATCCCTAATTGTATATGACTACTGTCTTTATGAAAAGGGGAGATGTGGACACAGACACACATCCGGGGAACATGCCATGTTAAGATGAAGGCCGAGATCTACAAGCCAAAGGCAGTTAAAGACGGTCAGCGAACCAGGAGAAGTTAGGAGAGAGGCATGGAGCAGAGGCTCCCTCAGAAGAAACTGACCTTGCCAACACTTTGATCGGAAATTTCTGGCCTCCATAGCTGCAAGACATTACATTTCTGTTGTTGAAGTCACTCAGCTTGTGGTGCGCTGTTCTGGGAACCCTGGGAGACTAACACAAGACACACGGAACCATAGCATCTCTGTTTGGATTTGCAAGTGGTTCACATAACTGGTGCAGATCAAGCACTCAACACATATATTTGAACGAGAAATGGGACAGTGATGCCATGAGACTGCTTCAAGGAGGGCAAGGAAGATGAAAGATAGACAATCATCACCAGATGGTAATTCCCACCAAGGCAGTGGTCATGTCATCTAATTATTCACTTCCTAGCATAAAACCTGCTTCTTGATACACATTTGTTGAACCAAATTGAAAAGTGGGCAGAAAAGGTGGATCACTTATGCCACCAAATGATCTTAGGTGGGAGAGGTTTGTGTGGGCTGATGCATTCACAAAGTTTAACCAACCATCCTGATTTCACACTGTCAGGAGTCTCAGTGTTGATAGATTAGCATGGTTCTGATTGCTACTTTATTTCACTGTATTTGGTATATAGTACGTGGTCTTTGAACTGTGGTGTTGGAGAAGACTCTTGAGAGTCCCTTGGACTGCAAGGAGATCCAAGGAGATCAGCCCTGGGATTTCTTTGGAAGGAATGATGCTAAAGCTAAAACCCCAGTACTTTGGCCACCTCATGCGAAGAGTTGACTCATTGGAAAAGACTCTGATGCTGGGAGGGATTGGGGGCAGGAGGAGAAGGGGACAACAGAGGATGAGATGGCTGGATGGCATCACTGACTCGATGGACGTGAGTCTCAGTGAACTCCGGGAGTTGGTGATGGACAGGGAGGCCTGGTGTGCTGCAATTCATGGGGTCGCAAAGAGTCAGACATGACTGAGCGACTGATCTGATCTGATCTGATCTGATGTGGTCTTTAAGATATATCTCTAGGACTATTGGTAGACACATTTATTTTATCTTAAATCAGGTGGTTCAAGCATTTCTTCAAACTTAGATGTGTTATTCTGTTGACAAATTACTATGATGTGCTTCATGATTTTTTTAATGCCCCCAAATTTCAAATGTCTCCATTATTCACCTGTAGTTGACTAAAAAGAGCCACGGATTCCTTGATACTCTGCCCTTTGAGAGATGTGATCTGGTTTCCCTCCCTTGACCTTGGGCTGAGCAGAGATGCTGAGCCAGTCTTGGGTCTAGGCATTAGGAGTCTACAAGCTTTGGTCTGGTCCTCTTGGACTCTCAGTTTTCATGGAAGAAGTCTGACAGCCCTGAGGCTAACACTCAGTAGCCTCATGGAGAAGGGACAGGTTAAGAGAGAGAAAGAAATCAAGGGAAGAGAGAGAGATGCCTAGGCTGCCCCCTACCCATCTCTTCCAGCTGCGGCCTTTTGAGTCATCTCAGCTGACTCCCCGGACACTGTGGAGCAGAGACAAGCTGTTCCCACTGTGTCTTGTCTAAATTCTTGACCCACAGAAGAGTGAGACATACTAGGAATAAATTGTTGTTTTAAAACACTAAAGTTTGGAATAGTTTGTTATGCGTAAGTCAGTAATTGAAACATCACCTTTCATGCATGTATAGACAGTTTCAGGTATATCTTGTAACTTTTTAGGTGTTCTTTCTATGGCATCTAATAATACCTCCAAATCTTCAAAATTCCTTCTTTAGTCATATTTCAGTATGTACCAGCAATCATCTGCTCAAACCATTATCACTCAGCAGCCATCTGTTCAAACCAGAGTGCCATTTACTTGGGGCAAAAGGTGCCAAAGCACACTTCTGTGCCCTTTTTTTCTTGGCATAGCATGTACAATTAGGCTCACTAAATTATTTAGAAGAAAGAACTTGTGACTCTGCTCATGGAGATTTTCTTTAATTGATATCAGGAAAAAGCAGACTTCTTGTTAGCACCAACAAAATATTAAAAACATTGATGCTGGCTTCCAAGAAGTACAAAATAATATGTGTTTTGATAACTGATTAATGACTGGACTCGTTACTCTCCTTTGTGTGGCTACTGGAGACTATATAATGTGCCTTTAAATTGGCATACTAAATTTTCAGTGAGTACTATTTATCAGCACCCCTCCTTTAAAAAATATTTTTGCTGCTAGGTCATATTAATACCTTTGGAAACCTAATGCCAATTAAAACTATAGTCTATCATACACATATATTAATATGACCTTAACAAAACAATTGCTTTCAGATCAGATCAGTTGCTCAGCCGTGTCCGACTCTTTGAAACCCCATGAATCGCAGCACGCCAGGCCTCCCTGTCCATCACCGACTCCCGAAGTTCACCCAGACTCACGCCCATCGAGTCAGTGATGCCATCCAGCCATCTCATCCTCTGGCGTCCCCTTCTCCTCCTGCCCCCAATCCCTCCCAGCATCAGAGTCTTTTCCAGTGAGTCAACTCTTCGCATGAGGTGGCCAAAGTACTGGAGTTTCAGCTTCAGCATCATTCCCTCCAAAGAAATCCCAGGGCTGATCTCCTTCAGAATGGACTGGTTGGATCTCCTTGCAGTCCAAGGGACTCTCAAGAGTCTTCTCCAACACCACAGTTCAAAAGCATCAATTCTTCGGCGCTCAGCCTTCTTCACAGTCCAACTCTCACATCCATACATGACCACTGGAAAAACCATAGCCTTGACTAGACGGACCTTTGTTGGCAAAGTAATGTCTCTGCTTTTGAAGATGCTCTCTAGGTTGGTCATAACTTTCCTTCCAAGGAGTAAGCGTCTTTTCATTTCATGGCTGCATTCACCATCTGTAGTAATTTTGGAGCCCAGAAAAATAAAGTCTGACACTGTTTCCACTGTTTCCCCATCTCTTTCCCATGAAGTGGTGGGACCGGATGCCATGATCTTCCTTTTCTGAATGTTGAGCTTTAAGCCAACTTTTTCACTCTCCACTTTCACTTTCATCAAGAGGCTTTTTAGTTCCTCTTCACTTTCTGCCATAAGGGTGGTGTCATCTGCATATCTGAGGTTATTGATATTTCTGGCTAGCAATTAAGGAGAAACTGGAAGCACAGCAGATTATTGGTAAGGGATTTGCAAAGTTCCTCCAGAAATTTGCATTTAAATGCCTTGTATTAGAAGCTTCCATTGAAGGCAGTTCATTTTCCTTTTAAAAGAGATTTATTTAGCACATGAAATTGAATTTATTTTTAAAATTCACTCTCTATCCCCAGAATTATGCCAGACATATGGTCATAGTTGTTTAATGTGCCAACAAACTAGGGTGTTTGTTTGTATTTAGTATAAACAAACTACAAACATCCACATGAATATGTGAAAAAATTCTCTTTGGATGAAGTCAATCATGCTTTATATGTTAAGGGTCCCTTTTATTAAATGAATCTCTGATGCTTTGACAAAACAAAGGGTGAGGAAATTCCACACAAGGAAAATTGCTTTTAACGTGAATATAAATTGTGTGGTAAAAGAATACCAAATTATTCCACGTCTCTTAAAATGGTATAATGAAGGACTTACACATACTTCATGTCTCAAGCAAAAAGAAGTTCATAGCTATAATTTCAGCTGCATTTATTTTCAATCACAAAACCACTACAGGCTTCAGCACAACTTATAATACTGGACAGCCAAGACGAAGCTCCAATACTTTGGCTACCTTATGCAAAGAGCCAACTCATTGGAAAAGACCCTGATGCTGGGAAAGACTGAAGGCAAGAGGAGAAGGGGACGACAGAGGATGAGATGGTTGGATGGCATCACCGACTCAGTGGACATGAATTTAGCAAACTCCAGGAGACAATGAAGGACAGGGAAGCCTGGCTGCAGTCCATGGGGGCTCAAAGAGTCAAACATGCTGCTGCTAAGTCACTTCAGTCGTGTCCAACTCTGTGTGACCCCCTAGACGGCAGCCCACCAGGCTCCCCCATCCCTGCGGTTCTCCAGGCAAGAACACTGGAGTGGGTTGCCATTTCCTTCTCCAATGCATGAAAGTGAAAAGTGAAAGTGAAGTCGCTCAGTCGTGTCCGACCCTCAACGACCCCATTCGACCCTCAGCCTTCCAGGCTCCTCCATCCATGGGATTTTCCAGGCAAGAGTACTGGAGTAGGGTGCCATTGCCTTCTCCGAGTCAAACATGACTTAGCGACTGAACTGACCTGAAAAGGAAGTTCAGGATTGGCATCCTGGCTAGGCTAAGAGGCAGGTGTAGTTGCTGGAAGCCTTCACGGGGCTTTGCATCATATGTGACTCAAATGATGCTACAAGTCACAAAATTTATACTCACAAATGACTGTGGGACTTTGAGTAGCAACAGAAAGGGTTTCATGGGAATTTACAGTAGTTCTCTAAGCTTGCTCAAACTTTGATTCTGTTTACAACATAAACTAAGTCAAGACCCCAAGGAAACATGGCTGTGGAGTGTGTCAGGCTTTCAGTACAAAGGTAACAAGCTCACTTTGTCACTGGCGAGCTCAAAGGAAATTTATGGAGATATTTCTTCCATTCTTTGTCTTCTATTTCTGAGACAAAACAATTGGCCCAAGTTCCTGTAAATACCTCTGACCTGGAGACACACCACTGTTAACTATCTAGAGATGCTATTGGAATGACACTCATTCGACAGATTTTATATCATGCTATTTACATGAGTGCGCAAAGCAGTGTATATAACTGCAAAGCCATCTAGAAAGTGACCCAGGAAATTTGATTCACAGTGGGGGCAGCTGATCTAAATCACATTTTGTTCCTCATCTTAAAGCCTGCCTCATAAAATCTACATAGTTTGGCCAAGCTCTTCAGATAGACTTTTAGCCACCACATGAGTTAGGTTCCTGCCTCTGTGACTTGACTGAGGGCTCAGCCACGGCTACGTGGGTGGCTTCAGAGTTGCACTGAGCGCTTTTCTGTGGTTTTCTTGGGCTATTTCAACTGCCTTGCCCTTCTGGGTAGCATCTCCAATTTGACTGGCTCTGATGAACACATCTTTTAGTTATTTAAGAGAAACTTAGGGAAAATTATTTGTGATAGAAATACAAATTTGTCTCCCTTTCCCAGCATGGAAAGTTTTCTGCCTCAGAAAACTGCAAAACACTTGGAAGAATTTGATTGTCTCATTTTAATGAATAAGAAGCCAACAAAAACATCATCATCCTTGCTGCATTCAAGCCTCTAAAAGTTTGATGAACGGGAAGACAAAAGTTAAAGAAGGCAAGAAATTCTGTTTGCATCTGCTGTGTCACCTGACCATGACTAAGCATGTGGTTTATCCAAGGCCACAGTAGACAGTTCAGTCTTATTTGCCAAGTATTTATTGGGCATCTCTTCTGTTCCAGGAGCTATACAAGGTAATCCAGTTACAAAAATGAATAAAACATGGGTTGCAAGTGGAGTTCTCTGGAGTGCAGTGGCTGAGATGGAGTGAGGAATGCAAAAAAAGAGGGGACACATGTATATGTACAGCTGATTCATTTTGCCATATAGTAGAAAATAACAATGTTGGAAAGGAACTATACTCTAATAAAAATTAATTAAAAAAATAGTACAGACCTTTTTTTGCAGGAAAGTCAGCCCTGGAAGGAGACGTGGAAGAGGCAGGACTGAAAGAAAAGGGTTATCAGACACAGTGAAGATCTGACAATGTCTTGGCCAGCCCAGCAGAAAGTTCCAGAGCAGATCCCTGTTGGAGGAGTGTGTGCAAAGGTGTGCAAAGCTCCAATACTTTGGCTACCTTATGCAAAGAGCCAACTCATTGGAAAAGACCCTGATGCTGGGAAAGACTGAAGGAAGGAGGAGAAGGGGACAACAGAGGATGAGATGGTTGGATAGCATTACTGACTCAATGGACATGAGTTTGAGGAAACTCACAGGAGACAATGAAGGACAGGGAAGCCTGGCTGCAGTCCATGGGCTGGGGGCCACTTCATGGACGCTCTGACCTCTTGTTCCCCTGCCTTTGCTCAGTCATTCACTGGGGACTTCTCAGAGGAGAGAGCATGAATGCCACTTAAATGCTCAGGGAAATCCCAAAGAAGCCAACAGTTTGGAACCTGTCAGGTAATCACCTTCGTCCTCCTGGTCATCAAGTCCCTTCTTAAAGGAGAGCTGAGCCCCACATCTCCATGCCTGCCCTCATCCACCCCGTATGCCACACAGATCTATGTCTCCATGATATATGGAGACAGCTCCTCATGGGCTCTGATGGACCTCACTTCCTGGAGGGAAACATGGGTAGAAGGAGGTTTGTGTAACAAAATAGAGCCCTCATCTTTGCAGTTAACTCAGCGTCACAACTGGCACCCACTATCTCCCTCCTCCTTGCTCCATTCTAAATTCCCTCCACCCTCAGCTACCACCCAGATTGGTCTTGATCTTGGTAGTTTTTCCAAAGAACCTGGCTCCGTATGAAATACAAGCTCCTCCTGCCAGGCTTCTTGCATGTTTCCATTCATGTGGGTGAAGAGTACAAGGAGGTGCTCCCACTGGGTCACCTAAGCCCACACATTCTTCCTTGTCTCCACTGGGTATCAGAAGGCTTCCTCCTCATGGTGTTCAGGGTCAGTTACTTTTGACAAGATGATGATTCCTCTTTCTGTTTGCCGGTCCCTGCACATGAGAATCCCAAAGGGCTCAGGGGGAAGCTGTAGCCTGAACTTCAGTGAGACCCTCGCTGTGTCCCCTGGTGACAGCCTGCCCACTTTGGGAAAAGGGGCTTCTTATCTTGCAAGGCCCAGAATTGTGGAGACAGGAATCCACAGAATACCCAAGTAGGTCACTGAGGGTAATAGGAAGCAGGGCCAATTCTACTTCTATCGCTTGGTTCCAGATCCATGGATTCTTCCTGATGGGAACACAGCATCACTGAGAGATTTCTGATCTAGCGAATGTACTGCTTCCTGATGGATGGGCGATATCTTACAAGGCATTGCCTCTGAACTAGTGTTTCATCTGCCCCTTCGGCAGGCTGCTTATTACTCTAACAGCCTGGTGACTTCTGGGTGATATGGGTAAAATCATACATGATATGACTAGTCAATCCTATGGTCCTCTTGTTCAGTCACTAAGTCATGTCTGACTCTTTGTGACCCCGTGGACTGCAGCACGCCATGCCTCTCTGTCCCTCATCATCTTCCAGAGTTTGCCCAAGTTCATGTCCAATGAATCAGTGATGCCATCCAAGCATCTCATCCTCTGCTGCCCTCTTCTCCTTTTGCCTTCAATCTGTCCCAGCATCAGGGTCTTTTCCAGTGAGTCAGCTGTTTGAATCAGGTGGCCAAAGTATTGGTCGTATGCCTACTTTTTTGCTCCACTATTCATGATAAAATGATGTCTGCGGGGTCAAATGGCCCTGCTGCAGAGCCCTGTCCTGCTCCTGATCCTACTCAAATATGGCAGCATTCTGTGTCACCTAGTTAATAGACTAAAGTACACCTAGGTGTGGAATGTGGTGCCCTGGAACCCAAAGAAGCCTAGTAAGCGCTGACTCCTTTGCAATAGGAGATATTAGATTAGTTTAGAGGAATAACACAGAATATCCCTGACCACTGGATCTCCTAAAGATTCTCCTCAAATGGTAGGCCCCTCAATCTTCATGGGGCTTATTTCCATCCTCCAGAGCATATGGATCATAGCAAAGCCTCCAGTGTGCTCATCACGCTTTGTTCATTTTGCTCCATCAGCATGATGTCACTGACATAATGGACAGATACGATGCTCTGTAAAGAGGTCCAAAATGGTCCAGATCACGCCAGATTATATTATGACTAAGGCTTGGAGAGTTCACATAGTCTTTGGGGCAAAACTCTATATTGTTGTCCTTTCCGTGTTAATGTAATGTGTTTCTGATTCTCTTTCCTGAATGGGATATAAAAAAAACAAGTTTTCCAAGCAAATAATTGCATAACATGTTCCTGTGGCCATATTAACCTACTTAAGTGGAGACACCACAGCTGGCATAGCAGCTGCAATTGGAGCTGAGACTTAGTGGAGCATGCAGCAGTCTCTAGCCACTTTCCAGAATCCATCCAGTTTCTGCAGGGATGACAGTGGCAACTTAATCTGAGATATGGTAGGATTCACCATCCTGGAATCCTTTAGATCTTTAATGGTATCATTAACCCTCAGTGTCCCCCCCCACCCCAGAATGCAACATTGGTTCTGATCCACTCTCTTGGCTGCAGGGAGGTTCAAGTGGGATTGCAGGGATTTGCACTTGGCCTTCCCCTCTAGATTTACCCCACAGGCCAGAGACCCAGTAGAGCCGGGCTTCCAACTGCCAGGTGTGTCAGTCACAATAATACATCCAGAGACAGGAGAATTAATTTAGACTTCATTTATTAACTACCAGATCCTCATTTATGAACTCGCCCCATTTGCCCCCACACTAACAGGATGATGATGCTTCAGGTTTCTGAGCATCAGTGTCAACTTGGACTCTACGTCCCATGGATCTTAAAAAGTCTGAATCTATTTCATTTCCACAGTGTATAGCCCCTAAGGTATTGGGTGGGCCAAAAACTTCTGTAAGATGTTACAGAAAAACCTGAACAAACTTTTTGACCAATCGAATACATGGCTGAAGGTTGCTTTGAGGGTGGACCCAGGGAATCTATATGGGACACTCTTGCCATGGTGTAGCAGGGCATTTCTTCCTAAAGATCTAGACACTCCTTCAGTCAAAGGGTTGCAGATCTGAAAACTGGCTCAGGTAGGAAACTGAGCAAAGGATTGTGAATTTTTATTTGGACAGCTATCCCCATCTTCTTGCTTCTCCATTCTGCTTTCTTTTTACTACGAATGTTAAGCAACCCTTTTGTTGGGTACCTATTTTGCCCCTTGGGACACCATCTTCAATTAGCCATCTCTACAACTCTGAGAGTCAAAGGCTCCTGGCTGCCTCTCTTACCTAGCTTCCATCTAAGTGCCATCACACGGCCTCTACTGTTATGAAGGAGTCCTGCCGGGTGACCACCTACTGGCCTACATAGAGAGCCGTCACTGAACCTCCTAGTGATGCTGGTGTTCCTCCCTCGCCAGCACATTCTGGATTGTCTAGGTGAACGGTGTGTCCTCTGATGTTCTTTGGACCCCACTAAATATATCCATTCCAGCATATTTCATCCCTTCCTCTATTGCTTCTCCTAGAAGCTCAGGCATTTCAACTTTGCTCAGGGTGGGCAACTGCTTCCTTCAGTCACTAGAGGCCACATTAGCAGTGAGTTTGCCCCCTAGGTATATACTATATGCAGGTTTGATCCCTGGGTCAGGAGGATCCTTGGAGGAGGAAATGGCAATCCGCTCCAGTATTCCTGCCTGGAAAAGCCCATGGACAGAGGAGCCTGGAGGGCTACAGCCCATGGAATTGCAGAGCCAGACACAACTGAGCATACACACATGAGCATCATTATCATTGCTCCTAGGGTCCTTTCAAGGGTATCAAATTCTTCCATATCCTGAGAAAGTGCCCCAGGTCTCTGAATTGTTACTAATACACTCTTCAGATCAATAAAAACAGTACTCAAGGATCTGCTTTCAGGGAACTGCCCCTGAGAATCTTAAGCGCACCTGGTTCTGATTTAGATGGGCTCTGAGCCTGACTCCTAAAGGCATGCGACTTTGGGAAGTCCTGGGGAGAGTGTCAATTGTATTTTGTATGTCAGAAAAATGGGAATAACTGTAAATAATAATACTGAGGCCAAAGGGCAGGCTTTGACAGTTTTGAAATATGCCTGAAAATGTTACAATAGTCTTCCCATCAAATGGTGGGATCGATGTCCTCTACTCTTACACTGGGTGGGCCTCGGGGCTGCCTTGGCTTATTGATGCTATGGGACATCCAAGACTTAGTCATAAAAGGCCTGACCACTACCTTCTCAGCTTCTGATGATCTCAGACACCATATTGTGAGGAAGCCCAAACTAGCCCATAGGGAGAGACTGAACAGAGTGGCCCCTATAGGACTTCTGAATGAAAGATCAGCTGAGGTTTCAGTCAATGCTGGTAGCAAGCGTTAGAATGAAGGCACCTCCAGATAATTCCAGCCCTTGCTGTCTGTCAAGTCACCAGCAGCCATGAAGTCTTCTTAGCTGAGGTTCCAGACATCGAGAAGCAGAGATAAACCAAACTGTTCTTTGTCAAAATTTCTGACCCATACAGTCCATGAGCAGAATAAAGTGGTTGTCTTATGCCACTAAGTTTCCAGTGGCTTATTTCCCAGCAATAGTAAATAGAGCAAAGATCAAAGGGACAGATATCAAGTATGCTTCTTTCTTTCAAGAGCAACTAACTAGAAAATATAATGTGAAATAAAGCATCCAGAATAGCAAGAAAGAAACTAGGGTAGAACCTAACAATGACTGCAAAAGACCTTTATAGGAAAAAAAGTTACCTTTAATAGGGGACATATAAATTAGATCCAAATTAACCTGATTTAAAAGCAAAAATTAAGCAGCCAAAGGTCACGGATTTGACAATGTAAAATTAAAGATTTCTGTTCAGAGAACTACATTGGACAAAGTGAACGGGCAGATAATAGACTGGGATAAACATTTGTGAAGTCTAAAATTGACTAAGGTTTAATATTTATATTCTACAGCTAACTTCTGTAAGTCAGCAGTTTAAACATAGAGAACACAGCTGAAAAAAATAAGTAAAGGAGATATACTGGCAAGAACATGAAGTCTGCATGAGTGATAAACTTATGAAGAAAACTATAACGCTCTAAGAATCAAGGGAAAAGCAAATTAAAACCAAGATGATGGACTTGCCTGGCGGGTCAGTGGGTAAGACTTCACCTTTCAATGCAGGTCCCATCCCTGGTCAGGGAACAAAGACTCCACATACTTTGCCACCAAAAAACCAAAACATAAAACAGAAGCAATACTGTAACAAATTCAATAAAGACTTTAAAAATGGTCCATATTAAAAAAATCTTTAAAAAAAAGATGAAATAGCACATTATGGCCCCCAAATTAAGACAGTGCTGCTGCTGCTGCTACTAAGTCGCTTCAGTTGTGTCTGACTCTGTGCGACCCCAGAGACGGCAGCCCGCCAGGCTCCCCCGTCCCTGGGATTCTCCAGGCAAGAACACTGGAGTGGGTTGCCATTTCCTTCTCCAATGCATGAAAGTGAAAAGTGAAAGTGAAGTCGCTCAGTTGTGTCCGACTCCTAGCGACCCCATGGACTGCAGCCTACCAGGCTCCTCCATCCATGGGATTTGCCAGGCAAGAGTACTGGAGTGGGGTGCCATCGCCTTCTCCGATCAAATATTGATAAGACTGCAACAAGCTGGGGCCTCTCATGCACTGAGGGAGTAGAAGTATGAAAGCCATGATGGTAAAAACTGTAGAAGTATTTTTGAAGAATTAGGACAGCAGAGGATGAGATGTTTAGATAGCATCACTGACTCAATGGACATAAGATTCACCAAACTCCAGGAGATAGTAAAGGACAGGGAAGCCTGGTGTGCTGCAGTCCATGGTATAACAAAGAGTTGGAAAAGACTTAGTGACCCTACAACAACAACATCCTATAAACCAAAGATCCCACCCCTCTCTCTATAAGGACTGCGCAAGGAGGTAGATGATGAATCAGGCAGAATCCAAACAAGAAAATAAAAATTCTGCTAGCATTGCAAGTGGGATATTTAACACAGGGAGTTGATTAAACAGGTGTAGGAAGGATAAAAGAGGTCAGAAGACGCTGGGGTAACTCAGAGATTAGTAACTGGGGGTAGCAGCTGCCATTTCTAGAACTAGGGGGACAAAAGGAAAAGGCGGTATGACATCAACATAGGGGCTTTGTGGAAGGGCTCCTGGGGTTGGTACTGAGACCTCCGAGGGGAAGCTGCCATAGACAGGTGTGTGGACCACTTAAGAGGTAGCCAGCTACCGCTCAGAGCAGTCCCAGGACGTGTGATGCTTCTGCTGCTTAAACCTCCAAGAAGAGCGCTGGGCTGGAGCCCTAGCTGCCGGCTGTTGATGGAAGAATGCCAGGAGGAGCTGTAAGCGAGCAGAGGGGCCTCTTTCCCTTCCTCATGCTTTGTGTGATCTTCTGCCAATACCTTCCATGGGAAGAACAGAACCAGAAGGCAGCTGGCAAGGGAGTCTGGGAAATGCAGCTTATAGAACCCAAGCTTCAGGACGGTTGGCTAGAGTGAAAGGCAATAAGCGAAAGATTTACACCCCAGTGGTTCCCCAAAGGCTCAGTGGGAAAGAATCTGCCTGCAATGCAGGAATGGCAGAGACTTGAGTTCGATCCCTGGGTAGAGACAATCTCCTGGAGGAGGGCATGGTAACCCCCTCCACTATTCTTGTGTGGAGAATCTCATAGGCATAGGAGTCTGGTGGCTACAGTCCACAGGGTCACAAAGAGACACGACTAAAGTGACTGAGCATGCACACACGTCACTGTGGTAGCAGGAGACTGCAGCCAAAGTAGGTGGCCATGGCTAGAAGGGTATTAAATCAAATGTCATGGGTGCATACAAATGTCATGGGTAGCTGTGAAGAACAGACAAATACATGTGAGTAAGCAATATGGATATACCCCAAGAACACCGCTGAGAGGAAAAAAGCAAGGAAAAAGCATGAGATTTAAAGCATTCCAGCATATATGTAGGGCTTCTCTGGTAGCTCAGGAGGTAAAGAATTTGCCTGCAATGCAGGAGACCTAGGTTTGATACCTGGGTTAGAAAGACTCCCTGGAGAAGAAAATGGCAACCCACTCCAATATTCTTGCCTGGAAAATCCCATGGACAGAAGAGCCTGGCTGGCTACAGTCCCTGGGGTTGCAATGAGCTGGACACGACTGAGCAACTAACACTCACTCACCATGTATGTACATTTAGAGTCGTAACAGAAGCTTCTAGGTTGGGGGGCACAGGAACGTGCTGTGAGGATGGGACGCCTGCAGAAGGCATGGAGCCCGTCGAGCCCCGCCCTGAACCGTGCCCACTGCGTCCCTTCCATCTGGCTGTTCCTGAGTTACATCCTTTTATAATAAAGTAGGAATCTAGTAAACAGATTAATTTAAAAAACCATAACAAAACCATATTATATATCTAAGAAGTTGAACACATATTTGAAGATATGGGAGTGGCAGGATGGGACAGAAGGAGAGATACTGAGATGGAAATTACAGAGTCAAGCTGCCAGTAGGGGAGCAGTAGTTAGTAGGTCAGTCGTGTCCAACTCTTTGCAACTTCATGGACTATAACCCGCCAGGCTCCTCTGTCCATGGAATTTTCCAGGCAAGAATACTGAAGTGGATAGCCATTCTCTTCTCCAGGGGATCTTCCTGACCCAGGGATCAAACCCGAGTTTTCAACATCACAGGAAGATTTTTTACCGCCTGAGCCACCAGGGAAGCCCCCTTTGAAGATATAGATGTTACATATTAAATGGGAGCCACAGCTGCTGCATAAAGCCCAATTCCTGGAATTATGCAATACAGTTGCTCTGGTGGTGGCCTATGCTATGGAGAGAAACAGAAGTGGCACTTAAAAAGAAGGGCAAGAAAATAAGTAAAATCAGAGAGGTTCATTAATAGACGGGGGAAAATAAAGTGCTATGAATCAAGGGACATAACAAATCTCTATCCTTGAACATTTTAAAGAAAGCTTTATTAATCATATTTATTGCAGATTTTTTTTTTCTAACTTTGCCCTTTATTTTATCGTTTTACAAGGCATCTGACATTCAGAGGTTTTTTCCTGTCATTTTAGCAATTGATCTTTTCCTTCCTTATTTCTGCTAGTGATGGATTAAAGAGGCCACTCCTACTGAGAGATGGTGTCTCCTCTTTCTGCTTCCCTTGAATCTGGGCTGGCCTTATGATTTACTCTGACATGCAGTGTACAGAATACAGGGAATGATACTATATAACTTTCAACATTGGGCCATTAGAGATTTGCAATTTCCATATAAAATAAATAAGCTACAAGGATATAATGTACAACACAGGGAGGATAGCCAATATTTTATAAAAACAACAAATGGAATATAACCTTTAAAAAATGTGAATACTGTATTGTACCCCTGAAACTTACATTGTACAGCAATGATACCTCAATAAAAATAAAAAATAAAGAGATCTGCAATGCTCATCTTCATTGGTTCCTTGGAACCCAGCTGCCACCATGTTGTGGGGTGCCCCAGCCACATGGAAAAGCCCCACTGGGGAGAACGGAGTCACTCCAGTTCACAGCCTCAGCTGACCTCCCGGCTAGCAGCCATCACCAACTGCAAGCCATAAGAAAGAGACGCTTGGGAAGTGCTGGCACTGTGGAGCCTCCAGATTTCCTCAGGCTTAGTCAACACCACTTGGAGTGTTAGCATTCCTCAGCTGATCCCAATCAACTCGGAGACTCTCGGGTAGATTGTTTTAAGGCCTGTTTGTTAAGGAGCAATAGATAACTGAAATACTTTATCGCTTTGATACTGAGAAAATCCAGATATCAATGAAACGTCTTATCTATATTCTATTTTTCAAAAGTCACACAGGGTTTTAGCTTAGACAGTATGTTTTCAGTCAGCCCATTGACTCAGCTCCATTTGTTAGATAATCCATTTGATAGTTTATCCACTCATTTTTTTGTAATGCTTTTTTCTAAGATATTGAAAGAAGTTTTAGTCTCTTTTTTAAACACAACTTAAATATGTTTAACATATATCTGTTTTATGAAATGGAGGGAGGCAGAGCTTGTCTGCTGCAAAGACGACCCCTATTCCCACTATTACTTTTCGCACACATTTTTCTCTATATTTTTATATAAGTGCTATCACTCAATATATCTCACGTTATAGATCAAGAATACCACATACATGGTAGAGTTTATTCACTGTGCACAAGTACCCTACTGAGAAAGTAAACGGGCACTAAAGCAGGCTGCCCCACCCCAGAGGAAGAGGTGTCTTTTGCTAACAGAGATCCTACCACTTTATCAAGCCCTGTGTTCTTTTTGTTTGTTGTACTGAAATAAGTAAAGTGTTTATTAAGAGGAAAAAGGGTACGTGTAGTTCAAAGAAAGAGTGGGTTCAGAGAAAGAGTGGGTTCAAGCCCTGTGTGCTTGGGTCTGTTTTCGCTCAATGGGGGAGCCGTTTTCCGCTTTGACTCTGCTGAGGACCTGCCTGGACTGTTAATTTTAAATTTTATTTATTTAGTTAGGCTGCACTGAGTCTTCACTGCTGCACAAGGACTTCTCTTGCGGCAAGTGGGTTCTTCTCTTGGTTGCCGTGTGGGGCTTCTCACTGCAGTGGCTCCTTCTGTTGTGGAGCACAGGCTCTGGCTTGAGCAGGCTTCGTGAGTTGTGTTGCACAGGTTTAGTTGCCCTGTGGCGATTGGGATCTTCCCAGACCAGAGACTGAACCCGTGTCCCCTGCCTTGGCAGATGGATTCCTAACCTTTCGGCCACCCAGGAAGTCCCGCTCGCTCTATTTCGCTTAACACAAACCCCTGTGACAAACATCTGAGAGACATTTTGAAGAAGGCAACCACTAGATTTGGGCACAAACGGATACAGTCGTCCCTCCTCCTCTGCAGTTGCCATGGTTCCAGTCACCTGCAGTCAACCTCAGTCCAAAAACATTAAGTGGAAAATTCCAGAAATAAACAACTCATAAATTTTAAATGGTGGGCCATTTTGAGTATTATGATGAAAATGTGCACCTTCCCTTCCGCTCTGTCCTGTGGGGACGTGAATCATCGCTTTGTCCAGATGATCCTTCCCATTCGTCACTTAGTAGCCGTCTCAGTTATCAGATCAACAGTGCTTGTGTGCAACTCACCCTTATTTTACTTAATAATGGCCTCAAAGCATAAAAGCGGTGATGCAAGCAAAGTTGAATATGCCAAAGAGAAGCCTAAAAGTGCTTCCTGTAAGTGAAGAGGTGACGGGAAAAAAATCAAATGCTGAGGTTGCTAAGGTCTATAGTCAGAATGAATCTTCTGTGAAAACGTGAAGGAAGAAAACATTTGCACTAGTTTTGCTTTCACACCTCAAACTGCAAATGTTGTTTCTACAGCGCATGATAAGTGCTTAGTTAAGACGGAAAAGACATTAAATTTGTACAATATTTTGAGAGGAGAGAGACCATATTCACATAACTCTTATTACCATATATTTTTATAACCACAGTTCTACGTTATTATCGGTTATTGTTGTTAATCTCTTACTGTGCTTAACTTAATGAACTTTATCATAGATATGTGTGTTATAGTATTTGGTAATATCTGTGGTTTCAGACATCCACTGGGGGCCTTGGTATGTATTCCCACAGATAAGGGGGGATAACTGTATATAACCAATATGGGAGGGTGAAGAGACAAAAGTGCTACCAGTGTCACCAAAAGGGAGGAAGGAGGAACTCTGTACTGGTGTAGATTAGAGTTCCCCCTGCAAATTTCTGTTCACCCAGAATGTGACCTGATTTGGGGAAAGTATCTTAAGAGGAGGTGGGCCCTAAATCCAAAGACAGGTGTCCTTCTGAGAAGAGGGGAAGACACCCAGATGCACAGAACAGCATGTGAAGATGAGGACATGGGCTGGGGCGTCCACAAGCTGAGGAGCTGCACGGATGGCAGGCAGTCCTCAGAAGTGAGCACAGACAGATGGAACAGTCTCCCTCAGAACCTCCAGAAAGAGCCATCCCTGACAGCACCTTGATTTCAGATGTCTGGCCTCCAGAGCTGTGAGAGAATAAATGTATACTGTTTTAAGCCACTGAGCTAGGAGTGCTTTCCTATGGCAGCCCTAGAAATTTATATGAGTAGCTATAACCTACTGTTTATTTACAACTTACTGTGGTAAAGAATCCGCCTGCCCGTGCAGGAGACCTAAGAGACGCAGGTTTGATCCCTGGGTCAGGAAGATCCCCTGGAGAAGAGATTGGCACCCCCCTCCAGTATTCTTCCTGGAGAATCCCATGGACAGAGGAGCCGGGTGGGCTGCAGTCCATGGGGTCTCAAAGAGTTGGAGACGACTGAAGCGACTCAGCACACACATGCCAGGTAAAGTTGGATCACAGGAAGTTGTCAACATCTGACCGTTCAACATAGTAGGTTATATATCTAGTTCACTTAATTTTCTCTGACACACATACACACTTCCTTAAATATGTTTGCAACAACCATTTAAAGTATCATTATCCATATTTTACAGATGAGGAAATTGGGGTTCAGAGACGCTAAGTAATTCACTCATGATCTTACAGAAAATAAATCACAGAAGTGGAAAATAAAACTCCAAATTGTCAGACCCTAATGTCTCAGTGGTAAAGAACCTACCTGCAAATGCAGGAGATGCAGCCTGGGTCCGTGGGTGGGGAAGATCCCCTGGAGAACAAAATGGCAACCCACTCCAGTATTCTTGCCTGGAGAATCTCATGAACAGAGGAGCCTGGTGGGCTAAGTCCATGGGGTTGCAAAAGAGTCAGACGCAACTTAGCAACTAAACAACAAAAATCCATGTAGTCTAATTCAGTGCTTCTCAAATGTCAATGTATAGGAAAATTACCTAAGTATTACCTAAAAATGTATTGATCATAATTCAGTAGGTCTGGGGTGGGGCCTGAAAGTCTGCATTTGTAGGAAGCTCCCTAATAATATGTTAGCTCTGCTCACAATTGGATCACAGTAAGTATTGAGAGCAAGCATCCTGCCTTCCTTGACACTAGATACTTGATGATATAATTTCTTTTGGAGCAATTATTATGAGTTCCTGTCAAATCCAGGTGGAGTTATAATACAGATGGTTGAAAATATGGGGCTGGACTATTTTGGAGAAATGAGTGTTGGAGGCATAGCTTTTGAGTCATTTGCAAAGGTCAGTAGTGGAAATGTGACTGGAGGAGCTGAAAGGCTGTTCTGTTTAAATTTTTTTCCATAGGTCATACTTTTTTGAAGGAACTGATAAAAAAGAAAGGAAAAACCTAGGTATTCTCTGCATAATAATTTAAGGATATTTTCTACTCATAATGGAGAAGGCAATGGCACCCCACTCCAGTACTCTTGCCTGGAAAATCCCATGGATGGAGGAGCCTGGAAGGCTGCAGTCCATGGGGTCGCTGAGGGTCGGACATGACTGAGCGACTTCACTTTCACTTTTCGCTTTCATGCATTGGAGAAGGAAATGGCAACCCACTCCAGTGTTCTTGCCTGGAGAATCCCAGGGACGGGGGAGCCTGGTGGGCTGCCGTCTATGGGGTCGCACAGAGTTGGACACAACTGAAGCGACTTAGCAGCAGCAGCAGCAGCTACTCATAATATATATTCTCAAAGTAGCACTTTAAAATGTCCTAACTGGATAGATTTAAGTGCTATAGATTAATATTGCCTCTTCAGGCCTTCCCAGGTGGCACTTGTGGTAAAGAATCCACGTGCCAACACAGGGGACACGAGACAGCTATTCAATCCCTGTGTCTGGAAGATAACTGTGGAGGAAGAAGTGGCAACCTGCTCCAGTATTCTCGCCTGGAAAACCCCATGGACTGGCGGGCTACAGTCCATGGAGTTACGAAGAGTGAGACATGACTGAGCACACATGAATCCATAATGACCCACAGGCCTAATTAACGAAATTCTTAGGATCAGAAGTTTAAGTGAATGCTTAACTTACTTCTTTCACAGTAGAGTTTTGGTTTAGTGGAGCAACTAAAGGAACTGGGAAAAGGTTAAGAGTACTCACATTTTCTATGGCCATGAAGGAATCTGAGCTCAAAAGTGTCCAGATACCTGAGATGTCTCTAATATACAGCAGCCACACCACAGACCAAGAAATAAGAAAGTGGAGGGAGAAATATCTTTAAATTTTTTAAGAATTTTTTTTCTTGAACACTTGCAGAAAATTCTGGGATTAGCCTGTCTTTGTGAGTCAGTAATGAAATTCACATTAGACTCAGATCTGCTATAAAGGATTTACTTCATTTGCAATATTTTAAGGGCTAATTTGTAACATCTGCCTAAGTAAACAGAACTTACTTGGAAAGTAGAGAAGCAAAACCATGTGTCTGAAAAACTGAATACAAGTACTTGATAGATTAACTAAAATCAATCCCAGATGGACATGTGGCCCGGCAGAATCTTGGGAGTTTTCTTGCACACTATTTGACAAAGGTCACACTATTAAAGTCAAGTAGAATCTTTAAGGACAAGGAATCCCTAGCATTGAATATATGAATAAGAAAATAATGGATGGTTTCCATTGCGTTGCTGGCTGAAGATTTGTAGAGACATTTTCTCTGAGTCTTGTGGCTAAGAGGTTAGTTGGAAGAAACTAGCCATAGTACCCCAGATTTTGGCTGACTTAGAATATTGTTACTATAAATTGTCATTTGTGAGTAGTTGTTTCCTAGCGATTTCATACAAGTGTCAAATATTTGAGATCTTTCTCAGATCCTAAAACCTATAACCACCCATTATGACTTGATACAATTATTTACCTTTAAGTAATGCATATTTACAACCATAGTTATTGTTTTATAGAATACATATGTATATTCTTTTCATTAACTCAGAAGGGGAAACAGATCTGGGGGAACCAAAATGAGAATGATTTCTTCATAACATATTCTAGGGAAATCCTTCAAGGTGATTTAATAGTTCAATTGAAAGGGATCTTGATAGTGGCTAATTAAGACTGCTCAAAGAGTGAAATTCACTTATCTCTATCTTAGTGTGCTGTGTTGTAATATTCAATAATAAAACAAGCTATTGTAGAGAACTGTGATCTATTCAGTAAACAGATTTGAATGCTTAAGTCAGTGATTCTTCTACACGTGTAAGGTAAAGCAAGATGCCCAGACTGAAACGAAGATAATCAGAAAAGTATGTGGGAAGTTACAAAACTGATATTCTGCCTCTAAAAGAGAGATGATAGGTTACTATTTCTTTAATAGGGAAGAGCAAGTCAGACTCAATATTGGATCTGTTTCTTTTAACCTCTGTATTCTATTGCTTTTGCTACAAGTTAATCACTAAAAGAAGCCTGCCCACAGGCTGAAAAAAACAGTATAGCCTACTCTGATGGGCTATATAAAGGCTCTGACACTTTCCCATTCATACAGAGATTAAAAGTTTTGAATAATATTTGTCTTGTTGGTTCATTGGAAGGACTGATGTTGAAGCTGAAACTCCAATACTTTGGCCACCTGATGCGAAGAGCTGACTCATTGGAAAAGACCCTGATGCTGGGAAAGATTGAGGGCAGGAGGAGAAGGGGACGACAGACAATGAGATGGTTGGATGGCATCACCGACTCAATGGGCATGAGTTTGGGTAAACTCTGGGAGTTGGTGATGGACAGGGAGGCCTGGCGTGCTGTGGTCCATGGGGTCGCAAAAAGTCGGACACGACTGAGCAACTGAGCTGAACTGTTGGAGGTTTATAGGAACATGGTAACCAGACTTGCATGGACAGTGAGGCAACCAAAAGATTGTACCAAGAAGTTTGCAAAAAACAACCACACTCTTTCCCCTTTCAGTACAAAAGAAACCTGAATTCTCAGTTAAGTTGGTTCTTTAGGACACACTGGTCCACCATCTTCTTGGTTTGCTGACTTTCCAAAGAAAGTCACTATTCCTGCCCCAACAACTCATCTCGCAATTTACTAGCCTGTTGTGTGGCCAGTTGTATGAGCTTGAACTCAGTAACATTTCTGTATTGTCATCTCTTTTTTTTTTCTCAACTAAAATATGATCTTCTTCTGTAATTTTAAAATTCCAATAAAGGAAAAAAGTTCCAGTAAGTTTATAATGACTCTAGCAGTTGCAATTTGAAGGACTAGAGCAAGAGTTTTACTACAGGATGGCTTATCTAGAAATTACAATGATTTATTGACTATCCCAAACTCATAACACATTTCACAATAAAGTTTCTTTTTGTTATAAGGACCATGCTAAGCATAAGCACAGTCTCTTGATAAAAACTTTCTGATGATTGTTTTAAAATCTATTACACCCTTAAAATTGAGTAAGCATAAAGTATTCTGCACTAAGACATTTTCTTGGCTTTCTATGAAGAACAAAGCCAAGAAAATGTCTTAGTGTAGAATGAAAAATCAAATTAGTCTCCACTTTGGCTAAATACTTCACCATTTGTGGTTGGAAGATGCCAAACATCATTTTAGTTCTTTTCATTTAGGGATTAAAAGATAAATTGACCCTCTGTGAATGCACTTATTGTACACAGTATGGTCTTATTTCAATCTTTCAAGTTGACATGCTAACTAGGAGGACAAGATGATGACCAAGACCCTGAGAAATGGTCTTGATTCGAGTCTTCACCCCCACTTTATCCCACCCGTTCACTCCTCCACTCCGCTATGCTGAGTTAGCACTGTGCATTGTGCATACCATGCTGAACAGAATCACACGCCAGATGGCTGTGCCTCACACCAGAATACAAGCTAGGATAAGAACTGCACAGTGGCAGAAACAGAGATGTATGGTTCAAATGCTTCAAGAAAGGACTCACTGCAGTTAGCTCTCTCAGGATCTGATCTCAGCATTTAGGTCAAGGTCACCTTTTACTTCAGGAAGCTTCCGGTTACTGACTGAGCAAAACAGAGTGACTGCGCCCTCTCCTTGGTCAACACCTACCTTACCACCATACTGCTGCTGCTAAGTCGCTTCAGTCCTGTCCGACTCTGTGCGACCCCATAGACGGAAGCCCACTAGGCTCCTCTGTCCCTGGGATTCTCGAGGCAAGAACACTGGAGTGGGTTGCCACTGCCTTCTCCAATGCATGAAAGTGAAAAGTGAAAGTGAAGTCGCTCAGTCGTGCCCGACTCTCAGCGACTCCATGGACTGCAGCCTACCAGGCTCCTCCGTCCATGGGATTTTCCAGGCAGGAGTGCTGGAGTGGGGTGCCATTGACCATACTAGGAGGTGCTAAAAGGGAGTGTAGCCATTCTCAGGACCCCTGTCAGAGGTAATCTTGCTCTGGAGTTCAGACCTCCCACTGGGCCGGCAGATTTGTCACATCTGTATTGCGGTTTGCTGTTCACCCTGCCTGATCCTGTTTACATCCCTTACCTTTCACCACTGTTGCATCTCATACATTTTTGCACTCCCCAGTCCAGCTCACATCTGTTTTCTGGAGAACCCAACCTGTGACCCTTGGTGTCAGAAGTGGGCCAAGAGAGCGGGTAGTGGGGTGTGGGAGCCAGGTCACTCACTTCTTTGCTGGTAATGAGGAATCAATTCCTGCCTGGAACAGGTGGCAGGCTAATTGTTGAGACTTTTCAAGGCAGAACTAGGCTGTGCCTGGGGAGGGAGATGCAGCAGTCTCAGAGACGATTCAGGCATTTGAAAGGTATGTGGGAGATGAGAAATACACTGACAGGGGGATTGAGTGCTTGTTTTTAAATTGAATTGAGACTCTACCCATTGATACTGAAAATCTGACAGCAATTAACCAATTGAAAACTAAATGTAAAAGCCACAGTTCTCCTTGGTAGCTTTCAAGCAGGTCTTCCTCTCATGCAGTGGGCTCACAGAAAAACAAGATCCTATGCAGGATTTGGTTTTCAGATTGGCTAAGCTTCATAGAAGGTTGAAACTCAACCAAGGTAGTCATGACTCTGGCTGGGGAAACCTGACTCCCTGACAGGTGAGATGAGGCTGTCTAGTTGTATGCCTTGATAGATTTCACTGCTCAGGCTACTCTGAACCTTATAAACATGCAGAAGCAGCTTCCCCTACTTGAGTGTTAACTGGCCGTGGGAATAGTCTGCTGAAGGGGCAGCTGAATTTGGCACCTCAGCCAAAATCTGGCCAACTTATTCTCCCTCACCCTCACTCTATCATTATAATGACATCCATCTCTTTGGCTAAAATCACAACTTTTTGCTTTACATGTTTTGATTGTCAATATTGTTTTACAGACAGCCAAGTAATGTAGTATGATTATAGATTTTCTTTCACAATCTATTGTTTTTTCTGGAGTTACCACCTAGCTCTTTATACACAAACACACACACATCACCATGGTGAGTATGTACTGTGAAGCTTACCCCAGTCTTTCCTCAGAGCCCTACAACCATTTCCTTGAGTAACAGTATATTGGGAAAGTGGGAATAACTAGACATTGTGAGGTGCTGTTGGACACTGTATCCAAGTCAACACTGGTACCCAGAGGCCCAGCGCATCATCATACCTGCCTCCACGCCCCCACCCCGTTAGAGAGAGGGCTCAAGTACGACGTTCTGGCCAAAGTCTGGCTTACAGTGAGGGTCCATACACCTGCCAGCTGGTCATTTCTTTGGTCCCCAAGGGACAGCTTGGCAACTGGAGTAATCTCCACCTTGTGGCCCTGGTCTTTTTCACCTTTGAACAGAAGGGAGAGCCAAGAGCCAGTGGTCTGTCTGCATAGTATTCCCACTGCACCATTTTCAAATCTTCAACCTATACCTCTATTTCTTCTGTTCTTCTCCTTTGTCCTCTGCGATACTAATACTTCCAGGTCCTTTTGAGCCTTGCAGAGGTGTGACTTGTTTTTCATCAGATGCTCTTCTGTAGGCACTTTATAGCTACATCAGAAACATTTTTAATTCATGGTTTCCAAAAATTTTCTTAACTTTCTCATCTGCAACACCTCCCCTTGCAATCTGTTTTATTTACATTTGCTTCTGAATTTCTGCAACTTTAAATCCACATTTTATCATTTTAGCAGTCTTGGAGAGAAAAGAAATTTCTAATCTTCAATGTTTGAATAAGCGTCCAACTTTTTTCATATGTAGAACAATTACCTTTCTCAGCTTCATTAATTTAAACTTGTATTCTTGTGCTTCATTCTACTGGATTGTTCTTGGAATCTATGCCACATAGAAGGCTAAGATATTTGTAATTAAGAAAAAGTGTTTAAAATGAAGAAACAGTAAAATACTGTTGTGTGTGTTATATATGCATGTTTATTTTAATATATATTTCATTTTTCAATTTTTGTAATAAGCAAAAAATGAAGTTTGAGAATTAAAATGTAGCTGGAATACAGAGGTCTTCATGTTGAATAGGACCATGGAAGACAAGTAATAACAGCTAATAACAAGTAATAACATTTATTGAGAGCTTTAGTTCAGTTCAGTTCAGTTCAGTCGCTCAGTTGTGTCCAACTCTTTGCGATCCAATGAATTGTAGCAGGCCAGGCCTCCCTGTCCATCACCAACTCCCGGAGTTCACTCAGACTCACGTCTATCGAGTCAGTGATGCCATCCAGCCATCTCATCCTCTGTCGTCCTTCTCCTCCTGCCCCCAATCCCTCCCAGCATCAGAGTCTTTTCCAATGAGTCAACTTTTCACATGAGGTGGCCAAAGTACTGGCGTTTCAGCTTTAGCATCATTCCTTCCAAAGAAATCCCAGGGCTGATCTCCTTCAGAATGGACTGGTTGGATCTCCTTGCAGTCCAAGGGACTCTCAAGAGTCTTCTCCAACACCACAGTTCAAAAGCATCAATTCTTCGGCACTCAGCTTTCTTCACAGTCCAACTCTCGCATCCATACATGACCACTGGAAAAACCATAGCCTTGACTAGATGGACCTTTGTTGGCAAAGTAATGTCTCTGCTTTTGAATATGCTATCTAGGTTGGTCATAACTTTTCTTCCAAGGAGTAAGTGTCTTTTAATTTCATGGCTGCAGTCACCATCTGCAGTGATTTTGGAGCCCCCAAAAATAAAGTCTGACACTGTTTCCACTGTTTCCCCATCTATTTCCCATGAAGTGATGGGACCAGATGCCATGATCTTCATTTTCTGATGTTGAGCTTTAAGCCAACTTTTTCACTCTCCACTTTCACTTTCATCAAGAGGCTTTTGAGTTCCTCTTCACTTTCTGCCATAAGGGTGGTGTCATCTGCATATCTGAGGTTATTGATATTTCTCCCGGCAATCTTGATTCCAGTTTGTGCTTCTTCCAGCCCAGCATTTCTCATGATGTACTCTGCATATAAGTTAAATAAGCAGGGTGACAATAGACAGCCTTGACGTACTCCTTTTCCTATTTGGAACCAGTCTGTTGTTCCATGTCTGGTCCTAACTGTGGCTTCCTGACCTGCATATAGGCTTCTCTAGAGGCAGGTTAGGTGGTCTGGTATTCTCATCTCTTTCAGAATTTTCCACAGTTTATTGTGATCCACGCAGTCAAAGGCTTTGGCATAGTCAATAATGCAGAAATAGATGTTTTTCTCGAACTCTCTTGCTTTTTCGATGATCCAGCAGATCTCTGGTTCCTCTGCCTTTTCTAAAACCAGCTTGAACATCAGGAAGTTCACAGTTCACATATTGCTGAAGCCTGGCTTGGAGAATTTTGAGCACTACTTTACTAGCGTGTGAGATGAGTGCAATTGTGCAGTAGTTTGAACATTCTTTGGCATTGCCTTTCTTTGGGATTGGAATGAAAACTGACCTTTTCCAGTCCTGTGGCCACTGCTGAGTTTTCCAAATTTGTTGGCATATTGAGTGCAGCACTTTCACAGCATCATCCTTCAGGATTTGAAATAGCTCAACTGGAATTCCATCACCTCCACTAGATTTGCTCATAGTGATGCTTCCTAAGGCCCACTTGACTTCACATTCCAGGATGTCTGGCTCTAGGTGAGTGATCACACCATCGTGATTATCTGGGTCATGAAGATCTTTTTTGTACAGTTCTTCTGTGTATTCTTGCCACCTCTTCTTAATATCTTCTGCTTCTGTTAGGTCCATACCATTTCTGTCCTTTATCAAGCCCATCTTTGCATGAAATGTTCCCTTGGTATCTCTAATTTTCTTGAAGAGATCTCTAGTCTTTCCCATTCTGTTGTTTTCCTCTATTTCTTTGCATTGATCGCTGAGGAAGGCTTTCTTGTCTCTCCTTTCTATTTTTTGGAATTCTGCATTCAAATGTGTGTATATTTCCTTTTCTCCTTTAGCCTTTTGCATCTCTTCTTTTCACAGCTATTTGTAAGGCCTCCTCAGACAACCATTTTGCCTTTTTGCATTTCTTTTTCTTGGGGATGGTCTTGATCACTGCCTCCTGTACAATGTCACTAACTTCCATCCGTAGTTCTTCAGGCACTCTATCAGATCTAATCCTTTGAACCTATTTGTCACTTCCACTGTATATACATAAGGGATTTGATCTAGGTCATACCTGAATGGTCTAGTGGTTTTCCCTACTCTCTTCAATTTAAGTCTGAATTTGGCAATAAGGAGTTCATGGTCTGAGCCACAGTCAGCTCCCAGTCTTGTTTATGCTGACTTTATAGAGCTTCTCCATCTTTGGCTGCAAAGAATATAATCAATCTGATTTCGGTGTTGACCATCTGGTGATGTCCATGTGTAGAGTCTTCTTTTGTGTTGTTGGAAGAGGATGGTTGCTATGACCAGTGCATCCTCTTGGCAAAACTCTATTAGCCTTTGCCCTGCTTCATTCTGTACTCCAAGGCCAAATTTGCCTGTTACTCCAGGTGTTTCTTGACTTCCTACTTTTGTGTTCCAGTCCCCTATAATGAAAAGGACATCTTTTTTTGGGTGTCAGTTCTAGAAGGTCTTGTAGGTCTTCATAGAACCATTCAACTTCAGCTTCTTCAGCATTACTGGTTGGGGCATAGACTTGGATTACTGTGATATTGAATGGTTTGCCTTGGAAACGAACAGAGATCATTCTGTTGTTTTTGAGATTGCATCCAAGTACTGCATTTCGGACTTTTTTAGCAGACTCTTTTAGAGTCTTTTGGCAGACTCTTTTAATGGACTCTTTTAGAACTAATATTAGCGGCATTTAATATTTTCTTTGTATTTTTTCTAAGTTGGTTTTAATAAAAAATTCACCACAAGTAAATTTATATAGAGAGTATAACAACAACAACAAAAAAATAGCTACATTTTACAGATGACTTTTACAGAGACTGAGGGCAGGGAGATTATGTGATTTGCCTAAGACTACACAGCTAATAGATGGTGGGCGTGGATTTGAAGGCAAATGGTCTGGCTCCACTGCCAGTGATCCCGATTATCACATATGCTACATTCTAGTGGGGAACCTAGACGTCCCAGAGTTTAGGAAGCTCTATTGTATTCCACCATAAATCACTCATCACATGTGTCACCAGGTGGTAATTACCTGTATACTAGTCTTCCTCCTCCGCTAGACTTGTGAGTCCCTTTGAGGTTATACACATACATGTCTCAATCTTTTTTTGTTCACTTCAGTGCAATACCCACCAAAGTATAAGTGTTCAGAAAAATGCAAGTTAAATGAATAGTGGCTCCTGATTTCGAACATTAGGAAGAAGAGCTATTTGAAACAGAATAGTTTTGTGGAGATGAAAAATAAAGGGATTTCTAACTTTGTTTTAGTACTATGGGAAAGGGAACAGGAGAATTTTACCCCGAGCTTGTGCAGAAATTTATTGTTAACTTAGAGGATTCTTAACCCTACCTTTAAAAGAAATAATCAAAGTCTGGCTGTGTTTTAAGAGTCTTGCTATAACTAGTCATGAACTATGACCAAAAACGACAGCTCTATATTTAAAAACTGTGGTGGTTGATGGGATGGCGGATGGGAAAGGAGGAGAAAATGGAGGAAGTGAAATTTACAGTTTTGTAAATTATAGCCTGTGGCAGGACCAAGATGCCTTACTAATGTCGGCCAGAGAGAGAGTCAAAGGATAGTTACTCACACTTGTATAATTAAGGCTGCATTTTGATGTGATAAAAAGGCTTATTTGTTTTTCTCCTTAAATGTAAGTTATTTAACCTATAACCTATGTAGCCCTTATTTTCAAATGCTTTAAGCTCTAAAAATGTCTTTGGAACTTCCTTTTTTTCCTCTGAAATTATTTTAAAAATTAAACTATAGTTGATTTACAATTGTTAATTTCTGGTATATGGCAAAGTGATTCAGCTATATATTAGTGTGTGTGTGTGTGTGTGTGTGTGTGTGTGTGTTGTTGTTGCTGCTGTTTAGTCACTAAGTCGTGTCTGACTATTTGGGACCCCATGGACTGTAGCCCACCAGGCTCCTCTGTCCACGGGATTCTCCAGGCAAGAATACTGGAGTGGGTTGCCGTGCCTTCCTCCAGGAGATCTTCCTAATCCAAAGATTGAACCCAGGTTTCCCACATTGCAGGCAGA
Source organism: Bos mutus (assembly GCF_027580195.1). Lineage (NCBI taxonomy): Eukaryota > Metazoa > Chordata > Mammalia > Artiodactyla > Bovidae > Bos > Bos mutus. The sequence goes on from NC_091633.1 coordinate 59,446,392, forward strand.
TTCTTTACCATCTGAACCACCAGGGAAGCCCAAGAATTCTGGAGTGGGTATGTGTGTGTATATATATACACCCACATTTTTTAGAAATATCTTCTTATAAAAAATACATTATTTTTCAGATTCTTTTCCATCATAGGTTATTACAAAATACTGAATACAGTTCCCTGTGCTATACAGTAGGTCCTTGTTGTCTATTTTATACATAATAGAATGTATCTGCTAATACCAAATTCCTAATTTGTGTGTGTGAAAGTTGCTCAGTTATGTCCAACTCTTATCTGCTAATCCCAAATTCCTAATTTATACCTAAAAAGGCTTATAGTTTGGTTAGTATTTCCTTTATTAACAGTTATGCTAACAAGCAATTTATCCCTAAGGGCAGTTGCCAAGACAGCCCTGATAATGGGACTACAATGACCCAATTCCAAAGATGGATGGAAAAGTGAGCAAAAAATACAACTGAAGATCTAAATCTTCTGAGGAGAGAGAAGCCCAGAATTAAACACTGAGATACAAGACCTTCTACCTCTACTTTTGCCATTCAGAATTATTTACCTGTCAGTAGTAAAGTTTAAGGGAGACATCAAGAAATCCTCTCTGATACTTTGAACACTGGGTACCAAATAAGCTATAAGATTGCCTGCTCCAGGACCTTTTAAAGAGGATGATTTAGCTGTCTCTTAGGGAAGTTGGACACACACAGATTTTTCTAAGATGTATGTTTCTTGGTAATATGCTTGCATGTGTGCTAAGTCACTTCAATCATGTCCAAGTCTGTGTGGCCCTAAGGACTGTAGCCTGCCAGGCTCCTCTGTCTATGAGATTCTCCAGGCAAGAATACTGGAGTGGGTTGACATGCCATCCTCCAAGGGATCTTCCTGACCCAGGAATTGAACCTGCATCTCATGTCTCCTGCAATGGCAGGCAAGTTCTTAACCCCTAGAGACCCCAGGGAAGCCCAAAAGATCTTCATGAGATTATTGACTACAGTAAGCTAAGTAAGCAAATATATATATGTGTGTGTGTGTGTGTGTGTGTGTATCCTTAGGGATCCAACATTGAGCACCACCTCTGAGATAAAGGCTAAGTCTTCATTTGCATCTTATATCCTGTTCATATAAGAGTAAGGAAGTCGCCAACATTTGTAACCAATCCATGCATCGTGAATACTTTTGATGTCATCAGTGGTGTTCAGTATCTAACAATGAACACCCATCATGCCAATCAACACAAAAACCAGAGATTTGTTTCTGACATTTACTATGCTGATTAGCAGGGTACAGGTTGTTGATCTCAAGATACAGAAAACTGAACAAACTGCCATGGGCCCCTCTGGAATGTGGGCTGAACATCCCTTAAGTGATACATTATTAAGATACTACAGCTTAACCTAAGACTATTTTAAACTATACTATACATCCATGCATGCTCAATAGTGTCTGACTTTTTGTGACCCCATGGACTGTAGCCCACCAGGCTTCTCTGTCCATGGGATTTCCCAGCCAAGAATACTGGAGTGGGTTGCCATTTCCTCCTCCAAGGTAGGAGGAAATCTTCCTGACCCAGGGATCAAACCCATGTCTCCTGCATTTGCAGGTGGATTCTTTACCACTGAGCCACCTGAGAAGCCCAAAGTAACTACAGACCATTTTAATACTGTATTGGCCTAGAGCAACCACTCAAAGTTTGGAGAATTGAATAGGATATTTTGAAGAGCTTATAAGTTGGAGTTATGGGTATGTCACTTGGTTACTTTTTCATAAGCAGTTAGGGTATTCAGATTACTACAACTCACAGGATTTAGTTTTATCTCCCAGTTCTTTGGGGGCACTCTGGAGAAAACCCTTGGTTTACTTCAGGCTCCTGGTGGGAACTTGATAAAATTTTATCACGATTCCAATGGGAAGGCCTCAGAAGGCCATTTATTAGTTAACTCTATGAATAATTACTTTGAAGTGATGGTTAAAATTGTTGATTTCAATAATTGCTCATATATTTGTAGGTAACATGTTTAATTGTTTATCAAAGAGTGAAACTTTTGGGGAGGGGCAGTATCCACCCACCCCTGAGAAATGGGCCAAACCATCTTCACTATCTTCCCCTGGGTTGCGTTGGGAATCCAAAGTGCATGTTGTAGAGCTAACAGTGGCCCGAGTGCACTGTGAACCACTGTGAACGCCCTTTTCTGAACAATACTAGGTGGAAGAGCTCAGGAAGAGGCATCGCAAACCTCCCACCACAACCTTAAGTTGATCCACAGAAGTTACACTCCATGGCAGAGTGGAGCCCTCAAGGTGTAGTTCAGAGTGACGGAATAGGATAAAGCCATTTAGGTACTCCTGTAAAACTATATTCATTTAAAATTACTTTCAAGGAACTTCCCTGGTGGTCCAGTGGTTGGGACTTTGCCTTGCAACTCAGGGGGTGCAGGTTTGATTTCTGGTTGGGGAGCCAAGATCCTACATGCCGCAGCATCAAAAAAATCAAACATAAAACAATATCATTAACAAGTTCAAAAAGATTTGTAAAATGGTCCACATCAAAAAATCTTTAAAAGAAAATAAAATTACTTTCAAGAAATTCACAAAGTCATAAGCCATTTGCAGTCATCTCTTCTGAATGCACTTTAGGTTGAAAACCCCACTCCCAGGCTGGCTGGCAATGTCTCTTTCATTAAACAGGCTTTTCTGATAACATCAATCCCATTTGCCTCCTCCCCACCCTGCAACACATAGTTTTCACCCCACACCCCTGTCCCTGGAGAAAAATCTGTGACTGTACCTGTACTGATGTATATCAGGTGTTTCCAACTAACGAATGTTTGGTTTATCAGCTTGGAAAGTCCCCTTGCTTTTTTGCCCCTTCACTGAAGAGAAAACAAGCATTTCTCCACTTGAGCTTTCATTTCTTGCCATCTGTGGCTTACTGGAATACCATATGTGCTTGCTCAATGTCATTATTTTGCCAACAAAACACCCACAGTCTCAATGATATTTTCAACCCCTTGTATCGTACCCTGATGTCTATTTATATTGACATCCAGACATTTTCATTTCACCACTGGCGCAGAAATGACATTTTTGTGCCTAATTATTACTGTGATAATGTAATACAATCTCCCTCTAGACAAAACCCCCTTACTGCCAGCCACAGCTCAAAATCTTCTGATGATTGTCTTTGGCTTCTAAGAAACCACCCACTTAATATTGTGTGATTTCAGGAGTTTCTGAAGAGCAAGGGGCCAACCATTCCTCTTTAAACTCAATGTGTGTACCAGCCATCAGAAGACATGAGTTATTAATCATGAGACAAACACACTTGACATGTATTCCTGGCCCTGGTATTCATGGTTTACTGTGGAGTCATATATATTATTACAGAATGTGGAATAAAAGCAACTCTGACTTCTAAAATATTTATTTGCCTCTGTTCTTGCCTGGAGAATCCCAGGGACAGGGGAGCCTAGTGGGCTGCCATCTATGGGGTCGCACACAGTCGGACACGACTGAAGCGACTTAGCAGCAGCAGCATCTCTTAGATAGTTTAGGATATGGGTCGGGGAGACAAGCACACAGGGGTTTAGGAGAGTAACACCCCATGATGCACAAATTAATGCAAATTTGCATATTATCCAGTTAGCTCCAGTTCTCTGTCCAGTGACAATTTCCAAGTTCAAGTGGGTTCCTCTTCTTATGTTCTGGGTAGTAGGCTGAGACTGTGCAGGGGGCAGTGGGGGGATGAAGTCTGATTGGGGAGATGGCAGGTAATCCCTACTAGGAAGCAGGAACCTAGAGGGTAGGTCTACAGTATCCCATTGGTTCATTCTTTCAGATGGAAGATGGTTTGACAGAACATCTTTCAGCAGAGCAGCAGATTCCTGGAGTCTCTCTCACTGACCTGGAAGTCCCAGGCTCCATAAGACCAAGAATTATCCCCTTTGATATTTGGCTGGCGAGGGGATGGGGGCAGGGAGGACTCCCATCAAGTAGCTCCAAAATGCAGCAAGGATCGGACTGGATTTGGATGACACTAAGAATTCCCTAGTAGAACTACCTCCTGGCAGCCTGGGTAATGTTATTAACCACACACTAATATAACTCCATATGTTACACAGTCTATAGGAAGTCTTTTTAGACCCCACTTGTCATATTATTGTGGGATTCTCCCATAATTCCCTATTTTCTATTAAAATGTGATTGAGGTTTCCTGAACACTGATAAACTTAGATATGTGTATTATGACATTAGTGCTTCAGCTCATATACCTTCTCCCTATCCTGAAATATATTCATCATATAAGGTTAAGACCATGCCTTTTGGTCAGCTTTACAAAACAAAGGCCAACCATATTTCAGACTCTGGCACCAGGATATACATCAGTAACATTTGTGCTTGCACAGGCGTGTGTGTATTCATACATTTAAACATGCTGTCATTTTTACTGATTGAAGGCAAAGGCATAGGTACATTCAGTTTTGTACTTAATATGCAGAACTGAGAAGCTAACACGCAGGATGCAAGTGAACCAACAAAGCATGAGGGCATCTGCTATGGGCACCATATTGAACAGATGCCCCACTTGCAATTAAATTTGAGCATTTTAGTTTTTTCTCCCATTTTCAAAAGCAGAACTTGGCAGCTGTTTCAGTGTACAATGATTGGAGCGGAGAAAATACAATGAAGCAGATCATTATTGTTTGGGGGAAGAATCCGATAAGTGGTCCCCTCACTTACGTAAGTATGGTATGAATAGGCTCCACTGTCCTGTTGGGCAGTGTCATTTTGAAAAGATATTCCTTGTTCTGGGAAGAGTCACTTAAGTGGCCTTGCTGAGTCACTTAAGTGTAGGGTGAGCTGGATGTTATTCTGGGAGAGGAATGTAGCCAGAACTTTGATGTTTGAAGTGTCTTTAAAAACTTGTGAGGTCATCATTGCAGAAAAAAGGTGGGAATTTCCCTGGCCAAGCTCTCTTGGGGCCATGCTGGGTTCTGAGAAATGACTCTGAGGATGAATGGAAAGAGTTTGACCACTAAGAGATCTTTGGAATCAGGAATCAAAGGGCACAAGGCTCCTGTAACAGGACAAGGTGCTGGGGGTGGCCTTTTTCCATAAAGAATTTCTGTGGAAGGCCTTGACTTTGAACCACCAGTTATAGTAGGAAGAGAGCATAGCAATCGTACCTCCTCTGGTGAGCTCTAGCACTGCTCTGGAGGTGGTTTCCAGGCTGTGGGCATCTCTTCATGGTCTTCTGTTGTTCCAGAGGACTCAACACAAGTGCTCTGAGACATCTCTGACCCTGGATCTCTTAGCCTTCAGTGCTCTGCTTCGCTGGAGCCAGAATTTGTGAAGCCTCAGCTTTGTGAAGCAATAGAGCAGTCAGACGGAGAAGGCAATGGCACCCCACTCCAGTACTCTTGCCTGGAAAATCCCATGGATGGAGGAGCCTGGTAGGCTGCAGTCCATGGGGTCGCTAAGAGTCGGACACGACTGAAGCGACTTAGTAGCAGCAGCAGCAGCAGAGTAGCCAGAGAGCTTTGAGCGGGCAGGTCCAGGCTAGTTGGATGGAAAGCCCCTGCCCTGTACGCAACACTGACCCATGGGTTCTTTGGCTATTGCAGGAATCAAGTACTGCCCCCAGCTCTGCCTTCTGGCCATGACTCCCCAAGATGAACCTCTACTCAGCAGTCAAGACCCCCATGCCATAGGCCTTGGTGTCACTTCAACTTGGCCCTTCTTCTTAAGTCACTTCTGTGCACTGTGAGGCCTCTGAGGGCCTAATAAAGAGGTGTGTGGGAAGAGAAAGGATGGATCTCTGGAATTGCAGTCATGAGGAAGCTCAGCGATTACACTCAGAGAATGAACTAGGATGAGCTCATGGTACTGGGCCAAGGGTCACCCCAACTCCACATAAGGTAAGAAGTCACATGTGGAGAAAGGTCATGAATGGAAAAAAGAAAGAGACTGAAACATGCCAAGGTACACACACACACGTGTCTCTATGTATGCATATACGCTCCTTTGTTACTGTTCTGGTGCTGTGTCTGTGCTCAGTCCTGTCTGACTCTCTGCAACCCCATGGACTATAGCCCGCCAGGCTCCTCTATCCATGGGATTCTCCAGACAGGAATACTGCAGTGGGTCACCATTTCCTTTTCTAGGAGATCTTCCCAACCCAGGGATTGAACTTGCATCTCCTGCATTGCAGGCAGATTCTATATCACTGAGACACCTGGGAATTCTAGTTATATAAATCTTAGGAAAGTAAGCAGTAAATACCCAAATGAAGTTAAGAGTGGAATAAAGAAAAGGCCAAAGAATAATTTCTTTTAGGAAGCAAATCCAGAGCAGAGTCAAGTAGCTAGACATGTAAGCTCATAAGGAGATCTATGTCCATAACAGAAAGAGACGCTTTCTTCTCACTGGCCAAGCTGGCAGGGTTTCCCTGAGTCATACTTGGCTTTGTCATTAGAAGAGGTCAGTTTATGTTAGGGTAATGGAAAGTCTATGATCTTATTTTAACATTACAGACTCAACCTCTAGGCAGAACATGGTGATTCCTTTCTCTGTGATTCATTACCTACAGGTCTTCAGTTTCCTGAAATTCTTTAAAAATTCCAGTATTTTTCAGCAATATGTTATAGACCACAATTTTGGATAACACACTTCTCTTGCAGAGGAAGGAATGAATCCTCTCAGCATTGAAATAAAGCTCTTTGTCTTTTGTGTCCCTGCCCCAAGTAGCAGTGATACAGGTTTATTTCTGAATTGCATAAAAATATACTGATTACTTTATTCTACATGTTACTAGTTTTCTTTCTGCAAAGTTGTGCCCTTCTTTTTATTGTTGTTATAGCTACCTTTCATTCATAAGCATTAATTAAATAATTACTATGTGCTGGGCAATATTCCAGGAGCTACCCGATTGTCACAAACAAGGTACCTTACAGATATGTCTAACCCTCACAACAATATGGACAAGCGGGGACTAGTCTTCACAAAGGAGAAAGCAGGGAAGATCAGCGAGCTCATGTAACTTGCCCCAAGTCAGACAGCTAATAAAAGGCCAGGTACTTTGGGACTATCTGATTATAAAGTACTTTCTGTTAAACTAGAACAAATCTTGAGGACTTTTTCTCATTTTTTCCTGTTAATCTATCAAAACTTTTTGTTGTCACTCTATATTGCTCATCACTACTGATGGAATCAGCTGTTTGACCAGTTAATATCTAATTTTCTTCTATTTATTTCATGAACAGGAAAGCTCTGATACCCAAGGACTTCACCATCTTTCTTACTTTAGGAAAGTTCCAGATAAAGTAAACGCAACCTTCAGTGGAGAAAGATTCTTGGGAAAGCTTGATCAAAGGACTCTGGGGGAAACTAGGAAGTTTCGGAATCAGATCTTCCTAGTAAATATTCACTACTATCTTTAAAATAAATTCAAATAGAATTATTATAGATTGTAATAAATACTAGAGTATCAGCTAGTTCTATTGCTGGGTGTCATTCCAGAATGTATTTTGAAATCAAATATAAATAACTTTAAACTTGTTGTTTAAGGTTACCCATACTTCTACTTCATTTAGCACAGTAATTATGACTTGGCTGTAATTAGGCCAATATGCACAGTTCCTTGTAACTCAATGCTTTGCTGGAAAGATAGGCGAGAGGTTGTTTTCATTTTGTTTTGGCTTTGATCATTGTGAAACAGGAGGGAACAGGACAGCGCACAACCTTCAGAAGAATGACATAGCCCAAGGACATGATGTAAACTGATTAGACCCAAATGGGTCCCAGAGGGTGAACGAGACCTTGAGCCTCAGTATACACTCGCTAACACCTCAGAGTTGGACTATAAAGAAAGCTGAGCACCGAAGAATTGATGCTTTTGAACTGTGGTATTCAAAAAAAACTTGAGAGTCCCTTGGACTGTAAGGAGAGCCAACCAGTCCATCTTAAAGGAAATCAGTCCTGAATATTCACTGGAAGGACTGATGCTGAAGCTGAAACTCCAATACTTTGGCCACCTGATGCGAAGAGCTGACTCATTGTTCGGAAAGACCCTGATGCTGGGAAAGATTGAGGGCAGGAGAAGAAGGGGACGACAGAGGTTGAGATGGTTGGATGGCATCACCGACTCAATGGACATGAGTTTAAGTAAACTCTGGGAGTTGGTGATGGACAGGGAGGCCTGGCGTGCTGCAGTCCAAGAGTCAGACATGACTGAGTGACTGAACTGAACTGAACACATCAGCAAGCTAAGTGACACTCACAGTTCCAAAACTGACCATAAAAGTAAAAAAGTGGGCAGTGACCCAATTCCTGGAACTCCCCACTTGTTTCACCAAAGAGCTGGAATACTCCTCCCACTTTTTACACTATGAAATTACCCAGTCCTATGAAAACTGACAACCTCTTACCCTGGGATGGCTCTGGCCTTCTAAGATAGCCTACATTCTGTCTGTGGAGGGTGTTTCTCTCTAAAAAATCTACTTCCTATTACTTTGTCTCTCACTGAATTCTTTCTGCCATGAGACATCAAGAAATGGAGCTTCATAAAGTCCTGAGACCAGGTACAATCTCAGTTAAAAGACAGTGGGTTCAAGTCTCAGTCTGAAGTGCACAGTTTCAACTGGAGACTCAAAACTCAGCAAATACATCTAAAATGGGTTAAATTTCTTATGGAGATAGGAAAAAGACTGGTTGACCCTAGAGGCATAACTATAGGAAAGCATCACGTGAAGGATAGGAGAGTACGCCATCCCCAAATATGCTGCTTTGGCTGAAGGATTACTGTGAGCTGAAGGCAATTAAGAAGAAGTAGATACAAGAGAAGTTCTCCATCCTCCCTTCTACTTGCCTAAAAGCAGGACATAAATTTGTAAAGAGGTTTCCCCTTTCCTCTCTATCAGGAAAGACAGAAGTTAATCGCCAGAGATAACTCAAGACCCTTATCAACCCAGCACCAGAGGTATCTACATAACAACCTTTACTCACTAGCTTTTATCTTCTTTTAGTTCTCCTACTTTGGCCATCTGATGTGAAGAGCCGACTCATTGGAAAAGACCCTGATGCTGGGAGGGATTGGGGGCAGGAGGAGAAGGGGATGACAGAGGATGAGATAGTTGATGGCATCACCCATTCAATGGACATGGGTTTGAGCAAACTCTGGGAGATGGTAAAGGACAGGGGAGCCCGGCGTGCTGCAGTCCATGGGTCACAAAGAGTCGGACGTGACTGAGCGACTGAACAAGTTCCCCTATATATTTGCTCTTGTTTATTCACTTTGTGACCTCCATGGACTACAGCTCACCAGGCTCCGCTCTCCATGGAATTCTCCCGGCAAGAATACTGGAGTGGGCTGCCATGGTCTCTCCAGGGGATCTTCCTGGCCCAGGGACTGTACCCAGGTCGCTTACATTGGCTGGTGGATTCTTTATCACTGAATAACCCGGGAAGCTCCCCCTACGTGTTTATCTCCCTATAATTTACCACCCTAAATACAGTCTTTTTCCTGTCTTGCCAGTTCTTTAAAAATTTATTGTTCTTTTTTGAGATGGTATATAAGCCCAAATTCTGGCCACCCCTTTGAGTAACTCAGGGCTTAGTGTTCCTGTGTATGTGAGATGCACATGTTAATAAATCTGTGTTTCTTTTTCTCTTGTTAATCTGCCTTTGTCTCTTAAATTTACAGGGCCCCAGCCAGAGAACCTAGGAGGCAATAGAGAAAATGTTTTTTCCCTCCCCAAAGGCCATGAACGTCACCTGAATAGTGAAAGTGTTAGTCACTCAGTTGTGTATGATTCTTTGTGACTCTATGGACTGTATCCAGCCAGGCTTCTCCATTCATGGAATTCTCTAGGTGCAAATACTGGAGCGGGTAGTCATTCCCTTCTCCAGGGGATCTTTCCAATCCAGGGATTGAACACAGGTCTCCTGCACTGCAGGCAGATTCTTTATCATCTGAGCCACCAGGGAATGTCACCTGGCCTGTGTGCAAAAGCAGAAAAAAGCTTTTGACCTCCTTTGGCTGTGTTTTCACTTTAAGACTTGAAATCTGACTCTTGTTGAGAAATAGGTGCTTAAAAACAAAAGAAATTTGAATAAATTGATAGTTTGGGGGCCCAGAAGGATATTCCTTCTAAAGCACATGGTTATCAGCCCCCTTCCAGATTCAAGGTAGATAACTTGTCAGCATGCTCACACAGTAACTTAAAATATTCATCAAAAGATTCGTGCTTCCTCCTGAAGCTGTAAGTTCTATGAAGACTGGGACTGCTTCTGCAGATTCTGTATTGTGTTTCCACTGCCTACAACAGCTAACGTCTAATATTATCCTAAGTGCACAATAACAAAAATTGAGCAAAAGGAAAAAAAATCATGTTTATGGGAATACCCTGACAGTCCAGTGGTTAGGATGCTGTGCTTCCACTGCAGGGGACATGGGCTCCATCCCTGGTTGGGAAACAAAGATCCTGAATGCTACACTGCATGCCCCCCACCCAAAAAGATATTCGTGTTTATGCCAAAAATAGGGCTTCCTTGCCCTGTGTTATTTATAAAGTAAACAGACCTTTGGGATGTAAGATCCCACTTATTCTGGCTTCCATCTTCCATTCAAGTTATGTTTGGGTAGTATTTTATATACATGTGACCCTGACATTATACTGATTATTATACTATTATCCTAATTCACAACTTTATAGATCTAAGAGGACTAAACCAAAAAGTAGCTAGTGGCATTCAGTGTAGTTTAGCTGGGAACCATATAAACTCTTGGTGGGTGAGCTCATCCAAGCCTGACAAGAACTGTCTATGTGTTATCTATGTTTGCATTTCTAGCATTTATCACAGTGAGACAGGAAGGGGGAAGGGCACAGCCTTTAAAAGAATGACACAGTTGTTGAGGATACAGCACAAACTGGGTGGAACCAACTAGGTCCAAGATGGCAGGCGAGTTGACGTCCACTAGACCTTCAGTCTCAATATACACTCATTGTAATACATTAGCATGTGCTAAATGACACACCCACAGGCACCATGATAGTTTCAAGGCTGACCATAAAAGGCCAAAAAGTGGGCAGTAGCCCAGTTCCTAGAAATCTCCACCGCTTTCCCAAAATAGTTGGAATAATCTTCCCACTCATTAGCCTATGAAATTGCTCTGCCCATAAAAGTCAACCACACCATATTTCGGGGCGACTCACCTTCTGAGATGGACCGCGTTCTGTCTTTGGAATCTGTACCTCTCTAGATGAAACTGCTTTCACCTTACTATGGCCTACATGAAGCCAAAGATCTACATTTGGTGGCCTGTCCCAGGGACTCGCCTGAGACCTAGGATGTGACCATCCTCCAGTGTGCTACATTTTCCTGCAACAGGATCTAGCATATAGCAGTCATTCACCAACGTTGTTAAATATTAACATACCAAGAGCATCAGCCGTGTGGATGCCTTCCATCTGTTGGAGGGGGTCCCTTGCTAATATCTGCAAAACTAGGCAGTTGAGGACCTCATCTGTGCAACTATCCTGACAGTTTCCCCTGGATATATGCAGGTCTGCTCAGCAAACCTCCATTCACCTCTGTAGATTCCGCTCAAGTTTTCTCTCTTCCTTTTTCTTCAGTTGGTTAAAATATTGAGAACTTGTTTAGGTACTTGTGCCTGGGACCAAATAAGACTATTTCTTCTGTGAAGGAGTTTAACTTCACCCTTGAGTTTCATCTGGGCACTGTGTGAGGGAGAGGGCCATCAGGCTTTGGGCCGGTGACCACAGGGGTCATCTCACCTTACTCTCTTGGAAATTCTCTTTCACTAGACAGTCAGAGCATGCCGTCTTCACCTTTGTCTTTGAGGATGAGGTTGGGGGAAGAGGCAAATGTTTAGATGTCAACTTTTTGTCTTTCTGCCAAAGACAAGCCACTGGATACTTCTTGATGCATAATCAACTCACTGGTCACCATAGAACTGAGGAAAGATGGTCTGCCGTGTATTCCCAAGGGCCATTCACTTTTGACTTTTGATACAAGGATGCTGCCTTGGAAACTGTTGCTCCCTCACCTTCTTCAGTTCTTTGCTTAAATGTTTTGTACTCAGTGAGGCCCTCCCAGAACGCACTATTTAATGTTAACCATATCCTGGATGGGGAACACGTGTATACCTGTGGCAGATTCATGTTGATATATGGCAAAACCAATACAATATTGTAAAGTTAAAAAATAAAAAAAGAAAATGTAATTATGGAAATAGAAAAAATGAAAGAAAGGAAAAAAATAATGTTAACCATATATGTCTATGTCCTTACATATATATTTCTTCACGGAAAGGTTTAGGAATATGATAGATATTTATGCAAAGAGCTTTATTTACTAGAACATGATGTTAATGAGGTCATGACTGCAGGTTCAATCCTCAGATAGACCAATCACACTGATCTAACTGCTCAGCATGTACCTCTACATCTAGCCATTGCTTAAAAAATTAATTGTTTAAGCACAATGGTGATGGGGCAAATGTATGAGTATGGGACCACAGATAGATGGCTGCAAATCCATTACTGCTCCTGGAGAAGCAGCTCAAATTTCCTCACACACTGATCTTGGGTCAAAAGATCAGTAGCTCTTTACTCCCAAAGGCCTACACGCAATTTCCAATTTTCTTTCCAGATTCAGAAATACAACTTGCTTTTCAAACCAGCTTGTTGATTCTCAGAAGTCAATTCAGAGAAAAAAGAAATGACAAACGTCTTTCACGTAAGGACAAAACTTCCAATTATCAGATCCTTCTCTTCTAATAGGCAGAGGCAGATAGGCAAACTTACAGAAATACCTTGGTGGGCACAGTTCCTGCCTCATGTACTGTCGGCTAAAAGCTACAACCTTGAGATACCCGAGGTTTATTTTTTTCTATTAATATTATTCACTTAGTTCATAACTTTTGGGGTAATTTACTACTTGTAAGGTATGGCACTTGTCTTGCAAGACACCAAAAATGAGTCCGACACAGACACTGCCTTTAAAGAATTTATGGACTAATAGGAGAGAGAAGACAATAAAGTCTTGTCAACATCCTGGTGTTTGGCACATTTACTATGTGATCCAAAGCAGTAAGAGTAATTCTGTCTTTGCTTTCTCACACAGCTTGCACAAATATGCAGAATTTGTTCTTTGAACAAAGAAAAACTGGGAGCATGCCAGGCAAACTATTTTCAGTTTCCCCAGTCAAATTCATATACCTCTGTGCTCCACACTCAAAAATCTAAAATCCTGCAGGAGCTGTGCTGCGGTCAAAGCAGTAAGGCTCACAAAAACTGCCCAAGAAGCCAGAACAAGGCATTGCAAGGAGCAGCCCCGGCACTTAATCTGAGTTTTCTGAATATAAGATAAACTCTAGGCTGCCTGATGTGAGGTCCAGTGGAAAGCCCTGCTGGAGTGAACTGATCCTCTCCAGAATTTTGATCAGCTTATTAGCTGGGAGAGCCAAAGATAGAAGACTTAAAAGGTAAGGTTGACTTCATTTTCTAGAAGTCTCCGAAGGGGACATGGCTTCACAGGTAGAAACAGATATCCCCATTGGGGTTTACCTGAGGGTTTTCGCAAGCATGGTGGAGATTTCTATTGCCCTTACTTTAAAATTTAAAAATTTTTATACAATTTAAAAAATAATATCATATAAGAAATGAATCACCAGTCCAGGTTCGATACAGCATCCTTGGGGCTGGTGCACTGGGATGATCCGGGGGGATGGTACAGGGAGGGAGATGGGAGGGGGGTTCAGGATGGGGAACACGTGTATGCCCGTGGCGGATTCATGTTGATGTGTGGCAGAACCAATACAATATTGTAAAGTAATTAGCCTCCAATTAAAATAAATAAATTTAAATTAAAATTTAAAAATTATTTTTTTTACAATTTTTCCATTTACAATCACTACCAAATATCAACTATATTCCCCATGTTGTCCAATTCACCTCTGAGTCTATGTTATACCCAACAGTTTGTACCTCCCAGCCTCCCTCCTCTGTATTGTCCCTCCTTCAGGCTGGTACCACTAATTTGTTCTCTGCATCTCTGAGTCTACTTCCTTTTTGTTATATTCATTCAGTTTAGTTCAGTTCAGTCACTCAGTCGTGTCCGACTCTTTGCGACCCCATGAATCGCAGCACGCCAGGCCTCCCTGTCCATCACCAACTCCCGGAGTTCACTCAGACTCACGTCCATCGAGTCAGTGATGCCATCCAGCCATCTCATCCTCTGTCGTCCCCTTCTCCTCCTGCCCCCAATCCCTCCCAGCATCAGAGTCTTTTCCAATGAGTCAACTCTTCACATGAGGTGGCCAAAGTACTGGAGTTTCAGCTTCAGCATCAGTCCTTCCAATGAACACCCAGGACTGGTCTCCTTTACGATAGACTGGTTGGATCTCCTTGTACTGTTATAATTTTTTAAGATTCCATATTTAAGTGATGGAAACCAGTCAATCCTAAAGGAAATCAACCCTGAATACTCATTGGAAGGACTGATGCTGAAGTGGAAGCTCCAATACTTTGGCCACCTGATATGAAGGGCTGACTCATTGGAAAAGACCCTGATGCTGGGAAAGATTGAATGCAGGAGGAGAAGAGGGTTGCAGAGGATGAGATGGTTAGATAGCATCACTGATTCAATGGACATGAACTTGAGCAAACTCCAGAAGATAGTGAATGACAGAGGAGCCTGACATGCTGCAGTCTGTGGGGTCTCAAAGAGTCAGACACGACTGAGTGACTGAACAGGACATAAGAGAACATACAGTATTTATCTTTCTCTGTCTGACTTATGTCACTTAGTATACTGTCTTCCAAGTCCAACCATGTTGTTACAAATGGCAGGCTTTCCTTCCTCTTGGGTCTAAATAATATTCCAGATGTGATATGCATACTGCATCTTCTTTATCCATTCATCTGCTGATGGACACACTGAGTTGCTCCATACCCTGACAACTGTAAATAATGCTATGAATATTGTATCCCTCTTATTTTAGACCAAGGCTTCCTCCTGAAATGTAGAATTGGGTGTTACAACAGCTTCCAAATGCTTATTGGTGATTTGAGAAGTGGCACGTGGCAAAAAGAATCTGGGAATCAGGAGAGTATCCACCCCACTAACTCTAGCATTAACACACACACGCACGCACAGTGTGAAGGGAGGGTCTCGGTTTCCGTCCTTGGAAAGCATCAGGAGGGGTGGCAGCAGATGCGGAAACTGGTCCCAGTGGGAAGGCAGCGGTCTCCTGGTCTCCTTCACAGCTTTTCATCCAGCTTTCACTTTCAGCACTCTTGGCCTTTTCTTGCATGGTGTCCTAGGTCCAAATAATCAGGGTATGAAGAGAATTCTTTTGCTCAGCTCCTCTGGAAAGAAAGTTCCCTGCCAGAAAGTTCCATAACCCCCTAACATTTGCTCTAGATGTTCCTGCAGTAAGCTGAATTTTGTAGGAGCTTTTTGGTTTTTGTTGTGGTTTCTTCTGTTTAATTGAAATCCTTACTGTTTGGCTTTTCAAATGACCTGAAATTCCTATCAGAAAAATTGAGATTGGTGTCTCGGAAGAAACAGATAAAGGGACCATCGATACAACTGAGAAAAATAATTACTGACAGACCTCTTGCCAGATGAGGCAGCTTGGAAGACTACAGTGTTCAGATTTTTCTGAAGATAAAATCCTTTTTTTATGTGCGTGTGTATGTGTGTAAGTATATGCGTGCATGCTAGGTCATTCAGTCATGTCCCACTCTGTGCAACCCTATGGACTATAGCCCACTAGGCTCCTCTGTCCATGGGATTCTCCAGGCAAGAATACTGGAGTGGCTTGCCATGCCCTCCGCCAGGGGATCTTCCCGACCCAAGGACGGAACCCCCATCTCTTGCGTCTCCTGCACTGGCAGGCAGGTTCTTTACCACTAGCGCCACCTGGTTGGTGTATATGTATACATAAACTCTCCCAAGTCTTTCCCCTTCCATCTAAGGTGCGCTCATCAAGTTTTTAAAACTAGTTCCATTCAACAGGATGTTCTGTCAAGAATGGGAGATCAGGAAGACTAAGGCACATTCATCCCTGCCCCTCATGCCTTGAGATTCATGCCTCAATCTCCTGCTTCGCTGGACACCTCCCTGTGTTTCACACTCCACACGGCCTGTCCTGTGGTTGGTTTCCCTCTGCAAGAATACCTTTCCTGCCCCATGCACCAGCTGAACCATATCCCTGCTGTGAAGGGCTCTGCAGACAGGAAACAGCCCTCCGCCCCTACCCGGGTGGTGGGCTCTCTCAGGTTTCTATAGGCTGAAAGCCTGGCGCATGATCATTGCCATCTTGTACACTTAGGAGAGCCCCCTGTGAAAACACAGAGGCACAACACTGCCCAGCCCCTCCATCCCTCTAGAACTGTAATCTTGCTTGGCCAACTCTACTTTCCCTGCTCAAAGGAAAAGAAGGGGAAGTACTCATAACTCCCCACTGAGCATAGTCCAGCTACATAAAAACCACTCAATAAAAATATGTATTTAGTGCTAGAAGGTCACCGTCAATCATTAACTTAGCTACCCTTGAGTGTTGATATCTTATCTTATGCCTGTCCTGATCAAGACACTAGCTAGCAGGAATGGAGGGCCAAGTCCATTTGGGTGTAAAGCTGGGTAATTAAAGATATGATCTGCACTAAGATTTGACATTCCTAAGGAAATTTAAAAAACACATAATATGTAGATATGTGGAACACAAATATTATTTTTTACTGCAGTAAAATAACATAATGGAATATTTGTCATCTTAACCAATTCGAAGTGTAGAGTTCAGGGGTATTACGTATATTCACACACGTGTGTCTGCAATCAGTGTCCAGAACTTTTCATCTTGCAAAACTGAAACTCTTACCCATTAAATTACAGCTTCCATTTTCCCCACCCCATTGTACCATCTGCTTGTTAACTGACTGCTCCAGAAACCTGGTATCGTAGTCATATAATAACACTTGTCTTCAGTTACTGGCTTGTTTCACTTAGCATAATGTCCCCAGTGTTCATCCTTGATCTAGCGTGTGTCAGAGTTTCCATCCTTTTTAAGGCTGAATAATGTTCTGTTATATGTTTACACCACGTTTTGTTTATTCATTCAGCTGCCAATGGCTATTTGGGCTGATTCACATCCTAGCTATTGTGTATAGTGCTGTTGTGAACACGGGTGTACAAATATCCTTCTGAGGTTCAGAAGTGGAACTGCTGACCATATGAGAATTCTATTTGTAATTTTTTGAGGCAACATCATGCTGTTTGCTATAGCAGTTGCCTCATTTCATGTTCCCACCGATAGTGCAAAGAGTTCCAGTTTCTCTATATGTTTGCCAACAGTCAATATGTTCTGTTTTTTTGATAGTAACTACTCTAACAGGTATTATATCATTGTGGTTTTGATTTGCATTTTCCTAATGATTTACGATGTTGAGAATCTTCTCATGTATTTGTGGTTTGTAGATCATCTTGGAGAAATGTAACCCATTTTTAAATTGGGTTACTTTTTTTTAGTTGCCATTGGGTTTTAGAAGCTGTTTTTATTTTTTTAATATATTCTGAATATTAATCCCTTATCAGGTATTTGAGTTGCAAATATTTTCTCCTATTCCATAGCTTATCTTTTCACTCTGTTTGTTGTGTCAAATATTCAGTTTGAATACAGTCACAATAAGTCTCAAGGGCCAGGATTTTAAATTTTCTGAAGATTATAGAAAACAGACGCGTTCCTCATACAAACAAAACTGTTTCTGAATTTCCTAAAACCTCTGGAATATTGAGATTAGAAGATCAGAGGGCAGGGTTTGGAAATTTTCAACGTATGTAAATTGTGGTGCATTTTTCCCCAGCAGGAGCATGGTTTGTCTGATAAAAGAGAAGTGGTATGCAAAAGATGTCAGATATCAAGCAGGTGCACACCCTCAGGCAGGAGCAATGCAGGGAATGCAGAACCAACCCAACCGTCCAAGTGATGACGTCCAAAAATCAGGATTCTCGCCTGGAAACTAAAGAGAGAAGATCCTAACCCACCTACACTAGAGCACGAAGGAGGACAGAAGTCAAGCAGCAACATAATTTCATTCCAGATTTAGATCTGTTCAAGGGATCACGCTTTCAGCTCAGAGTGAAGCTGATCAGTAAGGTTTAGAGAACAGTCCCATTGAGTTAGTCAGAACACAGTACGCTTTCGGATGACTGCTTGATGCCTCTAAAGGACTGATGACGGCAAATACCACGGAGAAAAGCAATAACAAAACTTATTCCATACTTTTAAATCTTAGCCCACAGAACAAAGCTTTACTTGAAAATTCAGAACCTAAGAGGTTTGGGAACTGGACTCGTCTTGACTGCTGAGTGCCAGGTCCAGCTCATGCCCACTGGCAGAGCGTGCTGCCCAGCGTCCTCCGTGCTTCCAGCTGGAGGGCTCGTCTGGAGCCTCGGGTGACCCTGCTTGTACAGCGACAAGATGGAAAGCTCAGAGGAGTCTCACCCTGTTGCCACAGTGGAGGCCTACCCGAGGCAACAGGCAGGTGCCAGAGCAAATAGAGACATCAGATATTGATTTTGGAAACTCATCCCAGAACACTGACCTGGGCCAAAGGGAGCTTAGCATTCTGGATATAAACGAGGAAGGCAGCGGGCTGTCAGAGGAACGCTAACATCCATCCACCCAGCAGCTCAGGTCAGGGAGGCCTGGAAAGAGAGGCTTCCAAACTGGCAGAGTCAGGCCCAGCATGCCTGGTGGACAAGGAACATGATGATTAATGAGCAGACCCTAAGGCACAAGCAGACACTGACTTAAGTTTCTATTAGGTGAGGTGAAAGTCGCTTAGTCATGTCCAGCTCTCTGTGACCCCACGGACTGCCAGGCTCCTCTGTCCATGGAATTCTCCAGGCGAGAATACTGGAGTGGCTTGCCAATACCTTCTCCAAATTTCTATTAATCTTTATACTGATAAAAAATCCAGCTGAAGCAAACAAAATGGAGCAACTATTTCAGACTTGTAGGAGAATCAAGGAAATATAGGTCACCTAATTTTCCACTGCAAAGCATTCCTAGAAACTCATGTAAAAAAACAAATAGATCATTACATAGTGGACTGTTCTTTCCTGTAGGGATGAGAGTGTTATTTAGTATTGACTTCCTAATCCAGCAATAAATTAGAAGGCAAGGCTCCATGTATAAATGTCTATACTTTTAAAATAAGAAAAGTGTGTTCCACGTTCCTATAAAATGCATATTACATATTGATTATATACAAGCCCCATGAACTATAAACTATCAAGTACACAAAAATACAACTCTGTCACTTCGGATTTATTATGCACTGCTATAATATAGGTAACAGCAATTGCCTGCATTTATTGAGCACCCACTGCATGCCACCACATGCTAAGAGCTTTACCTGCATTATATTATTTAATATCCTCTCAAAAAAGTTATGAGGAAACTGAGGCTTCCAATGGTAACACTGCTTCTCCAAAGATAACTCTTAAATAAGTGATTCAACTGGGATTTGAATCCAAGGTATCCACTTTGAGAACAGGTGTTCTTAAAGCTGTGCTATACAACCTAAAACAGTAACATTTAAGCATTTCACATGTCCATGGAATTTGAGAGCCAGACAAGGTACTGGATAGGTCAGTTCCTTTATGTTAGAAATAATGAATGACAAGATCAGGAGAAGTGTAATTATTAATATTTATAATGGTCTCTTAGTGACAGAGCCATGGCCAAAATTTTATTGATTCTGAGATCCAAATTCTTTCCATCTCACTCAACTGACTCAAGATAGTCTCTTTCCCCTTTACTCAAACAATTTTAAGACCTAGTATGAGTTCCATATACAAAATGAACACTCAAGTTGCATACACAAAATGAATACTCAGGTTTCCTGAAGAATACCAGTAATGATTGGTTATCTAACCTATTGGAAATGGCAACCCACTCCAGTATTCTTGCCTGGAAAATTCCATGGACTGAGGAGCCTGGTAGGCTATAGTCCATGGGGTCGCAAAGAGTCGGACATGACTGAGCGACTCCACTTCCACTTTAAAACTTTGTGGTTTTTTTAAAAAAAAAAAACAAAACAAATTTTGGAGAGAAGGAGTTCAAGAGTTGGGTCTGGGTTGTCCTGACTCAGGATCTCGCATTTATTTGCAGTCAGGCTGTGGATGGGGGCTTCAGGCATCTGAAGGCTTGACTGGAGTTGCAGTATCCACCATCAAGATGGCTCGCTCACACAGCTGTTGGCAGGAGGCCTCAGTTCTTCACTATGGCAGCCTCTCCACCAGCTACTTGGTGGCATGGCCCTCAAGTGGAGGGGAACTGGGTTCAGATCTTGAAAAGGGGGGAGTATCAAAGAATCTGTGGACAGATTTTAAAACCGTATCCACCTAGCAGAACTCCTCCTCTTCTTTTCCTTTCTTTTTTCCTTCTTTCTTTGTTTTTCTTTGGCTAACAGTTGCCTTTGTTTTGTCTGGTGTCCTTCCCTCCTTCAGTATGACTCAGAGATGAATCCTGATTAGTCTGAGTCATGGAGAAGGCAATGGCACCCCACTCCAGTACTCTTGCCTGGAAAATCCCATGGATGGAGGAGCCTGGTAGGCTGCAGTCCATGGGGTCGCTAAGAGTTGGACACGACTGAGCGACTTCACTTTCACTTTTCACTTTCCTGCATTGAGAAGGAAATGGCAACCCACTCCAGTGTTCTTGCCTGGAGAATCCCAGGGACGGGGGAGCCTGGTGGGCTGCTGTCTCTGGGGTCGCACAGAGTCGGACACGACTGAAGCGACTTAGCAGCAGCAGCAGCAGGTCTTGATGATGTTGTTGCCAAATGGCTGCATTTACCAGCCCTGGAGGACATTCCCAACCTCCGCAGTTCTTGTTACACGAGATAATACAAGTTCTTTATTGCTTAAGCTATTCTGAGCTGTGTTTTCTGTTATTTCCACCAAAGGCCACACATACTAACCTAATATCTTGTATAGGATTAATTCTTATTCCAAAAGGTGGAGGTAGCTCTTTTCTTGATGTAGTGCCAGGCCAGAGCCACAAAGCACTTATTAATTCAGAATCTGCAATGAATAACACAGACTCATAAGGACTTTCCAGAATAAAAGACAAAAAATCCTTTTCCCTATCCAGTCAGGACAATATATCCCCTCAACATTTTCTAATTATGTTCCATTATTTTCTGATTATCTTTGGAAGCTTGTGCTGTGCTTAGTTGCTCAGTTTGGAAGTTTAGAGTTGGCAAAAAGGGAAGGAAAGCAAGACAGAAGCTTGACCTCCTCGTATTCCCCTACACACTCTGGGCCTAACACCTAAAACCATCCTCTCCCTTCTATCTCCTCTGCCCAGCTAGATCTTGCATCCTTTTCAGGGGTTTTCAAGTCCCATCTTAACTTGAGAGAACTGTCATTCATTTCGCTTTCATCTGTAATTCCTCTGGAGCCATAGTAACACATTTGCCAACCACCTGGAGATGTCTCTTGGGTTACATATTCCATATTGCTTTGTCTCTGGGTTCTTTCTTGCCTTCCCTAGTATATTCTAAACTTCCCTGAGTTTAGGGACCTTATTTCATTCTTTAAAGATTCACACGGAGGGGCTTGCTGGCAGGCCAGTGGTTAAGACTCCACATTTTCACTGCAGGGGATGTGGGTTAGATCCTTGGTTGGAGAACTAAGATCCCATGTGCCATGTGGTGCGGCCAAAAAAAAAAAAAAAAACCAAAGATTCATATGGTGCTTATCTACCCATGGATGTTTATGACTAGGACTTGATATACTGATTTAAAAGATAAGCAAATATATGAGGGTAGAAGGAAGAGAGAAAGAGGAAAACCGAGGAATGTGTGTGATTCTGATTTGGCTTATCTTGGAATTTACAAAGCAGTGGTCTGGGTGCAGTGTGATGTGGATGGTTCAGGATTCCTAACATAATCAGGTTATTTTCTCCATCGTTCCTGCACCTGGGTATCAGGCGGGGAGGATGGAGAAACTGAATGTGTTCATGGGTGTAGGTTTGTGGGGCTTCCAGACTCAGCCCATATCCTCCAGGTTTCTGTAGCCCCAGGTGCTTTTAGTCATGGCTTGCTTGTCTCAAATGTATTTTCAGTCTGGTCCTTTAAACACTTGTGTTTCCAACGACTGCTCCTCTGGGGCCAAAATAACAGTAAAAGCAGTTGATAAAACTGTCATTTTTGTCAAGGAATTTTTAAGCAAGTTCCAAATAGACCTGATGAATTCCCATAACACAACACAAGGTAATTTCTAAGGACAGAAATCTCTACTGGAACTTCCTTCAGGCCTAAAAAAAAAAAATGTGCCATTTATTCTATAGTCCCCTGCCAAATGCCGCATTGCTCCCGAGAGTAATGTAAATTTACCTTCAGCATTGTAGCCAGAGCTGTAAATTCTGTCTGTGGTTGCGCGCATCTATTTTCAGAAGTTCTAGAAAGAGAATGTCTCAGTAGAAATACCTAGAATTTTTTTTTAGGGGGACTCTTTTCTAAAATTTTTCCTTCAATTTAAACCATCAGATATACAGGATGCAGAAAGACAATTCAACCAGATATCTTAGAATTGTTTCCTTATATGAAAAAAATGGATGGAAAATTACTAATAGAGTCATACTTCTTTCTGGACAACTGCTGGTGGTGATGTATTTAAAAAAACAAAAATCTCCAAGCAACCAGAGATTGCTTTCTTTGTTCTTTTCTTTTCCTAGTCTTTGTCCCTCTTTGTTTTTCTCACTTTGAACTTTTGTCTCAGCTTCTTTAAAAAATATCGAGTCCCTTGGGCAGCAAGGAGATCAAACCAGTCAATCTTAAAGGAAACCAACCCTGAATATTCATTGGAAGGACTGAAGCTGAAACTCCAATACTTTGGCCACCTGATGCGAAGAGCCCACTCATGGAAAAGACTCTCATTTGGGGAAAGATTGAGGGCAGGAGAAGAAGGGGACGACAGAGGATGAAACAGTTGGATGGCATTACCGACTCAATGAGTTTGAGCAAACTCCGAGAGATAGTGAAGGACAGGGAAGCCTGGTGTGCTAAAGTCCATGGGGTCACAAAGAGTCAGACACAACTTAGCAACTGAACAAACTGGCCCCAAATGAAGAGATGTGTAAACAAGTAATATGCTCCTTGTTTCAGCTTTTCTATACTAGCCGGGCACTTGAACTCCCTTTAGAAGCCATGATTGTAAGAGCACATACATTTTTGGAGAAAATTTTTAGGGTTTCCCTTGTAGTTCAGTGGTAAAGAATCCACCTGCCAATGCAGGAGACACAGGTTTGAACCCTGATCCAAGAAGACCCCATATGCCCATAGGAAGTAAGCCCGAACCACAGCTAATGAAGCCCGTGTGCCCTCGAGCAACACGGAAGCCACTCTAATGAGAAGCCTGCACAGCGCAACTAAAGAGTAGCCCCTGCTCACTGCAACTGGAGAAAAGCCTGAGAGCAGTGAAGAAGACCCAGAACAGCCAAAAATAAATAAATTAATTTCAAAAGTTCTTTTGAATTTGATGTTTTATATGGGCACCCCAAAGCAATTGTAAAGTAACATCAAAGATCACCATAACAAATATAATGAAAAAATTTGAAATATTGCAGAATGACCAAAATTTGACACAGAGACACAACGTAGGCAAATCCTGTTGGGAAAATGGCTTCTGTAGACTTGCTTAATACAGGGATTTTACAATTTGCAAAAAACACAGACAAGCACAGACACTTTTGATGTTTTCATTGTGTGAAGACATGAAGATTTCATTATGTTTCTTCATGAACCCTCGTATTCTCCCAAATGACTTCCGTAGTGAACAAGTATTTGGGCCTCACTGTCTCCCACAGCCAGCCATGTTCATCTATGATGTTAGGTCTGGCTGGGCGGTGACAATCAGGAAGAGACTGAACAGTTCTTGCCCTACACCTTTGGTTTAATTGATGCACAAACAGAGACAACAGATGAAATGGGCCCAGATGCTGTGTCCAGGGTCGTTCCCCTAAGCCCACCTCTCTGATCCCTCGAGAAACGGGATCCCATGACTGCTAACATCTACTGCAGCCTGATCGTGATCCCCACTGGTCCTCATTGCAGGCTAAACGAATTTCATTTCTTTTGAATGCTGTGAATGTAAATCCATGTATAACCAAACTCTAAATGTGATGCCAAGAACAGCCATCATTTGAAAATTGACAATTACTGCTTCTTAACTGCCAGCTTTGACTCTCAGATCTTAGTGTGTTTGGGAATCATCTGAGGATGCTTGGTACAATGCAAACTCCCGTGTCCCACCTCAGACAACTGAAACAGACTGGGAAAATCATTTCCAAGAATCTGTATTCTCAGTAAGCATCCCTACGCACTCACGATGAAGGAAATGTAATAGATTAGGCTATGAAACAGTGTCTTAGAGAATATAATCCTGGTTCTAATGATAGGAAAAACATGTTCATTTTAATGGGAGAGATTATTCATACAATAAACTATATGCCTGCATTGTGTTCTGTACTGAATACCATATATACATGTATGTATGTATGTATGCATATTATATATATATATAAATCCTTACTTTTTAATTTTCATTCATTTCATCTCACATGCATTAGAACTTCAGTAAAAGGACATTTGTGGGTATATGTTGTCTATGGGTCACACAGAGTCAGACACGACTGAAGCGACTTAGCAGCCGCAGCAGTACATACTTATGTATCAACTTACTGCAATAATATAGAAATTCATCATCCTAGAAAAAATTAGAAGCTTCTCTCTGTAAAATATTTGTATCCACTAATAAACACATTAATATACAAAAAGAATTTAGAATAATGCCAGTGAAAGTCGCTCAGTCATGTCCGACTCTTTGTGACCCCACAGACAATACAATCCATGGAATTCTCCAGGCCAGAATACTGGAGTGGGTAGCCTTTCCCTACTCCAGGGGATCTTCCCAACCCAGGGATCAAACCCAGGTCTCCTGCACTGCAGGCAGATCCTTTACCAGCTGAGCCACACTAGATGCTTCATCATCATTATTAGCATTATAATGAGTTGTTCACAATTTAACGGGGCTTCCCATGCAGCTCTAGTAGTAAATAACCCACCTGCCAATGCAGGAGAGGCAGATGTGAGCTCCGGGTCAGGAAGAACCCCTAGAAGAAGAAATGGCAATGCACTCCAGTATTCTTGCCTGGAGAATCCGACGGAGAGAGAAGCCTCCATGGGCGGGCTACAGTCCAGAGAGTCACAAACAGTTGGACACAACTGAAGCAACTTAGCACGCACACTTTAATAATCATTACCTCAATTTTGTATAGGTTCTTCACACCTCATCCTAAATTCTGTCATCTGTTGATGACACATTCCATAATTAATGCTGAAATAAGAATTTTAAAAATGTCTGTGATCACTTTGGCTGAATGGATTTTAAAATAGTCAATGTAAATTGGAGAATTTTCATGCAAATTGGTCATATCTAATTTGAATATCTTCAATATTTTCAGGACCAATTATAATCTGTTTAACACATCCTCTTAAATACAACATATATTAGTCTAGGTCTACTGAGATGTGGACACCAAGACCATACCAAACGTGCAAGAATTATTATCTTCTCTTTAGGGAAATAGGGAGCGGCATCAGAATGCAATGCAAGACACCCCCAAGTGAAGGTGAGAGGAGGCCATCAAGTAGTAGGGTCTTAGCCTCAGGGTCTGGGGAGCCCCTGAGTTGAGGTCAGATATCAGAGGAGCCCCGGGTCACCCAGGGCAGGGCTGCTTTAGTCCGTGGTTGGCTGGGAGTAGCCCTGGTAGCTTTCAAAGAATGTTCTTCTGCAGATAGTTTCGTGGATTCTCTGCAAAGCATTTGGGAGAGTTTTCTCATGGCCACATTCCAGAAAGTTCCCAAGAAGGGAACTATGTATGGATCTCATGTTGCTATGTATGGATCTCATGGAAACAAGTGGGGAAGTTCCAGGGATGGCTCCTGGCTGAGTAGATGCTGATAATACAGTTCTTTATTCTTCCCTTTCTCATATTCTCTTGTTCCATCAATCCAACCACTGCTCTCCCACAAAATAAAGTGAGAAGATCCTGCCTTTGTTTTGTTGGAACCCGAGGAGAGTCAGGCTCACTTGCTCACTCTGGCCACTGCCCTGCACCCACCCTGTCAGGCCTGGGTCAGGCACCACTTCTGCCTGCATCTCCTGAGCTCTGGCTCCAGCATGAGCCTTGCACACAGATCTCATATATATACCTAGAAAGTGAAGTCACTCAGTCATACGCAACTCTCTGCGGCCCCATGGACTGTAGCCTACCAGGCTCCTCCATCCACAGGATTTTCCAGGCAATAGTACTGGAGTGGGTTGCCATTTCTTTCTCCAGGGGATCTTCCTGACCCAGGGATCGAACCCAGGTCTCCCACATTGCAGGCAGACGCCTTTAGCATCTGAGTAACCAGGGAAGCCCAACACATATATAAACACATAATACACATATATGTGTAAAACTGCTGGAACTAAAGATGAAAGCTCCTTTTCCCCGACAGACCTGGGACCATCATGCAATTCACCTGCCACTTCCCAGCCCTTGACCTCCTGACCCCTCTGGGTGTTGCCTTGCCGCCACCCTTGAACTCGAAGACATCCCTTCCGCTCCCCTCTCTCCTCCGAGTCCCCTCCCATGTGGATTGGAGAAGAGTGGAGAGAGATGGGGGTCATTGAGACAGGGAACAAACAAAATCTCTGTGACAACTTCCAGGTATCCTGACAGGACTGGAGCGACAGAAGGGACTCAACAGAAGGGCGAGCAACTGGGTCCCTGCGTGCCAAGGGCAAACTGCTCCAACCTCCCACCTGCGCTGAGGCTACCAGCACACTGAGGAGTTATTCTGCTGAAGGGCATGGAGGCAGAGGGCTGGCCAGAACTGCAGCAAGCAAGGCTTCCAAGCCTTCAAATTCAACATTTCTGCATTGAGGTTCATCCCTTGAAAGAAAAGTTGCCTTATAAAACCTTTTTGTCTCAGAAAATTTTTTATTTAAAGGCAGAAATATTTTTACTATTATTATTATTTTTTTCAGTCTTCATTGCAGCACACGGACTTCTCTAGTTGAGGCTCCATAACTCACAGGCTTAGTTGTTCCATCACACGTGTGATCTTAGTTTCCCATCCAGGGAGTGAACCCACATCCTCTGCACTGGAAGGAGGATTTTTACCCACTGGACCACCAGGGCCATCCCTTTACTATTATCTTGAAAGCAACACCTGATTTGCCTGCTTCTAAAGAACTGAAAACTAGTCTTGCATGGTATATCGCTGTCTTCAGCAAAGGGTAAGTTGAAGAGCAGCCTTGTAAACAGCAGAGATTTCACAACATTTCATGCTTCTGTAAAGCAGGGTGGACACTGCCAAATATTGCATAAAAAAACCAAATTTCCATCCTTCTCCACCACCTCAGATGCATCAGGATTGCAAGCATGGGGGTGGAAGTGGAGGGGAAAGGACAGGGCCATGGTGAGCGAGAGCTGAGGAACCAGGAGGTCTGAGGCTGTAAATATTCAGGGCCACCACCGAGGTCAAGCCAGCGTTGGAGAGCCTCGGAATTCCAGGTTGAAGGGCAGACCTCAGAATGCCTGGGGTTTCTGTTCAGACATGCTCATTTCCTCCCCTCCCCTCAGTCCTGGCCAGCAAGGAGATCCTTCAGGCCATTTGCACATAGGAAAGCTTAAGAAATCCCACTGGTTCTTGGTGTGGACCAGGTTAGCAGTTAACAGAAAATAAAGAAAAAGAGGAGTCTTCTAGAACCCAGAGCTTGAGAGCTGTCAAACAAAACTGAGAAACGCGGAGGAATGACACAGCTCTTACACAGAACTTTCCTTCCTCCAAGGACATGATAAAGTGAACTAGGTTTCACAGCAGTGCTATGGAGAAGATAGGTCCATCTCTTCATCTTCTTTGTGTGGCTGGAGGAACCAAGAATGAGGAAAAGACACCACTCTACAGAGGCCGATGGAGAAGGCAGTGGCACCCCACTCCAGTACTCTTGCCTGGAAAATCCCATGGATGGAGGAGCCTAGTAGGCTGCAGTCCATGGGGTCGCTAAGAGTCAGACACGACTGTGCGACTTCACTTTCACTTTTCACTTTCATGCATTGGAGAAGGAAATGGCAACCCACGCCAGTGTTCTTGCCTGGAGAATCCCAGGGACGGAGGAGACTGGCGGGCTGCCGTCTATGGGGTCACACAGAGTTGGACACAACTGAAGTGACTTAGCAGTAGCAGCTACAGAGGCCGAAAAGAAGGTTTGGAAGACAGCTCTCACGGGCTTCACTGGGTGTGGCTGGTCTGGCGGTGCTCATGCTTCTCCCTGAGTCACCTGGACTTCACCGTTAGCCAGCATTCTCAGGCACCTGCAGGGTCACAGCCCTGGCGGCTCTGAAGTATATCCGCTCCTCACACAGGAGGCAGCTCTTTGCAGCAGACGAGGACACAGGCTTGAGAAGGAGACAGGCCTGGATAAGAATCCCAGCTCTCTTACCTGCTCTATGATCATGGCTCAGGCTCAGTTTCCTCACTTGTGACACAATGAGCCACAGCAGCTTCCTCTTCCTCTAGCCAGTAAAACTTAAAATAGCCCTGCCATATCTTAGCTGCTCTCCAGATTTCTCAAAACACAGCCTCCTCTGTCCCCCTTCTTTGCTCACCCCAGATCCATTGGTTCCCAGTGGGGATGAGGAATGAGGAGCACTAATTTGAAAAGGCTGATCTCTGGTTGAAAGGGAAGCAGCAAGCATGACAGTGACAAAGTGGTTGTATTCTAGGACACTGGAGCGTGGACGAAAAGAAAGTGAAAGTGACGGTCACTCAGTCGTGTCCAGCTCTTTGTGACCCTATGGACTATAGCCTGCCGGGCTCCTCTGTCCATGGAATTCTCCAGGCAAGAATACTGGAGTGGGTTGTCATGCCCTTCTCTAGAGGACCTTCCCAACCCAGGGATTGAACCTGGGTCTCCTGCATTATAGGCAGGTTCTTTATGGTCTGAGCCACCAGGGAAGCCCCTGTGGTGGGAAGCAGAGTGATAACAACGATTGTGAGGGGTAATGAGAAGGGGCAGAGAACAGGGTTGATGCTTTTGCAAGAGGAAGGAGGCTCCTGTGTCCTGTGCAAAGGACTCAAGTATCCTCAAAAATCAACCTTGACTTCTCTATTTGTACATATCATTGAATTCTTTTTCACTTAGCAAATAACTGTTGAGCATGTGTTATACTCTGGGCACCATAACAAGCACCAGGAAACAAGAAGGAATGAGACAGTGCCCGTCCTTGGGGGCTCTGAGCCTAGGGGAGCCACAGGCTGAAACATGATCTAAAAAAAGTGTGTGTGTAATTTTTTAAAAGGGTACAAACAAACTTGTCTACAAAATAGAAATAGAGTTACAGAAGTAAAAAAAAAACTTAGGTTACCAGGCAGTGGGGGGACAAACTGGGAGACTGGGATTGACATATACACATGCTGCTGCTGCTGTTGAGTTGCTGAGTCATGTCTGACTCTTTGCAACCCCATGGATTGCTTATATATAAAATAGATAACTAATAAGGACCTACTGCATAGCACAGGGAACTCTCCTCGGTACTCTGTCATGACCCATATGGGAAAGGAACCTAAAAAAGAGCGGATATATGTATAACTGATTCACTTTGCTGTATGCCTGAAACTAACATGACATTGTAAATCAACTTCTTGTTGTTCGGTAACTAAGTCATGTCTGATTCTTTGCAATCCCATGGACTGCAGCACGCCAGGCTTCCCTGTCCTTCTCTACCTCCCAGAGTTTGCTCAAACTATGTCCACTGAGTAGATCAAGTACACTCCAAAAAACTTTTTTAAAGGTATATGCATCAGGAACACAGAGAAAGCAGCAATCACAGAAGGAGAATAGAGAAGTGATGGTGGATAAGATGTCACTTGGGTCCAGGACTTGAAAGCTAAATTCATTGGTGATAGGGAAGCATGTGACGCAGAGGAAAAGCCTGAGCGAAGTTCCTGAAGCCTGAAAATGCAGAGATCTCAACATTCATCTACACCATTAGCCTAGCCCTGCTACTCGTGGGGAAGATGCCCAGTCATGTGGTACACTCATGTTGAACTAACATCTTTTTTTCAAACTTTTGTGTTTTCAAAATGATTTTCAGCATCACATTGAAATTTCAGATAAACTATTTAGCACTTCTATTTAGGATTCTGCTTTAGTAACAGTTATTATGTGATTAAGTGAGTCATTAATAACTTGCTATAACTTTCCATCTTTTATGAAGTACTTTGCTGGTATGTGGGTGGCTCTTCTTTGTTTTGGTTGGCTATTCTTTACATTCTTTTTAGTGCTATCATTGGCTTTTTTTTTCTTTTTTTATAGGTGAGGCAACAGGCATGAAAAGTTCTGGAGACTTAAATTTACAAACAAGTATTACATAAGAATCAAATTAGAATTATTTATTGATATATCCCATCTCAGTACACAAAGGAAGTAGTAAATTAAGAGTTAGAAATTTGATTTTAGCTTTATCACTTCTATAATCTCACTGAAGAAAAACCTTTTAAATGTCTTCAACCTTATTTTTATCATTTGTAAGATGGGTTAATGTGTCCTTAATCCCCCTCTGATAAACCTTGAAAAGGTAAATGAGATAACATCAGTGTGATGTTCTGCATACAGAAGTAAAGCACAAAATAAATGCAAGATACTTTTTATCGCAAACAATGTATTGTTACAACTAAGCCAGAACATCGAAAGAACACCATGGCCAATTTAAGAAAAATAGAAGATATGGCTTCAAATGTAACTAACAAGAGGTAAGAAATTTTATTTTAAAAGAACAAATGACTTTACCTATTTAAAAAGGAGAAATCAAACAAATTAAACATAGAATTATCATATGATCCAGCAATTCTACTTCTGAGTATCTGCCCAAAACAAGTGAAAGCAAGAACGTGAACAGATATTTATACACTAATGTTTATAGCGTCATTATTCACAATAGCCAAAAGGTGGAAACAACTCAAGCGTCCACTGCCAGATGCATGGATAAAGAAAATGTATACACACAGCGGACTATCATTCAGCATTACTGACACATGGTATAAATGGGTGAAGCTCACAGACACTAACCCAGGGGAAATAAGCCAGTCACAAAAGGACAAACACGGCAGGATTCCACCTTCATGAGGTATGGAGCGTAGCTGAATTCACAGAAAGCGGGATGGCAGTTGCCAGGCAGATTAGGGGAGGAGGAGATGCAGAGTTAGTGCCTAATAGTTTAGAGCTTCAGTTGGGGAAGGTGAAAAACTCCTGGAGAAGGATGCAGGTGATAACTGTGCAACAATGTACTTAATACCATAGAACAGTACACTCAAAAATGGTTACAATGGTGAATTTTATATTTTGAATATTTTACCACAATACCAAGAAAAACTGTTCCCCTCCCTGACAAAAAGAGAAAGAAAATAAAAGCCTGCCCTGAATTTGATACCCAGGGATCTAAACTGGGTTGCAGCTCAGTTTCTAAGAGTTATATGATCTTGGGTAAGATATATCATTTCTCCTCAATTTTCATTTCTATTGTAAAAGTTAATGATACCCTCCTTACATGTTATAAGGCTTAAGTGTATATGAAAGCATTTATATACATTTACATATAACATAATTCAGAGAAGGCAATGGCACCCCACTCCAGTACTCTTGCCTGGAAAATCCCATGGGCAGAGGAGCCTGGTAGGCTGCAGTCCATGGAGTCCCTAAGAGTCGGACATGACTGAGCGACTTCACTTTCACTTTTCACTTTCGTGCACTGGAGAAGGAAATGGCAACTGACTCCAGTGTTCTTGCCTGGAGAATCCCAGGGACAGGGGAGCCTGGTGGGCTGCCGTCTATGGCGCAGCACAGAGTCGGACATGACTGAAGCGACTTAGCAGCAGCAGCATAACATAAATATTATATATATTTATATATAATATAACCCCGTGTTATATTAAAAATATAAAATATTCTATGCTACTTCACAGTAAGTTTTGTGAGCCGGCTATTTTAGAAGCAAAGAAACCAAAGCCCAAAAGAAGACTGTGAGTCGAGTGTGAACTAACACCCAGGTCACCTCAGAACATTCCAGGTCACCTGCTGCCTGGCTGTGTCCCCAACTCTGGGGTCTCAGGAGAGCAAAATGAGGTGTAGCTGACCTCAAGCAGAGCACCAGGTCACTTACAGTCCTCCTCCAAGTGCTTCTCACGTTGGCCAGGAATTTAAAGAGACAAAACTGAGAAGGGAGAACAACACTTCATGGGGATGCTTGGAAACAGCTATTCTCTTGCTCACCTGGATCTTTTATTCCATAAATTACATCTTTCATATATCCCAGGTGATATACCTAGTTACAGAGAAGGCAATGGCACCCCACTCCAGTACTCTTGCCTGGAAAATCCCATGGACAGAGGAGCCTGGTAGGCTGCAGTCCATGGGGTCGCTAAGAGTCAGACACGACTGAGCGACTTCACTTTCACTTTTCACTTTCATGCACTGGAGAAGGAAATGGCAACTGACTCCAGTGTTCTTGCCTGGAGAATCCCAGGGGCGGGGGAGCCTGGTGGGCTGCCATCTATGGCGCAGCACAGAGTCGGACACGACTGATGGGACTTAGCAGCAGCAGCAGCAGCAGCAGCATACCTAGTTAACTCCATTTCTCATCCTAAAGAAGGTTCCTGCTCTCTTGGCTGCTGAGGACAAACGTTTTCCGTGGGGAGAGACGCTGAGCTTTCTCAGTGCCAAGCATGGGAGCAGGGCCAGGGTGAGGTGAACTCTCACTTCGCACTCTGTGGCCACAGTCTGCTGTCAATCAGCCAAGGGCTTGAGACTTGGGGCAGCTCCACATCTGCACTGGCCTCCTCATCCCCAGGCCCATCCAAGCCAGGTCATGTTTAATGTTCCAACTCCCAGAGCAGTTTTAAATTTCTACAGAAAGGGGAACACTCGGCACAGCTGAGAGATGCCACTGCGCGTGTGACGCTCTTCTGCTCGTGGGCCTTAAGGAGCCGCTGAAAATCTCACAGAACCAGACTGAAAAGATTTTTTGTTGTTGTTGTTTAAAGAAGTCTTTTCAAACAAACCCCGAATCCATCTTGTAGAGTCTCTGACGACAAGAAGCACCGCACTAAGGACTAAGTCTTCCTAGTGCCGAGTCTGCGTGGTTGGAGGCCCCAGCCAGCCTGCTTAGAGACCTTGGCCCAGGGAGCCAGCCAAACCCGCTGGAAGCTGGCCCTGCCACAAATGGAGCCAGGGGTGGGATTATTTCAGCTGGAATTTTCTCTTTCCAAAAGACTGGAATGCAGTAAGGATAAGAAGTCCTGCAGAAGACAGGTCACTGATAATCTATGTTACGATTACCTGTTAATCATCGTTTTCATCATCCCTGTGGCAAAAATCGTCATTGGGTGGTGGTGATATACTAGACATTTACCAGGTGATACTGCCAACCAAAACAACAACAAAATAGACCACTTTTATTGAAATGTCAGCAGCCCCAGATGTTTATTTTTGTGTGCAGTGTGTGGGGTGTGCATGTGGAGCTCAGGAGAAAAAGGTGGCATTTAACTTTCACCCCTCTGGGCCTAATAAATACACCATGCAGCCATTAGTTACAACCTGGACGGTGCTAAACAGGACAAAACTAAAAGGCTGAAGAGCTGAGTGCAGCTTCTCTGTTTAGGATCTCGGATTCAGATTATCCACCTAAGAAAAAGTCTGAATAAACAATATTTCAAAGGATGGCTTCTGTGATATGGATGGTATGTCAAGCCTGGAAATGGATTTATTGTAGGCAACTGAAACAATGGCATCCTGAATCTTGTTAATACTTAGTTTTGCTTCAACTTCCATTTAAATGTGTCAATTTTAAAAATTCATTTTGAACCTGTTTTAATATTTTTTATTACAATTGAGTTGGTGGCTCATGTGGAACATTCACCAACATAAGCCACATATTTTGTACATACAAAAATTAAAGACGCAGTATCAAAATTTGTGGAATGTAGTGAAAGTAATGATTAAGAGGAAAATGTATAGCACTGTATGCATACATAAGAAAAGAAGAAAGGTCTGAAATCAATAGTCTAAGCTTTTACCTTAGGACACAAGGATGAAAAAGAAGAGCTTAAGGCTAAAGCAAGAAGAAGAAAAGAAATATAGATATTAAAGTAGGAATTGATGGGATTAAAAATAGGAAACCAACAGAGAACTCTTTGAAAAGATAAACTTTCTAAACTTCCACTAAGACTAATCAAGGAGAAAAAAGACACATTAATAATATCAGAAACGAAAGAGTCTCATTAAAAGGAGACTCTTACTTAGTAGTCTCATTAAAAGGATAACTCAGGAATATTATTAACAATCTGTCCTCCAATTTGATCACTTAGCTGAAAAATTCTCTTTTGTATTTGAGAAACTAACAACGTTGTGTTAGTTTCTGCTGTACAACAAAGTGCATCAGCTAAATGTATACACATATCCTCTCCCTCTTTGTACCTTTTTCCTACTCCCCCTCTCATCCCACCCATCTAGGTCATCTGAGCTGAGTTTCCTGTGCTTTACAGCAGATTCCCACTAGCTATCTATTTTAAAGACTGTTATCGTTGTTTACTCTTGATAAAGACTGTTTATTCTCATAAGTAGTATTGGACTCTTTTGCAACAACTCCATGGAGTATAGCCCTTCAGGCTCCTCTGTCAATGGGATTTCCCAGGCCAGAATCCTGGAGTAGATAGCCATTTCCTTTTCCAGGGGACTTTCCCCACACAGGATCAAACCTGCATATCCTGCATTGGCAGGTTGGTTCTTTACCACTGAGCCACCAGGAAAGACCATTTAAAAAATACCAACTGCCAAAATCAACACAAGGAGAAACAGATTATCTGAATAAGCTCACGTTAGGGTTTTATAGAACCCTATAAATTACATATATCTCCCTAGAAGGAGATATATATGATTTATATATTTACATGATTTTTTATAAGGCATTAGCTAACATGATTATCAAGGCTGGCAAGTTCAAATCTGCAGGGTGGGTCACCAGGCTGGAGACCCAGGAGAACTGATGTGCCACTCCCAGTCCTAAGGCTGTCTGCCATCAGGAAAGACCTGCAGAAAGGCCCAGTGTTGCAGAAAGGTCTGAAGTCCTGGAGAATTTTCTCTTGCCCAGAGAAAGGCTAGTCTTTTTGCTCTATTCAGGTCTTCCACTGATTGGATAAGTCACGTTCACACTATAAATGACCATCTACTTTACTCAAAGTCCACAGATTTAAATGTTAAGCTCACTTGGAAATACTAAGAATAACGTTTGGCCAAATATCTGGGCACCCCTTCACCCAGGCTGGGTGACATGTAAAATTAACTACCACAGTCTATAATTGCTGGAGAGACTGAAACAACAACCTTGAAAAAGGAAGCACCAGCCCCAGATAATTTCACTAGTGAAGTCTGCCCAGAGTTTAAGGAAGAACTCACATCAGTTCTCCACAATCACTTCCAAAAGACAGAAATAGAGGAAAAGCTTCCTAATTCATTCTAAGATAATGCCAGCATTATCCTAATACCAAACCAGACAAAGACAGTACAAGAAGGAAAACTATAGACCAATATCTCTCAAAAACATATATGCAAAAATTCTCAACAAATATCAACAACTCATATTGCAGGATAAGGGGAAGAAGGGAGATGTGGGAATTCTAATAGCCTAGGACTCTAAGATTTCTAACAGTTTTCTGTTAGATTTCTAAGAAAGCTAAAAACCCATTTGTAACATTGCACTGTCATACCACGGTAATATGTACTATTGTAACATTTTCCAAGATGCTAACTATCTTCATTTGCCAAAATGAAGACAATGAAAAAGACTTTAAATTGTTTCAGAGTACATAAAGAGCACCAGGCTTGCATGAGCTCCATCAGATACACTCAATTTTGCCTTATTGTCAAGTATCTACTTTCTGGGCTCTTTGGTTTGATGTGATTTTGTACAATTTGAAATTCTCTGGGGCTCCTAGGAAATGCATCGATCCTTTTGCAAAGGTGGAAACTAAGTCTAGCCCATTAGTAAATCTGCTTCAGGCTGATGCCCCAGGACTTGGCAGGATAGCAGATTCTACGAAGACAGAAGAAAACCAAAAACCTAGAAACCTACCCTTTGCAGAATTTCCATATTTGTTAGTGAACAGTCTTTGGTGGCCACTTCACAAGTGTGCAAACTAAGCTCAGAACATACACAAATAATACCCATTTCACAGAGCCAACTAGGAGTGTGAGCATAATCCTCGAGTCAAGAGATAAAGACACTCTCTGACACCCAACCCAAGGGCACTTTTCCATTTCACACTGTCTCTTGCTGCCTGCATTCATGATAGGCAGAGAGACCAGAGATTAAATTGCCAGCATCCACAGGATCACAGAAAAAGCAAAGAAATTCCAGAAAAAAATCTGCTTTATTGACTATGCCAAAGCCTTTGACTGTGTGCATCACAACAAACTGGAAAATTCTTAAAGAGATGGGAGTACCAGACCACCTGACCTGCCTCCTAATAAACCTGTATGCAGGTCAAAAAGCAACAGTAACTGGACATGGAACAATGGACTGGTTCCAAATTGGGAAAGGAGTACGTCAAGGCTGTCTATTGTCACCCTGCTTATTTAACTTATATGTAGAGTACATCATGAGAAATGTCAGCCTGGATGAAGCACAAGCTGGAATCAAGATTTCTGGGAGAAATATCAATAACCTCAGATATGCAGATGATACCACGCTTATCACTCTTTGCAGAAAGCAAAGAGGAACAAAAGAGCCCCTTGATAAAGGTAAAAGAGGAGAGTGAAAAAGCTGGCTTAAAACTCAACATTCCAAAAACAAAGATCATGGCATCTGTTCCCATTACTTCATGGCAATAGACGGGAAAACAATGGAAACAGTGACAGACTTTATTTTTTGGGTTCCCAAATCACTGTGGACGGTGACTGCAGCCATGAAATTAAAAGACACCTGCTCCTTGGAAGTAAAGCTATGACAAACCTAGACAGTGTATTATAAAGCAGAGACATCACTTTGCCAACAAAGGTCTGTATGGTCAAAGCTGTGGATTTTCCAGTAGTCATGTATGGATGCGAGAGTTGGGCCATAAAGAATGTTGAGCCCTGAAGAATTGATGCTTTTGAATTATGGTGTTGGAGAAGACTCGAAAAAGATTCTGCACACAAGATTCTGTATGGACTATAGCATGAACTCCAAGCTCCTAACATGCTGTGTTGGATAATCCTCATTTATCCTCCAGATCCACTTTCCATCTTTCTCACCACTGCTCTGTATCCCGGGAGTCTGATTTCCATACTCTGCCTCACCTGGCTCCCTTATTCTCCAACCTCCAGTGGGGTTTTGCCTATGGGAGACATGAATAAGAGATCAGAAGGTGAAAGAAAAGAAATGGTTGGTATTTATTCCCTAATGACTGCCTTCCTCTATTTAAATCTATAGTTGGTTTTAGGCAGCCCCTCCCATGCTGAGTTCCCATAAATCAGTGGTTCTCTATCAGGAATGATTTAGAGAAAGTGACCTTCATGGGGAAAATACCAACTGAGTAAAGACCAGAGAGGGGAAATAACATCTTTGAGAACTTTCCCGTTTTATGAACATTGGAGATTGAGGTTGAGGATGGACAGATTTGAGGTCATAGGGCCAGCACATGGTCCAGTTTAGGAGCACAGTACTTCCAACTCTGCTCTAGTGTCCTTGCCCCACACCACAATCCCCAAGGGAGCCAAAAAACAGACAACAGTGCATCCATCATTTTGCCAATTTTTCAAGTGAACTTTCTTGCCCAGCTTTAAATGAAATTCTTCAAACATCAACTACGAGCCCAAAGAATGTCAGAAGACAGTCCAAAGTGTATGCTCTCATAACAAAAGACAGGTAGAAGCTTTTCCCAAATCAAAAGAGAAGGAATAACTAGGTTATTATCATACACCTCTATGCAGACTCTGTATTTTATGATAGTAAGGCCTGGAAGAGTTAAATCCTCCTTACATATCTTACAAAACCCACCTAACTTGTGTCAGTCTTTGAAAACGAACTTAAGATCAGAGGTAAAAATATGTGAAGTGCTCTGATTTCACAAAAGTCCTGAGTTACCAGACCAGAATACTAACATTTTATTTTCTCTCCCAATAAACTAGATTGATCTTCTCAGTCTCCGAGTTTCAGATCCATTAGCCATGACCACTGGATGGGCTCCAATAATCATATTTATATGGTCTTTTTCCTTAAATGTTGCCCAAAAATCTAAAGAAAAATTGGAGTGTCTAACATCTTTTAAGTTTACCTGACTGTGGATAAGCTGAAATGGCAGCCCTAGATTCCAGTCCAGGACCTATAAAAAAAAATTGGTTCAAATTAAAATGAATTGAGGCAGCAGTTGAGAAAATCCATTAACAAAGATCCTGAAGCTGGGAAAGACTGAAGGCAGAAGGAGAGGACAACAGAGAATGAGATGGTTGGATGGCATCACCGACTCAATGGACATGAGTTTGAGCAAGCTCTGGGAGATGGTGAAGGACAGGGAAGCCTGGCATGCTGCAGTCCGTGGGGTCGAAAAGAGTCAACACAACTCAGTGACTGAACAACAACAAAATTAACAAGACCAGTACTCTTGAGACGCTGAATTTTACTGCCTTTAGCCATAATCCAGGTCAAACTGTTATCAGCGAGCATAATTGCTTTGTCCTTTCAATGTGTGGAATGGACTGGTGGGAATTCTATATACTAGTGAATTATTCATGAATTATTCATCACTAGTGAATATATCAACAAACTACATTTTGAAGCAATAAAAAATTAATGTCTAACTTCATTAATTAACAGATTTTTAATTAATGTTTTGTCAAGGACATGTCCAACACTTCAAGATTATCTGGGCCTCAAGTATTTGAAGATGCAGTGCTCACTGTTGTCTTTCTACATGTAAGGACAAGGAAGGAAAAGGACTGGGGAGGGTCAAAAACAGAATGTGTGGCAGAGAAATTACAATCGTGGATCCATATCCAGGTGTCACATTACCAAACAAGAGGAGATAAAGATGGATATTCTATCCAGGCTGAGCCTGAAGGTGCCATTTCAATGATTTGGGAAGAAATTGACTTTGCAAAAATGAAAGTAACGTAAGAGGCAAGAAATAAGATAGAGGAAACTCAGCTTTCATCATGCAGAGTTATGTACACTTGGAGGTCATTTGAATGTGCTCCTTATATCTAAGGGAGCAAAAATCTCAATAAGGCCATTAAACCTATGAAAAGGTAGGTCTTTACTTGAGAAGCCAGTATGAAGAGAAAAGATAGTTCAAAATTCTTATTTAGAAACCAGAGATTTATCTTGGTCAGACAGACTGGGTTCAGATTCCAGATCTGCCACTGGCGAGCTGTGTGACTGTGGGCAGACTTGGTACCTCTCCAAAACTCAGCTGCTAAGAGGACCAAATGAGGCAATGCAAAGAAAGTAGCTGTCATTCTGTTTGGCACACAGCATGCATTCAATAAATGGTAGCTGCTGCAGCTGCTACTGTTATTATTATTAACTTCACCATGTCCTGACTCACCTACTTATATTTTCATCCTTTGCATTTATTCAACTACATTATAATCTAGACAGGGAATGATGAAGTCAGAAGACTGACACACCCAATTCATCCTCAGATCAGAAAGTTCAATTGCTTCAAAACCCAGAGTCTGCATTTTTCATGATGTGATTCTTATGTAAAAAAAAAAAAAATGGCTTCACTGGAAATGACCTCATCTCCTACTTTTCTAAAATGATAGAACTCGTCTGAACATCTGGTGTGAATGCTAACTATCCCTTAACATGGATTTATTTTTTCGCTTTCCACAATTACCTTTTTATCCTTTTATCTCAGGGAAAAAAAAAAAAGGTATTCTTCCTCCTCCTCTGAAGTTACTGTCCCTCAAGTTTCCAGTATCCTTGAGAAAATTACTCCCACATTTCCCCTATTCTTCTATTTACCCTAAAAAAAAAATCACAAAATGTCTTTAAAATTTTTGTAAAAAGTGATACATACAAATATCCAATTAGAATAAGAAAGAAAAAAGTCACCCAAAATCCTGCTACATGGAATCATTATCATTAACCTGCATCCATTATTTTAGACATCTCTTATATTAACATGTGGAAAGAAAGATCTAAATATAATTCCTATTATATCTATTTTAAAATTCCTATTTTAAAATTTAAAATATTGTTATTTTTCTTTGAAATCCATAGATAATATAAAAATGAAACTGAAGGAATTGAGAAATTTTACATAAATGTTTCTCACTAATGTAACTACTATTTCTTCAGAAAAACTTCAAGAGTTTTGAAGGAAAAAAAGAAAAGAATTTTGAGACTTCTGTTCCTAGCCCACATGGAATAAGAGGAACTAGATTTATCCTCCTACATTAAAGAAATAAAGGACGGAAGGAAACCTATGAAACAGGAGCTTTTGGGCACCAGAAGACAAGCAGTACAAAAGAGTGACTTCTGAGAGAAGGAAAACAAAGAAGCTAAGCCTTGTGATGGCCCCGGCTCATTTCCTGCAGAGTCTCAACCTCAGGACAACGAGGATCTACACAGAGTCTGGCAGCCTCTGTGGGAAGAGATGTCCAAGTTCTCAGTTCATGGAGATCAAGGTACGTAATTCATGAGACAGAGTCACAGGGAAGGGAAATTTTCAGAAAGACCTCAAGGCCCACCAGGGGTTTTCTTTGAGTCTTTCCCGAGTACGGATAAGTGCCTGTGTTGAGGAAACTTCATGGCAGGGACAGAACTACCAGAAAGGAGCAGGTGGAATGATTCCTGGAAATCACACAGATTTGGAAAGACTGTATCTTCCCATGAGCTAGAGTGGAAAGATTTTCCCTTTACTTTTTTTTTTTTTTAATTGGAGGATAGTTGGTTTACAAGGTTGTGTTGGTTAACATTTTCCCTTTATTCTTGAATTACATCTTGTTGGATAAAAATTTCTGGGTTGATGGTTCTTCTCTTTCAGCACTTAAAAAAAAAATGGTATCAAGTATATAGACAATAGTACCTAAGATGATATTTCACAAATCAGAGTGGATTAAATGTTAGTACATCTGATAATCATTTTTTTTGATTTTTTTTTGATAATCATTTTTATCTGGATATCTTGATTCAATTTCCCATGAAAGTGAAAGTCACTCAGTCGTATCCGACTCTTTGTAACCGCATGGACTGTAGCCTGACAGGCTCCTCTGTTCATGGAATTCTCCAGGCCAGATTGTTGGAGTGGGTAGGCATTCCCTTCTCCAGGGGATCTTCCCAACCCAGGGACAGAACTCAGGTCTCCCCCATAGCAGGTGGATTCTTTACCAAATCGCATAAATGAGCTGAGGACAGCAGAATAGAAACAAACACTTCTACAGTAATTCTTCTGAATCCAAATAATGTTTTACCTTTTTCCCAAATATTTAGTGTTCTGAAATTACGGCTAAAATATATTCACCAGGGAACATGGATTAATGGGAACAGTTTGATTTGCTGGTGTAAGTAAGCTTGTGGTTGACTTTGTCTTTCTTTCATTTAGAATTCCATTAATAGTAGTATAATTTTTTAGGAGAAAAAAAATGAAAAAAGCAAAATATATTTATAGTTTTATTTTTTTAAACTGGAGTCAAAAAGCCTGGGGATGTTTTCTTCTATAAATGGACACAGACATGTCTGCAATAAAAACATTGTCCAACATCATCTAGGTTGTCATCCAATTAAGTGTCAGGGATCAATCTTTCTTTTTTTTAAAGGAAAGACACTTGATAGCATTGAGTCTGGCCTTAAAATCCAGCCCCAAAGAAGACTCAAGTTCTTTCAGATTTCCTCTCCTGTGAGTCCTTCCCTAGTTCACCAAAAGTGAAGGAGCACAAACTATCTTAAGGAGGTGGTGCTTTTAGGGGAAGGTGTTGCTTAAAGCTGTGCGGAAGCCTTCCCGCTTGCAGCCCCATTTCACTGCACTCTCCCTCTCCTTCCTTTTATTACAGCCTCACAGTCATTTCAGTTCTTCAAACTTCATGGTTACTTCCCATCTCAGAGAAGGCGCATGCACTTTCCTTTTCTAGAATGTTCCTCCACCTGCCCCTACTTTTAGCTGCTTTATCCATCTATTTCTGCTTGCCCCTCATATCTTAATTTAAATGTCAAGATGGCATCCCACTCCAGTACTCTTGCCTGGAAAATCCCATGGACAGAGGAGCCTGGTAGGCTGAAGTCCATGGGGTTGCTAAGAGTCAGACACGACTGAGCGTCTTCACTTTCGCTTTTCCCTTTCATGCATTGGAGAAGGAAATGGCAACCCACTCCAAGGTTCTTGCCTGGAGAATCCCAGGGACAGGGGAGCCTGGTGGGCTGCCGTCTATGGGGTCGCACAGAGTCGGACACGACTGAAGTGACTTAGCATAGCATAGCAAGACCTGTTAGAGGCTTAGAAGTGGTGAAGTAAGGACAGGATTGCCCCCGCCGGCAAAAGAAGTCATTTAACAACAAGGAGAGAAAAAGCCCCAGAAATATGAACTTCATCTTACACAAATCCAATAGATACAGGTAACTCTAAGATATG
Source organism: Bos mutus (assembly GCF_027580195.1). NCBI lineage: Eukaryota > Metazoa > Chordata > Mammalia > Artiodactyla > Bovidae > Bos > Bos mutus. The sequence goes on from NC_091633.1 coordinate 59,489,143, forward strand.
TGGGTGCTAAGTAGCTTCAGTCGTGTCTGGCTCTGTGCGACCCAACGGACTGCATCCCACCAGGCTCCTCTGTCCATGGGATTCTCCAAACAAGAATACTGGAGTGGGTTGCCATTTGCTTCTCTAAACTATAGTTAACCTCTAAAGTGAGGAAAGCATGCCAGATAAAGGAAAATAAAAATGGAAGTACAAAAAGATGCTGAGAGATGACCTTTTAAAAGGTGCTCTTTATCACATTCCTACAGTGCCTGGTCAACATGCTTTTTCATGTATTAATGGTGGCTTAGATGGTAAAGCGTCTGCCTGCAATGCGGGAGACCCAGGTTCGGTCCCTGGGTTGGGAAGATCCTCTGGAGAAGGAAATGGCAACTCACTCCAGTACTCTTGCCTAGAAAACCCCATGGACGGAGGAGCGTGGTAGGTTACAGTCCACGGGGTCGCAAAGAGTTGGACACGACTGAGCGACTTCACTTCATTAGCTCTCAAAGCATTCAATGAGATAAAAACTGTTATTATTATGATTACCTGTTTTTCTGCAGAAGTAAAATCATGCAGCTATTATGGAACAGAACTACAATTTGAAATTAGATCCATACTATACTGCCTCAGTGCTGTGAGCAGCCTGCAAATATCCAGTTCATGAAGAATTTTCCTTCATTCAATGGTAAGAGCCACAAAAGGGAACCACACTGAATCTGTGGAATGCTACTTTTAAAAAATGTTGAAGGAACAGGAAGAACAAATGGCAGATAAAGAATATACCCTAGAATTTTGCTATGAACCAAATGAGAATTATTACCAAATACATTGCCATGGGTTGAAAACATTTAATGAAGGCAATGCCTATTTAAAATGAGAACTCAAAGTAGGTCTACAAGAATTTGGGGAAATAAGTGGTGAGAAGACAGAAAAAAATGAAAGCTGAGGGAAAGACAAAAGTATCATGTTATTAGGAGGGAGGGTCACATTAGAATAAAGGAGGAAAGTCACAACTACAAGTATGAGAGAGGAGAGGATGGATAAAATAAAATGCAATTGATTAACAAAAGATGATAGGTGGGGAGATACAAGTTAAAATTCAACATGCATAGTTGGTATCCTTGAAGAAAAGAAACAAATAATTGAACATAAACATAATTTAAGAAAAGTTCCCAGAAATACAATAAGAATCAAAAGGCATAATGTGCCTTGGGAAAAAATTGACAAAAATGACCAAGGGCAATGATATCTTAAGCAAAGTATCTAGGTTTCAAATCTAGAAAAAGAATCCTTAATTTCAAGATTAAAGTGTTACATGGTATATCAACTCAGGTTTTCCAAACAGCAGACATCAAGACAAGATTTTAGGGGTGGGTCATGGAGGTGGGGAAATACCAGTGAGAGAGAATAAGGAGGCTGGGTGAGCCCTCAGACCATAATGCAGTTGTGACCCCTGTAAAGGAGAGAGGGAAGGAAGGCAGGCAGGAACTCAGTAAGTCAGGCCTCAGACTGTAATCCACTTCTAAGAAAATTTTGGCAAGGCCGATGAGCACCTGACCTTCAACCAACACATCCATTTGAGGAGCCTCATATCTTGCAGGATGGGCCTGCCTCAGCATCCCTGCTGCCCTTCATCACTGACCGGGAGCAGCTAGTGGAGAAACTTGGCCTCCTCACATGGTATTGGATTTCAGAGCATAACAGCTGTGCCTTCAGTCAATTATACTCCCTGCAGTAGGGCAGCTGAGTAGTGCATTTTCATGGCCACCACAGATGAAATTTCGTATTTATCTCCATGTCCTCCCCAAACTTCATTGAAAGGATGGTAAATAAGTAAAAAGGCAAAACCCCATAAAGACAAAAAGAATGGGAGGAGAGGATGATTTACGTCAACAACATTTTAAAACTGGAAAGCACGTGGTAACTGACCTAGCAGAGCAAAGAAAACTGAACTGTGGGCCCTTGCGTGTATAAAGCTCACAGAAACAGAACCACTGCTCTCACGCAAACTCAGATGTTGAAGGCAATAGATACTTCTGAAGACAGAAGTTCAGGAGGCACTGAAAACAGGAAAAATCATAATAAATGTTTAAAAAGAGAAGCCAAACCCCACCTCAGCCACCTCTTTAGGATCCCCAAAAGCCATGAGATCTCTTCTAAGGAGCCTCAGCAGAAGGCTTGAGAACCCAAACCAGACAAACTGACTCTGGACTTGAGGATGTCAGGAACCCCTTACAGCTGGGGGTGACACAAATCTACTTACTAAGAGGTGACAGCCACTGGCCGACCTTTTTTTTCTCAAGTGCCAGATCACTATATCATGCTTAACCCTGATCCTATCCCTATTTGTAACCGGGGAATTTCTTTCAGATGAAAGTCACTGATTATAAGAGAAAAGACCCTCCAAAGAAAGACCAAGTCTCTTCTAATTACTGCCCACTGAGGCTCACCAGTTTCCAAGCCCCATCATGCAGTAGAGTTCCAATCCACTTTTTAGTGCTTCATTCTTTAATTTTTTAAATTTATTTTATTATTTTTAGTTAAAGTACAGTTGATTTACAACATCATGTTAGTTCTAGATATACAGAATAGTGATTCAGTTATATATTCTTTTTCAGCCTCCTTTTCCTTATAGATTATTACAAAGTATTGGGTATAGTTTCCCTGTGCTACACAGTAAGTCCTTGCTGGCTGCCTATCTTATATATAATAGTGCTGCTGCTGCTGCTAAGTCGCTTCAGTCGTGTCCGACTCTGTGCGACCCCATAGATGGCAGCCCACCAGGCTCCCGAGTCCCTGGGATTCTCCAGGCAAGAACACTGGAGTCAGTTGCCATTTCCTTCTCCAATGCATGAAAGTGAAAAGTGAAAGTGAAGTCGCTCAGTCCTGTCTGACTCTTAGCGACCCCATGGACTGCAGCCTACCAGGCTCCTCCGTCCATGGGATTTTCCAGGCAAGAGTACTGGAGTGGGGTGCCACTGCCTTCTCCAATATAGTAGTGTGTATATGTTAAATGAGTCACTCTTAAATATGAACTGACAACAAAGAATCTTACACATTGGAAGAAAGTTTCTAATACCAAGAAGAAAGCAAACAAAACAACTGCAGAAGTAAAAAATGAAAAGAGTAGAAGACTTTAATAAAAACTTTTTTAAAAAAATTAAGAATTCAGAAAACTAAGAGAATACATCATATTCATGAAACAAGAACATATAGATAGATATTTATATGTGAAACATTCAAAGTGCAAAAAGGAATTCCTCCAAATTAATCATCAGAGAGCAGAAACTAACATTTCCAAAAGAAGAAATAAAAAGAATAAAAAAATTCCTAGATATATAGGGAAGGGAGAAATGAAATATGGGTAGAAAATTAATAAATTATTAAGAATTCACATGCAAATATTTGGAGTTTCAAAAAATAAAGAAAATGAAAGGGAGAAAAATTATTAAATAAACGGAAAAAACTTCCTCATTATTCAAGTACATGAGTTTTCAGATTCAAAGGGCCTAGCATGCTAAATAGAAACATGACTTCCCCTGAGATAAATGGCTACAAATTTCCAAGGAATCAGGGATAAAGAAGAGTTTCTAAAAGAGTCCAGAGAGAACATACATATAAATGTTTGAGAATCAGACTGGCAAAGAACTTAACACTAGCACTAGAGGACAATGAAACAATTCCTTTAAAAAATTTATGTAATTATCTCCCACTTAGAATCCCATATCCTGTCCAAGGATAAATCATGAGGGTGAAACAGAGGTCATTTGAGAATGCAAGGTCTCAAGAACTGTCCTTCCAAGCACACTTTCCCAGAAGGCTAACAGGAGTTTGTGACCTGATAAAATGAGGACATAACCAAGAATAAAGAAATCCTGTGGTTCAGGAGGCCTCCAGGTAGGAAAGGAATTCCCAGAATGATGGAGGGAAGTCCTAGGTTGAGAACTGACCACAGTTGGGGATGCACACGGTCCAGGCTGGAGTAGGGCACAGGAATACAAGGGAGAGATTTTCAAGAAGGATCAGAAGTGTAGAGAATACTTTATACATTTGACTATATTTAAAGGACATTTTCAGTTCTGGTAAGGGTTTGGAACTGCTGCCTGAAAAATTACACAAAAAGTAGACAATTTTTAACTTAACAGAAGAAAAAAATCAACACACAAAAAGTGAAATGTAATCATTGTATACCACATAGCCGGGATGTGAGTAATAGTTACATGGTCATAATATGACCACTGGCTATGGATTTAACTCCAAATGGTGAGAAGAGGAAAGGAAAGGAAGTGTACAGTTGTAGGTACCTGTGTGTATACAGATGGTGTGAGTTGGGGTTGGGTTGTAGACGAGCTAACCCTCCATTGTAGGAAATCAATACATAATATCTATGTCTGAAAAACTGTGAAACGCCATCATTTATTAATACAGAGATACCTACCAGAAGAAATATCTGAGAAAGTTGGAAATTGCTGCCTCAGAGTAATGGAACTTGAGATGGTGGGGTAAGCAAAAATTAACATTTAGAAACAAGTGAAGAGTCTGAGTATTCAATCAAAATGTATAAGGAGAAATCAAAAGGTGACTTCAAACCTCTCTGTATCAACATTCAGTACTAGAAGGAAGTGGAATCAGTTCAGTTCAGTCGCTCAGTCGTGTCTGACTCTTTGCGACCCCATGAATCGCAGCACGCCTGGTCTCCCTGTCCATCACCAACTCCTGGAGTTCACCCAGACTCACGTCCATCGAGTCAATGATGCCATCCAGCCATCTCATCCTCTGTCGTCCCCTTCTCCTCTTGCCCCCAATCCCTCCCAGCATCAGAGTCTTTTCCAATGAGTCAACTCTTCACATGAGGTGGCCAAAGTACTAGAGTTTCAGCTTTAGCATTATTCCTTCCAAAGAACACCCAGGGATGATCTCCTTTAGAATGGACTGGTTGGATCTCCTTGCAGTCCAAGGGACTCTCAAGAGTCTTGTCCAACACCACAGTTCAAAAGCATCAATTCTTCGGCGCTCAGCCTTCTTCACAGTGCAATTCTCACATCCATACATGACCACAGGAAAAACCATAGCCTTGACTAGATGGACATTTGTTGGCAAAGTAATGTCTCTGCTTTTGAATATGCTATCTAGGTTGGTCATAACTTTAGTGCTTACCAAATATTTAAGAAAAAAACTGTTATCCCCAATTTTTATTCCCAAGCTATCTTAAAGGTATAAAGGCAATAGACAAATATTTTTGAACACATAAAAACTCAAGGAATAAAGATCCCATTATCTCCTTCAAGAGGTCAAAACTCAGCCAATCAAATGATAAGTGAAACTCTACAGTCAAATGGAGAAGGCAATGGCACCCCACTCCAGTGTTCTTGCCTGGAGAATCCCAGGGACGGAGGAGCCTGGTGGGCAGCCATCTATGGGGTCACACAGAGTCAGACACGACTGAAGTGACTTAGCAGTAGCAGCAGCTACAGTCAAAAGATTCATTCAATCCACTTAATTGATAAAACTAAAGCAAACTCTGAAGATAATGGTCCAGAAGAGACTGTGAATGTTATATATAAATCATGACAAACATAAATGAAATAACTAAACAAGTTGGAGGGAAAAAAGAGCTAAGATGTAAGACAAAGTCACAGATTTCCCCATCTATTGTAACCAGGGGTAAAAAGATTAAGTCAGTTCCATTCAGTTGCTTAGTTGTGTCCGACTCTTAGCAACCCCATGGACTGTAGCACACCAGGCCTCCCTGTCCATCACCAACTCCCGGAGTTTACCCAAATTCACGTCCATTGAGTCGGTGATGCCATCCAACCATCTCATCCTCTGTCGTCCCCTTCTCCTCCCACCTTCAATCTTTCCCAGCATCAGGGTCTTTTCAAATGAGTCAGCTCTTCGCATCAGGTGGCCAAAGTATTGGAGTTTCAGCTTCAATATCAGTCCTTCCAATGAATATTCTGGACTGATTTCCTTTAGGATTGACCGGTTGGATCTCCTTGCAGTCCAAGGGACTCTCAAAAAGTCTTCTCCAACACCACAGTTCAAAAGCATCGATTCTTTGATGTTCAGCTTTCCTAGGACTTGTTTAGGACTTCCCTAGTGGCTCAGACAGTAAAGCATCTGCTTACAATGTGGGGGAACTGGGTTTGATCCCTGGGTCGGGAAGATCCCCTGGAGAAGGAAATGGCAACCCACCCCAGTACTCTTGCTTGGAAAATCCCATGGACAGAGGAGCCTGGTAGGCTACAACCCCCAGGGTTGCAAAGAGTCAGACATGACTGAGTGACTTCACTTCACTTCTTCAGCTTTCTTTATAGTCCAACTCTTACATCCATACATGACTACTGGAAAAACTATAGCCTTGACTAGACAGACCTTTGTTGGCAAAGTAATGGCAAAATAATTTTACTTCAAGGTATAACAATGAACACTAAGGAAATTAATATAATCAATTAAAACAGGTGATTGAGGGTAGTGGCAAATTATCTCCCCTTTGACTAAATTTATGTCAGACTATTCTGAGTCCTCTGATTAATCCCTGACTTTGGACCCTGTCTACAGCCGTTTTAGTCCAGTTCCATCAAGAATCCTGCTGGTTCAGTGTTAGGAAAACTTCCACTCTTGATATCTAATCAAATTCTTCATTCCCTGCGCTTGGTATCTTATCAACTAACCTGCCTTCAGCAAGAAACATGTTGGCCCAGCTTGAATTCTCTTAGCCCTGATGTTTTCTGTTGGTAATCTTCCATGCACTGACCTCCCACCCCGCTCCTCAGCTGTAAATTCTCACTTTTCCTTGCTGCCCTTGAAAACAAGCCCGATCTCTCTTCCCTACTGTAAAACCTACTGCAGTAGTTCTTGATAAACTTGGCTTTACTGTCTTCAGCAAGTGTCATAATTTTTTATTTAACAGTAGGAGATAAGGAAGTAGAGGAAATATGCTAATTTTGCCATTACTCAGAGTGGCTTCAGGCCAGTTTTCTAAAGGTCAATCAACAAACTGGTACTAAAGCAAACTTACTTTTGGTGATAACGGCAGCTTCTAGAAGGTAGAGAAGGTGAGAAAACCGATTCCCCTCCTATAACCTCTGGAAATGAACAACGTCCTTGTAAAACCTTGATTTTAGCCCTGGAGACCCACCTCAGACTTTTGACTTCAAGAACTGCACTATAATAAACCTGTGTTGTTTTAAGTCACTAAATCTATAGCAACTTGTTACAGTAGCAAAAGGAAGAGCTAATACCAGGGCTGATTAAATCAATTATGTATAATCCATACAATGGAATACCACTTTTCCTTGCCGCCTTTACAGAGGAATGAGGAAATTCTATATCATGGAACAACCTCTGGAATATATACCAAGTAAAAACAAGAAATAGATCAGTACACATAATACTGACAGCTGTTGTGAGGATGTTTTAAAACAAAGAACTAGGAAGAGCAGGAACTTCCAGGCAGAGAAGCTCGGAGGCTGGGACAGAGGTGGCAGGTAGAAAAACACTTTTCAACCTGGTATCTCAGTGGTTAAGAATCCACCTGCCAATGCAGGAGATGCAAGTTTGATCCCTGGGCTGGGAAGATCTCCTGGAGGAGGAAATGGCTACCCACTCCAGTATTCTTGCCTGGGAAATGCCATGGACACAGGAGCCTGACAGGTTATAGTCCATAGGGTTGCAGAGTCGGACATAATTGAGCAGGCACACACCCAGTGCCCAGCACTTACCAGGACTTAAATAAATACTCATTGAGTGAGTGGACAAATTAAATTCATGAATGCAGACAAAGTAAAAAGAATAAGAAAGTTTCCTGATCCAGTCAATGATGATTTCCAAAACTAAACAGATAACGGATTCTAAAACGCAAAATTGAGAAATAAAAGCATATAATAAAGAGACTATTATCCAAAGATATGTACATGTCTAGCTATAAATAACTATCCTTCTCATATTGAACTCTAATAACTCACAGCTAAATCTGGTTCTCCAGCTTGCTTTATCCAGAGAAAAAAGTTTCAACTATTTTTCAACTCGTGGTGTTAAGATCTCTGGACCGTGTTCACAGATTGAAGCCATTTAACACAGGGGTTGCCTTTTTACAGCTGTCGGAGGCTTCAGCTGTCAACCGAGAGGCCTTTCATTCACAGGCTCTCCCTGTTTGCTCCCCCTCCCTCACTGGATCTGCTTCTTGAAGCTTCTGCTTCTCTCTGCACCCTCAGCTTCTTTCTTTTGTTTCATGAACAAACATGGAAGCTGAGAGAGAAGGAGAGAGGGATCACTTTCCTATAGGTCTGGTGATCCGTGACTTCCTACCATCAGAACAATGATACCACACAAACCGTAGGCTCAGAGAGAACGCTCTCTGTTCACCACCATCAGTTTTTTCTCCTGGGCACTCAGCGAGGCTGTATTTTTCAGGAACATTAGCTGTTACGTGGAACCATTTAACTGTGTTCTGGCCAATGGAACATGGGTCAATCGTAAGTCCAACGGCTGGACGTAGAGACCCGATGAACTCCAAGGCCCTGGAGAAGGGTGAGGCTCTAGGCTGGAAGCTGCCTGGATTCCTGAGTCGCTACGTGCGAGAAAGCTACCTAGAAGATCCATCCAACCACAGACACCTGTGCTGGACTGCTTCAAGTCAAAAAATATTCTATTACTTTAAACCACTTCAGTGGGACTTCTCTGGCGGTCCAGCGGTTAAGAATCCACCTGCCAATGAAGGGGACCCAGGTTTTGATCCCTGGTCCAGGAAGATTCCATACGCTGTGGAGCAACAAAGCCTGAGCGCCACAGCTACTGAGCCTGTGCGCCCTAGATTCTGTGCTCCGCGGCAAGAGAGCAGCCCCAGCTCGCCACAACTGGAGAAAGCACTTACACAGCAATGAAGACCTGTACAGCCAAAAATAAGCTACTTAGTTAAAAAAAATAATAGAGAGTCTAACCAAGATGTTTTAAAAAAAAAACCCACTGGAATGTTGGTACTTCTATTATAATCCAGAAACTGGTAACTTGGGATGCTGCCACAGCATAAACCTAAAATATGTGAGGTGGTGAAGGTTAAGAAAACCGATGGTAGCAGCTGGAATGATGGATACTATGCTCTAAAGTGCAAGACACTTTGAAAAATGGTGGCCTGCAGAAACCTGAAGGACGACCATGTGCATGTGGGGAAGTGGCTGGAAGTAATTTGAGTGCTAGTGTGTGTTGGGTATCGTTAGCTGTCTTTGGTAATGTTTCATAGGGGAAAAAATGAGCTCAGAAAAAAACTAACTGGTTTGCAAGCTGAAATGAAAGAGAATTAAGGGTCAAGAAATCTGGGGTATTGAAATATTAGCATAGCTGATGCTTTTCGATTCCCAAGTATTAGTAGATAAGGCTCTGCGTATTAAAGGGAAGTGGTTGTTGTTCAGTCAGTAAGTCATCTCCGACTCTTCGTGACCCCATGGACTGCAGCACGCCAGGCTTCCCTGTCCTTCACTCTCTCCCGGAATTTGCTCAAACTCATGTCCACTGAGTCAATGATGCCGTCCAACCATCTCATCCTCTGTCAGCCCGTTCTCCTCCTGTCCTCAATTTCCTCAGTTAAACAAAAGACTTAGCCCGGGGCAAAGATCAGATTAGGAATGGGGCCTTTCCATGTATTCTTTCAGTTGGACATAAAGTAGAGACCATTAAATTGCAGAAGAATGGCTTAAGAGGAAGAAACAAAGAAAGTAAGACAATTTATGTGTAGGTAGAATTTGAGGTGTTTTAATGGTATAAGAAACTGGCTAGAAGCTTATTAAGTTTTAAAAGGAAATTTATTGTAAAGATATTAGGACCATCTGTTGAATGTCTTTGAAATGTAAAACAAGGTTGAGCCCACAAGTCAATCCAACAGGAAACAACCCACAGAGCTGTGAAGACCCTAAGGAGACCACTTCAGATGTGGCCAAAAAGATGATGGGCAAGATGGGACCTCTGAGAGCGTAGTGATAGAGGTCAGGGAGAACAATGGATAAGTGACCTTTCAACAGAGGGATGACCCAGGACCTCTCACACAGGGTGGAGAGCTTACACAAGGTCTGAAGGGCGGCTTTTATAGATGCGTGGGACAGTGCCTGCTTTGTATCTTCTGTTCCCATCCCTTCCCAGACAGGAGGGTTGTGTTTGCTTGTCTGTGGATGTACCACCCCGGTCTCATCATCGTTCCTTAGGGAGGGGAGAGGCACAACCATGACGAACCACATCTGGATGTGGCACAGAAGGCCTGCATCGCCAGGAGGGCCTGGATCTTGAGCTGGATGCGAAACCTGGCTGGGATTTTGGACTGCTTCTCTGGGAGAAGGCAGCGTGTGCTCTGTATACAGCAAGGGGTTAACAGGTCCCTACGAGTAGAAGGGAAACTGGAGCAAAGATGGTGCTAAGCACTCACAAAACCTAGTTTTCTTTTCCTCCTGGTGGTGGCTGTCAGGCACTAAGTCAAGTCCAAATCTTTGTGACCCCATGGGCTACAGCATGCCAGGCTTCCCTATCCTTCACCATCTCCCAGAGCTTGCTCAAACTCAAGTCCATTGAGTTGGTGATACCATCCAGCCATCTCACCCTCTGTCATCCCCTTCTCCTCCTGCTCCCAATCTGTCCCAGCATCAGGGTCTTTTCTAAGAGTCAGCTCTTCACATCAGGTGGTCAAAGTATTGGAGCTTCAGTTTCAGCATCAATCCTTCCAAAGAATATTTAGGATTGATTTCCTTTAGGATTGACTGGTTTGATCTCCTTGCAGTCCAAGGGATTCTCAAGTCTTCTCCAACACCACAGTTTGAAAGCATTAATTCTTCAGCACTCAGCCTTCCTTATGGTCCAACTTTCACACTCATACAAGACTACTGGAAAAGCAATAGCTTTGACTATATGGACCTTTGTCGGCAAAGCGGTATCTCTGCTTTCTAATTACACTGTCTAGGTTTGTCACAGCTTTTCTTCCAGTACAGCTAAACTGAATTCCCCAGCCCTCTTTACTCCAAAGTTTGTTGGCATCAGGTAAACAGAGTCATGGCCAGTGAAATTGCCACTTAAAGGTCCGGCTCATAACAATCTCCCATACGAGCGCCCACACCCTCTCTTTCTTTATTGGCCAGAAGCTGAGATCTGAGGTAGGTTTCAATACCTTGAAGCCTGTGTTACTACAATCTATGGCTGCTTTCATTCCACAGAGTTGAGTAGTTGTGACAAACACTTCATAGCCTACAAAGCCTAGAATATTTAGTAGCTAGTTTTCTACAATAGACCGTGTTCTAGGAATAGCTGACCCCTGTCCAAGAGAATGATTGAACCACTGGATAAGAGGAGCTTGGGCTTCTCATCACTCACAACCACCACTTGGAGGAGGCCCAGTGGACCAGACACACCCATGTTGAAGCTAGACAGAAGCTTTTGTTGTAATCAGCCACTGAGATTTGGGAATAATAACATTTTAACTCACCCTACATACAATTATGAAGGCTTTTGTTCCCCTGCTAAAAGCTTCTCACTCACTGCAATACTTTGGAACATGTCTTCTGCCATGATTCAGGTCTACAAATCTGGTATCCACCCATTCATCTATCCCCAAGCATTTTTTTTTAATTAATTAATTTATTTGAGGTTCCCTGGTGATTCGGGGGTAAAAAAAAATCTGCCTGTAATGTAGGAGACTCCAGTTCGATCCCTGGGATGGGAAGATCCCCTGGAGAAGGGAATGGCAACTCACTCCAGTATGTTTGCCTGGAGAATCCCATGGGCAGAGGAGCCTGGCGGGCTCCAGTCCATGGAGTTACCAAGAGTCAGACATGACTTAGCAACTAAATCACCATCACATTTACTTATTTATTTGTTTATTTGTGGCTGTGCCGGGTCTTTGCTGCTGCACTTGGGCTCCTCTCCTCTTGTGGAGCATGGGCTCTCGAGTGCGCAGACTTCAAGAGCTGTGGCGCATGCGCCCAGCTGTCCCGCGGCATGTGGGTTCTTCCCGGACCAGGGATCAAACTCATGTCCCCTGCACTGGCAGGCGGATTTCCCACCGCCGGACCCCCAGGGAAGTCCTCCCCAAGTATTTCTTGAGTATTTATTGTGTGTCGGGTACTCTGCTCAGGATACACTGATGGATAAAAGCACAATGGAACTCTGCCCTCAAGGAGCTTGGAGTCTAATGCAACAGACAGTGGGAAGAAAGGAGAGCTGCTACCCTCTTCAGACCTGACATGAGCTTTCCCAGGTCATCAGCCCACCCTGCTTCCCTCGTTTACCTGCCTGGCTCCTGTAGCATTTCAACCCCCACATCAGAATGGGTGAAAGGTCAGCATGGCTAAAGCACAGCCATTGAAGGAGAAAGTATAGCAAGATGTAGCTGAAGACCTGGTCAAGGGACAGATGCAGAAATACTAATAGCAGCAATAACTAACTCACCCAATAAATATTTAAAGAGCCCAGAAATAAGATCAGCTCTGAGCAGAGATATGTCCCTAGACCTTAACTCAGGGCCTGCTTGCTTTCCACCCAACTGTTTTGCTCCTTGATCTGCGTTCAAGGAAGAACCAGTGGAAGGGAAGTGTGACAGCCCTGGGTTCAAATCTTAGCTATCTTTATTAGCTACATGGTTTTGGAAAAGCTACTTTTCAATTCATTGATTGAGGAGTTGGGTTTTGTTTTTAATTTCCCCATGCCTTTGCTCATCACACTTGAAATAAGACCTCTTAGTATCTTGTTCCCTGTTCCCTATTGACTGACGTGCACAGTCTTGGACTTAACTTGCCTACCAGCCTACCAAGACCCATGGATAGCCTCGGTAATCAAACCTCCCTAAGCACTGTCTTGTAAGCCTTCACAGATATCCCAGACTCTGCCTACTAATTCAAATGTGTGGCACCTACCTTTCCATAATCATCAAGGCAAAGTCCACCAAAGTTTGGCTGTGACATTTTTCTTCCCAGACCTCCTCCAGATCACCTATTTTTCTATTGTGTTTTCTTGTCTCCCCACCCCCACCACCAGCCACCCTCATCACTCACTTGACCTCCCACAAATCTCTCTCCTCTGTTTCCATTTTTTTCTATTCGTCTAAGCTTTTGTATGGTTCCCCTTGGCTCTTAGGATAAAGTCCACACTTCCTTACATGGCCTTCAGGACTCTCTAGGTGTTAGCAGTTCACTTACAGAAGTAGAACACACTAGGTATTTCAAGATTTTCAAAATTTTTCTTTAAATTTTTGAAACACTGAAAAAGACAGGTTTTTAAGTATATTTCCTTTTAGCATTGCACAGGAAATGTAGAAATATTAGACATACAAATGAGCAAAATGAAAAATATATGTTGAAATAAAGCCAAGCAAAAATCCAACACTCCCAAGGGGGAAAAAAAAATCACTATTAACATTTTAGTGTATACCCTTTTAGATTTTACCCAAGCAAACATGTATATTTTTCAAAATTAGATTATAAACCACATTCTCTTATTATCTTTGTTATCATTTAATATGATATGAAAGTTCATCAGTATCAGTTAGGGGTACAATATCATTTTGAATGCCCATAAATATTCCATTGTATGGATATGCCATAATTGAACTAATCCTCTACTGTCGGGTATTTGAAGTGTTTCCATTTGTTGTTAAGGTTAATTTTATGTGGTTATTTATAAGGTTATTTTATGTGAGCCAAGGGGTGCCTAGATCTGGGTGTGTCTGTAAATGTGTTTCCAGAGGATGTTAGCTGACTGAGTAAGGTAGACTGCCCTCCCCAGTGTGGGTGGATATTTCTTTATCTATTGAGGGCAGATGGTGGAGCAATTTATTCCTGTCTCTGTCTGCCTGCTGGAGCTGAGACATCTCATTTTATTTCATCTCATCTCATCTTCTCTGGCTCTTGGACTGGGATTTACACCATCAGCTCCTTTGGTTCTCAGGCCTTCAGATCCTGACTAAATTACACCACCAGCTTTCCTGGGTCGACAATTTCAAAGGGCAGATTGTGGGACTTTTCAGCCTCTGTACTCATCAGCCAATTCCTCATAATACATACATATATACATTATATATATATATTGATGATGATATGGACATTTATATATATATATCATATATATGCATACATCTTATATATTTATATATATGAGATATATAGATATATCCTTTGGAGAAAGATATGTATATATATTCTTGAGAAACTCTTGAGTTGTTGCTGATGCTGTTGGCATTTGCTGTACTAAACAGGTAAATTGTCTAGTATATCAGGGGTCCCCAACCCCCGGGATCTAATGCCTGATGATCTGATGTGTAACTGATGTAATAATAATAGAAATAAAGTGCACAATAAATGTGATGTGCTTGAATCATTCCCAAACCATCCCTCCCCACCCCCGGTCCATGGAAAACCTGTCTTCCGCAAAACCAGCCCCTGGTGCCAAAAAGATTGGGGACTACTGAAGTACATATACTTCTTCCCAATTTGTCTGGTTGTGTCCCTTAGATGGAGTCCTAGGTCCTATTAATAGAATTTCTCGGTCAAGGGGCATGAGCATTTTTAGGGCTTTGCTACATACTGCCTAACTGAACTCCAAAACAATTATAAAAAATGAAAACAACTCTTAAGGAGACATACATAAAAGCAACATCTAAACTTCTGGCCAGTGTTTCTCGAACTGAATTTCTCATCCAGTTATTTAGTTTTCTCTAAATGTGATCTCTTAGGATTGACATATTGCCTGGCCAGGGATTCGTTAAGGAGAAGTCCTCCTTCTGCCCGTCTTCCAGCTTTCCAACCCGGGGAGCAACCCTGCTTCAACAGTGCCCAGCTTCCCCCTAATATCTCCAGGGCTCTTGCATCATTTCCAGCTCTGTTTTCATGAGTCAGCTGTTTCCTCGAAATGGTATGAAGTCAAAGCAGGGCTCCCAGGCAGCCAGCATGGTGACATTTTGAAACCACCACAGCTTAGACCCCGGAGCAGAAAGAGAATCCAGGAAACCATCTGGCCCAGTTCTCTGGCTTGGGGCAGATGAGATATTCCATTAGCAGAGAGTCTGAAAAGACCTAGACTGCTTCTGGCAAGGAATGGTGTCTCTGCAATCACTGTGTTAAGATAAAACAGAAAGCACTATACAAGGAAAGTGAATTGCAGTTAGAATTAAAGTGTTATGACTGTGAAACAATGGCCCACAGTGGAGGAACCACATCTACAGACGACATTTCCCTTTTCATTACTGGCTTTGCATTTGCCTCCAGCACCGTATCTTTTCCCCATAAACTGGGGCCACAGCTGCCATCGATTCATTTAGCACGCAGCGTCCTACCATCCAGCAAGGTGTGACGCGTGTTTTCTTTTTTTTTCCATTTTATGTTCTCTACAAAGAATGCTTAAAAAATAAGGGAAAACCATCCTCCTAACACCATCTGAACCCATACTCTACCATTTTAAAACAACCACTGTTAGTGTCTTGGTACATTTTGATCTTTTGGGAGTACATCCTCCCAAAACTGGTTTTAATCTTAATATATCCATATATGTACTTTAGATGGGTTTTTTCCCCTTAATATTGTTTCATAACAATTTTCGTGTGATTGATAATCTATAAAATTATTCTTTTTTTAATGACTGCAAAATACCATAATTTATCCAACTTTTCTAATTTCTTTTGTTGTTTTTTAGGCTTTAGATCATGACACGCAGCATGCACAATCTTAGTTCCATGACCAGGAATCAAGCGTGTGGCCCCCTGCATTCAGAGTGCAGTCTTAACCACTAGACCACCAGGGGAGTCCCTCCAGTGTTTAATTATAAACAACATGGTGCTAAAGATGTTTATGCATAGAGTATCCCCACATTTTGGATTATTTTACAAAGGCAGACTTCTAGAAATTGAATGTCTCATTCAGGGCACATGTGTAGTTAAATAGTATGCAATGAGGATACCCACGTCACCCTAATGCAGGGAGCTTTCCAAACCTATTTTAAAAAATCAAAAGGTAGATGTGGACTGGGATTGTGAAATTGTGAAGACAGAAAAACAGATCAACATTCCGAGAGAGATTTCTTATCTGTAAATAGATGTGTATGTGTGTGTTAGTTGCTCCGTTGTGTCTGACTCTTTGCAGCCCCGTGGACTATAGCCCACCAGGCTCCTCTGTCCGTGGGATTCCCCAGGCA
The DNA here is from genome assembly GCF_027580195.1 of Bos mutus. Classification (NCBI taxonomy): domain Eukaryota; kingdom Metazoa; phylum Chordata; class Mammalia; order Artiodactyla; family Bovidae; genus Bos; species Bos mutus. The sequence continues at coordinate 59,505,277 of NC_091633.1, forward strand.
AGAAAACTGGAGTAGGTAGCCATTGCCTTCTCCAGGGAATCTTCCTGACATTGATTAAACGTGGGTCTCCTGCATTGCAGACAGATTCTTCACTGTCTGAGCCACCAAGGAAGCGCACACAGGTGTAGTTGCCACTTTTTATTTAACTTCTGTAGCCTCGGAGCTGGCTTAGTCCCTTTCTGTCACTTTCAGTTGATGGAAGGTAGATGTGGGCAGGCACCATCACTATTCCTTCTCAATCTATTTTTCAGGTTATTTGACCTCTATTACGCAGTGCCTGATACTTAGTGAATGATTAATAATGCTCTGTCAAACAGGTGAATGAAACAACATATATGGAAAATTTTTGAATTGCTATGTTCGATACCTGAAACTAACAGTATATTGTAAATCAACTAGATGTCAAGTTTTTTTTTTTTTTTAAAAGAATGCATATGGGCTTTGAACCTGAACAGAACATGGTTCAAAAACTGTTTCTGCCACTTACTAGCTGTGGTACTTGTTAAACAGATAAATTGCTATGGAACACAATAAAGGCTGTGTCCTGGATAAATTCCAGATGTCAGTGCCAAACCCTTTAGTAGTTCTTATGTGAAACCTTACATTAAATTATTAAGTAGAAAAGGCAATGCTCAAAACATATCTCAACATGAAATCTAAAGGTTCTGTTATGATACAATAAGAGATTATTTATAGTAGGAAATCACTGGAGCTAAGATGATTTTTGAAAATCAGCATTTATTTCCTTTAATTGTTGACAATTCTTACAGTTGCTGAACCCTTACATGCCAAGTGGCTCCCTGGTGGCTCAGCTGGTAAAAAATTCACCTGCAGTGCGGGAGACCTGGGTTCAATCCCTGGGTTGGGACGATCCCCTGGAGAAGGGAACAGCTACCCACTTCAGTATTCTGGCCTGGAGAATTCCATAGACAGTCCATGGGGTCACAAAGAGTCGGTGACGAGTGAGTGACTTTCACTTTCACTACATGCCAAATCACTTAGTGATCTCATCTACTGAGGGAGATAGTTAAGAATTGTGGAACGGACACTAACCTTGGTTTTTGATAAGATGAATTACCTTGGCTGGGCAAATAATCGCTGACCTATGATGCTTCTTTCTAAGATTTCTATGGCTGTCAGCACCTTCAGGCACCTAACGGGTACAGCAAACAAAGGCAACATCTCTGACCCAATCCCATGTCAATAAGATGAGTTTTTAATGGGCTGTGCTGTAGAGAGCAGGTTTAGGGAACCACACGTGATAAGATATTTCTGGATTCTAAGGTTGACAAATCGATGCTTTTGAATTGTGGTGCTGGAGAAGACTCAGGTGAAATAGAACTCTGAAGGTTAGTTCACCTACTATAAGGAAGATTTTCAAAGGGAAGAAATTTAATAGATCTCTTTTGGCCTTTAGGAAAACTGAAGTTTTGTTTTAAAAGCAACAACAACTACTAATCTTTGGAACTATTAGGGAAGTGGAGTCAGAGTGTACACGTCAGTGTCCCGGACAGTGACCACTGTGACCTAATGGTCCACTGATGGTTTGCAGTCCTATAGATCCTTCTTCATATGATTCTACAAATGAAGGACGCTTAGACGCTAGGACAGAGCACGAGAATAACACTCAAGTTAGGGTAAGATGGCATCTCTGGGAGGCTTGTCGGGAATAAAGGAGGCTATTTGTCCATAAAGAAGGCTGAGTGATGATAAATCGATGCTTTCAGATTGTGGTGCTGGAGAAGACTCTTGAGAGCCCCCTGGACTGCAAGGAGATCCAAGCAGTCAATCCCAAAGGAAATCAACCCTGAATACTCATTGGAAAGACTGATGCTGAAGCTCCAATACATTGGCTACTTGAGGCAAAGAGTTGACTCATTGGGAAAGACCCTGATGCTGGGAAAGACTGAAGGCGGGAGGAGAAGGGGGTGACAGAGGATAAGATGGCATCACCGACTCCATGGACATGAGTTTGAGCAAACTTCAGGAGACAGTGAAGGACAGGGGAGCCTGGGGTGCTGGAATTCACGGGGTCCAAAAGACTGACTTAGCAACTGAACAACAACAAATTTGTCCTTCAACCTAAGAACTCTCGTTGCTCTTCCAGAGCAAGGAGCTCACTTCCTCATGCACCCCAGCCCTCTCCCTCAAATGCAGCAATGGGAGGGCCAAGGCTGTGGGATTCTTCTCCCTCTTTAGCATCATTCCCTCCACCACCTCCCCGCTTCTCTCACCTCCCTTTTGTTAAAATAGGAAGGGAGAAGTTTGTAAGATGATGTATCATTCAGGGTTCTCCAGAGAAACAGAACCAGTAAGATATAATGGTACACATCATACATAATACAAAGGAATATTATAGGAGAGGTTAATTTCAAGAAATTGGTTTACACGACTGTGGAGGATCTGGCAAGTCTGAAGGTTGTAGGGCAGAAAAGCAGAAACTCTGTCATGCCAGGAGGTGATGTTGCAGTCTTAGGGCAGAATTCTTACTATCTCAGTGAAACTTCAGTTTTGCTTTTAAGATCTTTCAACTGATTGGGTAAGGCTCACCCAGGTCCTAAAAACTAATATCCTTTAGTTAAAGTTAACCGATTTAACCACATGTACAAACATCTTCACAATGACACTGGAATTAGTCATTTATTAAATAAGTAGGTACTGGAGCCTCATCAAATTGTCACATAAAATTGACTATCCCAGACAGTTTTAGGAATATATATACATTTGAAATTGAACTATGCTGCTGCTAAGTTGCTTCAGTCATGTCCGACTCTGTGAGACCCCATAGATGGCAGCCCACCAGGCTCCCCCATCCCTGGGATTCTCCAGGCAAGAACACTGGAGTGGGTTGCCATTTCCTTCTCCAGTGCAGGAAAGTGAAAAGTGAAAGTGAAGTTGCTCAGTTGTGTCCGACTCTTGGCGACCCCATGGACTGTAGCCTACCAGGCTCCTCTGTCCATGGGATTTTCCAGGTACTGGAGTGGGGTGCTACTTCCTTCTCCAATTGAACTATGAGAGACACACTAAGTTGACGAAAATTCCTGTTCTCAAGAGTTTAGGAGTAGGGTGGTTTTTTTTCTTTTTCGTTTCCCTTCTCCCCCCATTCCATTTTTTTCTTTAAAAGAGAGGAAACTAATACGATTAATTCACACCAAAATGTAATTGACTGATGCTTCCTCCTGAAATCTAGCAAAGAAAGTTACATACTGAAAGATTTAAGCATATTTAATCAAAATTACATACTGAAAGACTTAAGCATATTTAATCAAATGAATATTGATTCTTTGGTGTGACTAATGGAAGGATTTCATCAGTATCACCCACCAGGTATTCCTACATTATGGGAATTTGCGATCCCTCAAAGCCTCTTCATTCTCCTATAAATATTGAATGCATTCACTGAGTTTCTTGAACCCAAACCAGTTTCTTCAGGCCACTATTTAGTGGACTTCTCCCTAGACTTCCGTGTACCAAAGAATGACCTTCAAGGATATTAAGATTGTTGATTTCAAGTCCTATTTCTAGGGATTCTGTATTAGCAAATTTGGGTATATCCAGGAATTTTTATTTTTTATAAAAGTCATGCTAGGTGACATCCTCTGAGAAACACTATACCGAGGGCAAAATACAGACACTCCCTTGAGACTTTACCAAAGCAAAGTTAAATCAGTTAACTTTAACTAAAGGAGATTAGTTTTTAGGACCTGTTAGACCTTCCTCATAGAAGATGGGGATGCTTGTATCTCACTTCCACATCCTGTGCCTGTGCTGTCTATCATTCATCCCCACCACTCTGCAAGTTCCATCATGGAACTTGTCATTCAAAGAACTGGCTTCACAGATACTTGACTTCTATGTTACAGGCATAGAAAACTTTTTGAGAGGATGAACTGTCTTGCTTACTCCTTTATGTCCTCAAAAAATAACAACATCTTGTTTAAATATTGTAATTCTTGCTATCTTATAATAGGGAAGAAACTTTATATTCTATTACAAGTTAATCACTAAAGGGATGTTGTCTATAAGCTTAAATTATACATAATGACTCATCTCTGGGAACTCTGCCTCCCAGGTAATGAGCATTAAGCTAAAAATACCTTTGTTTAACTCACAAGAAACATCCTGACCAGGCCCATCTGTGAATGTCTGCAGGAAGGAAGAAATGAACACATCCCCTTCAAAGGCTGATGGGAATCAGGAACTCTTTCGCTTTACTCTCTTCCCTTTGAGTATAAAAGGAGCCTGAGTTCTAACTCAGGCAGGATGATTCTTTGGGACACAAGTCTCATCTTGTGTTTGCCGGTTTTCCAAATAAAGTTGCTATTCCTTGCACAAACAACTTGCCTCTCAATATGCTGGCCTGTGGTGCCGTGAGCAGTACCATCTCAGACCCATTACCACTCTTCCCGTGGAAATAGAGAACAATGACTTAGATACACTTTTTCAACTTCTCATTAAAAAAAAAATAAAAAGTTTAAGACTATCTAATTCATCATGATGTAGATTTATGCTTTAGACATTTAAAAGACTGAGGCATAATGAGCCAAATACTAATGAGACAGGTATCAGAGATGAGAGTTAAAGGCAACCTTAGTCATTACCTTGATCTGCGATGTTCAGTGCAGCAGCCACCACCACTTGTGACTATCAAGCACTTAAAACTGAAGCACACTGCAGGCGCAAAACACAGCAAAGATTCGGCATGAAGAAATACGTAATTTATCCCAATTTTTAAGTTGAGTGTATGCTGACAAGATACTATTTTAGATACACTGAGTTTAAAAATTATATTAAGAATTTTAAAATACCAATATCATACTGAGGTGTGGGAGACAAGGAAGGAGCACTTACTGACAAGCTGACTCTGGGAAGACCTCTCATTCAATAGCACATGTTGGGAAGGACTCATTACACCATAGCTTGTGGCATAAATTGATAGAAATCAGTTGCCTTTTTGCTCTTCCAAGAGCTACAAGAATTTGAGTTTAATTATCCTTGATTAATCCCAATATGCTGAAAAGCTGCTACTGCTAAGTCGCTTCAGTTGTGTCTGACTCTTTATGATCCCATAGACGGCAGCCCACCAGGCTCTGCCATCCCTGAGATTCTCCAGGCAAGAACACTGGAGTGGGTTGCCATTTCCTTCATTTACTCAAATGTTAGCAGGTGAAGAGTTGCTTGGAAATATATATAGGTATTATTTTAAATTATATTTATGAAGAATGTGGCCACAGACTTATAAATCCCCATTTGCTTTAAATGATGCCAGTGATTCATATTTAAGTCACACGTGGAATTTTCAGACAGAGGACTCTAGGAATCAAGACATAAATTTTACCAACATTTCCCCAAACTGGTATTTGAGCAAAGAAAATTAGCTCTTACGGCTGTGAGGAATGGGACGCTTTTTTATATTTAGCGAGAGAACTGCCTGAGCAAGTTGTACAATTCCCAACACGTCTGTTTTTAGCTAGCAAGGGAAAATCTGATAGAATATTTGAGTTCTTTGATGAAAAAGGTGATAGGACACATTTAGAGAGTGCTCTCAGTAACAAAGGGGCTCCCAGGACACACAGCTGCTCGAGACCGAGTATGTCCGGGGAACAGTGCAAACATTACTATTCATCATAATAAAATGTTTCGTTCTTTCTCAGATGCCAAGAAATAGTCAGATGTTTCAGGCCAATTCCAACTCCTTTTGGTCAGCCCTCTCTAACCTCTTGTGGATGTTCTTTTAGCAGCAATGAGAAAGAAAAAAAAAATGTGAGCTAGGAGATGTGCCCTCCAGGAAGAAGAGGGAGTGAACATACCAACAGTTCCTGTGTTAGGTGTGGAGGCAGCTGCTGAGTCTCAAATACACACAGAGGCGAATTGAAAGACCAAGGACACAGTGCTCTATCGTGTTTCCCCCAACTGCATTTGATACCTCGTATTTTTATTGCTTTTTTTAAGAGTAAATATAAAATTGATCTTCACGTGGCTCTTTTAGAGCAGGTCCTGGTTTCGCCTTTCAGATTAATAGAGGAAATCATTCTATTCTCCCAATCTTGAAGCATAAAACTTGGGTCTACAGGAGCCCCAGGAGTGAAAGCTTTGTGTGCTTCAATCACCAAAACAAAGTTAGGCAAAGTTCACTTCATTAACTGAAACCTAGTTATGGTCTGCTGCTGCTGCTAAGTCACTTCAGTCGTGTCCGACTCTGTGTGACCCCATAGATGGCAGCCCACCAGGCTCCCCAATCCCTGGGATTTTCTAGGCAAGAACACTGGAGTGGGTTGCCATTTCCTTCTCCAATGCATGAAAGTGAAAAGTCAAAGTGAAGTCACTCAGTCGTGTCCAATTCTTAGCGACCCCATAGACTGCAGCCTACCAGGCTCCTCCATCCATGGTATTTTCCAGGCAAGAGTACTGGAGTGGGGTGCCAGTTTACACATATATTTTTACACACTGACAACGATGTAATATTGAGGAACTGTCTTTATTAAGTATATTTTAAAACATGATGATCAATTTTCACAAATCACTCATTTGTCTCCTGGATCTGTTGACAGGAGAGAGTACTATCTGAAAGCAGGAGCATTTACAATAGAAAGAGATCCGAACCAGTCCCTCAGGGATACCACAGGGTGAAATTCCATGCTTAGCCATGTCATCCGGAGAAGGCAATGGCACCCCAATCCAGTACTCTTGTCTGGAAAATCCCATGGACAGAGGAGCCTGGTAGGCTGCAGTCCCTGGGGTCACTAAGAGTCGGACACGACTGAGCAACTTCACTTTTACTTTTCACTTTCATGCTTTGGAGAAGGAATTGGCAACCCACTCCAGTGTTCTTGCCTGGAGAATCCCAGGGATGGGGGAGCCTGGTGGGCTGCCGTCTATGGGGTCACACAGCATCAGACATGACTGAAGCGACTTAGCAGCAGCAGCAGCCATGTCATCAAGGGCCTCAGAATACCTGGAGGAGATAGGACTGGACCATACAGAGAGTGAATTGGTGGCCACAAAACTGATGTGATGATCTGAAGGACTGCTTCACCACAGGCTGTTAAAATACCTGGATTCCACCTTCAGAGCCAAACTATGACCTCCAGAAAGATCAATTAATGTGCAAGTGTTTAACCTGCAAGAAGTGTCACATTACTTTATTAATTCCACACTTGGCATGGATAAGATAAGCAAACTGTGATGTTCCCTAGTGAAATGGCTCAATGGGGGAGAAGAGTTTGAAGATGAGATGGGAGTTACAGATTATCCTGAGTAGGGACCTTGCTTGCGTTTGTGGAGAGGTGGCAGATGGCAAGCCAATGGTCAAGTGTGTGGACCCTGACTAAGGGTGGGTAGAAGTTAGAGAGGGATAAGGGAAAAGTCTCAGGGCCTGGCACTCTGGGTCATTTGATGATAAACCCTACCAAGTGAGGGCAGAAGGTTTCAGATCCTGGAAACAGAAAATGTCTCACCATTTGGTCAGGTGAGGCTGAAAGGAAAAATCTACGTTGAGGGAGCGGGGATAGTGTTTTTAATGAGAAGTGCAGCTCTAGGGAAAGCATTGCAATTCTCGCTGCTGACAAGCTCAAGGAAAGTGTTTTTGAGATGGTGGAATGTGAGTCACTGTGGAAACAGATGGAAATTTGTATTTTAATAATTATATATGTTTAATATCTATTAGAAAAATATAAGTAGCATACCAAACCTATGATTTCATGAAAACTACAGTTTAGAAAGAAGCTGAAGTAAAAAAAAAAACAAAAAACAGTTAATTTAGAGGAAAACATTAACTGGATATGAAAAATCATAAAAGCATATGAATGAAGTGTGTAAAACACGGTTTTAGAAATATTTGGAAATCAATGTAACACTGGTCTATTTAAGAGTTATGGTATATTTTTCTGTTGTTTAGTCATGAAGTCATGTCCAACTCTTTTTGCAACCCCATGGACTGTAGCCCACCAGGCTCCTCTATCTAAGCAATTCTCCAGGCAAGAGTACTGGAGTGGGTTGCCATTCCCTCCTCCAGGGGATCTTCCAAACCCAGGGATGGAACTCTAGGCTCACGAATTTGCAGGCAGATTCTTTATGGTCTGAGCCACCAGGAAAGCCCACAAATGTAAAGTGCTTTGCAAACCTGAAAAATGGTTAAGATCTCAAAAAACGGTTGTTTTGATATTCTTGTTATCCCTTTTACCTCTGTCGTTTTTCAATATTTTAAAAAATACCTCTAACTAATCTTTATCACTCCTCTGTAGACATGATACATATTTTGGTTTTGTATGTCATGGTACTGTTATAAAACATCAAGGCAAAGTAGAGCTTACTCCCAGAGGAACGCCTGACAAAATGCCTCCCTGGGTGATTCAACCATAACCGTTCTCTGCTCTTGATGCATTTCTAACTCTTTTGATTCTAATCCCAGAAGATCCCAATAGTCTACCTTTTTTTCTTTTTTTGGAAGCCAAAATTCCAGGAAGGCTTCATGATGATCCTTTACGCATTTGAAACTTCCATAAGAGCAGACCGACCTTGTAACCACATGACACATTCCTTAATTTGTGGGTCATCCGCCTCTTTCAGAAAGACATTGAAAAGGAGTCTTCTGTTTCTTTATCTAGATTCTATGTGCCAGTTGCGGGGCCCACATAATACCAGGAGAGGGCCACAAGGAGACATTGCAGACCCAACATTCTCTAGAGTGCCAAGCTGATCAGGGAAGCTTTCTAGAGCTGAATCCTAACACTCATTATTTAAACTGTTAGCCTAACCTAACAGGAACCTAAACTATCAGATAACTAAGGCAAGGCTATACTATTTTGAAGCAGCCTTTTGCAATCCCTTCAGTGTTTTTATAATACACTTTCAATAATGAAGATATAATTGTCATCACGATCCTGCTGATCACCATTGCCATCATGATTTGATTAGCAGAATACTGTCTTTGTAACCAGCACGGGTTCTGGTGTGAGTCCCAGCCCTACTGCATACCGGGTGGCCTTTAACCAGTTTTTTTTGGAGGCAGGGGGTGGGGGCAGAGGGTGGGGTGGGGAACGCCACGTGACTTAGGGGATTCAGTTCCCCAACCAAGGACTGAACCTGGGCCACAGCAATGAAAGTACTGAGTCCTAACCACTGACTGCCAGGGAATCCCACAGCCAGTTCCCGTATTTCTCAGTTTCCCTGACTAATAAATGGGAAGCACATGTAAAATGCACAGCAGAGTATCTGTGTGTTGTGTGTGGCCAACTGTGGGCAAAACATGATATAAATGTTGAGGCTGATGATGCCACACACATACCAACAGGGTGTTAAAAGGTCTATTGTGACGAGGTTTGGGGGAGGGCATGGCAGGCCTCCCAAGCTGGTCCAAAAATATCTTCGGAGAGCAAGTGAAGGAGGCTGGGTGGGGGTTTCACTGTGGTTAGTAGGTAAGGCAGGCTGAGGGTGGGACCTTTCTGGTTTGAGTTTCCCACTGGTGCCAAAGGAGGGAGCACTGGCTGTCTTTATTTCCCCCAGATGAGGGACACAAGGGAGGGAAAGGCTTAAAAGCTGTGAGCAGTAAAACATCAAAAAAAAAAAAAAAAAGCACTGGAGCAAGTGGCCAGTAAACAATGCCCATTACTACGTTTCCCTTTCTCTAGTCTCGACGTTCTATTACACAGTTCTCAAGGAGTTTGGCCCTAATCATGTGACAGTTATAAAAAGGTCTTTCACTTAAACCTCACTCGGCTATACACTACAGGTTTTTGAGTTCCTGGGTGCCATTTACTGACAAATAAAGCATCATCCTGAATGCATTCCTATTGTCTCCAAAAGACCAAATCCATGTCCCTATGTGAGCACTTCATTAGCAATGGAAAATATCTTAAGAGAAGTGAAGAAAAGTTTCTATCTTTTTAGATGTTAAGAGTATGTATATGTACGTATGACTGCACAATATATGTCTCTGTGCATATCATAATAAAACATAATTGATTATAACATTACTATCAGTATATTAGAATAATTTTTCCATTATTATCAGTCTTTGAGATGGTTCGGTTTAGTTCAGTCGCTCAGTCGTGTCCATCTCTTTGTGACCCCATGAACCGCAGCACGCCAGGCCTCCCTGTCCATTACCAACTCCCAGAGTTCACCCAAACTCATGTCCATCAAGTTGATGATACCATCAAACCATCTCATCCTCTGTCATCCCCTTCTCCTCCTGCTCCCAATCCCTCCCAGCATCAGGGTCTTTTCCAATGAGTCAGCTCTTCGCATTAGGTGGCCAAAGTATTGGAGTTTCACCTTCAACATCAGTCCTTCCAATGAACACCCAGGACTGATCTCCTTTAGAATGGACTGGTTGGATCTCCTTGCAGTCCAAGGGAATCTCAAGAGTCTTCTCCAACACCAGAGTTCAAAAGCATCTATTCTTCAGCACTCAGCTTTCTTTATAGTCCAACTCTCACATCTGCACATGATTACTGAAAAAACCATAGCCTTGACTAGACAGACCTTTGTTGGCAAAGTAATGTCTGCTTTTTAATATGCTGTCTAGGTTGGTCATAACTTTCCTTCCAAGGAGTAAGCGTCTTTTAATTTCATGGCTGCAGTCACCATCTGCAGTGATTTTGGAGCTCAGAAAAATAAAGTCAGCCACTGTTTCCACTGTTTCCCCATATACCTGCCATGAAGTGACAGGATGAGATGCCATGATCTTCGTTTTCTGAATGCTGAGCTTTAAGCCAACTTCTTCACTCTCCTCTTTCACTTTCATCAACAGGCTCTTTAGTTCTTCTTCACTTCCTGCCAAAAGGGTGGTGTCATCTGCATATATGAGGTTATTGATATTTCTCCCTGCAATCTTGATTCCAGCTTGTGCTTCTTCCAGCCCAGCGTTTCTCATGATGTAGTCTGCATATAAGTTAAATAAGCAGGGTGACAATATACAGCCTTGACGTACTCCTTTTCCTATTTGGAACCAGTCTGTTGTTCCATGTCCAGTTGTAACTGTGGCTTCCTGACCTGCATACACGTTTCTAAAGAGGCAAGTCAGGTGGTCTGGTATTCCCATCTCTTTCAGAATTTTCCACAGTTTATTGCGATCCACACAGTCAAAGGCTTTGGCATAGTCAATAAAGCAGAAATAGATGTTTTTCTGGAACTCTCTCGCTTTTTCCATGATCCAGCAGATGTTGGCAATTTGATCTCCGGTTCCTCTGCCTTTTCTAAAACCAGCTTGAGCATCTGGAAGTTCACAGTTCACATATTGCTGAAGCCTGGCTTGGAGAATTTTAAGCATTACTTTACCAGCATGTGAGATGAGAGCAATTGTGTGGTAGTTTGAGCATTCTTTGGCATTGCCTTTCTTTGGGATTGGAATGAAAACTGACCTTTTCCAGTCCTGTGGCCACTGCTGAGTTTTCCATATTTGCTGGCATATTGAGTGCGGCACTTTCACAGCATCATCTTTCAGGATTTGAAATAGCTCAACTGGGATTCCATCACCTCCACTAGCTTTGTTTGTAGTGATGCTTCCTAAGGCCCACTTGACTTCACATTCCAGGATGTCTGGCTCTAGGTGAATGATCACACCATCATGATTATCTTGGTCGTGAAGATCTTTTTTGTACAGTTCTTCTGTGTATTCTTGCCACCTCTTCTTAATATCTTCTGCTTCTGTTAGGTCCCTACCATTTCTGTCCTTTATTGTGCCCATCTTTGCATTAAATGTTCCCTTGGTATCTCTAATTTTCTTGAAGAGATCTCTAGTCTTTCCCATTCTGTTGTTTTCCTCTATTGTTTTCATTGATCACTGAAGAAGGCTTTCTTATCTCTCCTTGCTATTCTTTGGAACTCTGCATTCAAATGGGTATATCTTTCCTTTTCTCCTTTGCTATTTGCTTCCAGTCTTTTCACAGCTATTTGTAAGGCCTCCTGAGACAGCCATTTTGCCTTTTTGCATTTCTTTTTCTTGGGGATGGTCTTGATCCCTGTCTCCTGTACAATGTCATGAACCTCCATCCATAGTTCATCAGGCACTCTATCAGATCTAATCCCTTAAATCTATTTCTCACTTCCACTGTATAATCATAAGGGATTTGATTTAGGTCATACCTGAATGATCTAGTGGTTTTCTCCACTTTTTTCAATTTCAGTCTGAATTTGGCAATAAGGAGTTCATGATCTGAGCCATAGTCAGCTCCCGGTCTTGTTTTTGCTGACTGTATAGAGTTTCTCCATCTTTGGCTGCAAAGAATATAATCAATCTGATTTCGGTGCTGACCATCTGGTGATGTCCACGTGTAGAGTCTTCTCTTGAGATGGTTAAAACTATTAATCTCAGGAATATAGGAGTATGAGTGATAGGTGTGCTATTACTTTAAATTTTGATGCAAAAGTCAAGGAGAGCTTTAGTGTTGTGTTTTGTGTATCAATTTTATTGTAGCATGATTTACATGCAATAAATGTAATAATTTTGGTGTGCAATATGATGAATTAGGCTTCCCAGGATGGCAGTAGTGGTAAAGAATCCACCTGCCAATGCAGGAGACTTAAGAGACACAGATTTGACCCATGGGTCGGGAAGATCCCCTGGAATAGGAAATGGCTGCCCACTCCAGTATTCTTGCCTGGAAAATTTCATGGACAGAGGAGCCTGGCAAGCTACAGTCCATGGGGCTGCAGCCAGTCAGATACAACTGAGCGCGCACGCGCGCGCACACACACACACACACACACACAATGAATTCTATAAATGTACAGTCATGTAACTACCACAAGTAATCATCATATTGCATCACCTTATAGAATTCTCTTACAATCCTTGGAGTCAGTCTCCTTCCCAGAATGCCTAGCAACCAACCACTGATCTGATTTCTATTACTGTAGGTTTACCTTTTGCAGAATTTTATATAAATGAAATCATACAGTATGGTGTCAAGTTCCTTGTGTTGGTTTGCTATTGCTGTTGTAACAGATTACCACAAAAAGTAGCTTAAAACAGTGCAAGTTCTCTGGGTCTCAGGTCCAGGTGTGGTGTGGCTCAGCTGGCTCTTCTGCTTAGATTTCACAAGCTCAAAATCATAAGGCAGTGCTATGCTCCTGACTGGAGACTCTGGAAGACAATCTGCTTCCAAGCTCATTCAGGTTGTTGGCAGAACTCAGTTCCTTGCAGCTGTGGGACTGAGGTTTTCCTGCTGGCTGCCAGCTGGGGTTCTCCTTAGCTCCTTTCTCTAGTGGTTGCACATGGCCCTCCGATATCTCAGAACCAGCAAAGGCACATCACATTCTTGTCAAGCTTGGAGTCTTTTGGACTCTTCCCTTTCTGGCTGTATCTCTATGACTCCAGCTGGAGAAAGTTCTGTGCTTCTAAAGGCTCATGTGATTAGACTGGGTCCACCTGGATAAGCTGGGATAATCTCCTTACATGTTAAATCCTTAACCTTAACAAAAGGGATTCTGCAGATGTTAAGATTATTTAATGCAACATATTCCTAGAGTCCAGGGATTAGGGTGTGGACATCTTTTGGAGGGCATTCTAGCTACCTCACTGCTTTCACTTTATATAATGCTTTTAAGGTTCACCTACACTATTGTCTGTATTGAACACAGTTCTTAAGTTTTCTCGGTTGAGTACTATGCCGTTATAAAGATGCACCACAACTTGTTTATTCATTACTAGTTGATGGCCACTTGGGCTATTGCCAGCATTTGTCTAAAATTAATGAAGTTGCTATGAGACATTTGTATACAAGTCTTTGTATGAATATATATTTTAATTTCTCTTGTGTAAGAATATTTCACTTTAGGGGAAAATGCCAAATTATTTTCCAAAGTTGCAGTGCCATTCTGCATATCACCAGTAGTAGTTGAGAATTCTTGCTGTTCCGCATCCTCAGCAATAGTTTGTATTGTTAGCTAAAAATACAAACAGTTTCTCTCATGAGTGTGATGGGTATGGAGAGGTGTTTCACTGCAGTTTCAATGCCCTATGATGTCAAATAAGGTTGCATGTTTTTCTTTTGCACATGGATGTTTAATTACTAACATCAAGTCTTTAAAGATTATCCCTTCCCCTGTCACCTTTGGTGACAACCAATTGGCCATGCATCTATAAGTTTATTTCTGGATTCTTCTGTTTTACTGGATTGTCTATCATTATGCCAAACCACGTTGCTTTCATTACTGTAGATGTCTATAATACTCTCATAGTATGTCCTCTAATTTTATTCTTCTTTCAAAATTGTTTTGTCTATCCTAATCTCTATAGAGTCAGCCCATCAAGTTCTACCCTCGAAAAACTGTTGGGATTTTGATGGAGATTATACGAAAACTATAAACCAATTTAGAGAGAACTGACTTCTTAACAATATTGAGTCATTAGATTGATGAGCATTGTATATATCTCTATTTAGTGAAGTCTTTTTAGATTTCTATCAGCAATGCTTTGTAGCTTTTAGTGTAGCATCCTACAAATTTTTTCTTAAATTTATCCCTAAGTATTCCAACATTTTTAAGCTATTGTAAATGGTTTATAACTTCAATTACTATTTTTTAAAATCAGTATTGGCTTGGTTGAATTATTTAACTCTTAAGTTTCTGTTTCCTAATTTATAAATTGAATATGTCAGGTCTGTTTTGTAAGGTTAGCACAAATATTAAAGAAAATATACCTAGAAGTAAAAAACTATTATAGGATAGATACTCTAGAGAAGTCATCTTATTTAAGGCATAAAACAACACTTTTAGGTAAATGCTTGTCAGTCAAATGATGACATACCCCCCCCTCAAAAAAAAGTTTGTCCACATCTAAATACCTGGCACCTTTGAATGTAATCTTATTTGGGGAAAGTGTCTTTGAATATGAAACTAAAGATCTCAAGAGGATATTATCCTGGCTAATCTAAGTGGACCCCAAATCCAATGACAAATGTCCTAAGAAGAGAAGACAAAGGCAGAGAATGGAGTTTTACAACCACAAGTCAAGGAACACCCTGGATAATAAGAAGCTGGAAGAGGCAAGGAAGAATTCTCTGCTAGAGGCTTCAGATGGACCTGCTAATACCTTACTTTAGGATTTCTGGCCTCCAACAAAACTCTAAGACAATAAATCTTAGTTGTTTTAAACCACCTGGTTTGTGATAATTTGTTATGGCAACCCTAAAGAAAGGAATGCCAAAGACTATGCTTTCACATTGTGGTGTTAGACAAGCCTCTTCAGAGTCCTGTGGACTGCAAGGAGATCAAACCAGTCAGTCCTAAAGGAAATCAACTCTGAATATTCATTTGAAGGACTGATGCTGAAGGTGAAGCTCTAATACTTTGGCCACCTGATGCAAAGAGCTGATTCATTGGAAAAGACCCTGATGCTGAGAAAGATTGAATGCAAAAGGACAAGAGGGCAGCAGAGAATGAGATGAGTAGATAGCATCACATCTAATGGATATGAATTTGAGCAAACTCCAGGAGATAGTGGAGGACAGAGGAGCCTGGCGTGCTGCAGTCCGTGGGGTCGCAAAGAGTTGGACACAACTTAGTGACTGAGAAACGACAACAAATAAATGAATACAGTACTATTATCCTTGTTTTACAGATAATGAAACTGGGTGCCAGAGAAATCAAGTAACTTTCAAGGTTCCACAGCTATCAATCAAACAATTTTTCCTGCCTGAATCTTCTGTGATTAATCATTTCACTATATTCCACCTTATACATGCCAGGTTTTGTGGTCATCACAGAAAAAGGCACTGGTCTCCTTCCCCTTACAACCTTTAAAACATCATTCCTAAAAATAAAGAAACTGGATTTATAGTACAAAAACAGACTGACAGCCTCCTAAGTACCCAAAGCTGTTGTCCAACTGTCTCTTGGTTTTCTCTTTCAATTGGGCTTTTTCTCTTGTTTCTGATGCTCTTTAGGATCTCTATATAGATATAGCAGAGCTAAAATTTAGTTTGCTTCCTACACAAAGGGTTGAGCAGAAGAGAAGGAATAGTGTCCAGAGCAAAATATATTTAACTTTTGATAACCAAAAAGAGAATAATTAATTATAATCAATTATTAAGAGAGGGGTGTTGAAATCCTCAACTATAAATTATGTAGTTGTTATTTTTTTTTTCATTCTATCAAGTTTCATTTAAAGTGCTTAAAAACTCTAATATTAGATTAAATATTTAGAATTTTTAACTATTGATGAAATGATTATGACATGACTCTTGATCCCTGATCTTCTTTGTCCTAAAATCCAATTTGTCTGGTACTATAAAATTTATTTCCGCATGGTGCATATTTTTATATCTTTGTACTTAATACATCTTTATATTTAAAGAGGGTTTCTGGTAGACACTGTATAGTTGGGTCTTGCTTTTGACAACCTTTGCCATCTAAATTGGATGGCTAGACTAGTTACACTTAATGCAATTATCAATACAGTTGGTTTTAAATCTACCATTGTCTTGATTTAGACTGCTTTAACAAAATACAGTAGACTAGATGACTTACAAGTTATAGGAATTTACTTCTCACAGTTCTGCAGGATGGGAAGTCCACGACTAAAGTATCTGGTGAGGACCCACTTCCTGGTTCATAGACTACTATCTTTTCACTGAGTCCTTACATAACGGAAGGGGGCAAGGAAGTTCTCCTGGGCCCCTCTTATAAGGGCGCTAATCACATTTATAAGGGCTCTACCCTCAATCTAGTTGATCACCTCCCAAAGGTCTCACCTCCAAATATTACGTTGAGGATTAATTTTCAACATATGGATTGCGGGAAGGGCACAAACATTCAATCTATAGTAATCACGTGCCTATTATTTTTTTTCTGGGTTTTGTTACCTTTTCCTTCTTCTCCTTCCTTCAGTTGGATTATGTTTTTATGGTTTCATTTTCTATTATTGGTTTGTTTTTTGGTTTGCTTTATTTTCTGGGTTTTGTGGGATTTTTGTTTTTTGTTTTATGATTTTTCTATAATTTACAGTGTACATCTTTCACTTATAATTTACTTTCAAATATGTCATTTTTATATTCAGTATAAGAAACTTACAGCAGTATATGTTCATTCCACACCCCCATCTTTGTACTACTATTGTAATACATTTCACATTTACTTATGTTATAAACCTAGAGTACATTACTACTTTCACTAATCAATTATATTTTTAAAGAGATTTAAAAATTAGGGGAAAAAATCTAATATACTTAATCATGTATGTACCACGTCTGGTGCTCTCCATTCATTCATTTGTAAGATGTGTATTTCCATCTGAAATCACTTTTTCCTTCCACCTGAAGGACTTTTCTCTTTCTTGTAGTGACAACATACTAGTAACAAACTCAGATTTTATATATATGAAAAGTCTTTTGAAAGATCTTTTTGCTGAGCTTAAAATTTTTCCTGTGAATGCTTTAAAGATGTCAATCCACGTGTTCTTTCTCTTTTTTTAATGAGAAGACTACAGTTATTATTAGTTTAGCCACAGACTGAATTGTGTGGTCCCCCGCCCTCCAAGGAGAAGGCAATGGCACCCTACTCCAGTACTCTTGCCTGGAAAATGCCATGGACAGAGGAGCCTGGTAGGTTGCAGTCCATGGGGTTGGGGTCTCGAAGAGTTGGACACAACTCAACGACTTCACTTTCACTTTTCACTTTCATGCATTGGAGAAGGAAATAGCAACCCACTCCAGTGTTCTTGCCTGGAGAATCCCAGGGACAGGGAAGCCTGGTGGGCTGCCGTCTATGGGGTCGCACAGAGTCGGACATGACTGAAGTGACTTAGCAGCCACCCTCCAAATTCCTATGGTGAAGCCAAATGTGACTTTATTTGAAGATAGGCATTTAGGAGGTAATTAAGGTTAAATGAGGTCACAAGGGTGGAGTCCTTATCCCATAGGATTGGTGGCATTATAAGAAGAGGGAGATCTCTCTTTCTCTCTCTTCCCCTCCCTGTGTACATGCACAGGAGAAAGACCATGTAAGCACACAGCCAGGAAGCTGTCATCCACTAATCAGGAAGAGATCCTTCACCAGAATTCAACCATGCCCCCATGTGATCTCAAACTTCCAGCTTTTAGAACTGGGAGAAAATTAATTTCTGTTATATAAGCTACCCAGCCTATGGCATTTTATTATAGCAGAGAGAACTAACAAATATATCCTAATTCTCCTACATGTAGAATTTCTGTTTTCTATTAGTAGTTCCCAGAAATTTGCCTATGTTATGCCTAATGTGGTTTCCTTAATGTTTTCTGCTTAGAGTTAACTGAATTTCTTGGATCTTAAGGTCTGTGCGGCGGCGACGGGGGCGCTCAAGCGCGGGCGGCTGCGACGGGCGCGCTCAAGCACAGGCGCCTGCCACGGGGGCGCTCAAGCGCAGGCGCCTGCCACGGGCGCGCTCAGCGCGGCCGAGAGGCGCCACCCCATGTCCGAGGTCAGGGGCAGCAGCCGGGAGGACCCCATGCCCGAAGGGCGGCAGCCAAGAGGACTTACCCCACGTCCGAGGTCAGGGTCAGCGGCCGAGAGTACAAGACTGCCACGGCGGAGGAACGGCCGAGAGGAGCTACCCCGCATCCGAGGTCAGTGGGGGACGGCCGAGAGGAGATACCCAGTGTCGGGAGGTCAGGGGCGGTGACGAGAGGAGATACCCCACGTCCGAGGTCAGGGGCCGCGATGAGAGCAGTCACCCCGCGTCCGAGGTCAGGGGCAGCGGCTGGGAGGAGATACCCCACGCCCCAAGCCTGAGGCCAGGGGCTGCGGGTAGGAGGAGCTACCCCACGCCCAAGGCCAGGGGCGGTGGCCGGGAGGACCAACCCCACGTCCAAGGAGCTGCGCGGGCGCAGGAGGGCCTAGAGGAGCTATCCCATGTTGAAAGTCAGGAAGGGCAGCAGTGAGGAGATACCCCTCATCCAAGGTAAGGAGCAATGGCTGCGCTCTGCTGGAGCAGCCGTGAAGAGATACCCCATGCCCAAGGTAAGAGAAACCCAAGTAAGACGGTAGGTGTTGCAAGAGAGCATCAGAGGGCAAATACACTGAAACCATACTCACAGAAAACTAGTCAATCTAATCACACTAGGACCACAGCCTTGTCTGACTCAATGAAACTAAGCCATGCCCGTTGGGCAACCCAAGACCGGCGGGTCATGGTGGAGAGATTTGACAGAATGTGGTCCACTGGAGAAGGGAATGGCAAACCACTTCAGTATTCTTGCCTTGAGAACCCCCTGAACAGTATGAAAAGGCAAAATGATAGGATACTTAAAGAGAAACTCCCCAGGTCAGTAGGTGCCCAATATGCTACTGGAGATCAGTGGAGAAATAACTTCAGAAAGAATGAAGGGATGGAGCCAAAGCAAAAAGAATACCCAGCTATGGATGTGACTGGTGATAGAAGCAAGGTCTGATGCTGTAAAGAGCAATACTGCATAGGAACCTGGAATGTTAGGTCCATGAATCAAGGCAAATTGGAAGTGGTCAAACAAGAGATGGCAAGAGTGAATGTCGACATTCTAGGAATCAGCGAACTGAAATGGACTGGAATGAGAGAATTTAACTCAGGTGACCATTATATCTACTACTGTGGGCAGGAATGCCTTAGAAGAAATGGAGTGGCCATCATAGTCAACAAAAGAATCCGAAATGTAGTACTCGGATGCAATCTCAAAAACGACAGAATCTCTGTTCGTTTCCAAGGCAAACCATTCAATATCACAGTAATCCAAGTCTATGCCCCAACCACTAATGTTGAAGAAGATGAAGTTGAACGGTTCTATGAAGACCTACAAGACCTTTTAGAACTAACACCCAAAAAAGATGTCCTTTTCATTATAGGGGACTGGAATGCAAAAGTAGGAAGTCAAGAAACACCTGGAGTAACAGGCAAATTTGGCTTGGAATACAGAATGAAGCAGGGCAAAGACTAATAGAGTTTTGCCAAGAAAATGCACTGGTCATAACAAACACCCTCTTCCAACAACACAAGAGAAGACTCTATACATGGACATCACCAGATGGTCAACACTGAAACCAGACTGATTATATTCTTTGCAGCCAAAGATGGAGAAGCTCTATACAGTCAGCAAAAACAAGTCCAGGAGCTGACTGTGGCTCAGATCATGAACTCCTTATTGCCAAATTCAGACTTAAATTGAAGAAAGTAGGGAAATACTAGACCTATTAGTATGGACATACTAGACCATTCACGTATGACCTAAATCAAATCCCTTATGATTATACAGTGGAAGTGAGAAATAGATTTAAGGAAGTAGATCTGATAGATAGAGTGCCTGATGAACTATGGAATGAGGTTCGTGACATTGTACAGGAGACAGGGATCAAGACCATCCCCATGGAAAAGAAATGCAAAAAAGCAAAATGGCTGTCTGGAGAGGCCTTACAAATAGCTGTGAAAAGAAGAGAAGCGAAAAGCAAAGGAGAAAAGGAAAGATATAAACATCTGAATGCAGAGTTCCAAAGAATAGCAATAAGAGATAAGAAAGCCTTCTTCAGCAATCAATGCAAAGAAATACAGAAAAACAACAGAAGAAGAAAGACTAGGGATCTCCTCAAGAAAATCAGAGATACCAAAGGAATATTTCATGCAAAGATGGGCTCGATAAAGAACAGAAATGGTATGGACCTAACAGAAGCAGAAGATATTAAGAAGAGATGGCAAGAATACACAGAAGAACTGTACAAAACTTATCTTCACGACTCAGATAATCATGATGGTGTGATCATTCACCTAGAGCCAGACATCCTGGAATGTGAAGTCCAGTGGGCCTTAGAAAGCATCACTACGAACAAAGCTAGTGGAGGTGATGGAATTCCAGTTGAGCTATTCCAAATCCTGAAAGATGATGCTGTGAAAGTGCTCCACTCAATATGCCAGCACATTTGGAAAACTCAGCAGTGGCCACAGGACTGGAAAAGGTCAGTTTTCATTCCAATCCCAAAGAATGCTCAAACTACCACACAATTTCACTCATCTCACACACTAGTAAAGTAATGCTCAAAATTCTCCAAGCCAGGCTTCAGCAATATGTGAACCGTGAACTTCCTGATGTTCAAGCTGGTTTTAGAAAAGGCAGAGGAACCAGAGATCAAATTGCCAACATCTGCTGGATCATGGAAAAAGCAAGAGAGTTCCAGAAAAGTATCTATTTCTGCTTTATTGACTATGCCAAAGCCTTTGACTGTGTGGATCACAATAAACTGTGGAAAATTCTTCAAGAGATGGGAGTGCCAGACCACCTGATCTGCCTCTTGAGAAATCTGTATGCAGGTCAGGAAGCCACAGTTAGAACTGGACATGGAACAACAGACTGGTTCCAAATAGGAAAAGGAGTACATCAAGGCTGTATACTGTCACCCTATTTATTTAATTTATATGCAGAGTACATCATGAGAAACGCTGGACTGGAAGAAACACAAGCTGGAATCAAGATTGCCGGGAGAAATATCAATAACTCCAGATATGCAGATGACATCACCCTATGGCAGAAAGTGAAGAGGAACTCAAAAGCCTCTTGATGAAAGTGAAAGTGGAGAGTGAAAAAGTTGGCTTAAAGCTCAACATTCAGAAAACGAAGATCATGGCATCCGGTCCCATCACTTCATGGGAAATAGATGGGGAAACAGTGGAAACAGTGTCAGACTTTATTTTTCTGGGCTCCAAAATCACTACAGATGGTGACTGCAGCCATGAAATTAAAAGACACTTACTCCTTGGAAGGAAAGTTATGACCAACCTAGACAGCATCTTCAAAAGCAGAGACATTACTTTGCCAACAAAGGTTTGTCTAGTCAAGGCTATGGTTTTTCCTGTGGTCATGTATGGATGTGAGAGTTGGACTGTGAAGAAGGCTGAGTGCCAAAGAATTGATGCTTTTGAACTGTGGTGTTGGAGAAGACTCATGAGAGTCCATTGGACTGCAAGGAGATCCAACCAGTCCATTCTGAAGGAGATCAGCCCTGGGATTTCTTTGGAAGGAATGAGGCTAAAGCTGAAACTCCAGTCCTTTGGCCACCTCATGCGAAGAGTTGACTCATTGGAAAAGACTCTGATGCTGGGAGGGATTGGGGTCAGGAGGATAAGGGGACGACAGAGGATGAGATGGCTGGATGGCATCACTGACTTGACGGACGTGAGTCTGAGTGAACTCCGGGTGTTGGTGATGGACAGGGAGGCCTGGCGTGCTGTGATTCATGGGGTCGCAAAGAGTCAGACATGACTGAGCAACTGATCTGATCTGAAGATCTGTACTCCTCAACATATTTTAAAAATTTTGGCCATTGTTTTTTCAAATAACTTTTCTGTTCCTCTCCCCAACCAAACCTTTCTGGGACTTTACTTACAAATATAGTGGGCTGCTTGACCTTGTTCTATAACTTACGGTGCCCTATTCACTTTATTCCAGTCTTTGTTCTGTTTTATTTCAATAGTTTCTATTTCTAGGTCTCCAAATTCACTATTTTCTTTTCTTCTGAAGTATCCCATCTATTGTTCACTCCATCTATGCTGTTTTTGCCTCAGGTATTGCGTATTTCATCTCTAAAATTTCCATTTGGGTCTTTTTTATATCTTCCATTTATGATTTCCTCTATCTTCTTGAATATATTCAGTATTTTTATAGATTGATGTCCTTTTCTGCTAATTCTATAAATTGTAATTACATTTTATAAATATATTTTGTCCAGTTTTATATTTATTTAAGATGGGGATATAAACCCAATCCTTATGATACTATTGTGTTTAGAAGTGGAAGTCTCTCATATTGTTGGGACAATTGTTGAAGAGAGTTATCTGCTTTATGTCCTAAGGGTATAGGCAATAATTAATCAATTAGGAAAATACAAAAACTTATCACTGAGTTAATTCCAACTTGGTGAAAACTAGTGTTTGCTACAATTGAGCAAAAGCTATGATTAAACGATTAGGAACAGACATTGAGTATGTTTTGAAGGCTCTAAATGTTTGCTTTAAATACAATAAAACGTTTTTATATCATTGTTTTTCTTATTTGATACACCACCACAATCACTACATTTCCATAAGGCTGATGGCATTTCCTAAGTTTGTACTCTTCTGTACCTCAGAAATATGCCTATACTACTGGGAGTAGTCTCCCTGTTAGATTCCAGCCATTTGGGGATCTTCACTTGCAAATGCCTAGCCTAGTTTGCCTGCGGAAATCCTACAGATGGAGTTTACCAACTCTGGTTAGTATCTAATAAATGCTTAACATCTCTAGGCATATCCCAAAACTGATAAATGAAAAGGGTGTTGTAAAACGCTTCCCTTTTTGCATAAAGCTCTATTACTTATTTGAGATAAAAGTACTTGCTTAATTACTTGCTATACGGTAACTTCTTTGGAGAAAGCAATATGTCTTGATGTATCACGTGCTCACAGAGCCTATGCTGGGCACATGATCAGTGCTGTGAATATTTGTAGAAACAAGTGAATAGACTGCTGTTTATACTGAATGGTGACAAGAAGCATCTTGATTGTTTTGCTCTTATCTTTCAGAGTCTACACACTTGTGAATTCTTACACTTTCAGCTGAGCATCGAAAAAATTGAAAGGTAATAAATATGACAAACTATTAACAAAACCTTAGATGTTGATGGTTATTGACAAAATGTTTTAGTCAGAGGCCCATCTGCAGTGGCCTATGAAAGCCAACATGCAAAATTTTAAAAGACCAGGTTACTAGCATCAGAATAAATTCCCAAAGGTGAATTCTTACCTTAAAGGCAAAACTTGACTCTGGTAGCATGAATTTTCATGGAAGCATACAAATTTAGCCCATCTTAGGACTATATGCATAATTAAGAGTCCTTCTTTTACACATTATTCTGTATTTCACAATTTAATTTTACAGAGGAGGAGACAGTAAACATTTTGGCACAGTCGTAAAATATCTGTGGAAATTTACTTGTCAGCAGCTGGCCACTGCTGTGTACTTTGTGTCCTTTTAGCCAAGCCCAAATTTGAAGGAAAATAACAGATGTTCAGTTAATCATTTTCCCGTGTGTATGTGTGTGTGTGTGTGTGTGTGTGTGGCTGCCTTCCAAAGACATCAAACATAGGTATTGCTTACTGATGGCCATTATGTTCGGTTCCAGACTACTCAACTGGCAAAAATAAAGTCAATCCTACAGAGGGCATTTGGAAAATAGTTTATGACAAAAGTTCCAACAGCCATGTTCATCAGCAACTAGATCATAATTTATGTTGTGTGTTCTGGGAATAAACAATGATGCTAGGTAGCTGTGTGATCTTAAATGACTAACGTTAATGTGCTGCATGACTAGGGAAGTTAACCAATTGGTCTTTCCCTCTAGAAAGCTTGGTTCCACTATATTCTGTGGGTCATAGACATACTACAATGACTTCTGCATCTAATTTATTGCAATTATCTGTAAATCTAGATTTTACAGTTACATTAGTTAAATAACTATGTAACAGTTATTTCATCTTTTTCAATGTTAGAGACTTGCATGATACCTATGTAACAATTTGTTTTTTTAATTTATCTATTTTTGGCTGTGCTGGGTCTTCATTGTTACGTGTGGGAGCTACCCTTCCTCGTATTACTTGCGTCTCTCACTGTGGTGGCCTTTCTCTTCTTCTAGAGCACGGACGGGTTCTGGAGCACACAGGCTTCAATAGTTGTTGCACGTGGACTCAGTAGTCGTGATCCATGGGCTCTAGAGTGCTAAAGCTTAGTAGTTGTGGTGCATAGGCTTAGTTGCCCTGCAACATGTGGAAGCTTCTCGGACCAGGGATTGGACATGTGTCCCCTGAACCGGCAGGAAGACTCCCAACCACTGGACCATCAGGAAAGTCCAAGTAACAGAATTTTAAATTAGTATTTCAATTTAGCATTCAAAGGCAACTAACTAGCTGATAACTCAGCAATATATATAACTATAATATTTATATAGGCCAAAATTACCTTAAGTGATTTGCAAACTTGATTCACACCTTGAAACAGGGTAGGATTAGGGCTAAATGAGTTATGACTGTGATATAATGAGTTCTACATTTGTCAAAGAAGCAGATGTTACTAAAATTAGTGTTTTCCACTTTAAAGTGGGTACCATAAAGACCACATTTATTTCAATTGTCTCACCATTCAGTTCAGCTCAGTTCAGTCGTTCAATCATGTCCAACTCTTTGTGATCCCATGGACTGCAGCACACCAGGCCTCCCTGTCCACCACCAACTCCCTGAGCTTGCTCAAACTCATGTCCACTGAGTAGGTGATACCATCCAACCATCTGATCCTCTGTCATCCCCTTCTCCTCCTGCCTTCAATCTTTCCCAGCATCAGGGTCTTTTCCATGAATCAGTTCTTTGCATCAGGTGGCCAAAGAATTAGAGTTTCAGCTTCAGCATCAGTCATTCCAATGAGTATTCAGGACCGATTTCCTTTAGGATTAACTGGTTTGATCTCTTTGCAGTCCAAGGGACTCTCAAGAGTCTTCTCCAACACCACAGTTCAAAAGCATCAATTCTTCAGCTCTCAGCTTTCTTTATATTCCAACTCTCACATCCATACAAGACTACTGGAAAAATCATAGCTTTGACTAGATGGACCTTTGTTGACAAAGTGTGTCTCTGCTTTTTAATATGCTGTCTAGGTTGGTCCTTTCTTCCAAGGAACAAGTGTCTTTTAATTTCATGGCTGCAGTCACCATCTGCAGTGATTGTGGAGCCCAGAAACATAATCTCTCACTGTTTGCATTGTTTCCCCATCTATTTGCCATGAAGTGATGGGAACGAAGGCCATGATCTTAGTTTTCTGAATGCTAGGTTTTAAGCCAGCTTTTCCACTCTCCTCTTTCACTTTCATAAAGAAGCTCTTTAGTTCTTCACTTACTGCCATAAGGTTGGTTTCATCTGCATATCTGGAGTTATTGTTATTTCTCCCGGCAATCTTGATTCCAGCTTGTCCTTCATCCAGCCCAGCATTTCTCATGATGTACTCTGCATATAAGATAAATAAGCATGGTGACAATATACTTGACGTACTCCTTTCCCTATTTAGAACCAGTCTGTTGTTCCATGTCCAGTTCTAACTGTGGCTTCCTGACCTGCATACAGATTTCTCAGGAGGCAGGTCAGGTGGTCTGGTATTCCTATCTCTTGAAGAATTTTCCACAGTTTGTTGTGACCCACACCGTCAAAGGCTTTGGCATAGTCAATAAAGCAGAAGTAGATGATTTTCTGGAACTCTCTTGCTTTTTTGATGATCCAACAGGTGTTGGCAATTGGATCTCTGGTTCCTCTGCCTTTTCTAAAACCAGCTTGAACATCTGGAAGTTCATACTGTTGAAGCCTGACTTGGTGAATTCTGAGCATTACTTTGCTAGAGTATGAGGTGAATACAACTGTGCAGTAGTTTGAACATTCTTTGGCATTGCCTTTCTTTGGGATTGGAATGAAAACTGACCTTTTCCAGTCCTGTGGCCACTGCTGAGTTTTCCAAATTTGCTGGCATATTGAATGCAGTACTTTAACAGCATCATCTTTTAGGATTTGAAATAGCTCAACTGGGATTCCATCACCTCCAATAGCTTTGTTCATAGTGATGCTTCCTAAGGCCCACTTGACCTTGCATTCCAGGATGTCTGGCTGTAGGTGAGTGATCACACCGTTGTGGTTATCTGGGTTGTGAAGATCTTTTTTGTACAGTTCTTCTGTGTATTCTTGCCACCTCTTCTTAATATCTTCTGCTTCGTACATACCATTTTTGTCCTTTATTGTGCCCATTTGCCTGAAATGTTCCCTTGGTATCTCTAACTTCCTTGAAGAGATCCCTAGTCTTTCTCATTCTATTGTTTTCCTCTATTTATCTGCACTGATCACTGAGGAAGGCTTTCTTATCTCTCCTTGCTATTCTTTGGAACTCTGCATTCAAATAGGTATATCTTTCCTTTTCTTCTTTGCCTTTAACTTCTCTTGTTTTCTCAGCTATTTGTAAGGCCTCCTCAGACAACCATTTTGCCTTTTTGCATTTCTTTCTCTTGGGGATGGTCTTGATCACTACCTCCTATACAATATCATGAACCTCTGTCCATAGTTCTTCAGGCACTCTGTCTATCAGATCTAATCCTTTGAATCTATTTCCCACTTCCACTGTATAATTGTTAGGGATTTGATTTAGGTCATATCTGAATGGTCTAGTGGTTTTCCCTACTTTCAGTTCCCCTACTTTCAATTTAAGTCTGAATTTGGCAATAAGGAGTTTATTATCTGAGCCACAGTCAGTTCCCGATTTTGTTTTTGCTAACTGTACAGAGAGAGCTTCTCCATCTTTGGCTGCAAAGAATATAATCAATCTGATTTTGGTATTGACCATCTGGTGATGTCCATGTGTAGAATCTTCTCTAGTGCTGTTGGAAGAGGGTAGTTGCTATGACCAGTGCATTCTCTTGGCTACCATTCTCTGGTAGTCTTTGCCCTACTTCATTTCATACTCCAAGGCCAAATTTGCCTGTTATTCCAGGTGTCTCTTGACTTCCTACTTTTGCATTTCAGTCCCCTATCATGAAAAGGACTTCTTTTTTGGATATTAGTTCTAGAAGGTCTTGTAGGTCTTCACAGAACCATTCAACTTCAGCTTCTTCAACATTACTGGTTGGGGCATAGACTTGGATTACCGTAATATTGAATGGTTTCCCTTGGAAACAAACAGATATCATTCTGTCGTTTTTGAGATTACATCCAAGTACTGCATTTTGGACTCTTTTGTTGACCATGATGGCCACTCCATTTCTTCTAAGGGATTCCTGCCCACAGTAGTAGATATAATGGTCATCAGAGTTAAATTCTCCCATTTCTGTCCATTTTAGTTCACTGATTCCTAAAATGTCGACATTCACTCTTGTCATCTCCTGTTTGACCACTTCCAATATGCCTTGATTCATGGACCTAACATTCCAGGTTCCTATGCAATATTGTTCTTTACAGCATTGGACTTTACTTCCATTACGAGTCACATCCACAACTGCGCATTGTTTTTGCTTTGGCTCCATCTCTTCATTCTTTCTGGAGTTATTTCTCCACTCTTCTCCAGTAGCATACTGGGCACCTACTGACCTGGGGAGTTAATCTTTCAGTGTCATATCTTTTTGCCTTTTCATACTGTTCATGGGGTTCTCAAGGCAAGAATACTGAAGTGGCTTACCATTCCCTTCTCCATTGGACCATGTTTTGTCAGAACTCTCCACCACCATTAATTGATGCATTTTTGATAGTTCTTTTAAATTATGTTTATAAACTACAAAAAACAGCAGTATTAGTATTATCATCATACCTTAAATATAAGTATATAGGTCAGTCACACTTATGTATTTACTGCACTTGATTATTTTCCTTAACCATATTCATCTTAAAATTTGAACACACTGAGCACATAAAAAGGGATGAAGTAGGGACTTACCTTGATAGTCCAGTGGTAAGACTCTGCACTCCCAATGCAAGAGGCCTGTGTTCAATCCCTTGTCAGGGAGCTAGACCCCACATCTTGCAACAAAAGATCCCACACACTGCAACTAATACCTGGTACAGCCAAAATAAATAATTTTTATAAAGTGAAAGTGAAATTGCTCAGTTGTGTCCGACTCTTTGCTACCCCATGGACTGTAGCCTACAAGACTCCATCCACAGGATTCTCCAGGCAAGAATACTGAAGTGAGTTGCCATTTCCTTCAACAGAGGATCTTCCCGACCCAGGGATTAAACTGAGGTTTTCTGCCTTCCAGGCAGATGCTTTACCCTCTGAGCCACCAGGGAAGCCCTTTAATTTAATCCCATGGATGGAGGAGCCTGGTAGGCTACAGTCCAGGGGGTTGCAGAGTCGGACACGACTGAGCGACTTTACTCACAATTTTTTTTTATAAAAGGAATGAATTACAGACTCCAAACAAATTTCTATTGAAAAAATCTGAACACAGGTATAATTAAATGTCTTCTGTAGAGAATCCCTTCAAGTTTCAGATATTTTTATTGTTCAGTTCAGTCGCTCAGTTGTGTCCGACTTTTTGCGACCCCATGAATCGCACCATGCCAGGCCTCCCTGTCCATCACCAGCTCCCGGAGTTCACCCAGACTCACGTCCATCGAGTCAGTGATGCCATCCAGCCATCTCATCCTCTATCGTCCCCTTCTCCTCCTGCCCCCAATCCCTCCCAGCATCAGAGTCTTTTCCAAAGAGTCAACTCTTCACATGAGGTGGCCAAAGAACTGGAGTTTCAGCTTTAGCCTCATTCCTTCCAAAGAAATCCCAGGGCTGATCTCCTTCAGAATGGACTGGTTGGATCTCCTTGCAGTCCAAGGGACTCTCAAGAGTTTTCTTGAACACCACAGTTCAAAAGCATCAATTCTTCAGCACTCAGCTTTCTTAACCGTCCAACTTTCACATCCATACATGACCACAGGAAAAACCATAGCCTTGACTAGACAGACCTTTGTTGGCAAAGTAATATCTCTACTTTTCAATATGCTATCTAGGTTGGTCATAACTTTCCTTCCAAGGAGCCAGCGTCTTTTAATTTCATGGCTGCAATCACCATCTGTAGTGATTTTGGAGCCCCCAAAAAATAAAGTCTGACACTGTTTCCACTGTTTCCCCATCTATTTGCCATGACGTGACGGGACCAGATGCCATGATCTTCGTTTTCTGAATGTTGAGCTTTAAGCCAACTTTTTCACTCTCCTCTTTCACTTTCATCAAGAGGCTTTTTAGTTCCTCTTCACTTTCTGCCATACCATACTGTCTTTTAAATTCATATGCACACGTATGCTAAATTGCTTCAGTTATGTCCAGCTCTTTGCAACCCTATGGGCTGTAGCCAACCAGGCTCCTCTGTCCATGTAATTTCCCAGGCAAGAATAATGGAGTGGGTAGCCATTTTCTTTTCCAGGGGATATTCCCGACCCAGGGATCAGACCTCAATCTCTTACATCTCCTGCATTGGCAGGCAGGTTCTTTACCACTAGCACCACCTGGGAAGCCCTTAAAATTCATATATTAAATAAAAATTAATCAGAAAAAATTATGCTAAAAGAATAAGGCATGGTGTAAATTATCTGGCCTTTTGAGTTAGATTAATCTACTTTGTCACCTATTCTGTTATCTTGATAAATTATTTAACATTTAAATTTCAGTTTCTTAATTTGTAAAATGAGAGTTATAATGTCTACTTTGCAAGGTCTTTCCGAAGATTAATAAAGATGAGTTACCCCAAAGCATCTATAACTCAAAATGTATTATAGATCAGTTACATTAAGAAGGTGGTAATTTTAGCCTCAAAACAATCCTTCTTAGAGATTATATAATGGCCAAGGTAGCAATTCAAGAAGAAGATATAACAATAGTAAATATATATACACTCAAATAGAAGCACCTAAACACATACACATTAACAGGCATAAAGGGAAAAATTGATAGCAATACAATTTAACATTCCATCAGTGGACAGATCATCCAGACAAAAAATTAATAAGAAAACACTAGACTTAAATGCAGAGAAGGCAATGGCACCCCACTCCAGTACTCTTGCCTGGAAAATCCCATGGACGGAGGAGCCTGGATGGCTGCAGTCCATGGGGTCGCTGAGGGTCGGACACGACTGAGCGACTTCCCTTTCACTTTTCACTTTCATGCATTGGAGAAGGAAATGGCAACCCACTCCAGTGTTCTTGCCTCGAGAATCCCAGGGACGGGGGAGCCTGGTGGGCTATCATCTATGGGGTCGCACAGAGTCGGACACGACTGAAGTGACTTAGCAGCAGGATCAGATGGACTTAATAGATTATATATAGAATATTTTGTCTAAAAGCAGAAGAATACATTCAAGTGCATATGAGACATTCTCCAGGATAAATCATACGCTAGGTCACAAAACAAGTTTCAATAAATTTTAAAAAACTGGTATCATATCATGTATATATTCTGACCACAATGCTATGAGATTAGAAAGCAAGTACAAGAAAAAGTTACAAACTATACAAAAAAGTGGAGGTTACACAACATAAAAACTAAAGAACCAATGGATCAAAGAATAAATAGAAAAATACCTGGAGAAAACTTAGAACAAAAATACAATGGCCCAAAATTCTCGGGATACAGCAGAAACAGTTCTAAGAGGGAAGTTTACAGTAATACAAGCATACCTCAGGATAAAATGAAACTATCAAATAAATAACCTGACACCTAAAAAACCTAAAAGAATAAATAAAACCCAAAGTTAATAGAAGGAAATAAATCATAAAGATCAGAGCAGAAGTGGAGATTAAAAACAATAGAAAATATCAGTGAAATTAAGGGTGGGTTCTTTGAAAAGATAAACAAAACTGATAAATCTTTAGTCGGCTTTATGAAGAAAAAATGAGAGGGGGCCTAAATCAATAAAATCTGAAATAAACAGAAGTTACAACCAACACTCCAGAAATATAAAGAATTTTAGGAGATTACTATGAATATCAATACACCAAGAAATGGACAACCTACAAGAAATAGGCAAATTCCTAGAAACAATCTCCCAAGACTAAACCAGGAAGAAATAGAAAATTTGAAAAGACCAATTACCCGTGATAAAATTGAATCAGTGATTTAAAAAAAAAAAAAATCCCAACAAATGAAAGTCCAGGACCAGATGACTTTAAAGATGAAATCTACTAAATATTTAGAGAGTTAATGCCTATATTTCTCAAAAATATTCCCAAAAATTACAGTGGAAGGCATACTTCTGAAATCATATAAAGCCTATAAAGCCATCATCATCCTAATACTAAAATCATACAAAAATACCACAGAAAAGAAAATTACATGCCAATATCACTAACTTAGACAAAAAAGTCTTCAACAAAATATTACCAAACCAAATCCAATAATATATTTAAAGGATCATACACCATGATCAAGTGGAATTTACCTCAGGAATAAAAGGGTAGTTCAATATCCATATATCAATGTGATACACCACATTAACAAAACTGAAGAATAAAAATTATACAATCATCTCAATAAATGTAGGAAAACTTTTGACAAAATTTAACATCTATTTATGATAAAAACTCTCCACCAGGCAGGTATAGAAGGAATATGCTTTAACATAATAAAGGTCATACATAAGCCCACAACTAACACACTCTATAGTGAAAAGCTGAAAGCATTTCCTGTAAGGTCAGGAATAAGACAAAGATGGTCACTCTCACCATTTTTACTCAATATATACTGGAAGTCCCAGCCATAGCAATCAGACAAGAAAAATAAAAAGAATCCAAATTGGAATGGAAGTAAAACGGTCATTGTTTGCAGATGACATGATACTACACATAGAAAATCCTCAAGATGACACCAAAAAAACTACTAGAAGTCATCAATGAATTCAGTAAAGTTTCAGGATATAAAATGAATATACAGAAATATGTTGTATTTCTATACACTAACAATGAGCTATCAGAAAGAGATACTAAGGAAACAATCCCACTTATCACTGCATCAAAAAGAAAAAAATACCTATGAATAAATCTAACTAAGGAGTTAGAAGACCTGTACTCAGATAACTATAAGACACTCATGAAAGACGCTGAAAACAACACTAACAGATGGAAAAATATATCATGTTCATCATTTGGAAGAATTGATAGTTACAATGACTGTCATACTATCAAAGGCAATCTAAAGATTCAATGCAATCTGTATTAAAACACCAATGGCATTTTTCACAGAGCAAGAAGAAAATAATTCTAAAATTTGTATGGAAACAAAAAAGGCCCCAATGGTCAAAGCAATCTTGAGAAAGAAGAACAGAGCTGGAGATATCACATTCCTATATATCAGACTGTCCTACAAAGCCATAGTAATACAAACAGTGTGGTACTGACATAAAAGCTGACAGACAGATTAATGGAATGGAATAGAATAGAGAATCCAGAAATAAACTCATTCACTTATGGTCAATTAGTCTATGACAAAGGCAAGATTATACAATGGGGGAAAGACAGTCTCTTCAATCAGTGGTGCTGTGAATACTGGACAGCCACATGTAAAACGATGAGATTAGAACATTTCCCTAAACCCTCAAACCATATATAAAAATAAACTCAAAACTGATTAAAGGCCTAAATGTAAGACCTGAAATCATAAAACTACTAGAAGAGAACATAGGCAGAACACTCTATGACATAAAAAATAGCAGTACTTATTTGGATCTGTCTCCTAAGTTAAAAACAAGAGCAAAACTAAAAAAAAAAAAAAAGACCTAATTATATTGAAAAGATTTTTCACATCAAAGGAAACCATCTACAAAATGAAAAGAATATCTACTAAATAGGAAAAAATATTTGCAAATGATATGACAGATAAACTATTAATATTCAAAATATATAAATACAAATCAAACTAATAAACCCAATTAAAAATGGGCCAAAGACCTGAATAGACATTTTTCAAAAGAAGACATACAGATGGCCAAAGGCACATGGAAAGAATGCTCAACCTTGTTAAACATCAGAGACATGCAAATCAAAATCATGAGATATCATTTCACACCTATGAGAACGGTTATCATCAAAAAGACTACAAACAACTAATGTTGGCAAAGAGGTGGAGAAAACAGAACCCTTGTACACTGCTGGAGGGAATGTAAATTGGTGCAACCACTACAAAAAACAGTACAGAGATTCCTCAAAGAACTAAAAATAGAACTACTGTATGATCCAGCAATGCCATTCCTGGATATATAAGTAAACAAAAACACTAATTTAAAAAGATACATGCAGAGCGGTCCTAAGATGGTGGAGGAATAGGACGGGGAGACTACTTTCTCCCCCACAAATTCATCGAAAGACCATTTGAACTCTGAGCAAATTCCACAAAACAGCTTCTGGACGCTGGTGGAAGATACCAGGCACCCAGAAAGGCAGCCCATTGTCTTCGAAAGGAGGTAGGACAAAATATAAAAGACAAAACGAGAGACAAAAGAGTTAGGGATGGAGACCCAACCTGGGGAGGGAGTTGTGAAGGAGCAGAAGTTTCCCAACACGGGGAAACCCTCTCACCAGTGGGTCTGTGGGGAGTTTTGGAATCTCAGAGGGCAACATAACCAGAAGGAAAAAAAAAAAAAAACACCACAGATTACACACCTAACTGCAACTGCCAGCATAGAAGTAGCCCAGATGCTCCCGTCTGCCACCAGCAAGTGGGGGGCTGAACAGGGAGGCATGGGCTGCATTGCTTAGGGAACGGACCAGGCCTGAATGCCCTGAGGACAATCTGAGGGAGCTAACTTGAGATAGCAATCCAAATTGTGGGAAAGCCAGAGAGAGAGAGAAAAAAAAAAAAAAAAGGAGAGGGAGAGAGAGCACTTTGCCGGGGAAAAGCTTTAACCTAAGGCACTGCCAGGCCCTCTCACAGAACAAAGGACTGAGTGAATAGCAGAGGAGAGTTGGCTGGCTGTGGACTGGCCCATCCCCTGCCAGAGGCAGAGAGGCAGGTGGGCAACAGCCAGAGCTGGAAGGCGAGGGGCAATCTCGGCCCCAGAGATAGCATCCTCTACCAAAGTGTGAGCAGGCTACTAGTTGCTAACCAAGTCTTCCTGGGATCCTGGACAGTTGATATCCACCAAAAGGGTCACAGCCAAAGATCAGCTCTCCAGAGAAGACACATGGCACACCTGAGACGGCGCTCCCACTGCACACCCAGGAAACCGATCGGCTGGGACCAGGGAGGTGATAAGATGCACCGCCCTCCTGGGGAGAGTGCGCTCACCAAGCACCTGGTCACCTGAGCTGCTTGGACTTGGGAAGGGCACGAAATGCAGGCCCAACCAAGTCTGTGCCTTTGTGGAGCACCCGAGAAACCTGAACCTGAGTGGCTTAGACTTGGGAAGTCCAAGCAACCCAGGACCCGCTTTAGACAGTTCCCCTGTAGAGCACCCTGGAGCCTGAGCAGTGTGGACCAGGAAAGCACACACGCCATGAGCGGGGGCAAATCCAGTGCGGCCCAGACACTGTGAGCACTCCCCACACATGCCAGTGATATTTGTTTGCAGTGTTCCTCTCCACAGCACAACTGAACAAGTAAGCCTAAATAAGTGACCACCTTCACTCCCTTGTGTCAGAGCAGAAATTAGACACTGAAGAGACTTGCAAACAGAGGAAGCCAAAATAAACAAAGAAGAGGGAACTGCTTTGGAAGTGACAGGTGCAACAGATTAAAACCCTGTAGTTAGCACCAGCTACACTGGAAGGGGCCTATAGACCTTGAGAAGAAGTATAAGCTGGAACAAGGAACTATCTGAAACTGAACTGATTCCACACTGCCCTCAGCAGTTCCAGAGAAATTCCTAGATATATTTTACTATTATCACTTTTTTAATTTTTAAAATTTTTATTAAGTTCTTAGTTAGCCCTTTTTCATTTTAATAACATACTATTACCTTGCAAAAAAAAGACCCTATTTTAAAACCAAATTTCATATATATTTTTTATAATTTTTGTAATTTTGCTTTGCTTTTTTAATATTGTATTTTTGAGAGTCTAACCTCTACTCTACATTTTTAATCTTTGCTTTTTGGTATTTGTTATCAATTTTGTACCACTAAGAATCCAATCTTCAGTACCCACTTTTACTTAGGAGTGTGATTACTGGCTTGATTTCCCTCTCCCCCTTTTGACTCTCCTTTTTCTCACCTAGGTCACTTCTATCTTCTTCCCATTCTCTTCTCTACCCAACTCTGTGAATCTGTGTGTGTGTCCCAGGCCGTGGAGAACACTGAGGGAACCAATTACTGGCTAGATCTGCCTCTCTCCTTTTGATCCCCTCCTCTTCTCCTCCTGGTCACCTCTATCTCCCTCCACCCTCTTCTCTTCTCCATGTAACTCTGCGAATCTCTCTGGGTGTCCCTCACTGTGGAGAATCTTTTCTTAATGTAGATGTTTTATCATCGGTGTGATATGGAGAAGTCTTGAGCTACTGTAAGAATAAGACTGAAAACCAGAGGCAGGAGGCTTAAATGCAAAACTTGAGAACACCAGAAAACTCCTGACTCCAGGGAGCATTAATCAACAAGAGCTCATCGAAAAGCCCCCATACCTACACTGAAACCAAGTTCCACCCAAGAGCCAACAAGTTTCAGAGCAAGACATACCAAGCTAATTCTCCAACAATGCAGGAACATAACCCTAAGCATTAAAATACAGGCATCCAAAAGTCTCACCAAACCCATAGACACCTCAAAACTCACTACTGGACACTTCATTGCATTCCAGAGAAAAGCGATCCAGCTCCACCCACCAGAACACTGATGCAAGCATCCCTAACCAGGAACCTTAACAAGTCATTTGTCCAACCTCACCCATAGGGAGGAACCTCCACAATAAAGAGGAACCACAAACTTCCAACATACAGAAAGGCCACCCCAAACACAGCAATCTAAACAAGATGAAAAGTCAGAGAAATATTCAGCAGGTAAAGGAATGTGATAAATGCCCACCAAACCAAACAAAAGAGGAGGAGATAGGGAGTCTACCTGAAAAAGAATTCAGAATAATGATAATAAAAATGATCCAAAATCTTGAAAACAAAATGGACTTACAGATAAATAGTCTGGAGACAAGGATTGAGAAGTTGCAAGAAATGTTTAACAAGGACCTAGAAGAAATAAAAAAGAGTCAATCAATAATGAATAATGCAATAACTGAGAGAAAAAAACACTCTGGAGGGAATCAACTGTAGAATAACTGAGGCAGAAGATAGGATAAGTGAGGTGGAAGATAGAATGGTGGAAATAAATGAAGCTGAGAAGAAAAAAGAAAAAGAATTAAAAGAAATGAGGACAACCTCAGAGACCTCTGGGACAATGTCAAACGCCCCAACATTCAAATCATAGGAGTCCCAGAAGAAGACAAAAATAAAGGCCATGAGAAAATACTTGAGGAGATAATAGTTGAAAACTTCCCTAAAATGGGGAAGGAAATAGCCACCCAAGTTCAAGAAACCCAGAGAGTCCAAAACAGGATAAACCCAATGCAAAACACCCCAAGACACATATTAATCAAATTAATGAAGATCAAACACAAAGAACAAATATTAAAAGCAGCAAGGGAAAAACAACGAATAACACACAGGAGATTCCCATAAGGATAACAGCTGATCTTTCAAGAGGAACTCTTCAGGCCAGAAGGGAATGGCAGGACATACTTAAAGTGATGAAAGAGAAAAACCTACAACCTAGATTACTGTACCCAGCAAGAATCTCATTCAAATATGAAGGAGAAATCAAAATCTTTAGAGACAAGCAAAAGCTGAGAGAATTCAGCACCACCAAACCAGCTCTTCAAAAAATACTAAAGAATCTTCTCTAGACAGGAAACACAGAAAAGGTGTATAAACTCGAACCCAAAACAACAAAGTAAATGGCAACAGGATCATATTTATCACTAATTACCTTAAGTGTAAATGGGTTGAATGTCCCAACTAAAGGACAAAGACTGGCTGAATGTATACAAAAACAAGACCCCTCTATATGTTGTCTACAAGAGACCCACCTCAAAACAAGGGACACATACAGAATGAAAGTGAAGGGCTGGAAAAAGATATTTCACACAAATGGAGACAAAAAGAAAGCAGGATTAGCAATACTCATGTCAGATAAAATAGACTTTGAAATAAAGGCTGTAAAAAGAGACAAGGATACTATATAATGATCAAAGGGTCAATCCAAGAAGAAGATATAACAATTATAAATATATATGCACCCAACTTAGGAGCACCTCAATCTGTAAGGCAAATGCTAACAAGTATGAAAGGGGAAATTAACAGTAACACAATAATAGTGGGAGACTTTAATACCCCACTCACACCTATGGATACATCAACTAAACAGAAAATTAGCAAGGAAACACAAACTTCAAATGGTACAATGGACCAGTTAGACCTAATTGATATCTATAGGACATTTCACCCCAAAACAATGAATTTCACCTTGTTCTCAAGTGCACACAGAACCTTCTCCAGGATAGATCACATCCTGGGCCATAAATCTAGCCTTGGTAAATTAAAAAAAAAAAAATGAAATCATTCCAAGCATCTTTTCTGATCATAATGCAGTAAGATTAGATGTCAACTACAGGAAAAAAAACTATTAAAAATACAAACATATAGAGGCTAAACAACACATTTCTGAATAACCAACAAATCACAGAAGAAATCAAAAAAGAAATCACAAGAGGCATAGAAATGAATGAAAATGAAAACACAACAACCCCAAACCTATGGGATTCAGTAAAAGCAGTGCTAAAGGGAAGGTTCTTAGCAATACAAGCTTACCTCAAGAAACAAGAGAAAAATCAAATAAATAAACTAACTCTATACCTAAAGCAACTAGAAAAAGAAGAATGAAGAACCCTAGGGTTAGTAGAAGGAAAGAAATCATAAAAACTAGGGCAGAAATAAATGCAAAAGAAACAAAGGAGACCACAGCAAAAATCAATAAAGCTAAAAGCTGGTTCTTTGAGAAGATAAATAAAATGGACAAACCATTAGCCAGACTCATCAAGAAAAAAAGGGAGAAGAATCAAATCAACAAAATTGAAATGAAAATGGAGAAATCACAACAGACAACACAGAAATACAAAGGACCAGAAGAGACTACTATCAGCAACTATATGCCAATAACATGGACAACTTGGAAGAGATGAACAAATTCTTAGAAAAGTATAACTTTCCAAAATTGAACCAGGAAGAAATAGAAAATCTTTGTTAACCCATCTGTTATGGTTAATCTCTGTTGACCCATCACAAGCATGGAAATTGAAACTGTAATCAGAAATCTTCCAGCAAACAAAAGTCCAGGATCAGATGGCTTCACAGCTGAATTCTACCAAAAATTTAGAGAAGAGCTAACACCTATCCTACTCAAACTCTTCCAGAAAATTGCAGAGGAAGGTAAACTTCCAAACTCATTCTATGAGGCCACCATCACCCTAATGCCAAAACCAGACAAAGATGCCACAAAAAAAGAAAACTATAGGCCAATATCACTGATGAACATAGATGCAAAAATCCTTAACAAAATTCTAGCAATCAGAATCCAACAACATATTAAAAAGATCATACATCATGACCAAGTGGGCTTTATCCCAGGGATGCAAGGATTCTTTAATATCCCAAATCAATCAATGTGATACACCACATTAACATATTGAAAGATAAAAACCATATGATTATCTCAGTAGATGCAGAGAAAGCCTTTGACAAAATTCAACATCCATTTATGATAAAAACCCTCTAGAAATCAGGAATAGAAGGAACATACCTCAACATAATAAAAGCCATATATGATAAACCCACAGCAAACATTATCCTCAATGGTGAAAAATTGAAAGCATTTCCCCTAAAATCAGGAACAAGACAAGGGTGCACACTCTCACCACTACTATTCAACACAGTTATGGAAGTTTTAGCCACAGCAATCAGAGAATAAAAAGAAATAAAAGGAATCCAGAGTGGAAAATAAGTAAAACTCTCATTGTTTGCAGATGACATGATCCTCTGCATAGAAAACCCTAAAGACACCACCAGAAAATTACTAGAGCTAATCAATGAATATAGTAAAGTTCCAGGATATAAAATTAGCACACAGAAATCCCTTGCATTCCTATACACTAACAATGAGGAAACAGAAAGAGAAACCAAGGCAACAATTCCATTCACCATTGCAATGAAAAGAATAAAATACTTTAGGAATATATCTACCTAAAGAAACAAAAGACCTACATATAGAAAACTATAAAACACTAATGAAAGAAATCAAAGATGACACAAATAGATGGAGAAATATACTGTGTTCAAGGATTGGAAGAATCAATATAGTGAAAATGAGTATACTACCCAAAGCAATCTATAGATTTAATGCAATCCCTATCAAACTACCAATGGTATTTTTCAGAAAACTAGAACAAATAATTTCACAATTTGTATGGAAATACAAAAAAACCTCGAATAGCCAAAGCAATCTTGAGAAAGAAGAATGGAACTGGAGGAATCAACCTGCCTGACTTCAGACTATACTACAAAGCTACAGTCATGAAGACAGTATTGTGCTGGCACAAAGACAGAAATATAGATCAATGGAACAAAATAGAAAGCCCAGAGATAAATCCACTCACCTATGGACACCTTATCTTTGACAGATCATATCAGATCAGATCAGTCGCTCAGTCGTGTCTGACTCTTTGCGACCCCATGAATCGCAGCACGCCAGGCCTCCCTGTCCATCACCAACTCCTGGAGTTCACTCAGACTCACATCCACCGAGTCAGTGATGCCATCCAGCCATTTCATCCTCTGTCGTCCCCTTCTCCTCCTGCCCCCAATCCCTCCCAGCATCAGAGTCTTTTCCAATGAATCAACTCTTCACATGAGGTGGCCAAAGTACTGGAGTTTCAGCTTTAGCATCATTCCTTCTAAAGAAATCCCAGGGCTGATCTCCTTCAGAATGGACTGGTTGGATCTCCTTGCAGTCCAAGGGACTCTCAAGAGTCTTCTCCAACACTACAGTTCAAAAGCATCAATTCTTCGGCGCTCAGCCTACTTCACAGTCCAACTCTCAGAAGAAAAGACAATCTCTTTAACAAGTGGTGCTGGGAAAACTGGTCAACCACTTGTAAAAGAATGAAACCAGAACACTTTCTAACACCATACACAAAAATAAACTCAAAATGGATTAAAGATCTAAACATAAGACCAGAAACTATAAAACTCCTAGAGGAAAACACAGGCAAAACACTCTAATGTAAATCACAGCAGGATCCTCTATGACCCACCTCCCAGAATAATGGATATAAAAGCAAAAAATAAATGGAGCCTAATTAAACTTAAAAGCTTTTGCACAATGAAGGAAACTATAAGCACGATGAAAAGACAGCCTTCAGAATGGGAGAAAATAATAGCAAATGAAACAACTGACAAAGAATTAATCTCAAAAATATACAAGCAGCTCCTGCAGCTCAATTCCAGAAAAATAAATGACCCAATCAAAAAATGGGCCAAAGAACTAAACACATTTCTCCAAGGAAGACATACAGATGGCTAACAAACACATGAAAAGATGCTCAACATCACTCATTATCAGAGAAATGCAAATCAAAACCACAATGAGGTACCATCTCATACTGGTCAGAATGACTGTGATCCAAAAGTCTACAAGCAATAAATGCTAGAGAGGGTGTGGAGAAAAGGGAACACTCTTACACTGTTCGTGAGAATGCAAACTAGTACAGCCACTATGGAGAACAGTGTGGAGGTTCCTTTAAAAAGTGGAAATAGAACTGCCATACGACCCAGCAATCCCACTGCTGGGCATACACACCGAGGAAACCAGAATTGAAAGACACACGTGTATCCCAATGTTCATCGGAGCACTGTTTATAATAGCCAGGATATGGAAGCAGATGAATGGATAAGAAAGCTGTGGTACACATACACAATGGAGTATTATTCAGCCATTAAAAACAATATGTTTGAATCAGTTCTAATGAGTTGGGTGAAACTGGAGCGTATCATACAGAGTGAAGTAAGCCAGAAAGAAAAACACCAATACAGTATACTAATGCATATATATGGAATTTAGAAAGATGGTAACGATAACCCTGTATGCGAGACAGCAAAAGAGACACAGATGTATAGAACAGTCTTTTGGACCCTGGGAGAGGGTAAGGGTGGGATGATTTGGGAGAATGGCATTGAAACATGTATAGTATCATATGTGAAATGAATTGCCAGTCCAGGTTTGATGCATGATACAGGATGCTCAGGGCTGGTGCACTGGGATGACCCAGAGGGATGGTATGGGGAGGGAGATGGGAGAGGGATTCAGGACGGGGGACACATGTACACCCATGGCAGATTCATGCTGATGTATGGCAAAACCAATACAATATTGTAAAGTAATTAGCCTCCAATTAAAATAAATAAATTTATATTAAAAAATTAAAAATAATAAATAAAGTAGTTGCCATATGGAAAGAGCCAGATCTGACATTCACAGCATTAATAAAACAGTATCTAAAGTGTAAAAATAAAAAAATAAAGATGACATACAGATGGCTAATGAACACATGAAAAGATGCTCAACATCACTCATTATCAGAGAAATGCAAATCAAAACCACAATGAGGTACCATCTCACACTGGTCAGAACGGCTGCTATCCAAAAGTCGGCTGCTGCTGCTAAGTCGCTTCAGTCGTGTCCGACTCTGTGCGACCCCAGAGATGGCAGCCCACCAGGCTCCCCCATCCCTGGGATTCTCCAGGCAAGAACACTGGAGTGGGTTGCCATTTACTTCTCCAATGCGTGAAAGTGAAGTCGCTCAGTCGTGTCCGACTCTTACAAACAATAAATGCTGGAGAGGGTGCGGAGAAAAGGGAACCCTCTTACACTGTTTGTGGGAATGCAAACTAGTACAGCCACTATGGAGAACAGTGTGGAGATTCCTTAAAAAACTGGAAATAGAACTGCCTTATGACTCAGCAATCCCACTGCTGGGCATACACACCAAGGAAACCAGAATGGAGACATGTGTACCCCACTGTTCATCGCAGCACTGTTTACAATAGCCAAGACATGGAAGCAACCTAGATGTCCATCAGCAGATGAATGGATAAGAAAGCTGTGGTACATATATACAATGGAATATTATTCAGCCATTAAAAATAGTGCATTTGAATCAGTTCTAATGAGGTGGGTGAAACTGGAGCCTATTATACAGAGCAAAGTAAGTCAGAAAGAAAAACACCAATACAGTATATTAACACATATATATGAAATTTAGAAAGATGGTAACGATGACCCTATATGTGAGACAGCAAAAGAGACACAGATGTATAGAACAGTCTTTTGGAATCTGTGGGAGAAGGCGAGAGTGGGATGATTTGAGAGAATAGCACTGAAACATGTATATTATCATATGTGAAATAGATTGCCAGTCCAGGTTTGATGCATGCTACAGGGTACTCAGGGCTGGTGCACTGGGATGATCCTGAGGGATGGGATGGGGAGGGAGGTGGGAGGGGGGTTCAGGACGGGGAACACATGTACACCCATGGCTGATTCATGTGAATGTATGGCAAAAACCACTACAATATTGTAAAGTAATTACCTTCCAACTAAAATAAATTAGTTTAAAAAAAGATACATGCACTCCAATGTTCATAGCACCATTATTTTTAACAGCTAAGATAAGGAAGGAACCTAGGTAGTATCCATTAACAGATGAATAGATAAAGGATCTGTGATACACACACACATACAAACAATGGAAGATTACTCAGCCATAAAAGAAGAATGGACGTTTGCTATTTGTGACAACATGGATGGACCTGGGAAGATTATACTCAGTGAAATGAGTCAGGCAGAGAAAGACAGATATTGTATGTTACCACTTTTATGTGGAATCCAAAAAATAAAACAAATTAATTATTTAAAAAAAAAAAAAGATACAGGAAACAGACTAGTGGCTACCAGTGGAGATGGGGAAAGGTGGGCAGAATAGAAATGATTAAGAGGTATATGCTGCTGCTGCTAAGTCACTTCAGTCGTGTCCGACTCTGTGCGACCTCATAGATGGCAGCCCACTAGGCTCCTCTGTCCCTGGGATTCTCCAGGCAGGAATACTGGCGTGGGTTGCCATTTCCTTCTCCAATGCATGAAAGTGAAAAGTGAAAGTAAAGTCGCTCAGTCATGCCCGACTCTTAGCGACCCCATGGACTGCAGCCCACCAGGCTCCTCCATCCATGGGATTTTCCAGGCAAGAGTACTGGAGTGGGTTGCCATTGCCTTCTCCAAGGTATATGCTACTATGTATAAAATAAATAAACTCCAAGGATACATTGTACAGCACAAAGAATATAGCCAATATCTTATAATAACTTTAAATGGAATATAATCCATAAAATTTTGAATTACTAC
This sequence comes from Bos mutus, assembly GCF_027580195.1. NCBI lineage: Eukaryota > Metazoa > Chordata > Mammalia > Artiodactyla > Bovidae > Bos > Bos mutus. The sequence goes on from NC_091633.1 coordinate 59,549,236, forward strand.
ATTGTACAAGTAAAACTAATATTATAAAATCAACCATATCTCAACTTAAAAACATGAAAAGGGAGACATAATACAAATATAGGAACAATTGTTTAATTTAGCAGAAATGGAAAATTCTGTTTAAAATGTACACTACCAAAATGTGTTTAAAAATTAAAAAAAAAAAATCAGTAACTGTTACCAAAAAAAAAAAAAGCCCCACCCTTTCCTATGTAAATACTTACTATCTCCCCATTTTACACATAATGAAACTAGGTGCCAGAGAAATTAAGTAACATGTCCAAGTTTCCATGGCCAATCAAACAAAACTATTGTGCTTAATCACTATACTCTACCCCTACCTGATACATGCTAGATTTGTGGGCATTGCAGAAGTAAAAGATGCTGGTCCCTCATAGGATGCTTAGAATTCCCAAAAATATAGGAACTGGATTCATGGCACAGAAACAGACTGAAAACCTCCTAGGTATCCAAAGCTATATTATCCAATTGTCCCTTGATTTTTCTCTTTCCACTTGGAGTATTTTTTTTCCCTTTTGTTTGTGCTGCTCCTTAGCATTTCTACATGATATACCAGAGATGAAATTTAGTTTTGTTTGTTGTACAAAGAGCTAGGTGGAAGAGAACAGAGACTGCCCAGGATGAAATTTATCTTGTTAAGCAAAAGAGATTAAGTCATCATAATCATGTTAGAATAGGTAACTAGATACAACTTCATATTAAAGCAATCCTTCTGGAAGTCCTTGCCACTGGACAGGTTAATGGAACTGACATGGAGCAAGTTTCTCTTGCTATATCAGTGAAAACTATAGTATATAAGATAGACCTCATTTTTTTTTTTAGTGCCTTGTATTTTGTTAAACAGTGTTATTGAAGTATAATTGAAATATGAACTACATCTATTAAAGTGCAAATTTTGATTTGTTTTGATATACATAAACACCTGTGGAACCATTAGTATAGTCAAGACTAATGAACATATCCATCACTATCAAAAGTCTCTTACTGCTCCATTGCTAGCCCCTCCTTCCTTCCCTCCTCCATACTCCCCTAGCCTCCAAACACCCACTGATTTGCTTTCAGACACTATGGATTTGTTTGTAGCTATTGAAATTCTATATACCTGGAATATGCATACTGTATATATTATTTCGCGGCAGGGGCTTAGAGGTTTATTCAAGTTGCTGCATGTACCAACAGTTTATTCCTTTTTGTTGCAGAGTAGTGCTTCAGGCATGCTGTACCATAATTTATCCATTCCCCTTTTGATGGACATTGTGGTCTCAGTTTTTGGCTACTACAAATAAAACTGTATGAACATTTATGTATAAGTGGACAGATGTTCTCATTAAGAATGTCCACTCATTTCAGAATGGACATATGCTTTCATGCCTCTTGGATAAATACCTGAAAGTAGAAGAGCTGAATCATTTGATAGGAGTCTACTTAATTTTTAAACTGCTTTTCAAAGTGGTTGTATAGTTTTCCATTTCCTTCAGCAAAGTATGTGAGTTTCAGTTATTCTGAATCCCTGCCAGTACTCGATACAGTCAAACCTCTTAGGTTTTGTTGTTGTTGTTATTGTTTTAGTTGCTTAGTCATATCTGATTCTATTGTGACCCCATGGACTATAGCCTGGCAGACTTGTCATTCTAATCAGTGTGGGACGAATAATGATGAACATTATTTCATGTACTTACTTGCCTTATATATTAAGTGCATCTGTTTCAAATCTGTCCAAATCTTTTGCTGTTTTTAATCTGATTGTGTTTTCTTACTATTGAGTCTTGACAATAATTTATATATTCTGGTTACAAGTCTTTATTAGATGTAAGACCCCACGAAGATGCCCACGTCTCAATCCCCAGAACCTATAAACATATTACCTTCTATGGCAAAAAGGACTTTGCTGATGTGATTAAGCTTAAGGACCTTGAGATGGGGAGCTTACCCTGGATTATCTGGGGGACCACCAGGCACTGTTTCCTCTAATCTTTTCAGCCGATTCTTTTCCCAGATTTGATTGGTTTCCTCCCATGCATTCATGCTATCTCTGGGACTTTTCTCTGCCCTCTTCTGTCTTCTCTGGTTCTCTGTCTTCTGAACTCTAACCATCTTGATCTATCTGGACTCTCAACTCCATCTTCTCAACACAGTTTGCCAGGCTCCACATAGGTTTGCCCTTCCTGACCCACAACCTGGAATTTCTCACAAATCAGTAAATGGAGGCAAGCACAAGGCCCACCTTTTTATTTTCTGGGTCTCAAGGATCATCTCCGGTGAAAAAATTATGGTCTCATATATTTTGTACGGTTTTTCGGTTGTTCAAGTGGAAGAGAAATATGATTTCTTTTTCTCCATTTTGGCCAACAGCAGAAATCCAGTTTCAAGTGTCTTAAAGGCACAATGTTACGGCAGGACTGCAGGCTACTTCAGCAAAGTGTGTATATTACCTTATTCCATAGCAACAAAGAGGTACCTAAAATAAGTGTGTAAGACATAAGCAACTATGTCTTATTCATTCTTGCATACTGAGACATACATCATAGTTTCTGGCCTATAGCACATAGTAACTGCTTGATAAATATTTTTTTAATTACCATGATCAAAATAAAGTGAAAAGATATCATAGGAACATTAGATTCAGATGCTGCCTCCCCGACTTCCGAACTTTCTCACTTTGTATATGCTTGACTGTTAGTCTTTCTTACAGAACCAGGCTTTCTCCATACATCAGGGAAGATTTTTCCAAGCAGCTACACTTGCACATTCTTCCAGCTATGTTACTCTAGAGACAGGATCCCTTTTCCTCCAGTTTCAAATGGAAAAATCCTTAGGAAGAACCATAGGCAGCCCAGATGATCATATGCCCACCCATCTGCCAAGGGAGAGCAGGATGCTGTGTTTACTGCTTAACAAGGCACTTTCCCATTAAAAGGGCTTTCCTGGTAGCTCAGTTGGTAAAGAATCCGCCTACGTTGCAGGAGACCCTGGTTCGATTCCTGGATTGGGAAGACCCGCTGGAGAAGAGATAGATAGCCTACCCACTCCAGTATTCTTGGGCTTCCCTTGTGGCTCCAGCTGCAATGCGAAGACCTGGGTGTGATCCCTGGGTTGGGAAGATCCCCTGGAGAAGGGAAAGGCTACCCACTCCAGTATCCTGGCCTGGAGAATTCTATGGAATGTATAGTCCATGGGGTAGTAAAGAGTTGCACACGACTGAGAGACTTACACTTTCACTTTTCCCATTAAGATGTCATCTGGAGAAATGTTATACAAGTAGAAAAAAGACAATCAATGTATCTCATCATTCACAGACAGACAGTATTAAACTTCTAGAACAGTTCTTTCCTTTTCTGTGGGTAATTTCCTTTGGGAGGTGGGTAGCAGGGTCACCATGTTATTTAGCCTGGAATTTCAGTTTCTGCTTGTGAAGGCTTGGTTTCACTTTTTCTGAGGAAAGTCAGATGGAATTAGAGACCAATCAGACCCTATAATTTACACCATAAGTCTATGTTTTAGTTGAACACTAGGAAATAAGGAAAGAGAAGAGGAACAATTCTACCTCTTCACTTGTATTAAGAAATGCTGTATCTTTAAGAAACCCACAAACCATGCTGTTCCCATTGCCAGGCTTGACTCACCTGCATTAAGAAGCACCTGTATACCTTCGGGGGAGTCTCTTTTGAACACCTGTATAAAGATTTGCCTTTAGATATTCCAAAGCACTGTGTCAAAAGTTACATTAAAAAGGAGAGTCTTGGCAAATCAGCTCCAGTAATTCTCAAATGGCATATGCCTTATGACACAGGTTTTAAAACAAATTCCCCATTTTATCTGGATGAGCCATGCATCAGTGTTTATTGAATATCTAGTTTGGGCATAATACTATACATGTTGCTTTGGGGATCATAAAAGAAGTGGATACATGATTCTCAATCTAAAACAACAAACCACCCATTTAGTTGGGGAGGGAGGTAAAATGGGTTTATCATCTTTATTGTGAGTGTACTCTTGGAGGAGGTATTAGGATTTTAGAACCACACATCCCAATTTGACAAACATTCGGTTCAACAATCTTGTATTTTATTGCCCAACACCATGTTACTCACTGCACTTTTCACTGGTCCCTACAGTTAAAATTATGGTTTTTGCAGTAGTCATGTACAGATGTGAGAGTTGGCCATAAAGAAGGCTGAGCACTGAAGAACTGATGCTTTCAAACTGTGGTAATGGAGAAGACTCGAGAGTCCCTTGGACTGCAAGGGGATCAAACCAGTCAATCCCAAAGGAAATCACCCCTAAATTTTCACTGGAAGGACTGATGCTGAAGCTGAAGCTCCAGTACTTTGGCTACCTGATGTTAAGAGCTGACTCATTGGAAAAGACCCTGATGCTGGGAAAGACTGAAGGTGGGAGGAGAAGGGGATGACCGTGGATAAGATGGTTGGGTGGCATCTCAACTCAATGGACATGAGTTTGAGCAACTCTGGGAGACAGTGAAGGACAGGGACACCTGGCGTGCTGTAGTTTATGGGGTCGCAAACAGTCAAACATGAATTAGCATCTGAACGACAAAATATGAGAGGCACATTGTCTCTCCCTCCAGGGCTCTTCCTAGACCATGAAGTGCCTCTCAACAGAGGAGATGGAAATCTCATCCAAATCCCTCCTGGTGGGGCTTTACAAAAATGTGCCCTCTTCTGACTGACCAATTAGAAAAAGGTGTCCCTCTGCTTGGACTAAATAGGGAAATGTGTCCCTTCCCCTAAAGCCCTGGGCTGAGCAGAGGGGTCGGTGGAATTTGGACACTATTTGTTCGCCAGCAGTACAATCTACAGGCAGAAACCACAGCTCCTTATTCTCTGCTCCTTACATTTTAAAATAATAAGCATATCTAATTCTTTGAGCCAGGTAAACAAGAGCTGTGGGCTTCCCTGGTGGCTCAGTCATAAAGAACCCACCTGCCAATGCAGGAGATGTGTGTTCCATCCCTGGGTCAGGAAGATCCCCTGGAGAAGGGAATGGCAACCCACTCCAGTATTCTTGCCTGGGAAATCCCATGGACAGAGGAGCCTGGCGGGCTATAGGCCATCAGGTGGCAAAAGAGTCCGACATGACTTAGTGACCGAACAACAACTTAGAGCTGTAGAACTCTGTTGCCTTAAGTTGTTGCTATGACTTCCTGTTAATCTCTTGGATCTTCTTCAGATTGCCCAGGCTTGGTGGGGCGCTTATTATTTCAAGAGATATAGGTACCTCTGCTTTTCCCATGTATTGTTAGATATGATGGCAGAAGATCTAAAGAGTTTGTCATAAAAAGCCCCGGGCAGCTGCAGGAGCTTCTGCCAACGCATGCATTTCAGTGCTGTGACTTATGGGTAAAGACAAGAGGGTTAGAGAATCTTTGAGCAAATACACAATCCTTCAGTGACCCCTCTGGCAATACATCAGAGGTTCTGCAGTGTAGCTCCAGGCAACAAACTGAGGCCAGCCAGAATTGATGTGGGGGCGGGGGTCTTGGCTGTGCTCAGCTTTTGAAAATACCTTCACTATGTGCAGCACAACTGGCTTCTGATTGAGTGCATTTGATGACTCCAAACTGGGCCTGATTGCTATTCAGGCTGGAGGGTCTTCGGGAGTGCTTTGGGGAGATCATTATTGTTGCAAAACTTTCTTTCAAGTAAGGGTTGTCTCAAGGGTATAGTAAGGGTGTTCCCATAACCAACTCCAAATAAATGAAAGCTTAATGCTCAGAACATTTAGCCTTTTTATAAGCTTTGTTATAAATTACCTTGGATTTGTTGGGACTACCAATTTTACTACAGTTTGTACCTTGAAAATGAATATTGTTTTGTAGTGTTAGCCTCTTTGGTTAGAAAATAACTGGATTCCTGGCCTTCTTCAGGTCTGGTATCCAACAGCTATTTGGAAAGCATGAGATTTTCTCTTCTTTCATCTATACGTGTTTACTCTACTCAACCTTTCTAAATAAATAATCATCTCACCAAATGAGAAAGATAATTTAAGCTCCTTGAAAGAGAATTAGGTTGTTTGTTGCCACAGTATTTATACTAGTTGGGAGTTGGAGGTAGCCTCAGGATCTATTACTAGGTAATGAAATGTGCACCATGAAGTGGTTAGAAGAACTTAAATGTACACATAGCAGCATAAATGGGCCTAAACCACAAACTAATGTGAAAGGGAAAGTGTTAGTCACTTAGTTGTATCCAAGTCTTTGCAACCCCATGGACTATAGCCTGCCAGGCTCCTCCATCCATGGAAATCTCCAGGCAAGAATACTGGAGTGGGTAGCCATTCCCTTCTCCAAGGGACCTTCCTGACCCAGGATGGAATTCAGGTCTCTGGCATTTCAGGCAGATTCTTTACCATCTGAGCCACAAGGGAAACCCAAACCACATGCTATTTCATGGAATTTCATGGAAAAAACGAAAAGCGGGAGCATACATCATCAAAAGTCTATGAATAATAAATGCTGGAGAGGGTGTAGAGAAAAAGGAACCCTTTACACTGTTGCTTGGAATGTAAATCAGTATAGCCACTAGAGAGAACAGTATGTAGGTTCCTTAAAAAGCCAAAAATAGAGCTACCATATGATCCTGCAATTGCACTCCTAAGCATGTATCCAGAAAAAAACATAATTCACAAAGTCACAGGATAAAAAAATCAATACACAGAATTCACTTGCATTTCTATACACTAACAATGAAAAATCAGAAAGAGAAATTAAGGAATCAATGCCATTCACCACTGCAACAAAAATAATAAAATACCTAGGAATAAACGTACCTAAGGAGACAAAAGAACTGTATCAGAAAATTATAAGACAATGATGAAAGAAATCAAAGATGACATAAACAGATGGAGAGATATTCCATGTTCCTGGGTAGGAAGACTCAATATTGTGAAAATGACTATACTACCAAACACAATCTACAGATTCAGTGTGATCCCTATCAAGTTACCAACGGCATTTTTCATAGAACTAGAACAGAAAATTTCGTAATTCATATGGAAACACAAAAGACCCCGAATAGCCAAAGCAGTCTTGAGAAAAAAGAATGGAGCTGGAGGAATCAACCTTCCTGACTTCAGATTATACTACAAAGCTATAGTCATCAAGACAGTATGATACTGGTACAAAAACAGAAATATAGACCAATGGAACAAGATAGAAAGCCCCAAAACCCATGCACCTATGGGTACCTTATTTTTTTTTTTACAAAGGAGGCAAGAATATACAATGGGACAAAGACAGTCTCTTCAATAAGTGGTGCTGGGAAAACTGGACAGCTACATGTAAAAGAATGAAATTAGAACACTTCCTAACACCATACACAAAGATAAAATCAAAATGGATTAAAGACCTAAATGTAAGACCAGAAACTATAAAACTCTTAGAGGAAAACATAGGCAGAACACTCGATGACATAAATCAAAGCAAGATCCTCTATGACCCACCTCCTAGAGTAACGGAAATAAAAACAAAAGTAAACAAGTGGGACCTGATTAAACTTAAAAGCTTTTGCACAGCAAAGGAAACTATAAGCAAGGTGAAAAGACAACCCTCAGAATGGGAGAAAATAATAGCAAATGAAGCAACTGGCAAAGGATTAATTACCAAAATATACAAGGAGCTCATACAACCCAATACCAGAAAAACAAACAACCCAATCAAAAAGTGGGAAAAAGACCTAAACAGACATTTCTCCAAAGAAGACAACACAGATGGTTAACAAACACATGAAAAGATGCTCAACATCGCTCATTATTAGAGAAATGCAAATTAAAACCACAATGAGATATCACCTCACACTGGTAAGAATGGTCATCATCAAAAAACTTACAAACTAAATGCTGGAGAGGGTGTGGAGAAATGGAACGCTCTTGCACTGTTGGTGGGAATGTAAACTGATTCAGCCACTATGGAAGATGGTATGCAGATTCCTTTAAAAACCAGGAATAAAACCACCATCTGACCCAACAATCCCACTCCTAGGCATGTACCCTGAGGAAACCAATATTGAAAAAGACACATGTATCCCATTGTTCACTGCAGCACTATTTACAATAGCTAGAACTTGGAAGCAACCTAGATGTCCATCAACAGATGAATGGATAGAGAAGTTGTGGTACATATATACAATGGGATATAAAGGCCATACAAAGGAATGCATTTGAGTCAGTTCTAATGAGGTGGATGAACCTAGAGCCTGTTATATAGAGTGAAGTAAGTCAGAAATAGAAAGATAAATATCGCATACTAACACATATATAAGGAATCTAGAAAAATGGTACTGAAGAATTTATTTGCAGGACAGCAATGGAGAAACAGACATAGAGAATAGACTTATGGACATGGGGAGAGAGGAGGTGAGGGTGAGATGTATGGAGAGAATAACATGGAAACTTACATTACTACATGTAAAATAGGTGGTCAATGCAATTTGTTGTATGTCTCAGGAAACTCAAACAGGGGCTCTGTATCAACCTAGAGGGGTGGGATGGAGAGGGAGATGGGAGGAAAGTTCAAAAGGGAGGGGATATATGTCAGAGAAGGCAATGGCACCCCACTCTAGTACTCTTGCCTGGAAAATCCCATGGATGGAGGAGCCTGGTAGGCTGCTGTCCATGGGGACGCTAGGAGTTGGACACGACTGAGCGACTTCACTTTCACTTTTCACTTTCATGCATTGGAGAAGGAAATGGCAACCCACTCCAGTGTTCTTGCCTGGAGAATCCCAGGGACGGGGGAGCCTGGTGGGCTGCCGTCTATGGGATCGCACAGAGTCGGACACGACTGAAGCGGCTTAGCAGGAGCAGCCTTTCCCTTCTCCAGGGAATCTTTCCAACTCAGGCTTTGAACCCAGGTCTCCCACATTGCAGGCAGATTCTTCACCAACTGAGCCACAAGGGAAGCCAAGAATACTGGAGTGGGTAGCCTATCTCTTCTCCAGCGGATCTTTCCAACCCAGGAATCAAACCAGGGTCTCCTGAATTGCAGATGGATTCTTTACCAACTGAGCTATGAGGGAAGCCCTGGCATATGCCAAAGACTAGTTCAACATAATGCGATTTCTGCTTTTTTCCCCTGAAGAGTTTCAGACAAATGTGTTGGGATTTCATGGATCAGTATTTAACAAGCACTGTCCTTAAGTCTTGTGATCAGAAAAGCTTGTGGAACACTGCTCTAAAGTCTAGAGCAATCATTGGAGCACCGGATGAGAGCCTCTTATGAAAGGTGAAAATGTTGTAGGACAGGGATTCAAGGAAGAGAAAGGAGATATTGCCATGCACAAGAATATTTGGGGAAAGCATCCAATCAGCTGCTGGGAGGTCTAATGTTCTTTGAAGCACACATAGCGTGGACAATTAGAAGGGGGGATTGTTGGCATTCTAGGAAAGAGTGCTGAGCCAAGTTTCAGAAGTAGGCAGCACAGAATGAGGTGCTTAATATGAAGACTGCATTTTGGATTGGCATGCAGAAGGCTGTTGAACAAATAGTCTGAAGAAAGATTTTTCAGTACTTTGGAAGCCAGGGGGAGGTTTAGACTGAGCCCTGAATAACAACAGAACTTAGAGGTGAGGTAGAAGAAAGAAATCCAAGAAAGGAGTTTGAGGAAGTTCCTCCTCCTATCTAGGAGGAAAATGTAGAGGAAGGAATTTCAAGAAGGTGGGTCAACTATTTGGAATGCTGCTGAAGTGTTAAGTGGGAGGAGGATTAGAGGGTCTTCCTCAGGTTCAAGAGCACAAAGGTCACTGGAGATGCAGAAACACAGCTGCCTAATGGATCCTGAGCCATTCCCCACTTTTTCTTTCTGGACACACAACCAGACTACCTTTCAGCCTTTTGCAGTTTGGTTGTGGTCAAAGTGAATAGGAGTTCTTGGGCAACTTTTGCCTCATTTACTTAAAAGAAAACTCCTAGCCTTGAATGTCCACTTTTCACACTGCCTGAAATGCAATGACTAACCTGACTTTCAGAGAAGGCAATGGCACCCCACTCCAGTACTCTTGCCTGGAAAATCCCATGGATGGAGGAGCCTGGTAGGCTGTAGTCCATGGGGTCGCTAAGAGTCGGACACGACTGAGCGACTTCCCTTTCACTTTTCACTTTCATGCATTGAAGAAGGAAATGGCAACCCACTCCAGTGTTCTTGCCTGGAGAATCCCAAGGACGGGGGAGCCTGGTGGGCTTCCATCTCTGGGGTCACACAGAGTCGGACACAACTGAAGCGACTTAGCAGCAGCAGCAGCAGCAGCAACAGCAACAACCTGACTTTGGAAGGTAGAAGTTGAGGATGACAGAGCCACTGTCATGGTGCAAAGGTATCCACTAGCTCTCACAGTCACCTCAACAGTGTGATTGATGTAGGAGAGAAATACAGTTCTTTGTTCTTTAAGACACACTGTTGACTCTCTTATTACAGCAGTTTAGCCTGCTATCCTAATAGAAAATTGGCACCCAGCACAGGGTGGGTGTGGTACCACTAAAACAAAGAATTAAAATTCTGTTGCATTGGCTTAAGAGGCTGGTTGCAAGTACTCAAAACAGACATCACTGTCTGGAAAGCTGATGACCCTTATATATCACAGTAAAACATTTAGTAGAAGAACCACCTGCAATAGTTTGGAAGGCAGCATCCCTAAGGAGCTAACAGCTCTAGAAGAAGGGGTGGTAAAGAGCCAGAAGATGGATTTCAGTTGCCTACTTCTCAAAGAGGGATTCACCAAGAAGCTATTAAAGCTTAAGGGCCCCTCACTGGATGCACCGCTTCCATGGGCCTGGAGCAACATGTTCACAAGGGCCTAAGACAGTACTTGTGCGCGCTCAGTCATGTGCAACTCTTTGTGAACCCACGGACTGTAGCCCGCCAGGCTCCTCTGTCCATGGGACTTCCTAGACAAGAATACTGGAGTGGGTTGCTATGCCCTCCTCCAGGGGATCCTCCCATCCCAGAGATCAAACCCAGGTCCTCTGCATCTCCTGCGTTTGGCAGGCAGATTCTTTACCAGTGAGTCACCTGGGAAGCCCCTCTTCACAAAGGTTTATGTTTTGTCAATTTTTCCAAATTAAGATTTTTTAATCCTAATCAGTTAAGACAATTCTGTTTCTACTCCAGCTTCCGCTGTGTCACATGTTCCCTCATGGGAGATGATGAAGTAACGGCCGCATTTTAGTTGATGGTACATTAACTTGGGCTAAAGTGAAACATAATTACATGGTTTGCTGGTACTTTCACATATGGGCAGGTTATTGCTAGCCATCCCAGAGTAAGAACAGCTTCTAAAAATATCACTGCTGCTTGGTGGGCTATCTTACGGAGAATATGGCAGGAAGACTTGGCATTACTTTAACAGTGAATGCCTCCTACAGTACCCAACATCACATGTATGTAGACAGTGGAGAAAAAAAAAATAGATGAGGTGGTTGAAGCCAGAAGCTAGTGTGTGGGAGACTCTTCCAATCATTACACAGGTCTAATTGTAAACACAATACAGCTCTGTTTGGTATGGAAAATTTAGCACATTTAAAATATGTGTGTTATTCTGTGTGTGTGTGTGTATATATATATATATTATATACAAATTAAAAGTTTAAATATTTTAAGCAGGAAATTTGTTTCTTATCAAGGCCTAATCAAAGCTGAAGTTCTTTTATGCTAGAAATATACTCACTAATGGGTACCAAGTCACTTTAGTCGTGTTCAACTCTGTGCGACCCCATGGGCTGTACCCTGCCAGGCTCCTCTGTTCATGGGATTCTCCAGGAAAGAATACTGGAGTGGGTTGCCAGGCCCTCCTCCAGGGGAATCTTCCCAATCCAGGGAGTGAACCCAGGTCTGTTACGTCTCCTGCATGGCAGGTGGTTTCTTTACCACTAGAGCCACCTGGGAAGCCCCTACTCACTAATATATGAGGTACCATTTCACGCCAGTCAGAATGGCTGCGATCCAAAAGTCTACAAGCAATAAATGCTGGAGAGGTGTGGAGAAAAGGGGACTCTCTTACACTGCTGGTGGGAATGCAAACTAGTACAGCCACTATGGAGAACAGTGTGGAGATTCCTTAAAAAACTGGAAATAGAACTGCCTTATGATCCAGCAATCCCACTGCTGGGCATACACACTGAGGAAACCAGAAGGGAAAGAGATACGTGTACCCCAATGTTCATCGCAGCACTGTTTATAATAGCCAGGACATGGAAGCAACCTAGATGACCATCAGCAGATGAATGGATAAGAAAGCTGTGGTACATATACACAATGGAGTATTACTCAGCCATTAAAAAGAATACATTTGAATCAGTTCTAATGAGGTGGATGAAACTGGAACCTATTATACAGAGTGAAGTAAGCCAGAAAGAAAAACACCAATACAGTATACTAATGCATATATATGGAATTTAGAAAGATGGTAACAATAACCCTGTGTATGAGACAGCAAAAGAGACACCGATGTATAGATCAGTCTTATGGACTCTGTGGGAGAGGGAGAGGGTCGGGAGATTTGGGAGAATAGCATTGAAACATGTATAATATCATGTATGAAACGAGTCGCCAGTCCAGGTCCGATGCACGGTACTGGATGCTTGGGGCTGGTGCACTGGAACGACCCAGAGGGAGGGTAGGGGAGGGAGGAGGGTTCAGGATGGGGAACTCGGGTATACCTGTGGTGGATTCATTTCGATATTTGGCAAAACAAATACAATATTGTAAAGTTTAAAAATAAAATAAAATTTAAAAAATAATAATAAATAAATGGACCACACAGTTTTCACCTTTTTCACTTGGAACCCATTTCATGACCATGAAAACACACTATTCAGGTCTTCTGGTGCAGAAATCACAATTGGTTGACAGCCCCAACTGCTGTTCCATCGGTTCTACCACTGCATTCACCAGCCGATGAGCAAGCATGGCAGGGGTGCTCAGGGTACCAGGGCTCCCTATCCTGGGAAAGGCAGGACTCCTCCACTTGCTGACTGTGGCCTGACGATGCCCCATTAGCCAGGACAAACTGCACTATAGTCCAAGGCCCTTCTTCTTGTCCTTCCCCTCCTTTTCCTTCCTATCCTCTCTCCTTCCACAGATGCCAAACCCACAGCATGGTCTGAAGGCTCTCCCTGCCTTCTCCCTCCCCCATAAATCTCATGTAAATTTCATCTTAGCATCTGCTTCCTGGTGGACTTGAACTAAGGCAAGTGTCATGAGAATGGTCCAAAAAACAGGCAGGAAGGAGAAGATTTGGGGGGCTGATTTACCTACCACCCAGCACAGCATCCACTCCAGTATTCTTGCCTAGAGAATCCCCATGGATAGAGGAGTCTGACAGGCTACAGAGCATGGGGTCACACAGAGTCAGACACAACTGAAACGACTTAGCATTGCACGCACAGCAGGCAATGAGTGTAACATCCCAAATGATAAAGTGAGGCACCCTGGCCCAAGGTGGCAGCTCAGTTGTTAAAGATTTTAGTGATGACGACCTGGGGAAATGTTTTCCTCTGAAGGAGGAAAACAAACGTGCAGGGCAGTGAATCAGCCAGACATGGAATCTGACAGAGCACAACATACATGCCAGAGGCGCTGCTCACGGGGCAGGATGAGAGTGGGCCCACAGCCACGGGGTTCAGCGGTCTGTAAGGTGCCATCATCCAGACGGAGCCAGCCTCATGGAACAGTGGAATAACCTTTCCAGGTAATTCAATGCCAGCTCTAAGACTTTCCTCTGGAAGGGTTAGGTACTGCTCTCCAGGAGATATCATATGTACTTAATCAAAGAGCCTGCTATGTCCCCATGAGGAAGAAGACGTGATCCTAGAAACCAAGGGGTGGAAGCATAATGACCCCACCTACCATGCGTCCCATGACCCAACTGAAAATCATCTGGTATTTTATTCGACAAAAGGAAGCTCTGGACGATTACAACCTGCTGTTGAACCGCCACTGTCAGGCTTAGGACGACACTCCTGTTGTGGAGGTGAGGACCGAGGGATGTGAGTGTGACTTATGTCCCTTATGTTAATATACCTGCGTGTACGTCACGTAAGGCTCATTCCTTTCATAGGAGTCATGTTTTGCACAGCGATATCTTTCCAGCTTGCCCCAAAGATGGACTGTTCTAGACACAGAGGCTGTCATGGGCTGAACTGCCACCCCTCCAAAATTCACACGTTGAAGTCCCAAACCCTCAGTACCTCCGAATGGGGCTGCGTTTGGAAACAGGGCCTTTAAAAAGGTGGGTAAGTTAAAATGAGGCTGTTAGAGTGGGTCCTAACCCCACTGACTTTATAAGAGGAGGCAATTAGAATACCGACACACAGAGGGGGGACTGGGTGAGGACATAGGAGAAGACGCCATCTACAAGGCAAGAGGAGAGGTCTCGTCAGAAACCAACCTTGCCAACACCTTGATCTTAGACTCCAACACTGAGAGAAACTTGATTTCTGTTCTTTAAGCTACCTAGTCTGTAGGACTTTGTTATGGCACCCTGAGCACACTAATGTATGTGCTTACCTAGATTTTTCTGTAAAGAAACTAAATGTAATCACAAGGTCTACCTCCTATAAGGTTATTCAAGGCTTACTTTTTTTTTTGGCCGCACTGCATGGCATATGGAATTTTAGTTTTCCAACCAAGGATCAATCCTGTGCCCTCTGCAATGGAAGCATAGAGTCTTAACCACTAGACTTCCAGGAAAGTTCCAAGACTTGCATTTTAAGGAAAACCTATATTTTCAAAGATTTGGACAAGAAACCCAAATCCATTTTCCTTTTTGAAAAATATTTACACAATATATTGATACAGTAAATTATGTCATTTTAATTGCAATTTGCACAGATATTTGAACACTACAAATGCCTGATCTGGACATATATGAAGGGTATTTTCTTTTGTCATCTATAACTTTATACATTCAACAATAGAAGTAAAACTCAAACTTACTAGAATGTGAAAGTGATAAAGATAATTGATTAAATCAATAGGAATTATTTTGACATAAAGCAAATCATAACCAAAAACTTTTCAGATCACGCCAAAAACCATAATGCGTTGAGAATTACAGATCCATTTGTATGTCTCCTTTGGGAAACTGTCTATTCAGCTTCTCTGCCCATTTTTAAATATGGTTGTTGGGGTGGAGGTTGTTGTTGAGTTGGATGAGTTCTTTATATATTTTGGATATTCACCCTTTATCAGATATTTTGCCAAAGACATACAGATAGCCAACAGGCACATGAAAAGACGTTCAACATCACTAATTATTAGGGAAATGCAAATTGAAACCACAATGAGATGTCACCTCATGCCTATTAGAATGGATATTATCAAAAAAGCAAGAAATACTAAGTGATGGCAAGGATATGGAGAACAGAGAATCTTCCTACACTGTTGGTGGGAATGTAACTTGGTACAGCTGCCATGAAAAACAGTATGAAGATTTCTCTAAAAATTAAGAAGAGAATGACTATATGATCTGGCTATCCCATTTACAGGTATTTGTTCCAAAGAATACAAAAACACTAATTCAAAAAAAGATATGTACCTCTGTGTTCATTGCAGCATTATTTACAAAATGCAGCCAAGACATGGAAACAACCAAAGTGCCCATTAATAAGTGGATAAAGAAGATAAGATATTCATATTTAATATGTATATTATAAAAGATACATTATATATGGGCTTCCCAAGTGGTACTAGCGGTAAAGAATCTGTCTGCCAATGCAGAGACACAAGAGTTGCAGATTCAATCCCTGGGTTGGGAAGATCCCCTGAAGTAAGATATGGCAACTCATTCCAGGATTCTTGCCTGGAAAATTCCATGGACAGAGGAGCCTGGGGGCTACAGTCTGTGAAGCTGCGAAGAATTGAATACAAATAAGCAACTAAGCATATTATATATGCACACACAGTGGAATATTACTCAGCCTTTAAAAAAGAATGAAATCCTGCCATTTGTAACAATACGGATAGAGCTTCAGTCTATTAGGCTAAAGTGAAATAAGTCAGATAGAGGGAGACAAATACCATATTATTTCACTCATATATAGAGTATAAAAACAAACAAACTAAATGAACAACCAAACAAAAACTAGACACATAGATACAGAGAACAGAGTAGTAGTTACCAGAGGATAAGTGTTGGCAGGAGACCAAAATGGATAATGGGAATCAACTGTATGGTGACAAGTGGAAACTAAATTTTTGGTGGTGAGTACACCATAGGGTATACAGCAGTAGAAACATAATGTTATGCACATGAAATGTTACCTCAATAAAAAATAAATTTAAAAAAAATTTAAAGAAAGAAAAATAGATCCATCTCAAACAAATAATGAATAAGTTCTTTGATTATTTGGTAACACAATTAATGATATATACAAATACATGGGAAAAATATAAACTGCTGCTGATTTAACAAAATTCTGATTCCATCCAAGACACTACTAGAAAATTTGTATTGCTCTGCCTAAACAAGTAATCACTTTTCAGTGACAAACTACCTACTGAGTGCTGTCAATTCAAAGATTATTTAAAAGTTGACCTGCACTAGAAATCTTGAACTACTCTGCTATCTTATAGCCCATACATGAAAGAAACCAGATTGAGGTTTTCCCTCAATAATCATGAAAATAATCAATAAAGTCATCAAAAAAGAGATGCGACCATATTGATAAATGAAAAGAAACATAAAATCCACATACCCTTAGAAATTAACAGACTATTAAATCATAGTTGAAAAATAAAAATTTAAATTTAAAACACTTAGAAATGAATAAAGCTTGAACATATAACTTGCAGAGTGAGGTGCAATTGGCACTTCCAATGAGGGAGTGTGGTAGAAACGAACAGAGATTGAAAATGAATGTGTTAAATGTCCATCTAACAAGTTAGAGAAAACAGGATAAGTCTGCAGGAAGAAGATAACAACGACAAGAGCAGAAATGAACAAAACAGAAAAAAATTACGAAAGAGAAAAATCAATAGAACCAAAGTTGGTTCTTTAAAAATATTTACTAAAAGGTCAATCTCTCATAAAAGTGATCAAGGAAGAGAAGGCGAGAGACAGCATGATTAATGCTAGCACTGAAAAGGGATGCATCATTTATCTCTGTTGTATCCATGGTTATAATATTAACAGAACCATGAACAAACATATTAATATAAATTGAAAATAAATACAAAATGCAGAAATCCTTAGAAAATATATCCCAAATGTAACTCAGAATAAGTATCTACTATATATGCAATAGGCAAATGCTACCAGATTTTATGAAATGAGTAATTCTAATCTCATACAAGCTTAGAAATGTAAAAAGGGGGAAAACTCAGGAATATATTCTCTGGGGCATTTTTAACTTTGATACTAAAACTCAAAAAGATTGGTACAAGAAAATTATAGGTCAATCTATTTGGGGAACATGATGCAAAAATTTTAAATAAAACATTAGCAAAATGAATCTCACATGTACAGAAAAACAAAATATACCATGACCAAGTTGCATGTTTATCCCAAGATTGAAAGACTGCTTTAATATTAGAAAATCTATATATGTCAGTTACCACATAAAATAAAGGAGAAAAACAGTGTGATCATCTCAA
Organism: Bos mutus; assembly: GCF_027580195.1. NCBI lineage: Eukaryota > Metazoa > Chordata > Mammalia > Artiodactyla > Bovidae > Bos > Bos mutus. Next base: position 59,566,863 of record NC_091633.1, read on the forward strand.
CAGATGTAGAATAAAAATTGCGTAACTTATTTTTGATAAAAATCCCTAACAAATTAGAAACAGAAGAGAATTTTCTCAACCTAATAAAGGACAGCTACCAAAAACTTATATAAACTATCATTTTAAGTGTGGAACATTGAAAATATTCCCTTTAAAAGTGGGAACAACACAAAAAGTTCCACTGATAGTAAACACTGCGATAGATATCCAAGCCAGTGAAATAAAGAAATGAGATACAAGGAATGGAAAGGAAGAAAAACAGTGATTTTTCACAAATGCTGTATATATAGACATAGAAAACCCCAAAAAACCTATAGATAACTTATTGGAACTATGAGTTTGATGAGGTAGCTGGCCAAAGATCAATACACAAAAATCAACTGCATTTATATATGCCAGTCCACAAAGAGTAAATGGACTCCAAATACCCATTGAAAATGGCACCAACAATGGCTGGTTTTATGTGGCCCAGATTTCATGAAATGTATCCAAAGATTATTCCAAATTTAATCAAAATACCTGCAATTCAAGACACTCACTCAGTGTCCAGGAATGAATGAATGAATGGATAAAGAAAATGTGGTGTATTTATACAATGGAATCTTATTCAGCCTTGAAGAAAAAGGAAGTCTTGCCATTTATGACAACATGGACAAACCTTTAGGATAGTATGCTAGGCGAAATAAGACGAAGACAAGTACCGCACGGAATCACTTGTATGTGGAATCTGAAAGAAACTAAAAAACGAACTCACAAATACAGAGAAGATACTGGTGGAGGTGGGGAGTGGGCAAAATGGGTGACGGTGGTCAAAAGGCACACAGCCTCACTTGCTTTTAAAGGACAAAAATAGGCTATCTTTCAAAATTGAGGTCCTGGGAATATAATGTACAGTACAGTGACTATAGTTAATAGTGTATTGTGTATCTGAAAGTTGCTGAGAGTAAATCTTAAAAGTGCTCATCATAAGAAAAAAATTGTAATCATGTGAACTGTGATGGTCATTTTGCAATACATGCAAATATTGAAGCATGTTGTACACATCAAACTAGTGTAATTTTATCCGTCAATTATATCTCAATATAAAGAAAGAAATTCAACAGAAGTTCCAGTGGGTTCTTTCTTGAAGCCCTTCAAGACAATCACTGCTGCTGCTGCTGCTAAGTCGCTTCAGTCGTGTCTGACTCTGTGTGACCCCATAGATGGCAGCCCACCAGGCTCCCCCATCCCTGGGATTCTCCAGGCAAGAACACTGGAGTGGGTTGCCATTTCCTTCTCCAGTGCATGAAAGTGAAAAGTGAAAGTGAAGTCCCTCAGTCGTGTCGGACCCTCAGCGACCCCATGGACTGCAGCCTTCCAGGCTCTTCCGTCCATGGGATTTTCCAGGCAAGAGTACTGGAGTGGGGTGCCATTGCCTTCTCTGAAGACAATCACTAGAAACTTCCAACACAGAGAACCTGACTTTTACGGTAAGAAGACGGCAGTTTATAGTTAACCGACGGTGGGGATACACAAAAATGGCAGGTGTTTCCTCCTTCTTCAAAACAGACTGCAGGTGATTTGGTTCGAAATCACTGATGATTTTAGCCTGAGAACAACTTCCAGACATTGTCTTACCTATTTCCTCTGGTTACACATATACATATAAGAACTGAGAACCAAGCTGTTAGCCAAGTAAAATGACTTGTCCAACGTGATGTAAAGTGTTACAGAATTGCCACTGGCAATTTCTTAATGCCCAGTCTTGAGGACTTTCCAGTAAGTCAGAGGAAAAACTTTTTTGTTTTCACTAATCCCCTGTACCCTGGTAAATCATAGGGTACTCCCAACAAACAAACAGAATTGACCCAAAAACTTCTTTCAGAGAAGAGCCAAGAAAATGTGAATACGATTTGGGGTTAAAGAAGAGTTTAACTGGAATGAGAGGATTCATTGAAGAGACATGAGGGAGAAGGCATAGCATGGTTCTCAATTCATGGTCTGGGGACCTGGAACACTTTTCATAGAGTCTGTGAGGTCAAAGCCATTTCCCATTTATACTGAGATGTGGTTTCCCTGTTCACTCTCCTTCTCTCTAAGCATACAATGGAATTTTCCAGGGGCTACATGACCTGTGATATCACAACAGACTCAGTGCAGAAGCAGATAGGAGAATATAGCTGTTTTCTACTAAATCAGACACTGGAGAGATTTACAAAAATGTGAAATGATGCCCGTCTCCTCACTAATTTTTTTGAAAAATAGTTATCTTTTCATAAAATGTGTTAAGATTATATCAACATACATTTGTTATTGTTATTTTTAAATATATAAGTAAAAATATCTTGGAAATTTCTTCGGTCTTAACTTCCAATACAGTAAATGGTGACAGATGTTACCTGTCTAAATGAAGGCTCTTTGAGGTTCTCAGGAACTTTTAAGAGGGAAAAGGGATCCTGAAACAAAAATGTTTGAAATCACTGTTCTAGACTTCTAAAACTATGCTGAAGAATTTATCTCTCACTCACAGGGAGTGGCTTGTCACTGGAGGGTTTTGATCAGGGAAGCGCAAGGTCAGAGGCAGGCTTTTGGGAAGACTTATCTGACTTACTTGTGGGTAGATGGACAACGAAGGGGGGTTGAAGATACAACTATTAAGAGGCCATAAAAATGCAGTTGAAAATCAGTGACACGGTGGGACTAGACAGAAGTAGGCAAAAGGATACAGTAGTAGGATTCAGGAGTGAGGCAACCGATGGGACTCTAGGGGTACTGCAGGGAAACTGATGGATGTGTTCCCGAGTTGACCAAGATTGTGGTGGCATCCTTAACGGAAGCAGGGAAACAGGGAAGTAGATGTGTTTCTCGGTGTTGCGTTTATGCTCTGACATGTTCACCTCGAGGCAAAACTGTAACTCTGATGAGCAGATAGCTGGAAACATGGAAAAGAAATTTGAGAGAGGTTCATTCACATTGGACATGTGGAGTTGAGTGGGTTTGAAATGACGAAGACATTCCCCAGCGAGATATGGGGGGAGATAAAGATGGGGAGCAAAAAAACCCAGAGGGGCAGCAGTAGAGTGGTGAGGGAAGCTTGGATCCTAAAGGCAGAGAAGAAGTTGGACTTTGCAATGTCTCAGAAGACAGGAAGGAACACTTCTAAAAGAGAGTAAATGGCACCCAGAAGTCCATAGGGTTGAGGGGCTAAGAGAACTAGAAGACCCCCAGGAGGAGGGCATGGCAACCCACTCCAGTATTCTTGCCTGGAGAATCCCCAAGGACAGAGGAGCCCAGCAATCTGTAGTCTTTGGGGTCGTAGAGAGTTGAGCACGACTGAAGTGACTTAGCATACACGCACAGGAAATTTGACATGTAATTTTATTGGAGAGGTGGCTGTGAGTCAGACCACAAGGGACAGAGGAATGAGTATAGGTCGAGAAAGCCTAAGAAGTATGCCAGCAAGAGAAAAGAGAGAAGGTGGTAGCCTGCTCAGAGAATGGAAAAGCTCTCTGAGGATGAAGATATTCAGAGAAAAGAGCAGAGGTACCAAATAAATTCTCTCTTTGGATTCAGTAAGAGGATGTCTGAAAAAAAGGGAAAAGACTGATTAGTATGGTAGAAAATGAGTGGACAGAATGTGAAAGAAAAAAAAAGAATGTATGACAGTGTTAAAGGTAGCAGAAATGTAGGGCCACCTGAACTGGGAGAGATGAGTGCATGCCAGGATTCTATGCCTGCCAACAAGACAACACACAAAAAGGTTCTACTTTCAGCAAACTCCCGGAGCTTTGGCAACAGTGAACATTCAACTCAGTTTCCTCTGAAAAGTAGAACTTGGGGAGATCTTATTTTTGCATATTCTTCTTTATAACTGGAAAGTCATCAATTTTTTGATCAGGAGTTTGTATTTCTTTTATAATTAAAAACATTCATAGTTTTTAACACTATGTCAAGGCCACAGTTTTATTTTTAATTTTTTTTAAGGCTGCACTGCTCAGCATTCAACTTCCCTGGTGGCTCAGATGGTAAAGCATCTGCCTACCATGCGGGAGACCCGGGTTCGATCCCTGAGTTGGGAAGATCCTCTGGAGAAGGAAATGGCAACCCACTCCAGTACTCTTGCCTGAAAAATCCCATGGATGGAGGAACATGGTAGGCTACAGTCCATGGGGTCACAAAGAGTCGGACACAACTGAGTGACTTCACGATCATTCACAATCTTAGTTGTGAATCAAGAATCAAACCCATGCCCCCTACATTAGGAGCATGAAGTCTTAGCCACTGGATGGCCAGGGAAGCACCAGGGCCACGGTTTTAAACAATCTATTCCTCAGGAATAGGAAGGAAATATTATTACTTACTACTCTATATATTACTTATTGCTCTCTCTATATATTCTTACTTATTACTGTATATATTTATACTTTAGAATTTCAAATGTGCATGAAATTAAAACATTTTAAGACTTTCAAAATACTGTCACAAAGAGGAGAAACAAATAGTTGATGTTGCATTCTCTGATGTTCACCATTCAGTGCCAGGCACAAGGATATAAAGTCCTTGCCCTTGGAGTGTAAAGAGATGGGACATAATGCAAAATAGCTTCTAAGTGCTAACCCAATGTACAAAGTAAAAATGTCATGGCACAAGTTATAAGGCCATTGGGACTGATAAGAAACAAAGTAATTCAATACTTTCTAGAGCAGTGTCAGTGGGCTTCTGGGGACACCAGGTTTTAGAAATTAAGGAAAGACTGAATGATGGTAAAAAGAAGGCATCAAGTGTAAACCACTCACCTGAAATCATGGCTGGGACAAAAAGCACTTTATAGTAAAGTGCTTAGGAGTCCATGCTCTAAAGTCATTAACACGTGGGTATGAATCCTGGCTATCTCTTCACATTGTGTAGTCTTGGGCAAATCACTTAATCTTAAAAGGGGATAACTGTAATATTTGCTACATAAAAGTTTCATGAGAATTAACTGTGAAGCTACATGTAAAACATTTAGTTGGGTACCTGGCCTATTGTCAGTGTTCAATAAATACTTGTTATTTTTACTTGTCAAGTTGCATTTATGTCTGTTATAAAATACAAATGTAGCAAACATGGGCCTCCATAAATTCAATTAATATTTACAGTCTACTCCTAGTTGTTTATGCTAATATAAAATAACATAGCATGAAAATAAAAATTCATTACAATAAATGCTTGAGAACACCATGCCTGCAGATACACCACAAAATGTATGAGATATTATCCCTGCCTTAAACACTAATTTGCAAACAAGATTTTAAAAGATATGTAATGATACAGGTCAGCTTATGCCGTGTTTCAAATGCGTGATTTGGATCAAAGTGGTTCTGGAGTTTGAGGGTTAAAGAAATCACTGAGCACAGAAAGAATTAGGAAAGATGTTTCAGGGATAAGATTTGAATTGATCTGAAGACTAGGTAGGACTCATGAACGTCAAGAAAGGAAAAGGGCATCCTGGGGAGGGAAAATGTGATAAACAGAGCTAGAAACAAAAAAAACGCACCTCATCTAAATGAACATGGTGTCCTGGACTGTATCCTAGGAGAGCCAAAGGACATCAGCAGGAAAATGGGTGTTAGTTAAGAGTAATATATTGATGTTGTTTTGTTAATTTGGGAAATGGCACAGTATAATGTAAGATGTCAACATTTAGAGAAATGAGGTGGGGAGTACAGTCTATTCATCAGTATCCCAGGAGACTGGTTCCAGAACAGTATTCCTGGGGATACCAAAATCTGGGGATGCTCAAGTCCCCTATATAAAATAATGTAATATTTGCCTAGAACATAGGTACAGCCTCCTGTACACTTTAAATCACCTCTAGGTTATTTGTAATACCTAAGCCAATGGAAGTACTATGTAATTACAACTGATGGCTTGTGAGAAGTTCAAGTTTTGCTTTGGGGAATTTTTTGGAATTGTTTTAAAAAGTATTTCCATTCATAGTGGTTGAATCTACAGTTGTAAAACACCCAGATTCAATGGGTGAACCATATGTAGAAACTCTCTCTACCATCTCTGCCGCTTCTCTATAAATCTAAAATTACTCCAAATTAAAGCTTATCTTTAAAAATGAGTTCATGGAAAAGTAAACAAATATAACCAAAGCTTAGAATTTGGTTAGGAAAATACTGGTGAATGAAAATGAATGGATGGAATAAGGGACCAAATAGTAGACGACTATGCAAGTCTGGCTAGAGATTTTGGACTTCTGCAGTCCTTGTAACGTCACTGAATGTAGAAGGATGGTCATGTGTTTGAAGGAGAAAGGAGCAGAGCCAGCCTTGAAATGGGTGCTCTGTCCCCACAGAGGCTTGAATGTCATCGTTATTAGTTTGTACTTGTTCAATCCCACACTCCCTGAAAAACAAATAACACACATTTTCGCTTTCATATTTAACCCGGTTATTAAAATCCTAATGCTGGGTTAAATGGAACCAGAACTCACAGAACCTTTCAGAGTTCATAGAAGAAACTCTGAATCAAAACGGAACCAGGACATACAGATCCTTCTGGAGTCCATGGAACAAACTTTGAAAAAAATGGCACCAAGGTGTACAGATCCTTCTGGCAATCAACTGAACAAACTCTAATTAAATGGAACCGGAACTCACAGAACTTTCCAGGGTCCACTGAGCAAACTCAATTCAATCACAACTCACAGAATCTTCCAGAATCCACTGAGCCAACTCAGAATTAAATGGAACCAGAGCTCACACAACCTTCGGAAGCCCACTGAGCAAGCTCAGAATTCAACCTCACCAGAACACACAGAACCGCCCAGAATCCACCAAGCAAACTTTAAACAAGCAGAACTCACCTGGAAGCTCTGGGCTCGCAGAACCTTCGGCAGTCGGCCAGGCATCCCTCCGCACCGGCCGTGTGCTGCGCTGTCCTCACCAGTCCCGGCAGCCCGGCTGCTTTGACTCCTACGGCCCCCAGAGACAGCAGACACCGCACTGCTTTGCGTTGCTGCCTCTCACTGAAGCGGGGTTGGGGCTGAATGCTCCTCCTCCTTGTGGACCACGAGCCCACCCATTGGCACCACCTGGATCTTGTAAAAGTCTTGCATCCTAGGCCTTCTTCAGCAGATGGTTAAAGGATCTGCATTTGACAAGGTTTCTCAATTATCTGCAGCTACATAACAAACCACTCCAAAATGGAGATGCTAAACCAGTAAACATTTATGATCTCACACCTTTGCAGAGGGTCAGGGATCACCTTCACTGGAGGGCTCCTGCTGAGTGCTTCCTAAGGCTGCAGTGGTGGTGGTGTAGTTGCTCAGTCGTGCCTGCCTCTGGCGACCCTGTGGACGGTAGCCCGCCAGGCTACTGGGTCCCTGGAATTTTCCAGGCAAGAATACTGGCGTGGGTTGCCATTTTCTTCTCAGGAATCAGACAAAGGAATCCAACCTGGGTCTCCTGCATTGCAGGCAGATTCTTTACCAACTGAACTAGGAGGGGAGCCCCTGCAGTAGGACGTGGCCAAGGTTTTCCTTGGTGGCGGGGGAAAGTCCACTGGCCAGTTAATACTAGTGTGACCAGGGATGACAGCTCTTCATCATGGGGCCTCTCCACCCCACAGTACAACTTGAGTGTCCTGACAACATGGTGGCTGGGGTCCCACGGCAATGGTCCAAGAGGGAGCCAGGAGGACATCCCAGCGCCTCCGAGGTTGCCTGTGTCGTTACATAGGTCATGTGTAATGACATGAGCTGCCTCACTCAGCCTGGGAGGAACACCCAGGGCCGTGACTGCCGACCAGCAGACTCAATGGGGCCGACCTGAGGCTACCGACCCTGCCCAGTATAGGCTGGGAAGCACCAGCTTCACCCAGAGCTCACAGCCCTGATGCGTGGGGGCTGGGAAGGTTTTTGAGATTCCTTGGCGTTGGCAGGATGCGGGCCTCCTTCAGGGCAATGGGCTGCTCATGGTGTCCAGTCTGGAAAAGCCTCACCCAGCCCTTGTTGCAAATGCGAGAAGGATGAATGCATCGAGACTCACTGACCTGCTAATTGAACACCATGGTGGCTTGTGAGCACCACTGTCTTCCCAAGGACCCTAGGTGACTGGCTCTCCCACTGGCATCTCCATCCCTCTGCCTCCCATCAACACAATTTCTATGTTTACCGCTTTGGTGGGTGTGAAATGGATCTCATAGTTATCATGTGAATTCCCAAGATTAGTTACAAAGGCTTACTAGCCTTTGTGTGAAATGCCCATTTTTCTACTACAGGGTTTCTTTCTTGACCATTGACATCTTTTATATATTTTTGGATATTAATCTTTAACAGTTACATGTGTTACAAACAAATAACAATTCTGATCCTGGGGTAAACTACCAGAGGCTGAGGAGATGCAGATAACTGACTGACTCCTCCCCATCCCGACCTCCCAACCCTGATCATTCAAGCCTTCATGACTTGGCCTCACTCAATAGCCATAGTCTTGGAGCGGACTTTTTCTTTATGAAAAATTAGCATTGGAATGAGGTGCCACTTCTGCTGTATAGCCAAGAACAACCCCTTGGAGGATACTGCTTCCTTGTAGAGAAGGATTAAAAATCAACAAAGCCCTAAGTTATGAAAATGTGAGGCAAACAGGCAGTCCTGCCAGTGAAAGTTTATGCGTAGGTGTAGGTGTGTAAAATGACTGTGCTTGCTGCTTACCAACATTTGACTTTCTCCTTTAGGTGCAAGGAGAAGATCCCTTGTTGGGAGGAGTCAAGGTGGTCCCATCCAGAAGGAGTGAAGCCGGCTGTATGGGGAAGATTTATTTCAACACCTCAGGAGGCTGGGGCTGGGTTTTTTCCAACATGGCCCGCCTGGCACTGTGCTAAGCTTTAAGGGGAAATGGCTGGGCGTGTGACTGTGATCTTAAAGAGAAGTGTCCTCAGGGTTCAGGGGGACGCTACTGGGGTGATGGAAAGAACAGAGCTGAATCAATAGGAGTCTCTTAGCAAGCCTGAACTGGTTTCCTGCCATCAGAGTGTGCAGGACCACCTGTAACCTCACATGGCAGAGACCCAAGGCCTAGGCGTTTGCGGACTGGTCACGCTTCCTGGTTTTCTCTCTCTTCCTGGCTTCTTGCTGCAGAACCGATCTGCTTTGAACTAAGTTCTAGTGTCCCAACCCAAGTAGGGTGGTTGGGGGAGGCTTTGGGAAATAAGGAGACTTCCTGTCACTGAGGGCAGGAGGGTGCTCGAGCAATACACTGAATAAATAAAAGGTGAGGCGTTTATACTTCAAGCTAGTATGTGGGTCATTCCAGATACACTACTGACACGGATTTCTACCCAGTGAGTCATTTCCCTTACGGTCTTTCTCTAAGTTTCTTAAATGTATTCCCACAACACCTGCAGTTAAGCTCAGTGTTTCTGGGAATGTAAGAAGCAAAACACATCTCTGAGAAAAATGGACCCACAGGGTAATAATGAGGGCTTTGAGGACAGGAAATCTGCATGTGCTGGTCTGGTTCTTTATGTTTCTTCTTGCTCACCTCCCAGCAGGCTGCCTGTCTGAAGCCATCTGTAAGGACACTTGCAGGATCCTCTAGGTTAGCCATTCCATGAAAGCGGGAGTTCTGTGTTCCTTACTGACCTACAGGAGGGCCAGTTAGAAGCTCAGTAAATATTTATTAAAAAAGACTAATCTAGAGAGCTAAGGGACATGAGAGTATCTAAACACTACCATGCAGGATTGAAGATGAATGACGGTTCATTTCTGCCCATTGAAAACCCTATAGGGAGGGACCAGTTTCCTCGGAGAAGATTTGGTGCAAGGAAGGAACACATTAATATAGACACCCTGGGGAGAAAGCCTGTGTGATGGAGGGCTTCAGTCTAGGTCTCTCGGAGTTAAAATGAGCCAAAGAACATTTGCTTACTGACAAGTATCCATACCAAGAGGAAATAGAGAGCTTCAAAGAAAGGGAAGTAAACCTCAATATTCTGGGCCTGATGCCAGATATTCTAGCGCATGAAAGATGACAGACAAAGGAGACAACACCTCGAGACCTATTCCAGACTGTATATTTTCCTCCCTTTGTGGGTCAGCCGCTGTTGAGTAATGTGTGTCCAGGAAGTAATAGAGAATGTGAGGAAAGATGTTTTCTGCTGCGCTGTCTGTAATTCTAGGAGCCACACTGTCAGGAAGGCTTGAGGTCTAAGTCATGTTGTGATGTCTAGACTGTGTGAGAAGAAACAGGATGATGGTAAGATGTAGCTTATCCAAGGATGCTTGTGGCTGAACGTGTATTAATAGTTTGATCCCCCTCCCCCTAGAGTGACTGGAAAGATCAAGGCAGCCTCTGTGCTGTGCTGCGCTCAGTTGCTCAGTCGTGTACGACTCTTTGCAACCCCATGGACTGTAGCCCGCCCGGCCCCTCTGTCCATGGGATTTGCAAGGCAGGAATACTGGAGTGGGTTGCCATGCCCTCCTCCAGAGAATCTCCCCAACCCAGGGATTGGAACCCAGGTCTCCCACATTGCTGGTGGATTCTTTACTGTCTGAGCTACCAGGGAAGCCCCAAGGTAGCCTCTACTTACTGGGAAAGAAGAATATTTTATCTTTTTTGTTTTTTAATTGTTGCCAGGTTAGGAAACTCTATTGTTGCAGGTTTTCTGGGACTTTGTACCATGTTTTTCTCCTTAGGCTAATATAGAGAATGATCTAGTAAATCACCTGTATCTTGCTACTTGTTCAGGTTTCCCTGGTGGCTCAGAGTCAGACATGACTGAGTGATTAATACTAACTCTTGCTACTTGTAGCAGGGGAAGAGTTTTGGAAAACGTAGAATTTTGAAAAGGCACAGGGTTTATCTGATCTGAAAGGTTTATACCTAATTCAGGCAAAGTGGGGAGGCTTTCTGCAAAGATGAGAATTGCAAAGCATGGGAGTCTGAAAGACTGAAAGAGCTATGGGCTCTAACACATTTAGAAATTTTATTCCAGAGAAGGCAATGGCACCCCACTCCAGTAGTCTTGCCTGGAAAATTCCATGGACAGAGGAGCCTGGTGGGCTGCAGTCCATGGGGTCGCTAAGAGTCAGACACGACTGAGCGACTTCACTTTCACTTTTCACTTTCGTGCACTGGAGAGGAAATGGCAACCCACTCCAGTGTTCTTGCCTGGAGAATCCCATGGATGGAGGAGCCTGGTAGGCTGCCATCCATGGGGTCGCACAGAGTCGGACACGACTGAAGTGACTCAACAGCAGAAAATTTACTCGATACAGGCTGGGTTCTCACTACTGTAAAAGTAGAAGTAAGACTTAGCAGGCCACAATATTTTTACAGTTTACCTGCTTTTCCTTATTAGTGAAAGGACCATTTAAGAAAAGCAATTTTGGCAAAAGAATAAACTTGTAGTGAGGCTGTTTTACACAATTAGCATTATTGACGTTTAGGAAACTTAAGTAGAATAAAGTCAATAAAATTATAACAGGTATTCATCATATTCTTCAGTTTTGATTCAATGTATTCCTTTATTAAATAAATATTTCAGCATAAATAGTATATTGCTCACTTAAGAAAGGAAACCCAGAGCCCAAACATCTGAGTTTAAAATAACGCTTGGGGAGTTGCTTCCTTTGCAAACGTGTGCTGAGCGTCTGTGACGGGGCCGACCCTGTAGTGGGTCTCTTGAACACGTGGCTGAGCAACACCCAGGCACTTGCCTCGTGAGCAGCTCGCATAATCCAGGCAGGAGATGCTCACACAAAGGCAGTTCACAAAATAGGGGACACTGAGCTTGTGCCGAGTGCCAGCCAACACTATATGTAATTCCCACAATCTTACCATAGAAGGCCTATTAATCCATTTCCTAAATGACACAGTGTCAGCTCCTTGCCCAATCTCACAGGGCTAACCTGGCTCCAGAGCTCTTGAAGCTTTCCTCTGCTTATGTGTAATATATACAATGATGGGCCTGTAAGTGATGGACACACACACAGTATTATAAAAGCACAGAAGTAGTACTTTTGACTGGGTTGGTGGGAATAATGAGGGAAAGCTTCCTAGAGGAAGCCAGGCCAGAAGGAAATCCTAAAAGATGTATGAGTATTAATGTCACCAGCCAGGGTCCTCGGCCTTCCCCAATCGATAGAAATTGACTAGAGGCCAGACAAGAAATTCAGGCAAGGCTTTACTGGGGCCCCTGCTGCAGCAAGTGTGAACTCAGACAGCAGGGTCCCTTGCTTGCTTGCTCCCTGAGGGGCCTGAGCTTGTTCCTTATATGGGGTGAGGGTGAGCGTGTGCCGGGCATTGGGCTGCAGGCGAGCTTAAGGTGTCTTGCCCACCCCTCTGGTGCTGTCGAGAGCAGGCGACGATGTGCAGTACCCTGCCTTTACTCCTGGCTCCTCAAAGGTGCAGTTAGGTTTTTGGTCTCTTTGTATCTTTTAGGTCAAGAATTTGCTCCAACTATGCATGTACGCAATTGTTTTTCTTCTCATACAGTTTCTTTGTATTTTGTTGCTCAAGGAGTGGTGTGTCCAGGAGCAAGCATTGCAGCACAGCAGCCCAGGGCCCCAGGGCCCAGCCTGTCTCATTAAGCTGATGGTTGAGGGGAGGTGGGCAGGAACAGGTGCTGGAGAGCCCTGTGAACCTTCCCGTGGAGCTTGGACTTCTCCCTGTATTCAGGGAGAGTCTACCGAAAGGTTTTAAGCTGAGAAACAACATGGCCAGACTTATGTTTTAGATCCATTTCTCTGATGGCTTTTCAGAGCAGTGGATCTCAGAATTAAGCATTTCCCTGAGGGCTTTTGGGTTTCCCTGGTGGCTCAGCTGGTAAAGAATCTGCCTGCGATGCGAGAGACCTGGGTTCGATCCCTGGGTTCAATCCCTGGGTTGGGAAGGTCCCCTGGAGAAGGAAACGGCTACCCACTCCAGTATTCTGGCCTGGAGAATTTCAGGGACTGTAGAGTCCATGGGGGTCCCAAAGAGACATGACTGAGCGACTTTCACTTTCACAGAGGGCTTTTAAAACAGAGGGCTGGGCCCCATTTCCTGAGTTCTCATCCAGTCACCTTGGTGTGAGGCCTGAGAACTTGCATTCCTAACCAGCGATACTGCTGTGGCTGCAGGAGCCACACTTGGAACCTCCACTATTGTGCAGGATGTATTTGAAGGGGGTGAGGCTGGAGAGCATTTAGGAGGCTAATATCAGTAATTTAGGAAAGAGAAAAGGAACATCTAAAACCTAGAACTAGAATATAAGCTCTATGAGAACAGGAATTTTGTCTCTCTTATTTAATTCTGTATTTCCACCATCTAGATTACTGTCTGAAAGTGAAGTGCTAGTCGCTCAGGCGTGTTCGACTCTTTGTGATCCCAGGTACTGTAGCCCACCAGGCTCCTCTGTTCATGGGATTCTCCAGGGAAGAATACCGGAAGGGGTTGCCATTGCCTTTCCTAAGGGATCTTCCCGACCCAAGGATCAAAACCGGGCTCCTACATTGCAGGCAGATTCTTTACCACCTGAGCCAACACAGAAGCCTCGATTACTGTCTAGCACATAGGAAGTGTTCAATAGGCGTTCACAGAAAAAAAGATAGAGTTCCAGGTTCCTAAGCTGGATGATTGTGAGTGATGCCATGAATAGTGGTAGATACTACAGGATGAAGGACAGCTTTGGGATGAAGATGGTGATATGTTTTGGATATGTTGCATCTGAAGAATGAGTGAGAGTTCCAGGGGAATATAATCATATGACAGTTGGGTGTGAGAATCTAAAGCCCAGAGCGTGAGAGGTCTGGGACAGAGATACCCGTTTGGACCCCAGTGGCAAGAGGATAGCTGGTAGTTAGAGCCAGGAGATTGGTCAATGAACTTGCTCGAGTGGAGCAGTTGGAGTGAGAAGAGCCAAGAGTTAAGAGTGAAGCACCACAATTTACGGAACAAGTACAGAAGAAGGAAGACAAGGGAGGTGGTCAGAGAGGCAGGAGAGAGCTAGGGGAGTGCAGTCATGGGAGTCAGGGGTTTTAATTATTTCCTTTACTTTTTATTATATAAAATTCCACACATAAAAAAGAGTGGAAAGAGTAATATGATTTCCCATAGAGCCCTCAACAATGGTCAACTCACAACCAATCTTATTTTACTTATATTTCTACCCGCTTCCTCCTGCCAACTAAATCGTAGTATTTTTTAAACAAAAAACACACATCATATTGGTTCATTAGCAAATATTTCAGTACATGTCTCTAAAAGGTAAGCTCTCTTTGCACAAACAGCACCATTATGTTAATTCAACTGGTCCTCTATTGAGTGGATATTTGGGTTGTTTCCAGTCTTTTACAAAGTTTTTGAGAATGAAGGACTGACTTGTAGTGCCCGGTGAATCTGAGCCGTCTAATGGAAGACATTAAAGAATTCACTGGATTTTGCAATACAAAGGTCACCTTAACCAGGGCTAAGGTGGGCATACACAAACTACCCAGCAGTATGCAGTACCGAGCTTGGTAAGGGTGACATCATGGTGCAAACGGAAATCAGAACACAGTGGGTCACTGGGTGACTGTAAGAAAATGGAGACGTCGGGACGTACAAACTACTCTTTGAACAAGTTGGATAGGAAAGGACACAGAATTGTAACTGGATAAGCATTTGGAAACAAGGGGTTTTATTTGGGGGGAGCTCTGTTTTCTATATTTATGAATGTATTAGAAGATATACAGCGTGTATGGAGATATAGAGTTAAAATGAAAAAAGAAATGTTGATGGCAGAGAAATGCTGTAATTCTTCATTTTTGAAGAGAAGACTTGCAGTTGTTGAACGTATGGTTGGAAAATTTAAATATGTAACAAGCATCTTTAAAAAAAAAATACATTTCCTGAAATGTATAGGAACTCAAGTCGCCATGAAAAGGCAACTTTCACTGGCCTGATCCTTGTCCCCTTGAAGCTTATTATAAAAGAGGCATTTATCCTTAGAACAGCGTTCTATGATCTTTGCTACATTTCTATCACTACTGCCTAGCCGAAACCACCATCTTTTCTTGAGACCTCCATAGTAGCCTCTGAACGGCCAGCCTGCTTTCTTTCTTTATTCTTATGTGGGTCCCTTTTTCTACAGACGACCCAGGAAAATGTAACTCAAATCCTGCCTCTTCCCTGCTTTAAACCATTCAGTGACTCCCTATTGCAGTTGAAAAAGACTCCAAAGTCCTTGGAAGAGTGTGCAGATGATGATCTGTAACTTTTTCTGTCTCCTCTCTCTGTCCACATCTTAGCTCAAAGCTCTTCCCTTAGAGGGGCCATCTCTGGCTGCCCTACCTAAAACAGAACGCTGCCCATTCCTTAAAGTCACTATTTATCGCCACGTCCCGTTTGTCTCCCTGGCTTAAATGATCACATCTTCACTCACCTTGTGTTCATTGTCTGTCTCCTCAATTAAAACACAGACCAACCGAAAGGAAAAGCTTTTAGTTCACTGTAGTAACCCCGAGGTTACTTAAACAACGCCCAGAACACAGTAGCCACTCAATAGACATTTGCGGACTCTATGAATACTGTTCTTTGACTCTTGCAAGGAACTGCTATCTTTGTACCACTTATTTTCTCTCCTTTGCTTTTACACAAAGCATTTCAACTGAATAGTTATGACTTTAGGGAATCAAACTTTGAAATGGACATAATGGATTATGAGTTCCTTAACAACCAAATGCAAACTTTAGGGAGCTTTATATAAGCAGAGTGGAATATCCCTGAGTTAACTGGAAAAAAAAAAAATCATGATCACCTTGTCTCAAGTGGAAAAGTGCAACATTAGCCTTTCTTTTGAAAGATGAGATAACTTGGAGTACGTGCACATGCAGAGTGGAAGACTCCTTTAGGGAACCTGAAGAAGGGTATTCTTGGTGAAGGAGTAACCCTTTTAATCCAGCTGTACAGATAAATCACAACCCACAATGCTAATGCCTGAGACTGCCTAGTTTGGAGGCAAAGTATTAGCAAGCCAATTTGGCTACAGATCTATGGCTAAATATTCCAAGCTACTTTATAGATAATGAAGATTGTGTTTTGAGTTCCATGTCCCTGACTTTTGGGTTTGGTTATTGTTTGTCCCCATACTCAGGAGACAAAGGAAGTGTTATTTATCAGCTATCCTCCAAAAATTCTTGAGAAGACAGTGGCTAAAATGTGATTGATTCAGTTGGATATCTAAGCCTTATAGATCAATTATTGCTGATCATTGTTTTAATTTTCAAATAAGTTTCCTCATAACAATGGCTATAGTCAGAAAACATTAGCTAGAGTAAATTATAAAAAGCAAGATTTTTTTAAAGAAAAATCTCTTATACAAGAAAAAGGTTGACTGTATTTACACAACGGACTTTAAAGGTGATGCCTGTGCCATGCGGCGCTCACTTGTTTCAGTCATGTTCGACTCTGTGAGACTCTATGGACTGTAGCCCTCCAGGCTCCTCTGTCCATGGGATTCTCCAGGCAAGAATACTGGAGTGGGTTGCCATGCCCCTCTCCAAGGGAACTTCCCGACCCAGGGATCAAAGCTACATTTCCTGTGTCTTCTGCATTGCAAAAAGTTTCTTTTTTCTCTCTCTCTTTTTAAAAAAATTATTTTAAATTGAAGGATAGTCATGTATGGATGTGAGAGTTGGACTATAAAGAAAGCTGAGCACCAAAGAATTGATGCTTTTGAACTGTGGTGTTGGAGAAGACTCTTGAGAGTCCCTTGGACTGCAAAGAGATCCAACCAGTCCATCCTAAAGGAGATCAGTCCTGAATATTCATTGAAAGGACTGATGCTGAAGCTGAAACTCCAATACTTTGGTCACTTGATTCGAAGAACTGACTCATTTGATAATACCCTGATGCTGGGAAAGATTGAAGGCGGGAGGAGAAGGGGACGACAGAGGATGAGATGGTTGGATGGCATCACTGACTCAATGGACATAAGTTTGAGTAAACTCCAGGAGTTAGTGATGGACAGGAAGGCCTGGCGTGCTGCAGTCCATGGGGTCACAAAGAGTTGGACACGAGTGAGTGACTGAACTGAACTGAATTGCTTTACAATATTGGTTTGATTGCTGCCATATGTCAACATGAATCAGCCATAGGTATACATATGTCCCCTCCTTCTTGAACCTCCCTCCCTTCTCCCATCCTTTCCCACCCCTCTAGGTTGTTACAGAGTCCTGGTTTGACTTTCCTGAGATACAGAAAATTTCCATTGGCTTTATATTTTATATACAGTAGTGTATATACTACTTATATATAAGTAGTGTATATACACCTTATTAGCAGTCTTTGTGCCTATCAATGCTGTGTTCTCAAGGGCCTGGTTGTGTTCAAAAAGGGCAGCAAAAACAGGACTTACCTAAGGAGTCTCCTCTTTTAAGGGAAACACCATCAGTTCCTCCTTATAATCAGGAGAAGAAAATGTTCCCCCGTACTGTTTTTCCAGGAATACATTTTGAAAGAAGAAATTATTTTAAGACATTTTTATACCTCAGTAGAGTTATACCTTAACTCAGAAAATCTGGTCTGTCTTTGTGACAGCTTGATATGATAGTTCTCTAAACACAAAACGCAGGAGCTGATTCTGCACGTGTGTGAGTCTTACCAGAACAGAATATTTTTACATAAAACTTTTTCAAGTTCCAGGACAGAAACTTATAAGTGTTTTATGACATCCTTAGTTTAATACCAAAGAAAAACTTTTACAATTTCTAGGAAAATAATAAAACCTAATATAAACGGATACACCTAACATCTTTACACGGAGAAGGCAATGGCAGCCCACTCCAGTACTCTTGCCTGGAAAATCCCATGGATGGAAGAGCCTGGTAGGCTGCAGTCCATGGGGTCGCTAAGAGTCAGACACGACTGAGCGACTTCACTTTCACTTTTCACTTTCATGCATTGGAGAAGAAAATGGCAACCCACTCCAGTGTTCTTGCCTGGAGAATCCCAGGGACGGGGGAGCCTGGTGGGCTGCCGTCTATGGGGTCGTACAGAGTCGGACACGACTGAAGCGACTTAGCAGCAGCAGCAGCAAGGTGTTCAAAGCAATGCCTGACAAACAGTAAACACTAAAGAAATGTTAGCTATTATTAGCATGATTAATATTCCCCACAAACGCTGTTGGATAGGCACTGTTATTACCAGCAGATGAGGGTAAGGGCATCTGTTTCATAGGACGTTGTGAGCCCACCAGGAGACGATGCCTTTCACGTGTTTAGCACTGTGCCAGGCAAACGCTCAATAAACTCCAGCTATGACGAGTTCAGTACAGAACAGCACTCAGATGAGACTCTTCAGTGAGATCTGTGCCAAAATAGTGTGAAGGAAAAGAGTAGTTACCTGGGGATGGGAGTGGGTGGGGGGGGTGGGAGAGAAGGTTAATGTTATTTATCTATCCCTATGATGTACTTATGGTGCCTTGTGATAGATAATTAAGCTGTCAGAGGATGAGTGATATTTGACATGCAATAGATATGAAACAAACATATGGACATGGCAAGAAGGAAAAGCAGCAAGAAGGCCTCAGGTTGCGGGCTTTGGCATAGTGAAGACAGAACTCAGGCTCAGGGAACCTGGAGTTGGCCCTGATTCTGCCACTTACTGGTTTTTGACTTTGGGCAAATTATTTAACTTTTCACTTCCCTCATTTGTTAAAGTGAGAACTCTGAACTCAATGCACTCATCCATCCCAACTTTTTGTTGCCTGTTAATTAACTCATTTATGTATTTGGCTGCACCAGGTCTCAGTTGTGGCATTCGAAGTCTCAGTTGTGTCATGTGGGATCTAGTTCCCTGACCAGGGACTGAAACCAGACCCCTTGCATTGGGAGCACAGAGTTTCAGCCGCTGGACTACCAGGGAAGTCCCATTTCAACTATAAGTAGGAATTTTGTTTGTTTAGTATCTAGGAGGTGATGTTGGACCATAAAGAGTAGGCCAGAGCTGCTGGTTCATACACCAAGTATGAATGCAGGACATAATATTTAGATGCGTTGGTGTAATACTGTTGCAAATGTGCCAGCATGTTGCTTGAGAGTATGAGTGAGACCGGGAAGGAAATGTGAGCCGGGGTCATGCTTTGAGAACCTTGGGTACCAGGCCTTGAAGTTAGAAGTGTATTGGAAGCACTGCTAAACTAAACCTTTTTTTAATATTTATTTATTTGGTTATACCAGGTCTTAGTTGCTCCATGGGGAATCTTTGATCTTTGTTGCAGCATTTGGGATATTTTTTTTTTTCTCAATATGGCATTAGAACTCTAGTTGCAGCATGTAGGATTTAGTTTCCAGACCAGGGATTGGACCTGAGCCCCCTGCATTGAGAGTGTGGAGTTTTAGCCAATGGATCATCAGGGAAGTCCTCATTGAACTTTTCTGAGCAGGAGAATGACATGCCCAGATCACTCCCCTTGGGAGATTATTTCAGCAAGGAGAATTCTTTAAGGATCACCTGAGGTATGCAGGAGGGTTGGGGCACCACTCTAGAGGTTTAGGCATGAGATCAAAGCAACTGGGGGCATGGGAAAGGAAGGATATGAGACAGTGTCAAGAAGGATGGGAGTATCACATGGAAGGGATGAACCCATGGAAATTCTCCCATATGATTTAATTGGCAAGGCATTGATGTGACAGTTCAGCAGTTTAGTGCAGAGCCATTCATTCTTGGCACGACGTAGGGATCAGAACATTTGTTAGGTGAATTTGGAAACAACAGTTTGAACGGTAGGTGGTAAACTCATAAACTCAGGGGATCAGCCTTTGTTAATAATGGTTGAATTAACAGGTCAGATAAGCAAAGAGAACCCTATCGATTTATTTTAGTTTAGGAATTTGGTAGTTTTAATATTCACTGTGAGTTTGGGGGCATAGCAATATTGAAATTCCTTGTGGTAGAAAAAGGGAGGAAGGTCTTCAAAGACCTATCACTAGACCCAAATGGAAATGTGGTCTCAGAGAATAATCCTAAGCAAGGATTCCAGAAGGCCCCACACACTTCAAAAACTATTGAAATTCTTCCAAAATTCTACTGTCCCCAGGATATTTATCATCAAATGTCCACATAGAACTTTTACAGAGTGTACAGACTGTTTTGAAACTCTTACAGCCAACAGCTTTTGGGAAATTCTTAGAAGTATCATTAGATCTGAAATTTAGAGCTGAGAGTGAGGACCATCATGAGAAAAAAAGCATTACTGTGAAGTATGCTGTCCTCTGGGCTTCCCAGGTGATGCTAGTAGTAAAGAAACTGACAGCCAACACAGATAGACGTAAGACACTCGTTCGATCCCTGGGTTAGGAAGATCCCTCGGAGGAGGGCATGGCAACCCACTCTAGTATTCTTCCCTGGAGAATCCCATGGACAGAGGAGCCTGGAGGCTGCAGTCCATAAGGTCACACGACTGAAGCAACTTAGCATGCATGCACGCACACACATGCTCTACTTTAAGAAAGATGCCCATTGGAATTTTCACGGCCATTCTATTACAGACTTATTTCTTCAGCAAATATTTGAGTGTCTACTGTGGTAGGTCTGTGCAAACTTCGGGGATGTAACGGAAAACAAACTAAATAGAGCTCCCACCTTCATATTACTTAGAAGGCTGTAGTCTTCCCATGAATATTCAACAACACGCCTAAATACATCTGTAACTACAAGCAGTTCAAAGTTCTCTGGAGGGAAGGGTATGATGCGAGAAGAAAGGGACATCAACATCCAAAATGTATGAATCTCGCCACCCCATTCTCACTGGAACCCCCCCCTTTACTTTTGCCTCCTGCTTTTTTCCTTCTAGTTTTACTGAGATGTGATTGATACCAGCACTGTATAAGCTTCAAGTGTATAGCATAATGACTTGAATGACATACATCATGAAATGATGACCGAAATAAGTTTAGTGAACATCCATCATCTCTCCTAGATATAAAATGAAGGGAACTTCCTTTATTAATGTGAAGAACACCACACCAGTGATTCTTGGCAGGCTCCTTCCCGGGAAACATTCACTTCAATTCACTTAAAAAGCACAAACTCTACATTGCATTTATTTTTTCTGTAGAACCATCTCCTAACATAAGCTTTTGGGTTCATAGTTTGCATATATAAAATTTGCAGCCAATTTTAAGGGCCCACCTTTTGGTAAGTGATTAATGATTGATGGACAAACTGCTTACATAGCAAAATGAATTTGTCTTCTGTCCCATGATACCTGCTTTTCTGTGAGGATCTGGTCCACCTCCCTAGCTCAGCCCATCCACTTTCTCTGATCATACTGCTGAATCTTGCCATTATCCCAGACTGTCCCAGCTCCATGATTTTAATCTCCAGCGTCCCATTCTCAGACTGTTCCTCAGCTTTGGGAGTGGTTCCCAGCTCCAGCAATGGTTAGCGCTCTCCCCAACCCCAGACCGTCATTCCTTTGATCTTCTCACCTTTCCATCATCATCACACTCTCCTGTGTCCTCTCCTCCCTCCTTATCATGGCTTTTCAGAGTCTCTCCCTTGCCTACCCCCTCCGCTTTCTGACCCTGGTTCCCTCCATCACATCCACCTGCAAAACCCCAGCTCTGCCCCCTTAGGCCGACCGAGGCTAGAGGGAAAGCCACAGCCATGCTGACTGGCCTTGCTTTAAATTCATGACCACTAACCTCAAACAGGCACTTAATAGCGCTGCCTGGCAAATTTGCTCTCAAACTCTTCCTCAGAAGAGAACCATCATCTCATGTCTGCTCCTCTCTCTTTCAACCTCCAGCATCTCTTCCGCCCTCACCAATTCTCAGAAAGTAGGGTCTGTGGCTATTTCACCAAGATAAGAGAAGCAGAGACAAGAGAACATCCCTGTGTTTCCAGCTCTGCAGTCACCAGCCCGTCTGTAGCTGGCTTCACACACTGCCTTCCTTCCCCTGCTAGCTTCTCCCCGCTTCAGCACGGAGGCTCCTGGCTCTTCCGTGAAAGGGGAAAGAAGACTCAGCGTCAGGGTCCTTTGCACTTAGAAACTCTCACTGCAAATCCCATGGTAGGCTCCCTCTTCCTTTAGGACTTTTTGACAGGAAGGTTTTTCCCCCTCCATGGACATAGCCGGGCTTCTCAGGTGGCGCTAATGGTAAAGAATCCGCCTGCCAAGCTAGGAGACAACGCAGGTTCGATCACTGAGTAGGGAAGATTTGCTGGAGGAGGCCATGGCAACCCACTCCAGTATTCTTGCTAGGAACATCCCATGGACAGAGAAGACTGGTAAGCATTCTTGCAGATTGATTCATTCACTCATTCCTTTCCCCAACAGTGTCAGGCTCTGCTCTAGGCACAGCGAGTACAGCGATGAATAGACACAAAATCCTGCAGTTTTGGTGAGGGAAATACTTAGGTAGTGATAAGTGAAGTGTCCTCGCCAAGCAGGGAACGAGGATACAAAGTGTATGCATTTGGTGGAGATGTGGTAGGGGTGGGGTGAGATTTTAAAGTTGACCAGGGTAGGCCCCATTGAAAGAGGAATGTTTAAGTGAAGATGGGAGAGAGGTGAGGGAGACTCTCGTGTGCGCATCTGAGGGAAGGGCTTTCTGGGGAGAAAGCAGCTCGTGCAAAGGTCCTGAGGTGTGAGTGTAGCCTGGTTGATTCCAAGACTTGTGAGAAGATCACGGTGACTCAAGGAAGGAGCAAGAGATAGAGCAGGAGCACAGGTAAGGAGAGTAAAGGGAGGCAGGAAGGAAAGTTCATGAAGGGCCTTCTCCACATTGTGAGAACTTTTGAGTGAAATCGGGAGTCAAGGGAACATTTGGGAGCATACAATGATATCAAGGCAACCCACATTCAAGTTTTCACAACTGTCTGAATAAGGTCCTTTTAAAAACAGTTCAATTTTCTATTTCCATTGAAAGAAATACCTGGCAACCTGGGGCAAAATCAAATTTCATAGCATGTGTGGACATGAGTTTGGGTAAACTCCGGGAGCTGGTGATGGACAGGGAGGTCTGGAGTCCTGCAGTCCATGGGGTCGCAAAGAGTCGGACATGACTGAGCGACTGAACTGAACTGAACCGTGCTATTAGTAATTATCATTTGGGGCTACTAGGCTGGAGAGGGCGATGGCACCCCACTTCAGTACTCTTGCCTGGAGGGCTGCGGTCCATGGGGTCACTTAGGGTCAGACACGACTGAGCGACTTCGCTTTCACTTTTCACTTTCATGCATTGGAGAAGGAAATGGCAACCCACTCCAGTGTTCTTGCCTGGAGAATCCCAGGGACGGGGGAGCCTGGTGGGCTGCCGTCTATGGGGTTGCACAGAGTCGGACATGACTGAATCGACTTAGCAGCAGCAGCAGGCTGTGCTGGGAAAGGTCATCTATAGGTTAAAAAAATTAACAGCTCTATGTCTTTTTAAAGCTTTCCCCCAGAATCCAGGATCCAAACATGGGTTAATCATCAGGTCTTTTTAAAAAACAGCTTTATTGAAATAAAATGGACATGTCATATAAGTTGCCCACTTAAAGTGTACTGTTCAACGAGCTTTAGTATATTTGTATAGAGTTGAGCAATGATGATCACAGTCTAATTTCATTTTATTTATTCATTTATTTTGGCTGCACTGGGTCTTAGTTGCAATATGTGTGCTAAGTCGATTCAGTTGTGTCTGACTCTGTGACCCTATGGACTGTAGCCCGCCAGGCTCCTGTGTCCATGGGATTCTCCAGGCAAGAATACTGGAGTGGGGTGTCATCCCTTCTTCCAGGGGATCTTCCCAACCCAGGGATGGAACCCATGTCTCCTGCATTGACAGGTGGATTCTTTACCTCTAGCGCCACCTGGGAAGCAGTTGCAGTATGCAGGATCTTCATTTGAGGCATGTCGGATCTAGTTCCCTGACCAGGGCTTGAACCCTGGTCCCCTGCTTTGCGAGCATGGAATAGCAGCCATTGGACCACCAGGGAAGACCCAGACTAATTTTAGAACATTTTTGTCACCCCCTAAAGAAACTCCATAACCTTTGGTTATCACACCCTACCCTCAGCCCTTCCATTCCCCCCAAACATAGGCAACTATCATTCTACCTTCCAACAGGTGTGCCTGTCCTGGATATTTTGTATAAATGGAAGGTTACAATCTGTGGTCTTTTGTGTCTGGCTTCTTTCACTTAGCATAGTGTTTTCAAGTTTCATCCATGTAGCTTGTGTCAGTGCTTCCTTCCTTTTTATGACTGATGGGGAAACAGTGGAAACAGTGTCAGACTTTATTTTGGGGGGCTTTAAAATCACTGCAGATGGTAATTGCAGCCATGAAATTAAAAGACGCTTACTTCTTGGAAGGAAAGTTATGACCAACCTAGATAGCATATTCAAAAGCAGAGACATTATTTTGCCAACAAAGGTCCGTCTAGTCAAGGCTATGGTTTTTCCAGCAGTCATGTATGGATGCGAAAGTTGGACTGTGAAGAAAGCTGAGCGCCAAAGAATTGATCCTTTTGAACTGTGGTGTTGGAGAAGACTCTTGAGAGTCCCTTGGACTGCAAGGAGATCCAACCAGTCCATTCTAAAGGAGATCAGTCCTGGGTGTTCTTTGGAAGGACTGATGCTGAAGCTGAAACTCCAATACTTTGGCCACCTCATGTGAAGAGCTGACTCATTGGAAAAGACTCTGATGCTGGGAGGGATTGGGGGCAGGAGGAGAAGGGGACGACAGAGGATGAGATAGCTGGATGGCATCACCAACGTGAAGGACATGAGTTTGGGTGAACTCTGGGAGTTGGTGATGGACAGGGAGACCAGGCATGCTGCAATTCATGGGGTTGCCAGAGTCGGACACGACTGAGCGATTGAACTGAACTGAATGTTCCATTATATGGATGTAGCATACTCTCTTTATCAAAGGAGGGTTTGAGCAGAGGAATGACCTGATCAGAGTGGCATTTAACACGGCTCACTCCACCTATTGTTTCACGGAGTAGACAATGAAGAATTGTGTCAAATGTTGATTTTAGGGAAACTAAGACAAGCCCCAAGAATTGATCTATAACTGCTCAAATCATTTAATGAACAAATTAGCATAAATAGTGTGACTGTGTATAAACAGGGTTTACATATTTTGAGGGACTTGTTGCATTTCCTTTGAATAATTAAACATGGAATGCAGAAATAATAAAATAGCTAGTAAGAATTTTAAATGAATGTGCACATGTAAAAGTACATGAACAATTGGAGAGTACCATTAATTTTCTAAAAATACTGGTGGTAATGGTTCTTTTGGTACACGTGAAGTTTATTCCTCAGAATAATTATTCGCCTCTAAACATAACTCAGCATTATGGTAATTATCCAAGATTTCGTGCCAGCTTACAGAGAGCTGGCCAAGAGAAAAATTAAATCTTACAAAAAGACACTGTCAATGTCTATGCAGATCAGGTTGCTGGGAGTTCGTTTTATTTGGGGAAGTTCATGTCATTTGAAAGACTTAGAAACTGGATGGAAAAATTGTAAAGTTCTATTGTGGCATTTGTCATCTGGAGCAACGAGGTAACCAACTGGCATCATTAGATCCCGAACTGGCATAAAACACACGTATTGATTGATTCAAGGTTTGGTATAAACACAGGCAATAGTCATTAGGTTATCCAGTTCTGGGTACGAGCAACTTCTGGGGCTTGCAAATCACTGAGTAAGTGAGGGGCAAGGAAAATTAGACAGTAAAAAGGCGAAGCTCGAAAGGTAATTGTCAAAATGCACTCCGCGTTTCCATTGCGGTTCGGTGGGCACGGTGGGAGTGTGGATGAACATTTTGGAAATAAACACTGAAAGCGAAACTTCACCGGCAGGTAAGGCGCAAGTCCGCTCCCCCTGGACTCAAGGAGGCAGGGGCAGTAGTGTTTTCTCCTTGGAACAAGCGGGGCGTGGGGCTGGAGGCGGGGAGGCGGCGCGGGCCCAACGCTCGCGCCGGCAGGGCCGGGAATTTGGAGAGGATCCCTGGTCGGGCGGCGGCGGCGCGCGGGTGCGCGTGTGAGCGAGCGAGCAGGCGGGCGGGCGAGTGCGCAGAGTATTGGCAGCCGAGGAGTGGAGGCTGGGCGGCTCCGACTCCCTGACGCCAGCGCGACCAGATCAATCCAGGCTCCGGGAGCGAGCGAGCGGGCGAGCGAGCGAGCGAGCGGGCGGGCGGGAGGAGGAAGGAGAGGCCGAGCCGCTGAGCCCGGGCCGAGGCTCGGGGAGGGACCCTGCGAGCGCAGCGCGGCGCAGCGCCCGGCCACCCGGACCGGGGCCGCGGGGGACCCGGCTCGCCCGGCCAACTCGTGCGCCCGCGCGGATGGGCGCGCAGCCAACTCGGTAAAACGAAACAGACCCGAACCCAACTTTCCTCTCCGTCGCGTCCCCGCCCTCCCCTCGGCGCCCCGGTTTTCCAGCGCCGCCGCCGCCGCCTCGGGCTGGGGCGGGCCGGGTGGCCGCGACGGAGCGCGGGGCCGGTAGCGCGGGGCCGGTGGCGCGGGCTGCGGCGGGGAGGGGGTCTCTTCCCCGCGTGGGGCGGATCGGGGGACCCCCACCCCCGCCCATGATGGCGCCTCCCGGCCGCTCTAAAGAAGCAAACCTGCCACCTTTTGCCCTCGGCGCCGGACCAGCCGGGCAGGGCTCGGGCCGCGGTGCCCCTCGCGTCTTTGTTGGGTCTGCGGTGGGGAACCGGGCTCCCGGGCTCCCGGGCTCCCGGCCCTGGCTGCGCCCGGCCCTCCGCTGCCACCCTCCCCCTCCGCCCGTTTCCCTTTCCCTTCCTGCAGCCGGGCCTGGGCGGTCGGCGCGGCCCGCGGGCCCATTGTGTCCCGCGCCGGCCCGGGCGACCCCTGCGGGAGTCGGAGGGCGGCCGCCGGTGCTGCCCTTTCCGCGGAGCCGGGCTCGCGCCAGGGGGACACCCGGTGCCCTGGGTCCCTCCGCGTGCGGGGCGGGTTCCCTCCTCTGCCCCCACCAGCCTCTTGGGGGTCGAGGTCAAGGAAAGTTCGCACCGAAATTCCCTCTAATTTATTCAAAGGTCTGGCGGCGGCGGCGTGTTAATTTTTTTTTTTTCTCTTCCGCCTACCCCCCCTCCCCCCCGCCGAGTCGCAGTGTCGTCTCATTCCTTTCCCTTTCCCGGATTCGATTGCCTCACTGCATGTGTGTTTGTGAGTTCGCGGTGCAACAACTGTTCATTTACTCTGCGCTCGGTCTTTGTTAAGTGTTTCTCGGGGTTGTTGCTGCGGGAAGGTGGGGGTGGTGGGTGTGAAAGAGATGTGGGCTTGTTTTTCTAGTTGATTAATATATATATATATTTATATATGAAGGCTTCCAGGGAGAGCGTTTTCTTGATGTACTTTGGGAAGGGCGGGGGAACCGATGCCTGCAGGATCTTACAACTACAGTAGCTGCGGCTTTTGTTTATTTTGCGGCGCGGACGTTGTTTCCATGCACTTGCAAGATTGCCGGTAAGGCACTTCCCTTTCTGAAAATCCGGGCGCGTCTCCCAACCATCTCCCGAGAAAGCATCGTTGTCGTAAGGGCTGTGACAACCGGCCGCTTGTTTGTTTCCCCTGAGGGTCTCTTGCCGTTGTAGCTGAAGTTTCTTGAGTAGGTGGAATGACACAGAAGTTGCCTGATTTCTCGGTGTGCTGTTCTGCTGCTGAAACTTTGAGCACGCCGCTCAATCGCAGAATGCCTTGATTTCAGAACATTTCTCGCTCTCGTGGCCTGCCGTGGATAGCGTGCTTACATTCAGGAACACAATGAGAAAACTGTTGTCTGCGCTGTGTTGATTTTTCTTGTTTCTGATTACCGCCTGATGCTTTATTGGAGGTAGGAGAGCTGTACTGGAGCCACAATTGAAAAAGAATCAGGCCCGAATCAATGTTCACGGCCCCGCGATTTTTCAGTGGTATAAATATTTTGCATCAGTGTTATTCTGTTGGAGGGGCCAGGCCTGAATATGCTGTAACTGATTTAAGTGTTTGTGCTCTCCTCTCCCTCTGTCCTTCCCATTTGCAGTTATTTGATATTTCTGTGCAGGTGGTGTACATTTGTGCACTATTGCAATTCTTTAGGAAACTGTAACCAGGGTTTGGGAGATGGTTTTCTAGAGGTGGGTGATGCCAAAGCCTCTGGAGGATCCGGGCAGGATCGGGTTTCTTCTGAGGGTAGGGATTTGTCCTTGATTTAGTTTTGACCGCTCCAGCCATAGGTATGTAACGAAATACAATTTTCCTTTTTCAGTGTCCTTTGGTGTTATACCCCTGAAGAGCTGATGACCTTTGCATTTTAGAGAAGTGACAATTTTTAGGCCATTTAAAATGTTAACTTATACCTCTTGGAATTCAGTTTTCTACTGAGCTCAATGAAGCATTAAAAGGAAGTGTCTCATTTTTCCAAATACATTTATTAGTTGAAAACTAAATTGCAGTTTGTAATTTTGATTTCTAGTAATTCTGGGTTTAATAACTTGGTTAGATTGGAAAAAGAATAAACTTGAGTGTAATTAGATGAGTATATTTAAGCTGCAGTCGCCGCCATAATCAAGGCCAAGTTGTGTGTGTATAAAAGATCTCATTTGTGTAGTCTTACAAGGCTAATGGAGGCATCATTGAGGCTTTATAAATAATGTAAGTTGTGTATAATGTAGAGTCTCCAGAGACGGCACAGAAAGCATCATTACCAGCCTTTTCAACCTGCTTGAGATCTTAAATTGATTTACAGCACTGAACTGGTGCAAAATGATACATCAGGATGACATGGGGTCAGCCTGTAAAAGTCTATGATGTCAGCCTATTAGTTCAGTCATCATAATTAAACCATATTACAGGGGCAGCTGAGCAGGAGTCTGGCGTTATCCTTCAGATATGGGTGGTACATGGATTCTGTTTATAGCGGAAATGCGGAACTGCTGAGGAACTCATATTTCTGGAAGAGAAGAAAGGCTTCCAGAACTCTGAGTTTCTGAAAAGAATTGAAGATAAATTAAGGGATGTTAAGTCTGCGTTAAGTAGCTTTCCATTTGGTAGTGGACAAGCAGATGCTTTGGGGATGCTGATAAGGACCTTTGCAGCTTTGATCCCTGCACTGAATCATGCTTCATGTGATCTTGAATTTAACTTGGCCTTAGGGACCTTCTAAAATATCAGAGGACCACATACTTCGCATCTCTGATCCTTAACATGGAGTTGCACTATACTGATGTATCTGCTGATACGTTATTTCTTGAACTAATCAGTTACCAGGTCTCTATTGAAAACAGACACTAATATTTGAATTGAACATATGAACAGTTCAGGAAAAAAAGATCCTTATTTTTTGCTTAAATTTCTGGCACTCCTTATTCAGTGTATCTGTCATCTGGGGATGACAATCTGGTAGCCATATTGTGCTGTCCAATCTGGTAGCCATAACCACATGTGGGTATTTAAATTGAAATTAATTACAATGAAATAAAAATTCATCTTCCCAGCAGCACTAGCCACATTTCAAATGCTCAGCTAATGTGGCTTGTGGCTACCACATTGCACAAGGTATGCACAGAATGTTCGAATCGTCACAGATGGACAGTGTTGGGCACTGCTCCTCTAGAACCTTCGCCTCTCCTCATCCTTGCTTTCTACTCATCTTTCAGCTGCTACTCTGCCTGTTACGTCTATGGATGAGTTTGTGGGGTCAGAGACAAAGAGCTACATCACTTAATTTTGCTGTTTACTAGTTGCTTTTGTTAAAAAAAGCTTGGAAGTAACCATCGAAGCTGCTGCCTAAAATGAGGTTGACTTTTCTGTGGATCCTATTTATCATTGGTGTCATGGACTCTGATTTGGAGCTTTGGGTAGGAGAAATAATAGTAGCTGATTTCCGCCCCCCACCCCCCGGGTTTTTACCATATCCTTGTCTTTAACGCTCATATCTCATTTAAGCCTCAAAACTTGCCTAAATACTGTTGTCACATTTTACAGGTAAGGAAACTGAGTTCAGAGCAATTCATTGTCTTGCCTCAGGCTACGTACCTAGTGGTTATATTCTTCGCAGTGATATGAACAAGGCAGCCTCACTCTAGAGTCTGTCTTTTTTTAACTGTTCTCCCCCTTTTTACTTACTTTTTTAAATGGGAGGGTAATTGCTTTACAGTGTTGTGTTAGTTTGCTGTACAACAATGTGAATCAGCTTTAAGTATATATGGAATCTTTTCTCATAGCTCAGTGGGTAAAGAATCTGAAAGGCAGGAGACCGGGGTTTGATTCCTGAGTCGGGAAGATCCCCTGGAGAAGGAAATGGCAGTCCAGTATTCCTTCCTGGAGAATCCCATGGACAGAGGATTCTGGCAGGCTACAGTCCATGGGGTTGCAAGAATCAGACATGACTTAGCACCTAAACCACCACCATAATATATGCTTCTGTCTTGAGTCTCCCCCCACCCACCCATAGAGCCTCGCTTTTAAATATATTAATATATCTAGAGTACCTAACGCAACATTGTTCTGCTGGGCTTTATTATTCTGGTATAGACATAGCTTTACTGTTATTTTTACGCTTTTAGGCAAATTTGCCTTCTCTTATTGTGCTCTACTGGGTCATCTTCTGTTGTCTTTTAAGTGCTTAAGAAAGGAAATATAATGATCCTACGTATCTAAGCAGAACATAATTGGAGGAATAATTCTGGCATAAAAGTAATGCATTTCAAAGCCAAATTAGTTTTATCTCTGCTTTTCTGGAAACCGGTCACTTTCTTTTCCCTTGCTTTTTTCTTATATAAAAGCACAAACTGATGGTGCTAAAAAAATGTTCCAGTAGTTCTGTTTATCTCATTAAAATTAATCTCCCTTCAGTTGGTAAACACTGCATCTTGAGATGCAAATCGTTCACTGCAAATTCTTTGGAAAACTTTTTTCTTTACATTTAATGTCTACTTTAGTGTAGTCTTGTAGTTTAGCCATTGTTAAATTTGGGTAGGGGGGCAGGGCCATCAGGGCTGTTTAAGAAATCTGATGAAACCCTGGATCCTCTGTCTCACTTGCATCCTCTAATCCAAACATGCTTATTTGCTCTGGTAAGCTTGTGTGTACACAAAAGTACCCCAATTGCGTGATATTTCAGGTGAAGGACATCCATGGGCCTGCCTTGCCAAGTGTGCTCATAAACACAGGATTTGTAATTTCCTTTACAAAGAGTAGAGATACTGAGTGTTAAAAACTGCTCGGATGACTTTCTGCTCCAGTTGGTTCCTATCGAGTTGAGTTGAGCGATCGGGCGTCAGGGAGGGACGGCGGACTTGCCTGAAGTCACCAGCCAGTGATTGGAGGAGGGAAGCCCATGCTTGGATCACTCTCACTGTCAAGTTCCCAGGTGTTTGTTTTTTATCCACCATGCCTGCAGTGTTCCTGGGCTTCCCTGGTGGCTAAGATGGTAAAGAATCCGCCTGCAGTGCAGGAGACGCTTTATTCCTGGGTTGGGAAGATCCCCTGGAGGAGGGAATGGCAACCCATTCCAGTATTCTTGCCTGGAGGATCCCATAGACAGAGGAACCTGGTGGGCTACAGTCCACAGGGCCGCAAAGGGTCGGACACAACTGACCAGCTAACACTTTCACAGTGCTCCTGGGGCTTTTGGTCTGATTATATACAGCGTTAATTGGGGAGGGGAGGGAAGAAGCATTATTTGGCACGATACTGACTTTGTGTGCCCAACATTGTTTGAGATGATAAGGGATAAAGTCTGATAGCCTCACAGAGACTTTTTTACACATTAAAATTGATTTTTTTTTGAGAGAAGGAAAAGAAAATGCCTCATTTAATCAATGAAACCTTTCTAGAAAATGGGAGATCCAAGATACAAAGCTCAAATGAAATCAGGCAATTCTGCTATATGAATCTCTTTCAGCTCTCAAAAAAAAAAAAAAAAATCACATTTCCCACCAAAAGCTCAAGATTGAGGTATTTAGGGAAGGAGCTGGGGGGTACTAGGGAGAGAATTGGAAGGTCTAAGGAGAAAAGGGATATTTAAATATAAAAATGTAGAGAAATTTGCCATTAGTTATAAAATGACATTGAGGTTGATGAAGTATTCTCTGTTGTACTTCTGTTTGTGGTTTTTCTTTTCTTTTTGAATCGCTGTTATCGGTTTATCGTAAAAGGGTATGTAAGTCAGGAACAGCCAGATGGAAGAGATGCACAGGACAGTACCAGAAAAAGTGCTCCATGCCCTCTGCAGGCACCCCACTCTCATAGCATCTTTTTTTTTTTTTTTTTTTTTACCAAGGCTTGCTTATTTATTTGGCAGCATCAGATCTTAGTTGCCACACGTGGGATCTTAGTTGCCACACATGGGATCTTTGTTGTGGCACATGGACTCTCTAGCTGTGGCTTGCGGGCTTAGTTGCTCTGTGGCTTGTGGGATCTTAGTTCCCCAACCAGGAATTGAACCCGCGTCCCCTGCATTGTAAGATGGACTCTTAACCACTGGACCCCTGGGGAAATTCCCTTTAAAAGCGTCTTAATGTGTATTCACCAGCCTGGAGGCTCTGGTCTTAACATTTTGGTACCAAGATGAGCAGGACATGCTTTAATAGCAAATAGAGGCATCTCCGTTTTGCCTTGAACTGAAATCTCTTGACTCTTTATATCCGTTTTCTGTTATTACCTCGTAGTGCAGCTATTCCAGCTAATCTGGTGATCTGTCATCTGATTTGCTCCAAAAATACCTGAAGTATTTTTAATACTTCTTCTGGAGTTACTTTCTTTAAAAAGAAAACAAAAAAAGCTAAGCTAAGTTGCATGAATGTATTTACTTAAAATCTAAGTCTAATCTTCACTTTGTTGTTCATTATTTTTTTTTTACATTTTAATAATCATGTTATTAGTAACAGAAGAATCTCCACTAGTATTTACATAGTGCAAAAAAAGCTGTTATTACCCCTAAAATGTGATATAGCAGTCATCCTTCATAACAGCAAAAGAACAATAGGAAAATCCCTTCATGTTATAATTGACACTCATTTTGCTAGTTTTAAATTAGAACATTACAATGAAGACCTTAAATTATAAATTGATGTGGTATGTTTAGAAATTAAATTACAAAATAATACAAATCCTTTTAAAGTATAATGTGCCAACAAAGTTTAATTAGGATTCAGGTTTCAGATTAGGCAAACAGTTTGATTCTGTGAAGTATATAAAGTTTGGAAAGAAGAAGGTAGGAGGAAGATAAATTATTTCACAACCTTTTTTTTAAAGATCAAAAAAAGATACAGTGTTTAAACAGATAAGTTAATGTTCTACCTTATTGGCTGCAACATATAGAAAATACTTACTTTTTTTTTTTTTTAAGCAAACTGTGTTCATTATTAAGATAGTGTCAGTTTTAAAGACATACTGCTGATCCTAGGCAAAAAAGTAACATTTACAGCTATTGCTGGCTGACTTGCAGAAGTAGCAGGCCCTGTAGAACATTCATTTGCATAATGAAAACTGTCTTTCAGACGGGAAAAACCAATCTTTAATAAACGGTTCAACTCCAGTAACTGCATCAGGTTTCTAGGCAGATACTGGAAAGTGCAGTATTTGAGCAGTTTAACTTAACATCTTTGTGATTTTTTAATAAGCTAAAATGAGAACTTTAGGGAAGATTCTCTCTTGAAGATAAAGCTTCAGACTACGGTTTGAGGGAGTCCCTGCCTGGCAATTCTCCCAAATCTCTGCTTGGTTTGTGTGCTCAGATAGGAGCCTTATTTAGAACCCAGGTCTATGGTGCGTGGATTGATTACTTAACTAATTTTCTTGAGACAGACAAGCCTGTGTTTCAAGGAACACATACAACATACACAACAGTTATGCATTTATATGCTTTTAACCTCATAATGAAAATACAATTTCACTAATGTCATGTTTACGAAAAGGATGGAGGAGTCTAGCTTTTGATTCAAAAATATATGCATACTTATTTAATGCTTTTTTTGTAGTTTCCTTTTAATTTTAGGGCAGCTATATTGTATTTTTTCCTACAATCTCAAATAGTTAGGGTATAGTTACTCAAAGTATTCATTCATTTTACCTCTCTTTGTCTATCTTTTGTGGTTTCTTTGCGGTGTGCTTTTGCAAAGTTGAAGTATTTCAGACCTCTATAGTTTTTTTTTTTTTTTTTTTTTTTCGAATACCACAAGAGAAAAAGGGAACTAATTATCTTTCAAGTATTATAATTAGGCATTAAATTAAGTCATTATTTAGTTAGCTAAATGCAAGATCTTTTTGTTTTTTTTCAACTGAAAGAGAACATGTCTTTTTAATGGAGGATAAGGGTATGAAATGTCTCCTTACTTGATAATTTTGATGTAGTAATGAGCATATGCTTCACTTAGTCAGCAAATCTATATTAGTTCAGAGTGGCTCAGTAATTAGTGAGAAGACAGAAAAAAGTGAAAAATTGGATGCAACACTGCAAGAGTTGTTACATAGTGTTAATAATATAGGGGTAAGTTGTACAGAGAGCACACATGAGGTCTTCTGTGGTGTGGAAGGACCTGTAGGTTTGCATGGGCCAAAGGATGAGACCTGGGGGCAGAGGAGCGGCTTGGAAGACTGGAGGGAACATAAGCGTTAAGAGAACTTTCTGCCGTGATAGAAATGTTCTGTAACTAACGCTGTTGAGCATTTAAAATATGGCTAGTGCAACTGGGGACTACATTTTTAATTTTCGTTAACTTATGTTTAAATAGCTACCTAATTAACAGTGAGCTCTTTTTTTGGACAGCACAGATCTGGAGGCTAGCATGCAGCTCCAGAGGGTATTCCTACAGGGGGTATTCCTGACAGGGTCCTACAGGGCAGCGGTCCCCAACCATTTTGGCACCAGGGACCAGTTTCATCCAAGACAGTTTTTCCACAGACAGAGGTGGGGGTGGGGAATGGTTTGGGGATGCTTCAAGCACGTTACATTTATTATGCACTATCAGCGTGATGTGCACCTTCTGTTATCATTACATTGTGATATATAGTGAAGTAGTTATACAACTCACCATAGTGCAGAATCAGATCATCAGGCATTAGCTTCTCACAAGGAGCGTGTAGCCGAGATCCCTCACATGCCCAGTTCTCAGTAGGGTTCGCGCTCCTTTGAGAATCTAGTGCCGCCCGCTAATCTGACGGGAGGCGGAGCTCAGGCCGCAACTGGAATGCTGGGGAGCAGCTGTAAATACACATGAAGCTTCCCTCGTTCACCCGCTGCTCGCCGCTCACGTCCTGCTCTGTGGCCCAGTTCTTCACTGTGGGTTGCTGTGCCTGGAGTAGGGACCCCTGCTGTAGAGTGAGGTAGGAGAGGTGCTCCCCAAGGGGGAATTGGATGGGGATTTGAGGACCTCAGCATGCCTGAATAAGGAAGCATTGGGAAGTCACTGAAGGTGTTTGAACATGCAGTTTGCGCTGGAGAGGGTAAAGCCCATGTGCCAGCAGATTGATAAGAAAGCACTTTGAGTTGTCTCTCTGATGGAGTGGGTTTTGTGAGTGAAAAAAACACTTGGTAGTTATTTGACTATAGAGTAATGGGAAAGAGAGATGTCAGAGATTATGCTTAAGTTTCCAATCTGTGCGTGCATAGATACTTAGTCGTGTCCAGCTCTTTGACTCCATGAACTGTGGCCCTTTGGGCTCCTCTGTCCATGGGATTCTTCAGGCAAGAATACTGGAGTGGGTTGCTGTTTCCTTCTCCAGGGGATCTTCCTGACCCAGGGATCTAACCTGTGTCTTCTGCGTTAGCAGGCAGATTCTTTACCATTGGGTCAACTGGGAAGCCCTTCCAACCTGAGTGGGTAGAAAATTAATAAAGCTTTTACTTAAGAACAGAAAAGAACTGGTTGTGGAAGGAAGGTTGTATGAATGATAAATTAGAACTGACAGGTTGAATGTAACGTGGTGTACCCAAGTATTCTGCAGGCAAGTTAGAGACACATAGCCAAGCTAAAGTCTACGGAGGGGCTCGGAGCTCTCTGTGGGCTCCACGTAGTAAGCTGCTGGGAAGGACAGGGGAACATCTAGGAATGGATGGGCATTTGGGGAGGGTCACGAATGGAGACACTCTTCCGCTGATGCCCGCAGTTAAGAACTAGTAGAAAGGAGAGGGATGTTTGAAGTAGACCAAAGAAGGAACTGGAAGAAAGGTGTGGGGTCAGAGGAGTTAAGCCAGGAAGCCAAAAGGAGAGAGAACCTAGAGGAATCTCTGGGGCGCGTGTTGTATGGTTCAGGGTGAAGGAGAGGAGGTCAGCATTCATCAAGTGAATGCAGCTGAGGTGAAGAGTGCGTATATTAAGAGAAATAGTCTTGTACGCCCTCGAGTGACTTACGTTTCAAAATTGATGAGACTTCTTCATATTTGAAGTGGAAACAGTGTCAGATTTTATTTTTTGGGGGCTCCAAAATCACTGCAGATGGTGACTGCAGCCATGAAATTAAAAGACGCTTACTCCTTGGAAGGAAAGTCATGACCAACCTAGACAGCATATTGAAAAGCAGAGACATTACTTTGCCAACAAAGGTCCATCTAGTCAAGGCTATGGTTTTTCCTGTGGTCATGTATGGATGTGAGAGTTGGACTGTGAAGAAGGCTGAGTGCCGAAGAATTGACGCTTTTGAACTGTGGTGTTGGAGGAGATTCTTGAGAGTCCCTTGGACTGCAAGGAGATACAACCAGTCCATTCTGAAGGAGATCAGCTCTGGGATTTCTTTGGAAGGAATGATGCTGAAGCTGAAACTCCAGTACTTTGGCCATCTCATGTGAAGAGTTGACTCATTGGAAAAGACTCTGATGCTGGGAGGGATTGGGGGCAGGAGGAGAAGGGGACGACAGAGGATGAGATGGCTGGATGGCATCACTGACTCGATGGACAGGGAGGCCTGGCGTGCTGTGATTCATGGGGTCGAAAAGAGTCGGACACGACTGAGCGACTGCACTGAACTGAACTTCATATTTGAAGGTTGAGGGAAAGAAGTTAATGGACAAAGAACCAGCACAGATGATGGAGTTAGTGATCTGGAGACGGTGACGAAACCACAGTCATGGTAAGGAGGGAGACTGCGGAAGAGTCAGATTGGGGTCCATAGAAGAGAGGGAAGCAGATGGCGGCGCTCATGCCAGCTTGCGCTGGTTTCCCCAGTAGTGGAGGAGATAGGTCAGTCCCTCCACTGGGATAGTGAGCGGGCGTGGAGGATCAGAAAACGGTACTGAAAGTGTGAGAATAATGGAGACATTTGGGAATAACCGTCATCGGTGGCATGCTAGGAAGTCTATGGAGAACTTAAAGTTTGAACAGCCCGGGGAAGCCTGGGGTAAAGCTTGATGTGGCTGTAGAGCGGACTAGTAATTGTTGCTTTTTCATGTTGATACAACTTGGTGGCCTGAAAGTAAGGTTGAAGAGGAATGCTGGCAGAGATGACTCTGGCCTAGGGAGAGCAAACAGGTTAGGAAATGAGGCGTTGGAGTCAGGTCGCCTGGGTTTAAGTCCATGCTCCTAGCATTTACTTACCTTTTTTTTTTTTTTTTTAAGCTTTGAGAAAGCTACCATTAACTTTTGAATGTCAAGTTTCCTCATCTGAAAAACAGAGACAGTAGTCGCAGCCTCAGGATTGATATAGTAAGATGAGTTATCCTTCCATATTTCATCCAAGATGCTGCTAGTCATAAGATGTTATTTCATATGCTGCTGAGGAAAAAACCATCATGTGGGGACCACATACCATTGATTGTAAATTTTCTGGTTTGAAGCGGGTGCATCTTGCCGTCAGTGACGTAAAGAATACATGAAGGACTTAGCCTGGGACCTGGCACGTAGTGAGCATTCAGAAAATGTTAGTGTTCATTTGTAAGAGGCAATGTGATTTTGGAGTCTAGAATGTTAACGAGAGCAATATCGAATCCAGTCTAGATAAGGGGTCACAGGTTCTAAGGCATCTAATGCATTAAATGAATTGAAAAGGGTTAAGCAATGAGAATCCCAATAAATGAAATTGTAAAATATCAGGTTTGGGAATTTGTAGAGCACGTGTTTCCCTGACAATTCCAGATAAATCTTTTTAAGAAAAGTATAGTAATTGAATTAAGCAAAGAATCTCCTTTGATGATTATTAAAAGCTGTTTAAGTTGCCCAGAGCTTTTAAAAGTATTCTGAATTTATCTTTGTGCTTTTCTTACAGTGTTCATCAGTGTTAAAAAAATTTTTTTTTGAATCAGAGAATACATACTCAGTGCAGAAAACTTCTGGCATGGATTCTTGTCATAATGTCAGAATGGAAGGAGGGGATTGATTCTTGATAGTCATTGATTAAGTGAATTGATTGTCATTTTCAAAAGATAGTGGAAGGGTAGTATTAATAGCTACCTATAGAGCTCTTCTTTCTCATCATGGCTTCAAAGGCAGAAACCATAAAGGAAAAGTTTATACATTGAACATCTGTGTGACCAAGCACACATTCATGAATGAGCACACACAAAAACACAACCTTTCAAATCTGCAGCAAGTTACTTTTCTTTGTAAGAAACGTTTTAAATCAATAGGAAATAGACCCCTGCAGAAAATTGGTACATGTATCCAGAGAGTATCATACCAAGTCAAGTCAGACAGACAAAGACAAATATCATAGGATGTTATTTATATGTGGAATCTAAGAACATAATACAGTGGCCTTAACTGCAGAAGAGAAACAGACTCACAGACAGAAAATAAACTTATGGTTTCCAAAGGGGAAAGTGAGGGAGGGATAAATTAGCGATTTGGGGTTAACAGATACACACTACTGTATATAAAATAATCAGCAGGGGCCCACTGTATAGCACGGGGAGCTGTATTTAATATCTTGGTATAGTTCGTACTGGTTTGTTGCTGTTCAGTCTCTAAATCATGTCTGACACTTGTGACCCCATGGACGGCAGCACACCAGGCTTCCCCGTCCTTCACTATCTCCCAGAGTTTGCTCAGATTCACATCCATTGAGTTGGTGATACTATCTAACCATCTCAACCTCTGCTGTCCTCTTTGCCAGTGAGTTGGCTCTTAGCAGACTGTAGTCGGCCAGGCTTCTCTGTCCGTGGAATTCTCCGGGCAAAAGTACTCCGGGCAAAAGGGAGTGGGTAGCCATTCCCTTCTCCAGGGGATCTTCCCGATCCAGGGATTGAACCCAGGTCTCCTGCATTGCAGGTGGATTCATTACCATCTGAGCCACCGGGGAAGCCCAGTTTATAATGGAAAAGAATCTAAAAAGAATATAATCAAAATAATTCTGCTGTACACCTGAAACACTATTAACTAACTATGCCTCAATAAAAAGATAAATAAATTCTGATAAAGTTGGTAAAGGGCATGAGCAAGCAATTCACAGACAAATGCAAACTAATAGCATGAGATGTTCTGCTGTGTCCTGGATGAGACTCTTCATTGGAATGGGGACAGCGTCTTCTCTTTTACTTGACGGTATCATTCTTGTGGACCAGGAAGGATCAGTCTGGGGAAACTGCGCTTTTCTCACTGAAGGAAAGGAAGCCAAAATTTTCCTGCCCCCTGAGAGAAGCAGGAGTACAAAGAGGTACCTGATAAATCTAGGTTGGCGTTTTAAGAGACAAGTCAGCTCCATCCCATTTCCTTAATGTTGCCCCACGCCCCTCATGACTTCGGGCTCGGAGTCTCCTTGTTAGCACGTGAGGTGTTCCCAGCACTTCGGGGCTGCCAGTTCCAGGCAGTTTCTCAGTCAGCTGGCATGATCAGTGCACCTTAAGGATGCCAGTGCTTCATAGAGCATAGCGAGATGGGCCTTTCTCTCCCCGCTGAGTCGTGGTATTAGATTTGATTCATTACAGTGTCTTCTTTTTCATGAGAGACACAGCGATGGTCTTGAAACATGGTTGTGATTATTGAGCTAGACTGGCTCATAAGGTATTAAAAATAACAAGTTCCCTCACATAGTAAAGCCTTGTATAAAGTGAAAAAAATTTCAAGTTAGGCATCAGCATTTAATTGTCTCTTAAAGGTAATACTGTAAGTCTCCTACATACAAACAGGTTCTGAGAGCCCATTCGTAAGTCCAGCTTGTTGGTAAGTCGGACAAAGTTAGCCTAGGTAGACCCAACTGACACAATCGGCTGTATAGTAGTACTGTACTGTAATAGATTTATAATACCTTTCACATAAATAATACATTAAAAACATAATAAAGGAACCATTTTTAATCTTAGAGTACTTTGAAAAGTCCAGTAGTAAGGTACAACAGCTGACATGCAGGGGAACACTTGCATCTTGAATGTCCGCAGCTTGAAGGTTCGTGTGTAGGGGACTTACTATAGTTAAGATTGTGGGTGTAAGAAAGGCTTTTCATGTGACACCAGTTGGTGGTGGGGTCTTTACCTAACTGAAGTACACTCAGTCTTATCTCAGCATTCAGTTTTTACCCGGCCGCTGGACAGAAGAGAATTTGTTGGCATCTTCTGCCCCACCATCTCCTTTCTTTTAAAATGATCTGCAAATATTTCAGCATTTGGCAGGGGGCGGGGAGGCTTTTGAATCTCACCTACAGGCTTACCCCTGGGCCTGTTGCCTTTCCTCTTCATTCCTAAGTCCTTTTGGGGGTTGGTGACTCAGAGCAGGGGGCTTGAATAGGTAAGCATTAGGCAGGCACATCCCTCAGACTCTTTAAACGAAGTTGGGAAGAGCCATGCCGGCACCGAGACTTTTGATTTTATCAAAGTGTGTCTTTAATTTTATGGGAAGCCTTGCAAAGGGAGTGGTAACGCTGCAGTGAGTGTCTCTGTAGGAATTACACCTTCAGCCCTCTGCCGTCCCATCTGTTAGAGCTTCCTGTTGTGCTGTGTCCGTTGCTGGCTTTGCAGTCTGGTATAATTAATAACAACCTCTTTCTTTCCCCAGTGTTCGTGTTGTGTGCTCAGGACTTCTATTCAGTTTGTTCAAGCTCGAGAGAACGTTTGATTCGTTTCAAATGGTCGTCTGTTAAACTGTGAACAAAATTAACTTGATTATCGTTGAAATGATCAGCATTCAAACCGTGTTGATAGCGTTTATTTGCATGGAAACGCTGAAGACTTCTGTCTTGTCACGCTGTGCGCGCTGAGATATTGATCTGTAGTCCAGGAAAGCCTCCTTTAAAAATAGGTGCACCCTCACTGAATGGTTCTGCTTTTTGTTGAGCCGGTGTTAATCGATTCTGCAAGTATTTCACACGTCCAGCACTGAGTTCTGTCTCGGGGAGGGAGAGAGCAGCATCTCAGTCAGTGTTTTCCCTGCAGAAGCAGTCTTAACTACCGATAAGAGGAGACTATGATTCTTTGGTGGCTCAGAGGGTAAAGAGTCTGCCTGCAATGCAGGAGACCCAGGTTCCATCCCTGGGTTGGGAAGATCCCCTCGAGAAGAAAATGGCAACCCACTCCCGTATTCTTGCCTGGGAAATCCCATGGATGGAGGAACCTGGCGGACTACAGTCCATAGGGTTGCAATGAGTCAGACACGACTGAGCGACTTCACTTTCACTTCATGATCATACAAAAAGTTGAATAACAAGCCATCATTATTCATGTTATTGTATCTTTGAGGGTGTAACTCCAGTAATTGGGAAGGCCTTTTAGAATCAAGGGATTGGAAAGAAATTGGATGCAGTTGATAGAACTCCTGTGTCCTGCCCACTTCCAGCTTAGTGGATGGATTCTTTCAGCAAGTTTTTGAGAGTCTTTTATTTGTACTTCTGTTGTTAGTGTCTCTCTTAGCTTGATAAAGTTGACATAAGGAGTCATAAATGTAGGATTTGCACCAAGAGCTTGTAACTTTGGGGAAAACATAAACCTTGTGTAGTTCGCTTCTGTTTTAATAACTTTTATTAGTGTTATCTTAAAGAGAATGGCCACCCACTCCAGTATTCTCACCTGGAGAATTCCATGGACAGAGGAGCCTGGCGGGCTACAGCTCATGTGGGTTGCAAAGAGTTGGACACGATGGAGCGACTGACAGTTTCACTTCACTTTCATTCAGCTTATAGACTGTGTTCCTTGAGGGTATGTGGACCGTGTCTTTATGATTTTTGTGTTAGCCCAGTGATTCTCACTTTGCATATCAGAATCCTGTGAAGGACAGCCACTGCACAAACACCAGGGCCCATCCCAGGGGGTCTGATTTGGGGGTTAGGGTAGGGAGGGTTTAAAAAAAGCATCACAGATGAGTTTCAACTTAAAGCAGCATTAAGAATTGTCGGCTTGACACATGGTAGTTTTGAGTGAATTTTTTCATTTT
Organism: Bos mutus; assembly: GCF_027580195.1. Lineage (NCBI taxonomy): Eukaryota > Metazoa > Chordata > Mammalia > Artiodactyla > Bovidae > Bos > Bos mutus. The sequence goes on from NC_091633.1 coordinate 59,609,085, forward strand.
GATGTCTTTAAATACGTGTCAGGAAATAGGACCTGTGGCGTGTTGTAGGTCCCTTGTGAGTACGAACGATGTCTTGATACCCAGCAGTGCTAGGTGCCGGGTAATACCTATCCTTGGTGCTCCATGCTCCCCAGGCAGTTCTGAGGGTTACTGTTTTCCACCCCCTTTTTTCCTCTGAGGAGAAAAGAGAATTATGTGTCTTTGAAAGCTTCCCCTTTTCCCTTCTTGAAGGAATCAGCAATTCCTTGTGTGCTGGAGTCTAGAGGTGAGGGCTCATAAAGACAGCGGTTGGGACCCGAGGCCCCAGGAGCTCACAAAGAGGAGAGGAGTGTTAGAGGAGAGCAGAGGCCGTCCGCGGAGTTAGTCTGGAGGAGAGCGGAGGCCGTCCGCGGAGTCCGTCCGGAGGAGAGCGGAGGGCGTCCGCGGAGGCCGTCCGCAGGAGAGCCGAGGCCGCACGAGCGCTTGGGCGTTCACAGCTGTGGGGAGGGCAGGGCTGTTACCACCAGCGTCTCATGGGCAGAGGCCAGGGATGTGGCCCGAGGGTGAGAAACCCTGGACCAGGGGAGAACCAAGGGGACCAGGAGGCCGATGGGACCCAGAAGTGGTTGTGTCCCTGACCGCTGTTGCTGCCACACCTGTCTGCTGTTGGCTGTGTCCTTATCCCCTCCCCCAGATCCTCCAGAGTTGAGAGTGCGGTGTTTTGCCCCTCTCTCTAGATAGCATTGTGACTGCCATCTGTGTATGAGCCATTAAAATGAATATCTTAGTATTTTCTAGAATAAAATGTGATAGTTGGCAGAGTCCTTTAATTATTTTCCATCTCTACATTTACTTGAATGGAACAGTGTTAACCTCATGAAAAAAAAAAGAGCCAGTAACTTTTGTTCTGTTTTGTGTATATTTTCAGTAAAGGACCTGAAGTAAAACTGGAAGAAAGCATTAAAAAAAAAAATTTAGTCAATCTCTGAGAAAATCAGAATGAAAGACTTTACAATCTTAACAGAGGCTGGCTACTAAAAACTTATTTTTTTAATGTTATTTCTTAGTAAGTTAAAGTTGCTCAGTCCTGTCCAACTCTTTATGACCCCACGGACTATACAATCCTGGAATGAATGGGTAGCCTTTCCCTTCTCCAGGCGATCTTCCCAACCCAAGGATTAAACCCAGGTCTCCTGCATTGCAGGCGAATCCTTTACCAGCTGAGCTACCAAGGAAGCCTAAGATTACTGGAATGGGTAGCCTGTCCGTTCTTCAGCAGATCTTCCCGACCCAGGAATCAAACCAGGGTCTCCTGCATTGTAGGTAGATTCTTTACCCGCTGAGCTACCAGGGAAGCCCAAGTTATTTCTTAGAGCATCATTTATAAAGGAAAGGTTTGAAATAGCCCAAGTGTTTCCCTTTTAGGAGTGGATAAGAAAATACAGCCTGTACTTCTTCTTTTTTAAAAAAGAAAAAACCTTGAAAAGTTCTGGAGATGATGATTGTGATGGTTGCATAATGGTGTGAACATACTTAATGCTACTAAAGTGCACATTTAAAATGGTTAAAATGAAAATGTATGTTTCGTATATTTTCACACAATAAAAAAGTGCCATATGAAAGAGAAAAAAAAGACTACACAGTAATTGGTAAAAATAAACTAGATTTAAAAAAGAGAATAATCAGTGAGAATGTAAAGAAAATGAATTTCTTAAGAGGAGTTTAATTGTAATGTTCCGCAGACTCATCACAAGAAAAGAATATTAATACTCAAACACATAACGTGGGCTGTTAGTGTGAAGTAATAGTGCTAATTGCCTTGTGTCTTTGTTGAGTTACAACTTCTTATCCCTATTTTAGGCTCTTTAGATGAAAATGGACTTCATCTCGTACTTGCTGCCCTGGTAAAACTCTTGGTTTTTCCATGTTCTAGGAAAGTGGCAAGATACCAAGAAGGAAGACAACACCAAAAACAAAAGTTGGGGTGGGAAGGAGCTAGAGGGATTAAAATAAAACTGTAAGCAAATCCTTGCTTGTCTCATGCATCCTTTATGCATGAGACAAAGGAGGAGGTTATTCAGGAGAAGCAGGATGGTGGAGGGGGTGCCTTGGCAAGCCCTTAACCTTTCTGCACTTTGGTTTCATCATCTCTGAAACAGTGTTTACGTCATGGGATTCCTGTAAGGATTAAGAGAGTTAATAGGTATAAGTGCTTGGAACACTGCTTGGTGCTTCATTGTGGTGGTGGTGGTGGTGGTGGTGGTGATAGCAGAAGGCTTTTCTTGCTCTCTCTGAATACTTGAGCTGTGTTGGAAATTGACGGCGACCATGGATACACTCTTGCCTGATGTTTCCCATAGAACCACTGGCTTGACAGCCCTTTGAAGTGGGTGGTGAGAGTTTATGGAGTCCTCGAACTGGGATATTTCAGATATTCTGTAAAGACTGCTGCCAGTAGGATGAATTTCGAGAGGAGGACTAGAGTGATTTCTGTGACGGAATAGGTTTTTAAGTTTTTATAATAAAACCATAGTTAACTCTCTCATCTATATATTTTCCACAGCAATATTAGAATTTTGAACGGGCATTTCTTTAGAATTTGCTATGTTCTCAAGAGTATAGAATAGTGTTATGATTAGTGTAATAAGCAGAATATGCTAAGGAATGAAAAACTTCTTAGACAAAAGTATAATACATATTTGAGAAGTAATGGTTAATTTTTATTAAGGCTGCTTTGGATTATCCATTCTGTAGTTCATCCCCACTAATGCACGTGGTTGATAGCTTAAACTCGTTTGGATTTCTGCATCAGGATAGGTAACAGAAAGCCTGGGGTGCACAGGAGATGGAGTCGTGGTGAAGAAATGGCACAGGTTTTTGTCCACCCTCCCTTAGATAATCACAGAGCCTGAAGACGTCCTGTGACTCTCACCGCAGTCAGCCTGATGGCGTGGCTCTTCCACCCTCCACGCCTCCCCTCCACTTAGCAACTGTGAGCTTGGTGGTGCTGGGAACTGTAGCCTGCCCAGTTTTCTTCTACTGTACCTTTATGTAAGCCCTTACAAAATTTTTCAGTTAAATAGTGAATTAGTGGAGAGTAAAGTTGCTTAGAAAGTTGAACATACGGAGGAGGAGAACTTGCATTCGGAAGCCTTCCAAGTGCACTTTGTTTACTGGGCTTTTCCATCCCCACTGGTAAATACCTGACTCTGGGGAGGCTAACAGGTAGAACTGGACTAAACAACTGACCTGAGGCGAAAGAGGTCTAGGTTTGGGGTACAGGTCTCACCTCATTCTGTAGGTGACCCCTGCTCGTACCCACGGCATCATTTCCCTAACCCGATGAAAGACAAGCGCTTCTGCTGCTTTTTTGCCCTTAGCTGGAGGGAGCTCTTGCTGAAGGGTAAAGCGGGCGGCCGCTCTTTGCTCAGTTTCTCCTCCTGAAGGCCTGTTAGTCCAGCTTGGGTTTTTGGCAGGTTGAAAACAAGATGTCATTGATTGTGAAGCGGAGTGAAATCTGGCTGATCTCCATGTTTGTTTCAGCGGTTATGTAAACTTAGATTTTGAGGAGTTATTTTATTCTTCCAAATAACAGATTAACATACTGGGAAAGGACAGGACCGAATTGCTTTTGAGGTATCTGATTAATACAGAACATTTCTTTGGTAAAAAAAATTCATGCATTGAAAAATGTGAAGGATATTTGAATTATTAATGGAAGGGGACTGGAATGGGGAGGAAACTTATTTTTTGTTATAATATGCCATTTTGTAAAATTGAGTTTTTTGATCATGTGGTTGAACTGCTTAATAAAACAGTACATTCCCATCAAATATCCTGTTCATCCAGAATTAGGTCATATATCCCAAATCCATATATAGGAATACATTTCTGTGAAAATCCTAGTTCAGTGATAATTCTGTTCTATACAGAAACACTTTCAATGTTTTTTTTTTTCTTTATAAAAATATAAATCTTGCCACCTGTTAGTCATAATATTGTCTTCTGGGGCCATGTAGAACAAATCTCTTAACCTGCTTTCAGTTTTTATTTGTTTTTATTATTGGGGTTTTAAAATTGGAAACAGTTATTGGTTGTAAGTAAAAATGGTCTGCTCACCTCCTCTCCTCTCCACCAGCTCACTCCGTAAAGTAACTGCTTGTTCAGATTTGTTTCTTTCCTGGCTTTTCAAGGTACACGTATATTTCACATGTACAGGTTTTGTTTCTATTCGAGTTTTTAAAATGAGATTGTACTGTGTGTAGTGTTCTGCAGCTTTTTTTTTAACTGAACAATTAGCATGTGGTTTTTTTTTTCCATGTTAGACATGAAAGGCTGTCCTCCCCCTACTTTTTTAACGGTTAATATCATTGTCGGGTGTACTATAAGTTACTCATTCCCTTATTGTTAGACCTCTGGGTTATTTAGTACGTGAGTGGTCTTGAACGTAGATCATGCTCATCTGAGGATGCCGCTTCCCTGGGAGCTGTTTCTCTGGCTGTTCCCTCATAACCCTCATACCACAGGGTCTACAGGAGTGGGGGTCTCCGCACTGCCCCCTTCAGACGGTTCTTCCAGCATCCTCCATAGAAACACCCAGCTTTGACTGTCACGTCAGACTGTGCCACGCTTCCCCTCCTTATTATTCACTCCCCATCCTCCACCCTCATCACTGCAGGATTTCTGTTCTTATTCCCAACATTGGGGCTACCTCAGTGGCTCAGACAGTAAAGAATCTGCCTGCGGTGTGGGAGACACAGGAGACATGGGCTTGATCCCTGGGTCAGGAAGATCCCCTGGAGAAGGAAGTGGCAACCCACTCCAGTATTCTTGCCTGGAGAATCCCATGGACAGAGGAGCCTGGTGGGCTACAGTCCATGGAGTCACACAGAGTCAGACACGACTGAGCGACACACACACACACACACACACACTCTCTCTCTCTCTCTCTCTCCCCATCTCTCCCCGTCTCCCCTTCCTTTCTACCTCCCATGATCATTCTTGAGAGAAGCCTGCTGGGCTTCAGTTCCTGGGGTCGCAGAATCAGACATGACTGACTCACACACACCTACTCCCTTTCTACCTCCCATTATCATTCTTGAGCTACTTCTTTGGTGACCTTTGACTCCACCTCAGGTACGCCATCTCATAGGGCTGTGATACGGGATTTTAACAGGTCCCAGAATTAAAAATTAAACAGACATCACCAACTTTGTGGTTAAGTATTTTCTTCATAAAATGTATTTGTTCATAGCCATAACTTCAGAATGTGTTAGTCATTCAGTCATATGACTCCATGGACTGTATAGCTCTCCAGGCTCCCCGGTCCATGGGATTTCCCAGGCAAGAATACTGGAGTCGGTTGCCATTTCCTCTTCCAGGGGATCTTCATGACCCAGGGATTGAACCCCAACCTTCTGCATCCCAGGCAGATTCTTTACCATTTGAGCCACCACAGCAGCTAAGGTCTGACCATTTCTGCTGGACTGATCCAAACCTTTATCATCTTGAACTGCAACAACTGCTGTAGCTTCCTCACTGGTCTCCGTACTCCCTCCTACTCTGCCACGCCTCTTCCTCCTGCTCCCCCACCTTTCAGCCTGTTCTCAGCCCAGCCACACCATAGTCACCCCAGGAAGCTGGCGGTGGGACCACACTGGCATCTCTGCTCCCAGCGCAGTTGAGAGGGAAAAAAGCTCCAGAGTCCTGTGGCTTTGCTGTCTGCTCCTCTCCCTTCCCTCTCTCCACCTGGGCCATGCTGGACTCTGTGCTGCCCTGGGATCATTTCAGGCACATTCTTGCCTCTTGGCCTCTGCTCTTCCTTGCCCCCCCTCTGCTTGCCATGTACATCCTCAGACTGGCTCCATCCCGCACCTTTTTAGGCTTCTGTTGGAAGATCACCTTCTCAGTGAGGTGACCTGACCACTAGAATGTAGGTCTCAGGAAGGCATGAACTTTTTTATTTAAACTGTTTTTTTCCCTCTTATTCAGTGCTGTGTCCCCGTGCTTAGAATAGTGTCTAATAAAGGGGGCCCGGTTTGATTCCTGGCCAGGGAACCAGATCCTGTATGCCGCAACTAAGACCTGGAGCAACCAAATAAATATTAAAAAAAAAAAAAAAAAGAATAGTATCTAATACATTCTGGGAGTTTGTCAAATGAGCTAAATGACTGCAGTGGTTATCAGCTTTTCTTTTTATCATTTTCTTTGTACAAAGTTCAAACTTCACTGGACAGACAAAAACTAAGACACAAACTTTTGTTTGTGTAAACAGAATATTGAAATTAGCTTACTGTGAACCCACTCTGTAAATGTGTTACATTTCTCAGCATGTTAGAATTTTCAGATCAATTTTATGTATTCCTATTTAAGGCTGGTAACAAACCCAGTGGGGTAGGTGGTGAAATCAAAATTTCACGGAAAAGCAAATTGAGGCTCAGAGGTGTTTTATTCAAAGAGCAGCTGCTAAGTGGAAAGCTTCCCTTTAGACCTGCCTTTTTTCATTCCAAGTGAAGCTCCTGTTTTCTCACTTAGAAACGTCTTAAAATGACAGAAACGTGGTGAGGATCTGATCTGAAAGTCTGGAGACTGGGTCTTGATTTCTCCCGCTGGATTTTGGCCCTGCCTTTTGCTTCTGCTTCGCAAGCACATGAAATCAGTGGTTCGCTTTAAAATTCCTGACTATGACAGAGCAACAAGTTTTATTTCTCTCACCTGTGGAGGAAGTGGCCTCCACCCAGTTTTACTGAATTAGGAGGGAAGTGATTTTTTCAAGTGATAAAAAGAAATAAAATTCCACGTTCTTCCCAGAGGAGGAGTTAACAATTGGGAGAGTGGCGTGAGACCACATGTTGGTTTGTAAAAGGATATAACTTGTAAAGATGTTTCCTTTGATGCCTGTGATGAATATGGATGTGTTTCCCTTTTAGAGGGTTCTGATTAAATGACTCAATTAAGAGCAGAGCTGGAGGATCTAAATATAGGGAGAGGGCTCAGGCGGCCCTGCCTTGCGTATGTCACTCACCCCTACAGATGTGCGTGTTTGTGGTCATAAACAGCACCTGTGAGATCGCTGGAGAAGGAGCAACGTTCCAAAACCTGAAATACAGCAGGGTTGGTTTTTTTTTTTTTTTTTTTTAAGTACAAAGGATAGTTTTTTTCCTCCTCTGGCCTATTCCGTTTTCATCTGTGAATTTAGTATTTGAATTCCTTACTGTTTTAACCTGATGAATAGACTTCAGTATCTGTTCTGGTTTAAATTGTAGATCTACCGCTTACTAGAAAACGATCTGGAAAAAGTTACTTAACCCCTGACCCTTAGGTTTATTAGTAAAATGGAGATAATGATATGCATCTTGAAAAGTTGGTATAAAAGGTCAACATGAGTGTAAAAACTACCAATACAATCCTTCCATAGGGTAATAGCCCAACTAAAATAGTTTCTTCCATTTGTTAATGATTGAATCATTCATAACTGGTCACTTAATGGAAATTTACCACATTTAGCACTCTTTGCAAGCTGTAAAATTGCTCTTTTATGATAACTTAAAACACTCAAAAGAATTTTTTTCTAAGAGACAACTACTGCAGACCTTTTCCTCTTATAGACAGACAGTGAAGTTTGAAAATGCCTCTGCTCTTCCGTCTCCAGTGTTTGAGGCGTAAGCAGTTGCAAGCCAGTAACTCTACAGTTCTTGAGTTGAGGTGACTACAGATGAGATTTATCAGAGTGAGGTCTTTCAGTTCAGTTCAGTCGCTCAGTCGTGTCCGACTCTCTGCGACGCCATGAATTGCAGCACGCCAGGCCTCCCTGTCCATCACCAACTCCCGGAGTTCACCCAGACTCATGTCCGTCGAGTCGGTGATGCCATCCAGCCATCTCATCCTCTGTCATCCCCTTCTCCTCCTGTCCCCAATCCCTCCCAGCATCAGAGTCTTTTTCCAATGAGTCAACTCTTCTCATGATGTGGCCAAAGTATTGGAATTTCAGCTTTAGCATCAGTCCTTCCAATGAACATCCAGGACTGATCTCCTTTAGAATGGGCTAGTTGGATCTCCTTGCAGTCCAAGGGACTCTCAAGAGTCTTCTCCAACACCACAGTTCAAAAGCATCAGTTCTTCAGCGCTTTCTTCACAGTCTGACTCTCACATCCGTACATGACTACTGGAAAAACCATAGCCTTGACTAGACAGACCTTAGGACCTGGATATCTTGAAAGGCTTACCACGTACAGAAGGACAGTTTTCCATTATAAGCATAAATTTGAGGAGGGGAATTCAGGGGGATTAAAGAATGCTGTACAACTTTTAGAAACTTCGCTTTAACTCATATGGTAAGGAATCTGCTTGCAATGCAGGAGACCCGGGTTCAATCCCTAGGTCAGGAAGATCTTCTTGAGAAGGGAATGACAACCTACTCCAGTATACAACTTTTAGAGGAAGTGGCAAGGAGATGTAGAAATAAGCCAGGTTTCTTGGTTGAAGTTGAGGACAGTAAGGAAACTCTGCTTTAAGCATCTGCCTAACTAAACAAGTATCATCTAGTGAAACAAAACCAAACTGACACTATTCTGCAGGGATTATCTGTGACTAAGAAAAATTGACTAGGTGCCCTATTGGCAGCCTGAATTTGTCAGGATAGAAGCACTTGTGTATGCAGAGCAGAACCAGAAAGAGTTCTTGAAGAATTTTCCAACACAATGAACATACATTGAATAGCATACTTAGTGCAATTGAATATGTAAACTACAGCACTGTCATTAGAGACACATCTAAGTGTGACATCCATAAGTCCTTGATTCCTTTTCATTGAGAGGATGCTGCTGCTGCTGCTAAGTCACTTCAGTCGTGTCCGACTCTATGCGACCCCATAGACGGCAGCCCACCAGGTTCCGCCATCCCTGAGATTCTCCAGGCAAGAACACTGGAGTGGGTTGCCATTTCCTTCTCCACTTTTGAAATCATTTGGCTGAAATATTACAGCCTGCAGTGAACTTCCAAGTGGCAGGTGGTAAGTGCATCCTTTTCTTTTTGATTCCTATGATTCCCGCTCACTTAACACTCAACACTCCATTGAGAGAGACCACATCTCAGCAGCTCTTGCTGGCTTGTCCTTCAGATCACACCTAAGGGACTGGAAGAGAGGCTGTTGGTGCCTGTGTTTTAAAGGCACCAGTACCTGCATGATTGCATGATGAAAATTAGCTTTCAAGAGCTGGTCCTCTCTTCCACCTTCACCCCCTAGTTTCTCCAGATTTGGAAAATTAATCTCTGAAAAAAATTTTAATGAAAAAGAGGCAGACTAGCTATTCTGTGTCATCAGTCTCACATTTAGAAAGTGGGGAAGGGTTTGGAAGTAACTGAAACGGGCTGAATAAGAAACTCAGGAAAGTTGAAGTCTGTCTTCTGGGTGTTTGGGCTTCCCTGGAGGCTCAGCTGGTAAAGAATCCGCCTGCAATGCAGGAGACCTGGGTTCCATCCCTGGGTTGGAAAGATGCCCTGGAGAAGGGAAAGACTACCCACTCCAGTATCCTGGCCTGGAGAATTCCATGGACTGTATAGTCTGTGGGGTCGCAAAGAGTCGGCCACGGCTAAGCAACCTTCACTTTTCTGGGTGTTTGTGCCAATAGGGCATTGCTGCTGCTCCAAGACCAGCAGGATTCCTCTGTGAGCTGCAGTGGGCATTCATGTTGCTTTCTTGTATAGGAGCTATAAATACGTATATTTATAGCTTATAGATATATACACACCCACATATATATACACACTCGTATATGTATTTCCCCCCTAAGGACTCAGTCAAGGTAGAGTTCCTTTTAGCCCAACTTCTGAGCAAAGAAGTAGGTGGTTTAAAAAGTGCTTTCAAGTCTGTCGAAGAGATAGGTTTTAGTCATCTAAACAAGAACATTTCTTGTTCTAGATTTTTTTCCCTTCCTTTTGATTAGTGGCAAGCTTTATTTAGCTGCGTTTGACCTGTTTGGAATTGGGAAATGTTGAATGAAAGTTGAGGGCTAACTTCTTGTTTGATATAAGAAAAAGAAATGCAGAGGGACTTACAGGACAAGTATCTCAAAAACCACGTGAGTTCCTAGTTGGAATAACCGGGAAAAGGAAACATTTGAACAGATGATTTGTTGAAATCAGATCACAGATCATTGTTACTTTGGGGTCTTTCTGAGACTGAGATAGCTAGAGAAAACCCGTCTCTCTCTCTCTTTTTCCTGATTGGGATGTCATTGTACTTGTGTAGAACTTTATTTTCCTCCCCCTTGCCTTAAGAGTAGATGATGGTGTAGCATTTTCCTTAAGGAGCTGTGTGATCGATGCTCCATGATGCTTTTATTCAGAGCTGTTTGGAGTTGGTGCTGCTCCGGTTGTATCCTGTCTGTTCCCAGAGTACTCTCTCTGCCTGTCTTCATTACTGGTTTTCCTGGTCCCCTTCCTAGGGTTGATTTTCCAGCTGGAAATGTGAGTGTGTGTGTGGCTTCAGCCTTCCTGTTCAGGCAGTCTGTGGGGTGTCTTTGGTTCTGCTTTGAAGTAATAGGTATTTTAGCTTTATCCAAAGCTTGTAGTTTCCCAATTCTTCATAACTTTTCATTAATTCTGTAGCCTAATTTTATTTAGGCCTGTTTGGTATGGTTCTCCCCTTCTTTCTGTGAATTCTCCATCATACTCTTCCCAGCAAAGCTCATGACAGTTCTTGGATTCTTGGCTTAAATGGGTTGCTCGTTATGTTTTAAAATATATGCTAGCATTGAGTCTCTGGAATATTTTTCTTTGCGGGCCTTCATCTTTTTAAGCATTTTCAACCCAAATCTGTAGTGTCCAGTCTGTGATTCTGTGGTTTCTATGAGTGTCAGGAATGTTTGGGTGTCTGTTTTATCCTTCTTGGGAATCATCATTTGTTTTGAGGAGTCTGCTCTTGGTTAGGAGTATATATGGAGAAGGAAATGGCAACCCACTCCAGTATTCCTGCCTGGAAAATCCCATGGACAGAGGAGCCTGGTAGTATATGGTCCTATGGGGTCGCAAAGAGCCAGACGTGACTGAGCAGGAAGTATGTCATTGACATTAGTACCTAAATGAAATAAAGCAGGTTAAAAAAAATAGTCCATTTTGGAGTAATGAAAAGTTACATTACAGATTTCCTGGTATGTTCACTTTTTGACCCTTTTTGATGTTTTAATTCAAGTATCTCAGGAGGTAAAAGTTCTCATCGGACCTTGAATCCTATCTAAAATTGGATGTTAGGATAGAAAACACCTTTCTACAGTACTAATTAATATTGCCGCCAGTCACTTTATGCAATACACCTCTGAGGTACTTCCCATTTCCATGGCATTCTAGTGAGGTGTATGGTGAAATAATTTAGACATGAGAACTACTAAACTACAGGAATCATATAGTTTGCTTATGATTTCTCAAAAGCCCCTCAGTCGCTCTTTGAGAACTGGAGTCTTTTTCTGTTTCTTCACAAGATCATCAGTTTAAGAAGAGCTGGTGGTATAAGTCAGGAAATACACATGCAGTTTATTTAGTTACTTGGAAGTACTTTCTCTAGCAAAATGGATCAGACTTTTTCAGAGAAAGATAATCTTTACAAAGTTGTCTTCTTTCTCAAGTAACTTATCCAACGGTTAAACAGTTCTAAAGCGAAGTTAATCAATATCCCATACTTTTAGTTCCTTGATTCTTTTGATTTTTATGCCTTGATGTTTTACCATTAGAGTTAAGACAGTAATGAACCAAAGAACAAGAGGTTGGGGGCTGGGGTGAGTCTCTTGCTTCACTGACAATAGACCATTTATCTACTTTTTTTAAGGTACCTGGAAGGAGTCTTTGATACTTTCCCCCAGTGGCTTTTGGAGCCCATATTTTATGCTGATTTTGTTGAACAATTCAGTTATTCCTCAGTATTTAAAGGGATCATTTATTTTGTCTAGTTCACTGAATTCATGCCAGTGCACAGATTGTAACAGCACTAGTCTGAAGCTGCAGAGGGCGACTGGCCATCATCTGTCCCCTCTTGTGCTTTTCTTGATTTGTAGTGCTTGGTAGCTTGTAGTGCTTGGTAGCCCCCAACCCCTACCCCACCCCACCCCCATGTCTTTTTATCGTATCTTCAGATACAAATTAGAATAATTTTCCTTTAAAACTTTCAGTGGGAATCTGGGATCTGAGGTATTGCATGGCAGAGAGTGTATTTTGTTGATATTCACACAGTTGGATAATTACATGTTTCTTCACTAGATGAGGCAGAGATGAAGAAAATGCTCCTTGTGCAATTGGCTAATGAGGGTTCCTTTGAATGTAGAGCAAGTTCACACAGCAGTTAAAGTTATTTTACAGCTTTTTGCTTTTTTTCTTTTCATGTTAAGGAATACCACATAAGTTGCAGAATTCGATAGCCATGTCAAAAGGAGCATTATAAGCGTATTTTTCGCATTTGGTTCTGGTAGTGCCAATAGAAATCCTTTCCATGAGTGAGACTCCATAGGGAAAGGTACTGACTTTAGAAGCCTGTCTTAAACTGCATTTTTATTACGTCCTAAATCGGGTCACACTGTAAGTCTAATCTGATTTATAAGTAGACTTTGTATGTGGCTTGAATTAATGAATTGAGGTGGGTTTTTTTGTGTGTCATTTGCAAATATTTTTGTATAGAGGCTTTTTAAATTTTTTAAAGTTACAGATTTTCATTAAAGAATGTCTGAAAAGTTTTAACAAGTAGGAACGAGAGAGACTTAACCTTCCAAACCCAGCCACTGTTAAATAATATATTTACATAGTTGTTCAAGCTATATACACAGTTTTGTATTCTGCTTAGGGTTTTTTCCAAGTTATCATTTTTATGAACATAATTTTTAAGGACTACATAATATTCTTTTGAGTGGGCTATACTACAGCTTCCTTAACTATTTTCCAATTTTTAGATATTCATTTTTTTTCCTTACAGTAAAGAATACTCTGATGAAAATCATCGTGCAAAAACAGTTTTACATTTTCAGTGCAGAATATTTCCTTAGTGTTCATTTCTAGAAGTGAAGCTACTGGAACAAATCTCACCCTTTTTTTAAGACTTCTTGGGGGTTCTTTACCAGTTGAAGTGCTTTTTCTTCTTTGTCAGTGTGAAATGTTTGTATTTGGAGAAGAGGGAAGGAAATCTCTGTTTGCTGACTCATGTTTTTATTTTGCGCTTTAAACTGATAAGGCCACTTAGCTCTTGACATAAACTAAAGCAGGAAGTACCAAAAGGGGCAGAAAAAAATGAGTTGTCTTGCCAAGGCCATCGTGTCATGGACTCTTGAGTTCCTGATGGGAGGTGGGTTACTTGTTTCACTTGAATATAAAAAAAAGTGCTTAACCCAAGGAGGCAAAAATCAGTCATCAACCTGTGTTTTGTTTCATATGCACATTTACATGCAAGAGTTTATGATCTTGTCATTTTTTAATTTCTTAATATTTTTAGTGGCATCAACCCCCCGCCCCCAACAATTGGCCCCAACAGTGTTTGGAGGCAGTAGCAGGGTTTGTTGTTGTTGTTGTTACTTTACAGGGAGGCCTGGTGTGCTGCAGTTCATGGGGTCACAGAGAGTCGAACACAGCTGAGTGAGTGACCTGATTAACAATGTTGTGATTCAGTTTTTTGATGTTGTTTTTGTTCCCTGGGCGGAGAGGCCTTCTATATTGAGGATGTCACCTTAGCTGTCTTTCTAAAACATGAATCTAAACACACTGGTGCTCTGATTTAAAACCTTCCGTTTGCCCACGGGATAATAGGTATCACAGGCCCTTCACAGTCTTGCCCCGCCCTTATCAGCCTTGTATCATCTACATCATCCTTGAACCCTAGCATTTCCCTGATGTCTGTTAGAACTACCAATTTAGAAAAGTGGTTTAAAAATTGAGGCTCTAGAGCCAGAAACATGGGTTCCCTCTCTGGCCCCACCACTTAAAACCGTGCACATAAACCTTGAACAAATTAATTAACTTTTCTGTATTTCACTTTCCTTACCTGTATAGTAAGGAACGGAGAAGGCAATGGCACCCCACTCCAGTACTCTTGCTTGGAAAATCCCATGGACGGAGGAGCCTGGTAAGCTGCAGTCCATGGGGTCGCTAAGAGTCGGACACGACTGAGCGACTTCACTTTCTCTTCTCACTTTCATGCACTGGAGAAGGAAATGGCAACCCACTCCAGTGTTCTTGCCTGGAGAATCCCAGGGACGGGGGAGCCTGGTGGGCTGTCGTCTATGGGGTCGCACAGAGTCGGACACGACTGACGTGACTTAGCATACCATAGCATAGTAAGGAAAACAGAATGCTCCTTAAAGAGGCTTTGTCACAAAGTTTAAACTAGGTAATAAAGGGAACAGTGTCTCTCATGTAATGATGACTCCAAATATTAGTTCTATTGTTTTGCAAAATTCTGCTCATCCTGTAATGATATTTCTTCTTTGGAAAAACTTCCTGAAATCCCTGGAATTAATTGTTCCTTCCTTTTCTTCTCTCCTTTTCTGCTTTTATGTATAGTCGTGCATCGTTTTTCCCTGCGGTAGAGCTTTTGTGACACAGCGTGGTGGTTGGTTCTTGGTTGGCACATGCGCAGTACAGGGGCCGCCTCTTCTGTTCCTGCACTCAGAGTTCACCTTGTTCTACTCGTGGAACTCCTTTCCTGCTGAGACCTGCACTTGCCTCAAGACTGCTCAGCACAGTCCTTGAACTTGGCATACGGGGAGCCAGTTCGCTAACCGTGAGTTCACTGTTAACACAGTGGCTCTTCAGGATGGAGCATCTTTGTCTCTGGCCTCAGTGGGGTAGCCAAAGTACTTAGCAGGCACTCAGTGCAACTTCGTTGAATGAATGTCGATTCCAGTAGTTAAAGCAAAGGTCTGAAATTGTGGTCCTCAACCCCCACCTCCACCGCCACACACACACCTTCTATGATAAATCCATCAGTTCTAGAGTTTAAAATAGCCCCAAGTGATTTTGATAGAAACTCACCCCCTCAATTTGAAAACTATTGACTGAAATATAAAAACGCAGCTTTTGGAGTTGAAGAAGAGGACATACAGGGTAAGGAGAAATGTATTCTGTTGATAAATTGTTACTAGAGGACAAGGAAAAAAAGTTGTCTTTCTCGTTCTTTTGCACAATTAACCTTTAGTAAAAGTAAACAATTATTTCAGGAGGTACACTCTGACCAAGTGTGACTCTTGATGATAGCATAGTGTTTTGTTTTCTCTTTTATTGTTAGACAAAAATAATGCCACTTTCAAAGAACTGATAAATCTGAGTAAAACTCTTTACAGAAGGGAACAACTGAGTCCCTGTAGCCTATTAAGTAAAGCTCCACCCTTGGCCTTCTAATTCCTTCAGGGAGCTAAATCATTCATCAAACATTTATTGAGACTCTGATGTGTGCCAGGTATAGGGCTCTGCTCCAAAGACAGAAGACAGTCAGATAGAATTCCTTTTTCCTCCAGTGAGGAAGTAACTGTTGGCATGTGCAGTTTGCTGTGACAGCAGTCCATCATAAATATCCCTTTCAGTTCTCAGAATCAGTAATGCTTTCCCCCTTTTATTCCTGTTACGGGTAATCTGTGCCTTTTCTTTTATTGATTAGTTTTGCTAGAGGAATATCTGGTTTTATTAGTATTTTCAAAGAGCCAACTTTGATTTTATTTTCCTATTTTATATATATAGATATATTTAATTTTTGCTCTCATTTCCTTTTACTGTCTTTGGGTTTAATTTGCTGTTCCTTTCTTTTTCTTTTGGTAGATACATAGAAAATTAGTTTTCAGCTGCTTTTATTTTCTAATATATGCACTTAAGATTATAAACTTCCCTCTAAGCATGGATTGAGCCACATCCTACAAGTTTGATGTGTCAGATTTTTATAATCATCCCATTTAAAATACTTTCTAATTTCCCCTATATTTTCTTCTGTGACTCACAGGTCAAAGAAGTGTAATTCTTTTCAATAACAGTATTTGGGCATTTATTCTTAGTTGTATGATGATCAAAGAGCATATTCTGTATAGTTTTATCCCTTTGATATTTGTTGAGATTTGCGTAACGGCCCATTATATGGTCATGTGTTTTTTAAAGTGCTATGTGTGGTGCAGTTGCTGGGTGCATACATGAATTGAGTCAAGTTTTTAAACATACAATCTCCTATATCTGTCAATTTTCATTGGCTTGTTTTGTCATTTACTATGTTGATCTCCCACCAAGACTGTTTGTCATTTTAACTATGTCAGTTTCTATTTTATGTATTTTGAAACCGTTACTGCTTGGATTAAAAAATTAGGATTGTGATATATTCATGGTAGAGCACCTCTTTTAACATTATGAAATGTCCCTCTTTTATCCTTGGTGATACTTCTTTCTTTGAAGTCTCTTTTGTCTGATTTGATAGCTCTGTGAACTTTTTTGTTTAGAATATGCACAGTACAGTTCTTTCCATTCTTTTTCTTTCAACTTTTCTCTGCCCTTGTATTTGATATGTGTCTCTTGTAAGTACACTATATATTTTCATTTGGCTCATTTAGTCTCTTGATTTGTAAGTAATTCTTGAGACGTTGAGGATTATATCTGAATCTTACTGTTTTCTATTTGACCCACCTATTATGTACTCCTTTTTGTTCTGAGGTTTTTTTGGTTAATCATATCTTTAAATAGAATTCCATATTTTTAATTCCTCTATTACCTTTTTATTGCTTTTAAATTATTCTTTCAGTGGTTGCTTTATTATGATAGGAATTCATAATTTATATCAGTACTAATAGTTTAATGTTTTAGCATTGCCTGGGTAGTATAAGGACCTTAGAACTCTAAATTCATGGATCCCTTCTGCTTTTTTGTTATGCATTTTAATTCTGTATTTTAAACACCACAAGATGTTCCTCTAATTGTTTTGTAAAGTCAGTACCCTTATGGAACTCTTCGTTCTTTCCCGCAATTTCTTGCTTTTCCCTTGTGCTTGAGAATTCCTCCTGGAAGCCAGTTATTTCAGATTTTGTTTGTTGTAAAGCACTTTTATTTCACAATCATTTTTGAATGATTTTTTCCCCACTAAGTGTAGCGTTCTGAGTTACCAGCTATTTATTGCATTCGGCATGCTAAAGATACCATTTTACTGTAGTTTTGTTTTCATTGTTCCCGTTGAAATGTCAGCTGTCATGCTTATTGTACTCATTTGAAAGTATTGTGTCTTTTTAAAGATTTTTGTTGTAGGTTTTCAGCAATTATACCATAATATGACACATTAAAACTTGTGGATTTCTTTCTATTTCTCCTTCTTGGGACTTATAAGGCTTCGTGAATCTGTGGCTAGATGTCTGTTGCCAGTTTTGGAAAGCCTTTGGCCAGTAACTTTCAATATGCATATGTCCTCTCTCACAGTTTTTCTCTCCTCATTTTCTTTCATCTTGATCTAGTCTAGTACTAAGATGATCCTAGGCTGTGTTTCTAAACACTGTCCATTTCAGTTTAGCCCTTGCACTAGGGCATACCTCTCCAAGGGTCTCAGCGGAAAACCTGGCATGTTTACCAGAATTTCTCCTTCTTGGCAGGCCCTCAACTCTGTTTTTTTTTTTTGGAGGGGGGCTCTCCTCAACACTATGAGACTCCTGAAATCTCTGCTTGGTCTTTTAGCTTCTTTCTACTTGGCTTCTTACAACGTAGCTTTGGCAAATGCCTTGAGAAGAAAAGCAGTGAAGAATGTTCAGCTTATCACTTCATCACTTTTCACATCTTTCCATATGTGGCCCCTCGTGTCCTGAGTACTTTGATTGCTCATTGATGCCTTTAAAAAGTTGGGCTTCACCCCCACCTCGATTTATTCATTTGTATTTTATTCACCTTTTATAGTTGTTTGGGGAGGAGGTTGATTGGATACCTGCTACTCAATCTTAGCTGGAGTTGGTGCAAAGTTATCTTTAATCTTTTTCGCCATTTGCATTTTTATCTAGTGAAGAGTAACTGGAAGGTTTAAATGAAACAACTTGACTAAAGTATTTAGTACAGTACGTGCTCATGTGCTTCATTCATTTCATGTCAATAAAAAGCATATTTGAAAAAGCAGGGAATGAATTTCCTACCTTAATTGCCTGATAGTCCAAAGGCATAGACTTATTTACTGAATAAAGACCCTAAAATGTTGCTACATTTATCTAGTATAAATAGAATGAACTACCTTTTCTTTTAGCATGAGATACTTGAGCAAAAGAAAAACAGATGTTAAGGCTGTTACAGTTTTACTTTGTCTTGTCGCTTTTAGTTTTTGTTGATTGAGGTGTACTTTGAAATAAATATTTTAGAGCCCATGAGTGACTATAAATATAGAATATCACAGTATCTGTTGAGAACTTGAATTTTTTTTGCACTAAGGGGAATATTGCTTCTACCTCATAACTCATATAAAGAGTAGCATACTTCTTTTTAAATTGCATCTCAGTTTATTCATCTATAAAATCGCAATGATTGTATTACCTAGTTGAAATAATTATTTAAAGGGTTAAATACTGTGCTAGTCTGCTGCCATAACAAGATACCACTGATGGAGTGGCTTAAACAATAGAAATGTATTTCTTACAGTTCTGGAGTCTGTGAAGTCCAAGATGAAGGGTCCAGATAGTGTGGTTTCTGATGAGAGCTATCATCCAGGCTTGTAGGCAGTGGCCTTCTCTCTGTGTCTGCAGGTGGCCTTTCCTCAGTGGGTGCACACGTAGGGCAGGAGAGAAATCTCTCCCTTCTTCTTATGAGGCCACTAATCCTCTCATGTTAGGACCCCACCTTCATGACCACATTTGACCTTAATTACTTCCTTAAAGGCTCCAGGTTCCATCTCCAAATACAGTCACACTGAGGCTTCAATATGAGTTTGGGGGTGGGGGGTGCATAATTCATTCCATAGGACACTAATACATAAAATCACTTAAAAAAATACCTGACCCATGGTAATTGTTTAATAAATTGTGATTTTATGGTACAGATGATTTTAAACACCTTTTCCCCTTTTTTCTTTTCTAGGTGCTCGCTTTGGGTTCCTTTTGGAAACACCAGGAATGGTCATTTCTACTTTTCAGGACCTCCGCACAAAGAAGCTAAGGAGAATCTTATGTAGATAAAGTGAAGCCTCTTTCACTGTCCTTTCACATTGGGGACGTCTATATTTCTCCCTCCTCAAGGAGCGTGCGTAGCGCCATCATGAATGTGACAAGTTTATTTTCCTTCACAAGTCCAGCTGTGAAGAGACTTCTTGGCTGGAAACAGGGTGACGAGGAAGAAAAATGGGCAGAGAAGGCCGTTGATGCTTTGGTGAAAAAACTGAAGAAAAAGAAGGGTGCCATGGAGGAACTGGAAAAGGCCTTGAGCTGCCCGGGCCAGCCCAGCAACTGCGTCACCATCCCCCGCTCCCTGGACGGCAGACTGCAGGTCTCCCACCGGAAGGGGCTGCCTCACGTCATCTACTGCCGCGTGTGGCGCTGGCCCGACCTTCAGAGCCACCATGAACTGAAACCATTGGAGTGCTGCGAGTTTCCCTTCGGCTCCAAGCAGAAGGAGGTGTGCATCAACCCCTACCACTATAAGCGAGTAGAAAGCCCCGGTGAGTGAGTCCTTTCCTGTAGACGCATTTAGCAGATTTGTGTTGTTTCTCGAAATCGTCCCTTTCCATGTTTTTTTTGTCGTTGTTGTAATTTCTAAGTATTAGGGGGAAAGTCGTGTCAGTCAGTCCTTGAAAGGGTCGTACGTTCTAACGGCATAGTCTCTAGTTAACTTTATTTC